>NW_024881282.1:66782226-67459011 GCF_018691265.1 Tyto alba | reverse complement strand
TAACAGGGGAAGAACACTTGAGGGAGTGGAAGTGTAACTGTGTTACTCCTGATTCTCTGAGTACCAAAATGTCAGGAAAATAACAGCAACTTCTTAATTGCACCAGATCACTGCTTCTGGAAGACCAGGACAGCCATAGGGGATTATGAGTACCTCAGCTACTGGGGATCATAGACTTGGTTTTTTAATTACCTTCATTCTGTTGTAGTTTGTGTCAGTCTGAACAAGCTATGCAGAATGGGAATATGATACAGGGAGGGAAGGAAAGAAAAAATTAAACACTTCAATACACTAAAAAGCCATACACTTAGCACTCACCTTGTTTTTGTCTGTTACAACTACATCGACTTTTACAGGGCTGGAATCTTTACACAGAATCCTGTTGTTAAAAGGCAGATTAATGAGACTGTCCTTCTACTGAGAGCCCTTATTCCTCTGGGAGAGATCAGAAGGACACAGAATTCAGATGTGTATATTTATCACAGCCTTCATAGTACCATGACTGAATTAATCTAGACCACCGAATCTAAAAAAAAAAATTTGTTACTAAGAGAGGGAGGTGGGCTATTTTGAGGATATGTCAGATAACATGGAGTGTTTATGATGACTGCTGCAACTGTAATTCAGAATGCTGTCTGTTTTTTCTGGTCTTCACTTCACTGCTTTTTCATATTACCTTTAAGTCTATCTAAGTCTATATAGGTAATGAAATAGGGAGGGTATGATTAGTTTCCTTAAGTGTCTTCTCTTCACTGTGAATCTGAGATGAATCAAACCCAATAATAAGTGTAATAGCCATGCAGAATAAAGATGAGTGAATTTAAAGCACTTGTACCTGAAGAACAGACTGTATGTCTCCTGATTGGATAGAATGAACATACTTAGTGCTGTATCACTGACATCTAGCATACACTTTTGGCTCATTCTGGTCTTACAAAACCAAACACTAGTTTATTTATGTTGTAACTTTGGTTCACTATCAGTTCAGAAGGAAACACAGAGAAATTTATACTGCTGTGTACAGTCTGTATTTTTGTTTCAGTTTTTATCTCTTAATTCCAAGTCCTTTTGTTTCCCTGTACCCATCAAAATCTCTCAAAAGTGTGCTACATTAAACAAGGCAAACCAAGCTAACATTGTAGTATAAATGAGAAAGAACCATGATACTTTATTTTGTGACAGTCATATTTTCCAAATCTCAAGTGAAGCATAATATGCTTCACATGACATTCCATCATTAAAAAAAGAAGTCGTAATGAAAATAATTGAGCAATGGCCACCCATTCTGTGTCACTTCCATATGGCTCATTAATTCTGGCAAGTCTGTGTAAGAGTCACTATTATCAACTTCAGAAAGATAATCAAGCATTAATCCTACATCAGTAGCTCATTATTTTTAAACTCAACTTATTTTATGACCAATAAGTTGACTTAAAGGATCTAACAGGGTGCTTCTTGAGTATTAATGAGTGAAAAATTTTACTTTAGAACTGAGTGAAAGATGATACAGTCTTGTCAATATATATTATTAATGCTACTCTTGGCACTTAATAAATAGAAATTTCGTCAAAAGAAACATTTCACCGTTCTTTTTATCTTTTTCTTTTTGGACTAGAGAAATAATATTCCCCCCAAAATATCAACAAAATATTTGTAGGAATTGAAGCTGAAGACACTTAAGCAATAATTCAATAATAACTGAACTACTTGCTGATTTAATGTGTTATTGACAATAAGGTGTGTCAATGGCTGAGCTTGCTGTTTATTTTACTGAAGTTGTTAGAAGTGTGCTATACAAAGGCTGGCTGAAGTACAGCTAGTAAATCAACTATTCTCAGGAATTCTAGTAGCAATCCTTTCTGAAATATACTTTAGATAAAATGAAATCTTTCAGAATGGACAAACTGGAGAGGGGAAATCATATCACTGCTCAGTTTCTGAAAGTCAGTTTCTACTGGAGAGTTGTTTAGAAGGTGTAAAACAAATATCGCAAAGGTAACTTTTTTTAATATGCCACCTGTAAATGAGAATTGTATTTTTTTCGGAAAACTGCTGGAGGAATGTCTGGGTTCAGCTGCTGGGGAGCAGCAGGAGCTGCCCTGGTACTGCCGCCATCCTGCAGCCCTGGAGCAGGGCAGCAGAGTCAGTCTGCAGCAGCAGGTCTCATCCAGCCAGTGATCATCAGTCACAAGTGTCCTGTCCGAGGTCAGTCCTGGGACTGCAGTAACCCCACTAGGGCCAGGTACCTCAACGGCAATGCTAGGGCTGGGGACTGAGCCAAAATGGGGCTTCTGGGTCCCCAGGTGGGATGAGGGGGATGCAGGGAAGTCCAGTCAGGTCCTGACAGTAGCAGTTATGAATAGAGAAAGCAGACTGGCAACAGTCAAGGTGCTGCTGTGAGGTGACATACATTGATACGGCTTAACTTTCTTACCCTCCCAAAAGAGGGTGATTGCATCCCAACAGGATATGGTACCCCACAGGACCAGGAATTATTAGCCCAGCCTAAAAATTTCATAGTACGGCTGACTGCACACTAATGCCTAGGCTAGAAAATCAGCCCAGTTTCATTTGCTAATATAAATGTGGCCAACCATGCCAGAAGAAATCTACTTCACGAGTATTATTTTAGATTCAAAATGTGAGCAACTGAAATCAGTATCTGAGCCTGAAATCCTGTATAGAGGAATTAGAGATCTTAACAATATACCTTTGTAGACAAGGAAAATCCAACATCGTTCTTAAATGTTGAACTAATTCCTTCAGATGAAATTTCTGATCAGCATTGATCATTGGTTTATTTAAGGAAAATCTCAGCTAAATGAGATGTTTTTAAGTGAATTCAAATAAATTAAATCCATCTCCTGATTCGAAACTCTGGTTTTCTGTGTGAGTACATGTCTGTCTGTCCAGCTATATAGATACAGATCTGTGTAAACTTAATGTAGCAACTCAGACACCTTAGACTTCTGTATACTGTAATAGCAATCAAAAGCATGTATTCAAATTTAATGAATATACTATCAAGGTATTAGTGTTATGGAGCTATGTATAATGAAGCTGATTTCTCTGTTTCACCTGCTAAACCTTTCAATTCTGCCTAAGAATAAAAGGACCTAATTGAATTGGTCTTCTAAAAGCAACATTAAGATGGATGCTAAGAGTTGTGAAATGCCTTAAAAAAACTGAGAAGAAACTCACCTAAAGCAATAATATGAGCATCTTGGGAAGTAAATAATTTTATTAGAATGCTCTTTAAAAACTTACTATTTTATTGCACACTGTGATTACCTGAAGCAAATGTTTAGCAAGTACTGTTTTGTGTATCTATCTTCCGCATTTCTGTGGGATTTACAACTGTTACCTAAATCATTACAGAACAACTATACTAGCTTGTCTGTGATCTTGACAGAGTTTATTTTAAGTCACTGTAGATTACATGCAGTACTTAGATATGACTGAGACTTGCATAATTTGATTTTTAACATTCATCCTAATAAAGACCACTTTTTGCTCGTTCTAAACCTAGACTACTTTGGGATCAAATTTTCAGCCAGCCTCATGAGATTATTTGGCCTTACTTGGCTATTCATAACCAGACATTTAACTAGGTAACTTGAAAACCTTAAATTTTACTGAAAGGTGATACTAGTTTTATTATACTTCCCAGAAACTGTATGACAGATATGTGCTGTGAGAACTTGGAAGCAGAATCTCTGAAATTTGCAAAGGCATCTTTATTAGGGCATAATATAACCATTGTCAATATCTTTTGGCAGTTTATCACTGTCTTCTTTTGAGTCTTAAGGTCAGATGTCTTGAAATTTTTCTATGGCAGGTTGACAAAGTTGATGGCTTCTGACGAAGGACAGCATTCTGTAGACTGTATAGAGATCTAAAAGCTTTTGGATCACATGCTTGTCAGTTACCAGTGATTTCCACATTGGTATCAAGAAACAGGCTCTTAGATTCAAAAAGGAGATGAATATGAAATGAAGCCGAATTAAGTTCTCTCTGTCCTGCTCAGAAAATTTACGCATCTTATAATAGTAATACGTTATATCTGTCTTACAAAAGTTGCAATTTAATTAACTGCAGTGTTATCATGATTTCATTAACAAGAGCATTATCAGCAAGTATCTAGTAAAAGGCAATCCCTAGCAATCCTTGAGAATTAAAAGAATAAAAAAAAAAGGTCTGTTTCCAGTGAAGCTACATGGCAACACTTCCAAACAGTTAAATGAATCAATATTTCTTTCAATATTGTGCTGTTTACACTAAGAACTAAAATGTAAATTTGTTGAATCCATTTCCATTGTCCAATGTCAGTGGAAAGTAAAAAGTAAATGTTTAAATGAAAACATGTAGTCAGAGCTGGGAATTTATGTATTTAATTTTTAATCTTTGTATCATCCTTAAAATATTCTGCTAAATATTTACTGCATTTGCGTTTGAAACAGCTTGGTGAATCATTATCCTACAGGGACAGTTATATGTTGGATTGCAAGGTACAGGCAATAAGTGCAGGTGATTTACAGTGGATGAAGATTTACCTCATATATAAATATAAATGTATTTATGTATAAATGAACCTTTATGATATTTATGGTATTGGCAATCCAAAGTGTATTGTTGGAGAGTTCTAATCCTTTTCATTAAAATAGATATTTTGGATATAGATATAGATATAGATTTTCGTGAAAAAAAGATCTTGTTCACTGATAGTGTTTCAATTTTGTCAGGGTAAACAGCAGATTTGTTTCACTTAACTCTTCTCTATTCAGAATATGTTCCATCGCTTAATTCAAGTGTCTGTACGGTTAAACTTACCATGTCCCTAAGAGGGAAATTAATCTTCCAGGCAATGAGGAGTGACCTGAGTAACCCTGGAGAGCAGGGAACTTGACACTAACCAGTTGAGACTAGTAGTAATCTCATGCTGTGCAGAAGGTCTGAGAGAACAGTCTGAAAGGTTAATGTGTTAGTACTTCAAGACAGTGTCCTAGGGAAAAAAAAAAGTAGGTAATTAACTCACCCAGAGCCTCAGGCTATTTTGTGTATCCACTGTCATTATGATGATAGAGATAGACTAAACAGACGTTCTCTTTTGAGAGTCTGTGCTCTGATGAATTATAAGGGCTCAAAGGAAAACCGTGTCTGCCTGTGAACTTGATGAAGTTAAATGGCAGTAAAGCAGAGGGATGTTCTGAAACTCTTCCCTGATTAAGTGTTTGTCTCCTGGTAGTAGAAATGGTAACTGCTTAATGTGCTGCTTTCCTAACATCAGTGGGACAATACACAACAAATTTACAATTTATATTACTGTCAATGCTAATAATGATATCCGCAGTTGCTTTTCTTATTGTGGTTGTATGCTGGGATGAATCTGCTTCAAATTGGAACAAAATCTTATGGAAAAGCATAAAAGGTTAAACTCCTTAAAGAAAGTACAGTTTTTCTTTAAGAAGAGTTTATAACAAAAAGAAATCAAATAGTAAGATACTTTGATTCCACTAATAGGGACACTAGAATAAAAAAATCCAGCCCTCATCATATTCCCTCTCTTAAATATTTATTTGTTTCAGAAGCAACTATTAGATATGGAATCTTAAAAAAAAAAGGTTAATCTTATAATTCGTTTTACTCATTGTGTATATGATGCTGCCAAAAGGGATTCCAAGTGGTATAGAAATTAAAAGCCATCAATACTCTGTTTACATCAGCACTGCTAGGTCCATCTACTAATAAATGTAATTACTTTTGAGTTAGCAATTGTAAACTCCGTCCTGAATAAAAAAATTAGCCTTATCTCAGTCCCATGAAGTCAGAAGTGAGTACACTAAAATAGTTACCTGCTAATAGGAGCATGAATGGACTGATGGGACTGTTAAGAAGTGTAATTGATCTTTTTGTTGTAGCTCTCATCTATATATCAAGTCTGTGTTTAAAAGAAAGCCTCAACAAAGTTATTTGCTGGCATGTTATTCACATGTAGCCTTTGTTTTTGGCTAGAGAAACAATATAGTGGGCTTTCTACAGACTAGCGGGTCAAGAGACAATTTTGGAGGTCAAACCTTGTAAAAGTATTAGCAGTGTATGTTTATTGATAGCGCTCAGGGAGAGTTTTACCTCAGTACAATTCCTTGCATAATATTTATTTTGTGTATCGCTTTATAAGATCTTTGTTACTGTTTCACTGAAACCAGACCAATTTTACAAGTTCACTTGCAGTTATTCCAGATCATAGTGGGAATGTATTTTAAATAGAGTGATTTAAATGACAGCGTTCACATTGTTCCTATTTAGCTGCCTTCCTTGAATGATTTTGTGCATTTCCACCTGAGAACTTTCTACATGAAGCAAGGAAAAGATAGGACCAAATTTGGCCTGGGCAAAGTCAGCTGTTGTCTGGAGACTTTGTTGTGACTCCCCCCACTAGCAGCCTGCAGAGACAAGCTGGTTGCTTCCAGCTCCCCTGAGAGTTACAAGAAACAGGGGCTTCAACTGACAAATGGGTGAAGTCACTTGTGGTTGTGGCATATATTGGTTCCATCCTTTTAGTCTTTTGATGACAGTGTTAAGAGAAAGACTAGTGTTTCAGAGGTCTACAAGATCTCTGTCTTTCTCTTTCCAACTTCTCTTTCTGTGGCAAAAAGTGGCCCATCCTGGGGCATCAAAAATTAATTTTTTGCCAGCACAATTGGCAAGACTATTTTGGTTGCTCTTAGCTATGCTGTTTTGAACTAGATTTCACACTAGCATGTTGTAGGTCCTAGCTCAGATGTTAAAGATTTTTTTTTCAAATGTAGCAAGCATTCATTCACGACTGTCTGGTCTCCTAGATTGCACTGATTAACTGGAACCTGTTTCTTCAGTACACTGCTAGACCTGTTTAGTCATTTTGTAATGGTAATTATATAGTGTATGCACAATCTGCCACTCACATACATTTTCCATGTCCTGTTGGCAGGCATGTATTTTGAGTACGAACTGATCCTTCCTTACTCATGGTTTTTACCATGATTCTTACTGCAGCTAGCTATATTTTCATTTCTTGTGTGCAAATAACATATCAAGAATTATTTCCAGAAAGTTCTAGGACAAATAATGTAAAATAAATACAGGTCAGATTCTGCCATTACTCCCTATGTAAGGCTGCTTCATTTATTTGTAAGAGATTTGTTATGGGATAATCTCTTTCAAAAATAATTCCCACCAGAAATTACACAGTAAAGGTATCGGTCACAGACTCGGAAGCTTTAATAAAGTGTATATTCCTCCCAGGCAAGACAAAGAGAAAAAAGTAAACAAATAATTCAGTATATATTATTCACTCAATGTGTGTATATATATCATGTACATTTAATTTTCATCTTTTGAGATCACTTTTGAGAAGGAATTGGTCTACCATAGATAATAATGCCATTTGTATCTTTTCATCTTTGCATTTCTAAGAATAGGATTTTTTACAATGGTGGAAAAATGTGTAATAAAGCCAACTGCATACTGTCTAACCAATCACCAAAATATTCAGTTTTAGTACTCTTTATGTAGAACACATTTTGTTTGCTTTTATTTTTACATTGAATAATGATGATAACTTAGAAGGATAAATTAATAGGTCTGTTCAAAAGAAGCAAATAATCTTTCAGCTATTACCTCTTTCCATAACTCTTATTGGCCAAATCTTCCACTGAACAAT
Source organism: Tyto alba (assembly GCF_018691265.1). Lineage (NCBI taxonomy): Eukaryota > Metazoa > Chordata > Aves > Strigiformes > Tytonidae > Tyto > Tyto alba. Next base: position 67,451,309 of record NW_024881282.1, on the reverse strand, counting down.
GTGGAATGGCATCACTTGGGTTTTACTGAGATTTCACTTGTTTTCCTTCATTGTCTTAACCAAATAATATGTATAAATCAATGGACAAAATAAAATTCTGAAAATATTCTTTTAATCTGAGGGACCTTTTGATAATGTTCATGTCCCTCTCTCTGACAAGGCTTTCCTGAAGTCTAGGCATTAAGAGGTTGAAATCATAACAGAAGATAACTGGATGTCTTTTTCATGTTAACATGCTGTGATATATGCTTATTATTTAATTTTTTGAAAAAAATATTTTATTTTTGGTTTGCTATTGAATTATTTCTCATGCACAAAATGAAATCACTTTGTCCTCATGCCTTGCCTTATTTAAAATAAATACACAAGTGTTTGTATTTGTCGTTCTCCATGGTGCTTTCTTTAGTGAACTGGCTTCTCCACAGCATTAACATGTACCTCTGGATGGTGCTACTGATGAAGAGAGCTGCAGCCTGAAAAATAAAGATTTCCAATTGTCCATAAGGGCAATGAAGATAAAAAGCCTGAAGAGACCACAAATTTATAGCATAGATAAAGGCGCTAGTTTTTAGCTGTTTCTTTATGTGTTGTCTTGGTTGTGGGAACATAATTACACACTGATTACAGCTAGACAAATAGTCTCTGTTATTCTGAATCCTGAATAGTAATTACTGTATTACTGTGTTTCACTCCCATCCATTTCTTTTGCTCTTTCTGTATGTTATCAGATCTATTTTAAGTTTTAACATAGCTTTTGGGAAACATAAATTATAAAATATTGTTTACATTGTTTACAATCTTGTGAATTATATATCAGCTAATATATATTACTAACTAATTAACTCAGTGTAACTAAGTGCATGTACCCATGAGACCGAAGAATGTTGAAAATGAAAGGCTGACCACAGCTTCCCTGAGCTACATGATCTTGGTTGTGTTTGAATTTCTATCCCTTCAGGTGACCTCTCTTTAATTAAATTAAAATAGAGAACATCAGAATTGGTTTAATATAAGAAAGAAATCATTTTACTATAACAGAAAATAGTACAATTTGTCTTAAAAAAAAATAAAATTCTTGTCCTTACCCCTTTGGCATTTTCACCTTACACCAGATTTTGAAACAAAATTGGATCAAAAATGATCTTACCAAAGTACATTTTGCTTTTTCTTTATGTTTTTTAAAACTTTAGTATCCACTGAGGTCACAGTAAGTGAACTCCCTACTGATTAAAAAGTTTGAAACATTTAAAAAGGGACCAAGCTTCTCACCAGAATTTTACATCAGTAAACTTTTTTTTTTTTTATTTCCCACTATCACAGCCTCAAGGGAATGCATTAAAATATCTAAGTTATACAGTTCTTGCACTAAGTGATACAGTAGTCACAATAAAAAGCATCCAACCCGGCAACACTAAATTTATTGTCCCCCTGTCTCTGTAACATGTCCTTAAAGATGTAGGTATCTTACATGATGATGTCAAATCTAGTAATATTTTTCATGCAAATCCACCTGATTTTCTGTTTGCTTTGACCTGGTCTTAATCAGCTAAGCAACAAAAGACTCCATTGTCAGAACTCTTGTTCTCTAAACCTGCATTTTGGGTCTGGAGACAAGGTGAGAGGTGGGTAATTATTCACCTGGGATGATCCCAGAGCTCCATCAGAAATGAGCTCAATTTAGACTGTTGTGGATTTCCACATGCTTATCTGCATGAGTACATGCACCTGTACATATGCACATATACATAAGCATTTAAGATTGTTCAGTAGCATCGGATAAGACATTTTTGGTGCAGTGTCATCTGAATATTGGATGTCAGGATATTTCAGGTTGGAAAAGACCTCGGGAGATCTCTAGTCCAACATCGTGCTCAAAACAGTGTCAGTTTGAGGTTGGATCCGGGTGACTCAGGACTTTATCCAGTCAAGTTTTGAAAACCTGCAAGGATGGTGAGAGACTGCATGTCTTCCCTGGGCAGCCTGTTCTGTTGCCTGAGCATCCTCATTGAAAAAAAACTTTTACCAGTCTAAATCATTTATTTCAAGTTATGCCCATTATGTTCTGTCTTTGCATCATACACTATTGTGAAGAGTCTGACTCCATCTTCCTGTGGGCTTGGGGAGTTTACTGTTTGGAGGGCTTGACCCCAAAGTAATTTCTTCTCAAGGAAAATCCATCTCCCTCAGCCTTTCCTCACAGAGCATGTGCTCCAGCCCCTGAATGTCTTGGTGGCTCTCTGCTGAACTTATTCCAGTTTATTGATATATTTCTTATATAGAGTGGCTCAAAACACATTTACACATCAATTTTACTGGTGAAACATTTAAATGATTTTGAGGCTTTTCCCATCAGTCTGTATGTTAAAGATTATGATATAGACTTGGTATAATCTTTATAAGTTATAAGAAAAAGGAGAAATGAAACAGACTTGGTAAAATGAGATCAAACTGCACTTGGTAAATTGGAACATGAACTGCACAAGATTGTGTCATTCTGCAAGGAGTTTTGATTTCTCCAAAAGTGTATTTGTAATTGTAAAATATGTTGTAAGAAAGCAGATGGGAGCATTTCAGTTTTGTCCAATATCAGATGAAAAATAACTTTTGACCGGCCTTAGGTTACTATAATACTCTGATGATAACATGATGATTATCACAGGTGGTCTTTTATTTCAGTGTAAGAATCAGAAAACATAAGTCTTGTCCTTTTTCATTTGATTTCAGAGCGCACAAGAACAACAAATTAGGCATTCACTGTCTCAGTGTTACAGTGATATGTACAAACTACTAAAGATTTGCTTTTTGGGGGTACTCATTGCCAGTAGAAATCACTGATGAAAACAAAACTTCAGGCTCATAATACTGTTATAAGACTGTACAGTGAATTGCAAGATGGAAGCCTCACTGTGCTCATAACAATTCATGCTAGGGGCTTTGTTGATATAGGTATGTAAAATATAACAATGCGAGTACCTCCTATCAAGATAAATCTTGTTCTTTAACAGTATTTTGCATATTTATTGTGTTATTATTACTAGCGTACTAGCACCTAAAGGAGAGATTTGATTCCTTAGAAAGTCCTTAATCACTAAGACTTTTAAGGAAAAGATGAGTATCAGATATCTATATTTTATATTAAACTCAGTGTAAACTTGGTGTACTCAGATATATTCGTTGGATTCATCCCCTGTGAGGAAGTAATCATGTTTGTACTGTGAATTCTAGATGGCCATTGGCAGAGGGGAAGGGCCTTCAGATCCTCAAGATCGCTCTGGTTTTAGCTGTGTGAAATAACAGAACTTCAGATACTTTGGTAAAGTTTTGAGATTTAAAGGTACTTATGTAGTTAAGGATATTTTTGACTACCTTTTAATAGTAGATGCCCAGTTGTACTTAGGGACATTTATGCTTTTCTGGGTGTTGTTTGTTTCTTAGTCATGAGCATCTTGTTCAGCCCTATCTAATTTAACATGTCTCAGCCAAGACAATTCTCAAATTTCCTGCAAAAGCTTTGACAGCATATCTTCTACCCCAACCTCCAAAATACCATCTCCAGACAAGTCTCTTCCTCCTCTCCCTTCTACACTTTGTAGATAATTGTCCTGATTCATGCAGAGGGAGCAAGTAGGGCAAACTGTTTCTCTGTGTCTGAAAGGGACAGCACTGTCAGTGAGGGAACTTTTCTTCAAGATTGTGGTTGTCACCATTTTGCCCCACTGAGGATGGGATATGTGCTGCTGTAAGAGTGCTGCTAGTGGAGCATGTGCAGCAAACCTGCTAAAGGAGTAAGCCCCCTTAATGTCCCTAATTTAGCAATGAAACCAATCAGTTCTAACTAGTTTGTGATTAAAGAACTAATTTTCTTCTAGGTTGTGGGAAGAATAGTGTTTGTGGGTAAATGGTCTTCCTGTTTTAGATTGAAATTCCCTTCCAGGATCCAATTGTCCATGTCCTGTTTATGGCATCAAGTAGCCCATTAACTAGATGCTTAGTTTTAAATTATGGTGCTCTCATTTTTATCAAGACTTGAAGAAACAACTTTAATTAGAGTAATGGGGAAATTACAGATTTTCACCTGTTGGAAATCTTGTGTTTCAGCAGTTGTCTACACAGCCTGTAGAACAAAGTGGTTTCACCATATCCAGAAAATCACATAGGTTTACTTTGACAGTAATACATGATAAAATTACAGCCTTTAGCAATTCAAAACTCTTGAACCCATGTTTTCCATTTTGTCTTTTGACTTACAGAAAAGTGAAAAATGGAAACAAAAAATAGTATTTAATTTTCAATGACACTGTAACATTTTTCCTACTGGTTACACTAAGTGAAATCAGCTATTTCTTTTCCTCATCATGCCCTACTTCTTGGAGTGTGATAGGATCATTAAAATGGGACACAGCAGGAAAAGACATTGGATAGGGCAAATGGAAAAGTTAATGCAACATTTTCTTCAGCTTTTAATACTGTGAAAAGTTACTGTTGGATCTTTTATATGCTTAAATTGGTAGTTGTCCCTTTGCCATGAAAAGCATTCTTTCTTTCCTTCCTTTTTGGTTGAAGTTGAAAAAATCCTCCCACTGTTTCTTCGTGAAAAAAGCCACTGTATTTCCACATATGAACTCTGTCATGAGTTCTTCTATCTTGTCCAGTTCCAAAAATTTCCTCTTGGAAGTTTGATACTTCAAATACAGACCCAGTTGTAACTCATAGTGAAATTATTTTAAGATTTATTATTACATTTATTTTCATTTTACATTGGTTTTCATTGCATTTGTCTTGAAATCTTTTTGCATAATAGTCTCCTTAGCAGTAACATGCAGCCCTGTGAATTAATCCAAAGATGATATATATTTTTGTAGCTACAGTTAGTCCTTGCAACAACTGTAAAAAAACATAAAAACTGAATTTTTTTGCTGCTGGATCTGAGTCTCTATCCCCAGAGCAGCTGACTAAACTGGAGATAGTACATGAGATACTGTTTTATACTAGCCATAGGCTTCATCTGAGGACTGCAAAGTTGTCACGCAGACCTGTAGCAAAATGTGATTAAAGAGCACTGGGATGAGGACAGAGTAAGCAAAGGAAAATAATATAGATGTCATATTTTAACCCCAGCCAGCAACTAAGCATCACCTAGCCACTCACTCACTCGCCTCTGGTGGGATGGGGGAGAGAATTAAAAGAATAAAAGTGAATAAACTCATGAGTTGAGATAAAGACAGTTTAGAAAATAAAGGAAAAGCCACACACATAAGCAAACTCCCAACTCCTTGTTCACCCAAAGCCTCCTTGTTGGTGGGGTGGGGTGAGGAGAAGAAAAGACCTTGACTCTGTGTAAGCACTGCTCAGCAACAAAAAACCCCCATCCCTGTATTATCAACACTATTTTCATCACAAATCCAAAGCATAGCTTTATATTAGCTGTTATGCAAAAATTAACTCTATCCCAGCCAAAATCACCAAATCAGGCCACTGAGGATGAGCAGGAGGAATGGGATGAGTGGGCTGGTGGCAGAGGGGATCTCAGGTCTTGGGTTAAGGGTGTGACACCTTTGAGTGAGTAGAGTATGTGAGGACAGAAAAGCTAAACAGTGGAGGAGAAACCATTCTCCAGTGGAAATGCTAGATACCACAGTGAATTTATCCAAGGCTATCCAAAAGGGATATTTTGTTCATTGAACTGCTTAAATTCAAGATTGGTAAAGGCCTCATCCGTTTTTTGGTTGGGATTTATCTTGAATGAAACTATTTCTTTAGGAGTTAACTATGTAGTTTAAGCTAGCCACACAAGAAAGTCAGTTCAGGGGGGCAGTTTAATCCATATTCTTAACTGCATATTTTCAGAGGGAGTAAGTAAGTTTTTTTCCTTGGAAACAAAACCCACTATCTTTAGGCTAGACAATTAACTGTTAGATCACTAAAGCTGCATGAGATGCATCCTGCCTAAGCAATTTACTGCAAGGAAGGTCTACAAACTGATGAAAGCTCCCTTTCAGGAGCAACCAAAGCTATTCAGTACTTGACGTGAAATCATGATGTCAAAATACTTAGTCTGAGCAGGAATTCATAGTACATCCCAAATCTATATTTCAACTCTCTGCATAAACAAGCTATCAAATATTAATTGAAGAAACGGCCCTGATGGGATGTTGCTACCCCTTAGCTTGCAGACTCCAAGCCAATCCAAAGCAGACATCCACTACACATGGTCCTCATTTGATGCAGGAGCAGTTAATTGAGCCCAGCTCTTTGATATCAGAAAATAGGCTCCTAAGTAAAGCTCTTTCTATAGGATCACCTGCAGAGGCCTTAAATTCCTACAGGATTAATAAAAAGTATCTACAGGTGATGAAAGGGGCATAATAACGTCAAAACCTGATACTTTTTGGTAAATAGATATGAACTCTTCGCAGCCTAAATTAGTCTGCCTTTGTGGAACTTATCAACCTAAAGGAAAATACTTAAACCTTGTTGTTAATATGACTAGTTCAGATGTTGCAGTATTTTTGATGAAGTCTCGTTGTAACTTAACTTTTTAGTCTTTGAATAGACTCATACCAAATAGTGACCACAAATACTTCAGAAGTGCTGTGCTTAGATACTTCTATGTCTGTTTATACTTCCAACAAATGCTTTCCAAATACAAGGAAGGCCTTTCTTAAGCAGGATCTCAATCAAATTTTTAATTAAAAATACTATACCTGAGGAAAAAAGTCCCTAGAGTTCCTGGTTTGAAGCTTAAACTTAAAGGCTCTCATAGTCAATAAACAGAGGAAAGGATTTTCATATATACTGTTGCTATGCACTGAAGGTCCTCTGAGATTTAATGCTAACAGACAATGAATAAATTCACTTGCTTGTACTGAATCTTCTCTCCTTCTGATAGCCGTTGTTGTAGGCTTTGTAGTTATACACTGAACTCTTCATTAGAAGTGCTTGCCACCTGTGGGGTTTTAGAGTGATATCAGTTATTTCCACCTATGTGACTGGACTAGTACACTGGCATTTTCTTCCCATAGTTAGAAATTCCCATAGGTAATCTGTGTTAGAAGATGTAGGTTCTGTCTATATATTCACCTCAAGGTCTGAAAAGATGCCCCCTTTTTTTTTGATTTGTTTTAAACTTGAGAAATTCAACAAAATATTATTTTAAAATTCAACTGCATTACTGTAATATGTAATAAGACTAGAAATACAGAGGATTGAAAGAGGCAGTGGATGACTAACACTTTTAATTGATATATGGTATAAAATTTGCAGAAGTATAAGGCTCAATCAAAACTGAGATGTGAATCTCTGACTTCAGAGTCTTTTCTAAAACAAAAGCAGGAGAAGCAAAAAGGAACCTGAGTGATATTTAAATGACTAAATATTTAGGAAATCTGCAAAATGCATGGAATTAATTATAAAGAAAACTTTACAAAATTGACTGTGGTCTGCTCTCTGGCATAAAACCTGGAAAAAATCCAACAAAACCACTTGTGATGTCAGATTTGTTAGTTGATGTGGGTCCTTGCTTAGTAATGCAATAGCCTCTATCCCTTTTATTTAAACTTCTACAGTGTCCCTTTATTCTGCAGGTGTTTCTGGGGTGGGTATGTGCTCTCAGGTTGTCAGACATTTTGTAGCTAGAAAGTGAACCAGTATAGGTGAACAGATCTCTGCCAGAGCACCATTTTTAGAGGGTAAGAATCTTCTGGCAGTAACATTGGTAATGTCTGTCTGCAGTTTCAAAGCTGTAATCTGTTGATAAAGAGGACGTACAACTTTTTAAAACGTTATACCCAGCATTGAGTTTTGTGCACACTAAATAATATATTCCTATATGGGTAATTCTAATGATACTGACTAGTGATATGCCTGAAAGAAATATTGTTTATCCACTGTGTTTTTAATATACCTTTTCTTTTAAATGCATGGTACAGTTCTTAATGTGGTTGGCAGAAACCGTATCAAATGGTATCTCCTCATTATCTGAATGCAGTCATTACTGTTTAGCTTAACATATACATCACAGCAAACCTTGGCTCAGCAAGATGGTATTTTGCACAATACTGCTGCTGTTAGATGTAGCAGACTTAGGTTTTAAATGTTTGGGATTTTTGAGTGCCTGTGTTCTCCAACTATATACACTGTTTCAAGGAGCTATAATTAAGCAATGTGAAGGCATTAACTAGAATGGGAAAGTTCTTCACTGATAGCAACATTCAAACTGTTGTTAGGGTCTCTCTCAAAGCACAGAAACGAGAAAAAAAAAGAATCTTCAATTATCAATGCAACTTCAGTTTGTTTTTCTAAGAGAAAGTACTCTAGTAAATGTTGCATGTAGTAGTAGGAATAAAAAACCTTAGTATGACTAGAAAAATAGTTTAATTCCACTTTGATGTATACTGTTGTGCATTTATTAGAAGTGTTTTGCTGAAGCAAATTTCTGATTTACTCTAAAGATCAGGAAAAATGTTATGGTATTTCCAACAACAAATGTTTGTGGGTAAGGATAGAATTTTTAAGGTACTTCATTTAAAGAACCAGGCAAACAAAAAAGCTAATTTCTCATTTATGGTGATGTTAAAGTGAAAATTATTGAAACATATTCACTTATGTGAAATGTTCTTTTTACCATTTTCTGTCTGAAATGTGTTTTAAAAATTTTAGGTTTCGGCCTGCTTCTAGTTAAGTTAAAATCTCCACAATATTCCAGGGATTGAAAAACTGTTTCTTTCTCAGACTCAATAATTGGTCTTGGTGTCTTGGTTTTTGTGTTTTTTTTGGTGGGTTTTTTTTTTTTTTTTTTTTTTTTTTTTTTTGTGTGTGTGTGAGTTAGCATAAAGAGGCATAACCCCAGAAAAATTGCATCAAGTGCCAGTTCATTAAACCACAAAACCACATCTGTCAGTTGTTGGAGAAGAGTAGACTAACTGCTTAATTTCACTATCATTGCTTCTACGTTCTCAATTTTCTTTTTGGAATGTCTGAGAAAATTCACATAATCGTTAACTTCCTCTGTGAATTGCTTCCTAAACTGACACCATACTATTACATAGGAGCTGCAGGTTTTGTGATGCTCTCTGAAAACTAACTCATGCACAATACAAGCATCACAGTTACCATGCAGCTATTGGAAAACTCAACTCCCCCACCATACAAGTATATCATCCTCTTAAGTCTGAGTAACAGAAAATGATGATCTCTACTGCATTATCTGTTCAGAGAAAGCAAACTTTATAATGTGAGAGGAAAAGAGCTGAATAATTGGGAAGACTTGGATGCGAGCAACATATGCTCCTGGTGCTTCCAGATGAGCCTGCTGAAATGGCTTACAGTTACAGATGCCAGCTTTCCAAGGAAAAAAACTGTTGCTGCAAAGGTGGGAGGTTCTAACCAATTCTGACAAATAGAGGAGTATCATGACTGAGCTGAAGAGTAGTTGGAGCCTGCTTACAAATTATTGTGATTTAGTTGTGATTGGCATGCACAAAAAGATCAATCTCAACACAATAATATTTATCTCTGATTTAGTTTGCTTCCAAGTGCAGCTTAAGTAAAACTGTTTTGAGAGCCAAGTAATGGGGATAAATAATTTAGCAGTGAGTGAAAAATGTGAATTGTAACTGTGAACTGAAAAAATGTTACTAGATATTCAAGATCCAGACTTGTCAAAACAGAAGTTTGGAAAAAAAACCCCAAGATTTGCACAGATGCACCAACTATCTTTAAGCAGTAATTTTGCACAAGCATATATGCAAAGGCAGGTAAATAGAAGCAAATAGAATAAAGTCTGTTCATGAATAACTATTTTGCCCATTATCATTTTCACAATAATTTTTGTTGTAATTTTTTTTTACCTCCTCTGTATTACTTGTCCTCCCACCATTACTGCAAAAAGATTTCTCCCTTTATTTAGAGCACAGTCCCTAAAAGAGCTGATTTCTCACTCAACAGATGCAAGAGGGGACAGGGTGACAGGAGAATGGATAGGAATATGGAAAGGAGAGAAGAATACGGGCTCTTGGAAAGGGATCTTTCCTTGCTGGTAACAAATCCACAGATAGGAGATTCCTGGCCTTCCTACAGTAGGACTTCTGTCACTGCTGAGCCAACTATTCACATTGCTGTTCCCCAACTGAAGGACAAGATGTGCAAGTCTTGGTGTTTCTTTTTTTTTTTTTTTTTTTTAAGCTGTTTTTTTTTCCTCATAAATACTGATTTTGACCAAAATTACCAACCATAAGAGTAAGATACATAAATCAGGCAGTAGAAACCATAGAAATAAATGGCTTAAAATAGTATAAATGGAAATCTGTAGTTGGCAATTGAATTTTACAAGAAGACTAGAAAATTAGTTCATTGCTAGATGCATCAATAATCACATAGAAAAATCAGAGGTATTACGTTAATGTTTTTAGGTTAGTGAAATAAAAGATGTAACTCTACCAGATGATGATGAGAAAGTAATTACCATCTTGACTTAGTGAGTGAATATGACACATTGCAATAACTAAAGGTGAGAATTTTTAGAAATAGCATTTCTATAATTTCCACCCGAGAGTTTTCAGAGAGGAAAGTTGGAAGTTTTCTCAGTTTTTAACTTTGCTTTTTAAAAGCTTTTGAGAATTAGTGCCCCAAAACAATGCAAGAAGACTTACACTGAGCCAATATTTGAACTGAAAATGAGAAGTGAGCTGGCCAGCTCTGTTCCAATCAGTACTAGACAAAACAAATTAAAAATAATGATAAAGGATATTGATAAGAAAAAAGTGCCATTGACTAGAGATAGGAAACAACACCCTGAAGCATCCTATTTCCTATGTGAAGCTCTAGTTATGTGCTCCTATTTCCTTGTCCTCTAACTGCAATATTTTTCTAAGCTTAGAACCTTAGTTTATGATGACTATTCTGACAAAATTCGGATCCTGTTCCCATGCATATTGCATCTCCATATTAGATATCCTCTATTCCTTTAAAATATGGAGCATTACTCCTGTCTCCCAAAGCTGTCCAGTGCCTAAAACCTTTCTCAATCCCACAACATTGTTCTAATCTGAAGCTCTAACCAGCTGTCGTATACAAGGTCCTTGACTTCAATCTTTCATCTTCAAGTAGCATAAATTAAGATTTTAACTAGATATATAGTATGGATTCTTGAAACTATAGAAATAATCAGGAGAGGTAAGGTAGGCTGCACTTTTACTTAAATTGCATTTGATAATGCTAAATGGAAACAGAAAGATTGTCCTGGTTTGTGTTGGAAGAGAGTTAATGTTCCTTTTTGGTAACTAGAATAGTGCTGTGTTTTAGATTCAGCATTGGGTTTGGTATGAGATACATAGAGCTGAGATTTGATCTGTAAATGAGACTGTTATTACCTGATATACAAGTCTGAAGAAAAATGATAATAATGTCTTCCAGATGTGTAATATTATCTCTGGAAGTGCTGACCATATTTATGGTTTAGACAATACGTAGTATTTTACTGCTATACATTAACATTTATTTAGGGCAGTGTAAAGTAATTTAAGTTGATGAGTTTTTCTCATCTTTATAAATTATTGGTTTAGACATTTGAGGATTCTAGAAAGAGAAGATGAAGAGAAACCTCAAAAAGAAAGAGCATGTAATCCAATTTGTTGGGGTTTTCTTAGTTATGCAAAGCACAGAGACTCTTCTTGTCTATTGCCTTCTAGGTTTGACAGGTTTAAAACTGATAATTCTATGATGTTTCTCATCCCTCTATGTGTACAGAAACATATTAAGTCCCAATAATTTTTTTTTTCTCTGTACTTTATATGATAAATTAGTTTATGATCACATATCTGTGAAGAGTAAAGGTAAAATGTTATGCTGTGGAAGAAAATTATGCAAATACTATGTCTGTTTAAACTACAGTATAACATAGGGAAGTATAATACTGATTTTTTTCCTCATTTTAAAAACCGTACTGCTTAGTACAATGTACTTGCTTAAGTGTTTGCAACTTTTAATGTTTTATGACTTGACATTTATTGCATAAAATGATTCCCTTGTGTCTTACACCATCCCTCACCCTTCAACATACATATCCATTCATCTGATACGTAAGGGGAATTATATTTAGCTTGGCAATTAAAGCAGATATATATCTCCTTCAAACCCCTCCTGTCCTGTCCATCCTGTTTAGAGGATGAGGAAGCTCTGGGGATTACATACAAGTTATTGACTGTTCTGTGCCTGCATCAGTTCTGTAAACCCTGTCCTTCACTTGTTGTCCATCAGTCCTTATCAAAGCAGGAACCATTAAGGTGGGAATAAGTTAATAAAGTTGTAATCTAGTTAAGCTTCATCTCTTTCATCTTTCATATCTTCTTCTGTGTCTGGGCAATGCACTGCAAGTAGTTGTGTAATTTTCAACATGTACAAGGAAAAGATTTTCTGTTTGTTTATTTGCAGTGCAATTGCATTATTTACTAATTATTTGCCAATCATTAGATAGCATGTCTTGAAAAGGGACTATGAAGTTATTTGTAACAATAACTTTCCTTTCTAAATGGTTTGTACCTTTTCAAGAGGTAGTGATTTTATTTTTTTTTTTAACTAATATCTGAGGAGAAATAAAAGCACATAATTATTTTTCAAGGCTATCTATCTCTCCCAGGGCTCAGGGATGTTTAAATTCACAAAACATTACTGGTTGTTAGTTTAGAAATTTGTTCATACATTATAATTGTAATGTGAGATGGTGGCACTGAAGTGCAGCAGGCAAACAGAAGAAAGTCTTCTGAGTATACTCCCTGTCTTTTATTTTCATGTCATATGGGCTTGAATACTTTGTCTAAAGAAAGATCTTGTGTACAGTATATTTTCAGGCATAAAAAATATACTTTCAAAAACTTGGATACAACAAAATTGATATCTTGAACTGACAAAAGCCTATGTTTAGAGATAAAGAAGAAACATAAAAAATAAGATATGGAATGTTAAAATAAAAAAAAATGCATAAACTATTTGTTCATTCCTAAATAGTCTTAAATAATGTGGATTGATTATTTTCTAATTGAATGAGGAGTTAATATGGTAGATAACCTATGTATTCATTCTTGTGTTCACTGAGTCAATATTTGACCGTAGATTTCAGTAGGGCAGATTTCACATTGAGATCTGCAGAACCTTCTTTCCCTGGTAAACGAAGACTTTGAGCCTGTTGTGGTTTAACCCCAGACAGCAACTAAGTACCACACAGCCACTTGCTCACTCCTCTCCCCCCACCCTCCAGTGGGGTGGGATGGAGAATTGAAACAAGTAAATCTTGTGGATTGAGATAAAACCAGTTTATTATTTGAAATAAAAATAAAAATATAATTATAATAATTATAATTAAAAAGAAGGTAACAAAAGGAGAGTGAAATAAAACCCAAGGTAGACGAGGTATGCACAATGCAATTGCTCACCACCTGCTGACCACTGCTTAACCAGTCCTCAAGCAGTGATCCATACCTCGCTGTTAGCTCTCCCCAGTATATATACTGGGCATGATGTCATATGGTATGGAATATCCCTTTGGCCAGTTCTCCTGGCTGTGTACCCTCCCAGCTTCTTGTGCTCCTCCAGCTTTCTTGTCAGAGCATGAGAGTATGGAAAATCCTTGATTTAGTATAAACATTACTTAACAACAGCTAAGAATATTTCTGTCTTATCAACATTATTCTCATACTAAATCCAAAACACAACACTATACTAGCTACTAGGAAGAAAATTAACTCTATCCCAGATGAAAACAGGACAGAGCCTTTGAAAACAGTGGCTGAATTCCTATAAAAGACATGGGGTTTCATGTTGGTTGTCTGCTTAGAATATAATTTTCCTAAACTTTATTTTTTAACTTTTCTACTTAGTACTACCACCTATGAATGTAAAAGTTTCTTTGGATTTGAACATAGATGATTAACGTGGACAATTCTCATAGAATAAAAATTTCATAATGTATTGATTTGCTCTGTATTCCCTATGAAGGAAAAAATGCCCCTGTAGGAAATAGCAGACAGTACATGATTCTCAATGTGAAGCATAATTCACTAGTAAATACAGGAAAAAAGTCTCAAAATAAGCACTTTTCAATATGGAGACAGATGGCCACGTCATCTGGCAAGCATTCAGCTTATTTTCCCTGACATGTTTAAATAATGTTTATCAAACAATAGACAGGGATAAAAATCAAGGTAGCTTTAAATTTATCTAAAACAGAATGTCAGGCTGCTGTAGAAGTGTCCTATAAATAACAATAAACAGCTGTTGAACGAAAGTCAATAAAGTGGAAAGACAATTTTTCTACTGTATTGTAGAAATACATATATCTATATTTCTTTTTCTTGTAATGAAATGTTCTGTCCTCTTTCCCAGCCCAGAACTCAACATACTGTTTATATACCTGGCACAGTGTACAATGATTACAGTCAAAACCAGATGGCTATATTTTTCCTTGTCTTGTTTATTTAGGTGACGGATAGATGAGTCCTAAATTTACCTATCAATCTGACTAATTATTTACGTTCTACTATGAACTTTTGCATACAAATACTCATGCAGCTACACACACAGAGATAGAAGTAAATTGACTCTTTCTCTTTCCTCCTTAGGCTTAGAAAGAATTGCAAGAGATTCAGCCTATGAGCAAGAAGGAAAAGTTCAGTTTGTAATTGATGCAGTATATTCCATGGCCTATGCACTACACAACATGCATAAAGATCTCTGTCCTGGATATATTGGTCTCTGCCCGAGGATGAGCGCAATTGATGGTAAAGAACTACTTAGCTATATCCGGGCAGTAAACTTTAATGGTAAGTTACATGTACTCTTCCCCCCCGCGCCCCCATCTGCCCCCCCTTTTTCTGTGTTAAATGTTTCAGAAGTGACAAGATGTGTTTTCTTCTTTATATAGGATACTTTAAGGCACAGTGGAAAACAGGATTAATAGCAGTTCTCATTTAATCAGAACTGTGAGTTTTTCCACCTGCTTTGAAACCCCAAGTGTATTTTTCTTCTTAACATTAAGCTACTCTCAAGAGACAGATGTTAAAAATCAGAATCTGTCGATCAAAATATTCTGGTGAAAAGGTGCTATTATAGAAACAAGTTGAGGACTCATGCAGTCATATTGACAGATTAAAATCCTTTGTCAGAGGTTGCTTATGTGTTTGCACTGGAATGAGTTGAAAAAAATACCCTTTTGGAAATTGCTTTCTTCTGAAATTGCTGTTAACAATTTCCTTACAGAAGTGAATAGTGAGGAGTATGACTTAAATTCGCATATTTAAGTCTCAGTTTAAACACTCGTTAACCGTTCCAGCTTCTCAGCCATTTCACTGTTTTTGACTCTGTGATCTAGTGAGCTTTAACACAAGTACCATATATATTTTTAAGCAACACTACATAATATTCTGTGCAGCTGGTATCTGCCTGCTGGGGAAATATAGTTACATATGCTTATGCTGTTAACAGTAGAGGTCAATAACAAACAAAATTAATTTATGAATGTAGAATTGAAAAGGGTAGAACAGACTTGATGGTGAAATAAAATTGCTGAAAACCTACATATTTCATTAAAGTAATAATTATTGTAAACTATATTTACTATTATTTTACAAAGAAATTAAACTATGGTCTTTGTTGTGTTTTGATTGTTTTTTTTCCCCCTACTTGGTGATAATCCATGTACTAGATGTGCCTTCTAACTATGCAGAGAAAAGCACCATCACAATTTATTTCAATGACCTCAGCTGCCAGCCTTTTTGAAAAAAAGCACAAGGTCATTTTGAATTTAGTTTCCGAGTGGAAGATTTTTTTGCTTTAGGTAATATACCAGACCATTTGGTGGATATGAATGTTGGCTGTAGTTCACAGATTTTTCTTCCTATGCAATTTTCATGAAAAGGGAATCCCTGTCTCCAGGAACATAAAGATAGAAGGAGTTTAAATGATTCTTTAGTGATTTTTAAGAAAACCTGGAGCAAAACGTGTTGCTGGCAAATGGGAAATGTTGTTATGATGACAAAAGTAGGCAGCATATTGTGAAGTTTGCAGTGATAATTATCTACATTTCTAGTAGATATTCCTCTGGGTCTATCTTGTTAAAACACAAAGAAAGTGATCTATTTTCATTCACTGAGCATGAAAGTTTAACATAAAAAGATAAGTTGTATATTTTATATGAAACCTTTCTCTCCTTGTATTGTTGTATTTCATCAATACCTGTCATGATTTCTCTGGCTGACTCCAAGTATTGCAACAAGGGGAGATGAAAGAGTGGGATAAAGCATTCTGGACAATAATGAAAAAGTATCTGGTTTTGAATGAGTGATTTACTGAAAGAGATGAAAAAAGAAAAAAGCAAAAAAAAGTAACATTTCTGTGAGGTTAACTTTCTGTCTCATGGGATATATTAACTGTTCCCTTTACTAGGCTAGTCCACATTATGTACTGGTATACCAAATTTTTGGGTGTGTTATATGCCCAATTATTTTCTTTTTATTCAGTCATGCATTGGGAGGTATAAACAGAGGATGGTCTTTAACCCTTTGCCTTTTCCCATTAATTCCAAATTCTTGTTCCTCAGGACAACACTGCTGCAGTGTCTGACTTGGTTTACAGAGGTGAATAATTACATAGATTGCTAGACCTCTTGTACTGGGAGTTGACAGCAGTGCTGTGTGTTGATTTTGACGTGCATCCTAGGTTCAGTCATTAATAAAGTAGTATGTTAAAAGTGCACTGATACATGAAAGGACAACCCTGGCTTTCACAACCATCCAAGGTAGCAATTTTCTATCATAACAGTCACAAGATTACAGCATTGATGAAGTTGGCAGGGACCTCTGGAGATCACCTACTCCAACCCCCTTCTCAGATCAGGATCAGCCAAATCAGGTTACTTAGGACCATGTCCAGCCATGTTTTAATTACATACAAGGATGGAAAGTCCTCCAAAATTCTCTCTGAGCAATCAGTTCTAATATTTTAGAATTAAGCCTCAGCTCTTCAAGATGATAAAAATTTCTAACATCAAGAAGTAACTGGCATTTTTGAGACAGGCAGTTTTTACTCAATATAAGTTTCCCTCCATGATTCTACCCTTATGCATATTAAACCAACTTCTCAACTCTCTTAATTCAGTATATCCCTCTTAATGAAGGTAGTAAAGATCAGGTAAAAGTCCAGTTAATATGATGTCACATTCAATTTAGTGGGTTTCACCTCACAAAGTATGACCTGTATTATGAAGGACATCTGTCTGCCTCATGGAGGGCATTTGTAAGGGTAAGAAAACATGCATATTTCTGTTTATTGGAGTAACTGTTTTGTTTTTGATTGCAAGTAATCACTTTGAAATGTGTTTATTTTTTTTTACTCTGTTTATTTACAAATTATGAAGAAGATTTGTTCCCCTGAAGGATTAATCTGTGTAATATTCCATGACACTTTCATGACTGAAGGGTGATCATAACCACCAGCACACAGTGTACTGATGTAATTGATATGACATTTATTTCTGCTTAGATATACTTCTACCAGTTGCATACTAGATGCAGAAAATCTCACAGTTCAGCATGATTTGAGGAAAAAAGAAATTAACTCAAAACGAGATTTGAGTTACTGCTGAGTGTAGTCTCCTGTTTTACTATTACCTGTGTTTTTCTTAGGATGGCTAGCAAAGTATGGCGTCTAAGAAAAACTGCTTTTAATTTATAATGGGCAGTTTAATAATTAATTTAATTTAATAGTAAGAGACACCTCTAACATGCAATTGGTACAGCCTATTGCTGTGTACATCAAAAGAGTTTTTAAACAACAGGAAAATAAAGCCAGTGCGTGGAGATGCAGCATATTTAGTTCCTTGCTTTCTTGATGGTCACTGCTAGTAGACCATAACCAGCCCTTTCTGGCTACATGATCAAAGAATACTTAGAGCTTTCAGAAGTTTCATGCTCCTACTTATTTTTGTTTTTCCCAGGCAAAAAGTGAATGTTGTCATGTTATGGCATTCTTATTTTAATAAATGTGCCAAGTTTGAAAGATTATCTCTACCATTTCTTTTATCGAAGCAAAGAGAGATATTTATGTGAAACTGGTGTTTCATATTTAATGTTATGTAAAGTGAACAGTTTTTCTGTTAATTAAGTTTATAAATGGTTATATGTGCATTAGTGTAATTGTAGCATGATTCAGTATGTTCTCCCATCACATTGCTCTAGTGTTCTCACTCTATTTAACTTCATTATCCTGTCTACAAAGTAAGCAGATATTTTCTAAGAGTTTTTACCCTGGCATGTTTTATGAGAAGTATTCTGCTTAATTCAACATAAGTGCTCACCATTTAACAGAAACAGGACTTGAACATACATTTGTGATGGACTGAGGTGTTTCAAAGGTGGTTTTGGTTTGGTTTTGTTTTTAATAAAAAGACAATCATAAATGTAAGGGTAGAACTTGACCTACACTCTCATATATGCAAGCAGATATCTATTTGATTTGATGGGCTACTTATCCTGCAGGTGAGCAGGGATACTTGCTACTTTGATTTCTTTTTAAGTGAGCAGGGGTAAGTGAGAAGGGAGCAGAAAATAAGTGGAAGCACTGATTTCTCTCTGCCATCAATGCTTAGATAAACATCTTCTGCAGGAGGTCACTGCAACATCACTTCCCCCTCCTGGAGAAGAAGAGACTTGAAATAAATTCTGAATCTGACTGCAGCCTTTTCTCTGTTCTTTGGAACAAAGTAAAGCAACTATGTCACTTGCTGGGATTTTGCAGCAAATCTACAGTAACACTGGAACCAGGTTGTAATAGTTTTTTTTTTCTGTGAATGCAGTGCCTATATAGGACAGTAGGACAGTTTTTTTTTTTTTTTTTTTTAAAAAAAAAAAAAAGAATAGGGTGTCTCATGGAGAATTTTGAGCTCTATAGAGAATCATTATTATGGAATCAGCTGTTTACAAAACTCATCTTCTACTGCTTTCTTTTGAAGTTGCTAAGGCATCAGTCTGTGCAAAACTACTGACTTGATATTCAGATCAGACAGTTTTAAATGTTTTCTTGAAGAATACTGATGCCCCTCTGTTCTTTCACTGAGTGCAAAATTTGCATTCTCAAATAATTATTTATCATTAAAAGAGAAGCTTTAAATTGGTGCCCTGTGAGGCTGGTAAGTTTTGACATTTTTTAAGGCATTAAGCACAATAGAATTAAATGTCTCACTTAAAATGTACTGGACCTATGCTCCTAACTCACAATTTTAAAAATCCAACTCTCAAGCCTACAACTACCAATAGAGAATAAAATCCTTTTTGAAATAGTTGAAGTTGTCCACATCTGTGATTTCTAAAGTTGTGAGTTCTTATTATCAGTTCATAATTTAGGGGTTTGTACTGTCAGAAACACTTAGGGTCAAGTATAATGGGAGATAATAACAGATGAGTAGATCACATAGGGACAAACAAGATTAACAATGAGTTGGGAAGGGCTGAACTCTGCTGACCTTGCTAGGATTCACTGTGGTAGCAACTCTAGTTTCACCAATCTCTACTCTGCTGAAGAAATAAAGATACTGCTTTCAGCTGCAGAAGTGGGAGTGGAAAAGGGAATGTCAGCTCCAGTTTTATTAAGATCTGAGAAATTCTGTCATAAATTAATCACGTGACATAATTCCACATATTTTTTTTGAAAATGATAGTGATACAGAGGCATGTTTGAAAACATGGCTAAAGCTTAAACTAACATAGACCTGAATTCATAAAATCCCAGAATCAAGAAGAGTTCATCCTTTTCATGTACTTTTGTCATGGTTTCACAGTTGTGTAATTTGGCTTGTGAATGCACTGCAGCTATGGCAGAGCATTTGTAATAATCCTGATGTCTAGTTTAGAGTACCTTTATGTCAAATTAAGAAAGGAGTTGTTAACTTTGTTAATTTATTATTGGGGGTGAACAGGGGATGATTTCAAATAAGTTCTGCTTTGTCATGTTAATTATTTTAACAGAATTAATCCAGGTGGCTATACAAGAAACTAAAATTGTACAGTGGTCTGAATCACTCTTCATATGTTTAAATATTGTATGATTATAATGTAAGCATGCGCAGCAGGCAAAGCTTGGAGCTGCTGTGATTCTTAGGAAAATCACAAATAGATTTGATTAAAATCAGAGATTGCAAAAGTGTTGGGTGTGAAATGAGAAGTTAGAACCTAAAAGTAAGTGCAATTTATAGCCATGCTTTTGCTTATGTACAGATCTTAAGTACTGATTAATTGAGCAATATATATGCTCCACATACAAAATTCATGATGTCAAATGTGACTGAGGTCAATTCTCTGTTTTGAGGAACAAAGACTAATTCATAAGGTATGTTAATAATTAATATGTAAAGGAAGGTGATAAAGGATTTACCCTTATTACCTATGAAAATTGATTTGCATCTCTTGATAGGTGGGGATATTCAGATATATTAGAATACAGATTTAAAATATGATCGAGTGAAAAATTCAGATAATAGTGAGGAGTAGTACAAACTAACCCTTGCCATTCTGAGTGAAAAGGTACCTGAGAGTAAATAAACTAGATCCATAATGCATGTATTTTACTACCTTTTAGTCAGTGTAAGTAACATCACAGCTGCTGTTCTGCAGTGTTATTAAGCCCTTCAGATATCCTTATTACCTTTATTAACAGTAAGAAAGCATATCACATCTTTTGAGGAAAAGAATAGCTTGACAAGCTTCCTTACTTAAATGTTTAAATCTAAAATCTACTTTTAAATGTATCAAATCAAGTAAGAATGTTTGTACAAGATATTAATTTTTCAATATGTCAATTTATGACCTGTTTGGTAAGACAACAGTTCTGCAAGCCAACAGGACAGTCAGAAGGGGAAATTAATTGCTTTTTAGTACCTCTGTAACATAATAATATGAGCCTTTTTCATTTTCCTACAACAGCTCTTACTTACAAAATGAAATAGGCACATTAGAGAGAATATAATGTGGAAAAAAGCAACAAGGATTTTGTTAAGGGTATCTGGTAGTATACATAAGCTGCATTTATAGTTCATTTATGTAAAAAGTGACCTAACTTGTACTGTCTGATAAGTGACAAACTCAAGAAATAGAGCAATTCTTCAGAGAGGACACTGTTGGTGAAATTATCTTGACAAATCTTAGATTCTCATATAAGGAGGAAAATAACCATTTCTCTATGTTAAAGGGAATGACAGTGAAATCAGGTAGACTTCATACTGTAGGGCAAGAATTACAGTGAGGAGAGAATAAATTTATAATTAATAGACACTGGTGACGTCATCAGGCAGCACTATTTAGTTTTTCTACTCTAGGGAGATATTGTATTCAGCAATAATTGATTAAGTTCATATGTGTAGTCAAAGCAATACTGGATTCAAGAGCAAGTTAGACATGTTAGACCTTGCTACCAGATGTGATCTTAAGCAAAATCAGGAAGAATTTGAGCAAACTAAAGATATCCAAGAGGAAAGTGATGGGATTCAGCTCTTTCTTCACAGGCAAATTGGTTTCCCTCAGTTTCAGTAGTTGTTGAAGTCTACAGTATGTATGTATTTCTCCATATATGAATGGAGCTGATGGGGAAGGCTGAGACCTCTAAAGGCAGCCAGAGAGCTACTCTGTCCATTAGCATTTAGGCACCATAGCAACTCAGCTACTTCTCTATGTTTTTCAGCAAGCAGCTATGAGTCAGAGAGATTTTCTCAAAGGCTGGCTAAAGCATTTCTAATAGTATGAAATATTAAAGCTGTAGAAGATGTTTTATCTTAGAAGGTTCTCTAATTTACTCCATCAGAGGAAGCATTTGCTGTCATTCCTGAGGATTAAGGTATCCAGCTATTTTGGCCACACATCAGGTTACGCTTTATGCTGAAGAGATTGGACCCAGAATGTTGCTACCCACAGTCTTAGACAAATCTCTCCCTTTTAAGAGTGAAATAGAATGGATTTGATGCACAAATTCACAAGGCGTACTATTTTAAACAGGGAGACTGTTTCTCTCAGATCTTGTTATCTCTGTCATCAAAGTTGAACATTTGATAATTAAAGGTAAAAGAATTTGCAGTAAAGATTTTAGTTGCAATTCTGTGTATTCTGTGCATAGAACACTTTCAAAGTGATGATGCAGTAGTGAGGCTTCCATATTAGCATTTTTCAATTTGTGCCATTTTCTTTAGGTTATTAACTTTTATAATTATATTAGCATTTAATTAAAAAAAAAAAAAGTTTGGAAGATAGGAAATACAGAATACTCTTTATTATTAGTTACACTTGGGAGCCTAAACTCTTTTTAAGCCACGTCATAGGAGCCTACACTGCCAGATGGATTTGAAAATGGTGCTTCTCTTTGTTACTAACAGCTCTATTAAGAAGTTATCAGCTTGACTGCTACTCTACTTGAGTACAGTTTTGTTTGCTGATAGTTGAGCTATTTATGTAAAGATAGGATTATTAGAGGATACTCATCTACATTTCAGAATATGAAAGTTTGGATGTGTTTTTAACTACTGTATCAAAATTTAAACACCAATCATAGCTTCCTCCTTAGACCCACCAGTTACAAAGGGTGAGGTTTATTATCTGGTATGATTAACTTTGATGCTGACTTGCCTAAATTTTAGGAGTTCAGCTGGAGGGTAAAAAGGGTGTGGTACAACTGTTCTGTGTTAAATGAAGGGGAAGAGGTTTATGCCTCTGAACAGTTCCAGAAGGGAATTACAAATATTTAGTACAGCAGTGCTAACTGTGCTTTGGGATGAAGATATTAGAGACACTGGAGTTTTGTCCTTCTCCCAGACTTTTCATATTAGTCTGGTTTTTGGATGTTCACTAAAAAAGTAAAGTAGTTTACTTCTAAGCCTTTAATACAAAGGAGACTGAAGCCATGTCCCAGAAGCAAGCCTTAAACAAGTGTAGGGCATGCCTGGAAGGATATTGTTTAGTCTTGCTACATTTGGGCCACTGTGTAGCTAAGAATGCAAGACTTCCTAAAAGTCCAATCTAAATAGACTCTCAATAGGCTATCTTAATATAACTAATTTGCTATTGGTTTATATGAAGTCATAGTTTTAATTGTATTTTATTCTAGTGAAAGCAGAATTGAAGCAGCTATAATTGTATGACTTCGCATTTCTACCCAGCCAGCACTGAAATGAGAAATCCTAGTGCAGTACGTGATAATGTTTATGCATTTGTTGGAGTTTTTTTATTGTGCATCATACACAAAGAAAGACCTATCATCAACATCTGGATTATTTTATATTTGCATTCAGATTAATATTTTCTGTTTTATGGAAGATGAATTATAAGTTACCCTTTGGGATTAATGCAATATATCTGTATTAACTCTAAAGGGTTAGAGAAGCTAGCATAATTTTTAAACGTTATTTTTTGCTAATAAACATTTTTTATTATTGTCCAATTAAAAAACAAAAAAATCCAAACCAAACCCAACGAATTTTGGTTAGAGAAAGAAATTATCAACATATCACCATAGTTTTAATAGAAAGGAGAAAATTTAGCTTTAGGTAAAAAAAACCTTTCATATAATAACAATTGTTGATTTTTCCATCAATCACTTTTATTTTTTTTCAATGAGTGATGAAAAGTTTGAAGTTATGCTATCACAAAATTAATAGCTTTAAGGTTTATTATAACATCCTTGCAATGCTTGAAATATAGCTTCATTAGGTAGCATCCCAATTAAAAGAATTTTCACAGAAGTGGGAGTGACTGGTTAACTCCATTTTTGCAAATGCCCCAAATTTTGCAGTTTTTCAAGCAATAGTTTTGCTACATGTCTGTTCCTACAGTACTTTTTTTGCATTTGCAGTTTGAGGCATATGCTGTCTGCATATCCTTGTAACTTTTTTCCATATGTTTTAACTTAAAACCAATAAGGATTCAGAGTTGTTAAAAGACATTTCTAATTAGAATTTACCAGTATAACCAGCAATAAAAAAGTAGAAACTGTGATCTATTCAAGTGTTTAATTAAGAAAAAAATATTCTTAAAAGATAATTGCAATAAGTTTTTCATCTTTAATCTGTGATCTTGTCCTAAAAGTACAATAACATGGAAATATCACAGCAGATAGAAATCAATACTGGTTATTACTGTCCAGATGTTTCCAGTGCCTGAAAGCATTAAAAAAGTTTGAGCCAACCTGAATGCTCTGTGATTATAACTATTTAACTGCTTTGTTAAATTAGCTCACCATTTATATTTGACATTCTGAAATGGAACAATGTCATTCAGTTTGCTGAAATATTTATTGAAAAGTAGGTAATAAACATTACATGTTCATTATTTAGTTGAAAAAGGAAAATCCATCAACAAACCAGGAAAATGCAGAAATGTTGTTAGAAAATTTACTGTTTGTTTCAGTGGGTCTGGAATATCCATGTTCATCAACCATACTGGAAACCAACTGTAAAATGTAGTCACCCTAACAGTTTTAAGGAATTGCTAAAAAAATAAGGTAAAGCAAAATCCAGGTCAGCTGAAAAAGACCATTTGCAATTACAATTACTTATTTTTATTTTGAATATCATCTCGTCACTTAGATGTGGTTTCAAGTTTAGGTGTTGTGCTTGCTGTGTACAGGAAGACAGTTCCTAGGAGCTTGGGAAGCATCATATTAACATAGCAGTCACCTGACATGTCTGGGGAATTCAGAACATCCTGAGTTTACAGACATGCTCTCTTGTCACATATGTTTATCTGCAGGATTAGAACAGCAGCACAGTAAGAGACAGTCCTTGACATCCATTAAATGAATATACCCCTGGGAGCTCTATGTTTTTCAGTGGAAAGACAAAGGTGTTTGTGTTTGCTTGTGGCAGGAAAAGGTGGCAATTTGTATAGACTAGTGGCAAGGAAGCAGCTGTATATCACCCATGCACTGTATCCTGGTCCCTCCTCAGAATTTATTTTCTTTCAAGGTTTGACATCAAATTCTTTATAATAAGAAATCCACAACTCTCTATGTTGCATCTTATGGAAACTTCAATAGCAGATCACTTTCCTTTGACTGGAAGGCTAAGCAAACAGATACAATCGCAGAAGACACATTATTGCTCTCTTTGAGCTCCAGCTGGATCAATGTTTGATTTTCCTGTTTGGCCCTATAGCCACTCTAGGACTACCCTGGCTTTGCTCCAATATAGCTTCATGCCAAGTTGAGAGACAAAAATGTATTGGCGCTGTTCCCATGCCACACATAATTACATTTTATAAATACATCCCCAGGTAGCATTAAGTCACAACTCATAATATGGCCAGTTATGCTAGCTGTGTCCTACTTTTTGGAGGTAATTATTATGCACTTTCAAGGAAAGTGGAAATGATGTATGGAACCCCAGGTCATCATCTGTGTGTGGGATATGCAGCTACAGGGCAGTCTCAACACATGCCAACACATGCCAGACTGTGCAAATTTGAAAGGCTTATTTAGTACAGTCTCTGCCACAGTTCTTCTAAGTCCCTACCCAGAGATCTGAAGAGGGAGCCTTGAGATTTTAGAGTCCACTGCTTATCATGTTGAAGAAAAACAACTAAAGGTGCTTGGAAATAACCTTTATATTGACATACAGCCACTGTGGGAAGGTTTCTGGTAAGCCAGCTGGTGTTTAAAGGCTCCAGCTCTTGATAGTTACAAATTGTTGTATTGATTCTCCCTTATGCATGGACTAACTGCAGCTCAAACACTGATAATTTTTTTCTTTGTTTTACACTTTCACTGTTTCTTGCCAGCAAGGGTTATTGTTCATGCACAAAGTGTTTAGGCAGGATTTCTTGCTTATCTAAGCATAAAACACACATGGTTTTATTCTTATTGTAGTAAACAAGTAGTCCTAAACCTTGTATGGTGAATCATAAAATTCTGAGGAATGCGTAAAATAAAAAGAAAGTAATATCCAAGAAGATGTTCCCAAAACTAAGAAAGTTGTTAATTTTTATTTCCAGTTACAGCTGAATGTTGAGATTGTTCCTTATTTCAGCCAATTTGCCCTAGACCTAACTTGACATTTTGGAGGTTTCTTGTGTTTCTGTGTTGTTTGCCTGACACCTGCTGACTCTGGGTTACTGCATTACTAACACAAAAAGTACCTACAAATGTTACTTTATTTATTTGTTTCCTTGTTTCTTTGTTTAGCTAGTCCTGGGACAACACTTTGGCTTTTCACGACATTTATAGACAATGTAGATATTTTTTAGATTGTAAAGTCTTCAAGTGCTGGGGTCTGAGTTGTCAAGTCTGCTAAAGTTCATTGTCACAGGGTGTGAAAGTTCAGGGCAAAAGTATATGCCCTCTGCCAGATCTCCTGTAACAGACACACCCATCTGCAATATGCACCTACAGTCTCTGCTGTTATTTAGGGATTCAAGTTCTTAAATCTGAGTTTGCACCACAAAAGTGAAGGCATATGTGTGACTGTGTTTTAACTACAATGTTTTCATGGATTATTGGATGGTACGTAGCAGACATAACTGGCTGTTATCTCAGTCCACCAAATTTTTGAAGCAAATACATGAACCATTCTCTTCAAATAAAAAGTCTGAACCTGTGTTCAGAGGTAATTTAAGCTAATTTATTTTGATCTGAATAGCAGGAACTTGCCCCTCCTATGGTGATGAGAGGTGGTAGCTGCTGAAAAAGAGTAAGGTGTAGAGGGGGAGAGAAAGAAGATAACAACCTTCTATTTGAGTCTTCCAAATACACACAAGGATATTTTTGTGTGTTCTATATTAATGTATAATCAGATTAAAGGTTTCCTAGAAAGATAAGCTGATAATAGACACTGACTAGCCAAACAGCAAATAGCACCAGTGTAACTTGAGAACTACAGATTGTTTTTATCATATACGGAGAAAAGGTGACAATTTGTTTTCACAAAAGTGGCCCACTAACACCTATAAACACATACTTTGCGAGTTTCATGGCCAGGGCCTAATATCTACCTGAGCGCATGCTATGTCATGTGAATAGGTGTCTATGAGTCTGTACAGCCAAGAGGTTATACACTTCTATTAAAGTGTCCTGAAGTCAGTTTTTCTAGCATCAAACATTTAAAAAGTGTTTTCCTAATGTATGGGCTTCTTTTTTCAGTAGTTCATGCAATAGTATAGAATATTCTAATTCTGAAGTCATTAAATGCTAAAAAAGACCTACAAAAACAAACCCCTTATAAAACAGTTCAATTCTTACACTGGATTGAAATAGTATTACAAAGCATAAGTGACCTTTATCAAGAAATTTGTTAATTGTGTTTATCACCTGAAAAAAAAACAACAACCCAGGCTTTGATTCAAAGGATATCTTTTTTTCTGTCTTACTGTTTAACTATTTAATTTTGGTCTGAATTAAATTAAAATTTATTTTATGAAGAACTGGAATCTCCCCAGGCCCTCAGATGTATTGATGACTGATGTTCTTATCAGTTCAATCACTAATGAAATCCAACAATTAATTGATGCTCCTGACAAAGATGTTGATTTCATTAAGAAATTGCAAGAAACTCTTTTTATGGCTCTGGTATTTGAGTGAAAACCTCTGGGAAATCGGTCCAAGGAGTAGAGTCTCTTAGCTTTCAATACTGCTAACCTTCAGGTCAAGTCCATCTGAAATTTGGACAGGGCTCCCTTGTGCCAAGGTAGTGCCATGTCAGCAAAGCTGACAGTTGCCTCCCTCAGCAGACAGGATCCCTATGAGTTTGTAGCTGCATTTCTTTTGAATTCTGTCCAGATAGGACCATTCAGACCAGAGGCATAGGCAAAAAGGAGGAGTGCCTCTCCCTCTTGTTTCTGAACTGCAAGGGGAGTGAAGAAGCTGTGTGCCTCACAGGTTGCACTAAGGAGCTTCCAAAAATGGGAGTGTAAATACTGGCCTTTCAGAAACTTAGAGGTGCAAATCAGTGTCAATTGGACAGTTCTTAGATAACTAAATTCAACTCAGGTCTTGGTCACCAAGAGAGACATCTGAAATTTTGACCTTCCTGTTGGTCTTTTTCTGGAAAAAAGTTCTTCCTCTTTCATATGGGTGATTTTCAGATTGTGAAGTATTTGGACTCCGTAATAACACAGATCTTGTAAATATAGATGTATTATGATTAAATGGGAGATGGTCAAGAGAGAGAGTAATTCTCATGGGGTTCAGTGTATTGAGAGATTGCATATAGATCTTTTATTGAGGGTCATATATGAGAACTGAATATAGATCTATTGTTATAAACTTTCACCTTTATTTTCTTGATTTGATATATGCATCTGTTACTCCTAACAAGTTGTAAAGATGATCATAAATATTCTTAGTTTTTCTCCCTTACTACTGCTACAATTGTTTCTTTGTCCTCCCACAGAGGTCCCTCTGCCAGAATCAATAACATCCAGATCAATGGAAGAATATTTCTGAAAATGTAAATCTTTCATCTTCACAGTCCTGACTTGCTAATGATTTCTAATGGTGTATTTAACATGAATGAGCACAGACCTTGGTATGAATTGCCAGACAGATATGTAGCAAGAGGGGTTCTGAGCAGAGAAATGTAGACGAATAATGAAACTTGACAATAATAGAAAACTGTGGACAAAGCACTGAGGATGAGAACAAATGAACATGACTTCCATAGAATGGGGGTTACAAGCCAGTGTCTGAACCATATGATTTGTTGCTGGGAAATGGAAAGTAATAAGGTTAGGCACAGAAAAACAGAAGGGCTTATAACTTTAGCAGATTGACATGCTACAAATATTGAACAGTAGATAGATTAGAGACAAGGGCTATTCATAACGGTATTCTTCTTTTTCTTTTTTCCCCATGAGAAATAACAGCAAACAATACAGACCCATGATGATGTAGGTGATAAAAGATGCAGTTTTCCTAGCATTGTAAAAGACAGTAGAAAAACTACTATGATCTGTTAGGTTCACCTTGTTCTGTGTCTGTCATGAATCTAGATAAAGTAGAAGAAGGTACAAATATAAAAATGGAGTAATACAGGAAAACAGATATTTTAGCTATTTATAAAGCAAAACAGTATAGGAATTGAATCTAATTTATTTCACATTAGATATGTACATTGCAGATGCCTACACATGAACTAGTTGATTTCACTGCTTTTATAGTGAACAGAATGAAAGTCACTTAGTGGGGCATGGTTCACTTCATCATTTACTTGTCTAAAATAAGCCAGATGAACTGTGTTGTAGCAGTGCCTCCACCGACAGCAGAGCAAATCTATAAAATTATATCAGCTTTAGACGTCTATGCTGCAGATTTCCAAAGACAGGTAAGATGATTCCAATACTACACTGTTTTTTTTTTTTTGGGGGGGAAAAAATGATCTTGAGGAGGGAAGCTAGGAATAAAGTGATGAGTTGTTATTGTAAATCAGCTGAAAGTTGCCTACGAAATGAAAGAAGAACTAGCAGAAACTTAGAGTAGGTGCAGAGGCCACAATGACAACATTACTTTGCAGAGAGATGTTAATCTAATCACCAATAACAATACCAGTAGCGCTAACCATAAATTATTTAACAATAAAATTAGACTACTATTTTGTGTTTGCTTTAAAAGCTGTGAAAGGAGAAATAATCCGTATGAAGTTCTCTGTCATATACACAGAGATTGTATTGACTACTTAAGACACATCCAAATGATAAAATCTCCTTACAGACAAAACTAGCAACATTGCAGAAGATAATAGAATCATTGAATCATAGACTACCAAGTTGAAAGGGACCTCAAGGACCCTTTGATTCAACCTTCCTTGGCAAAAGCACGGTCTAGATAAGATGGCCCAGCACTGTGTTCAGCTGAATCTTAAAAGTGTCCAATGTTGGGGAATCCACCACTTCCCTGGACAGATTATGCCAGTGGCTGACTGTTCTCATTGTGAAATTTTTTCCTCTTGCGTCCAATCAGAATCTCCCCATAAGTAACTTGTACCTGTTACCCCTCATCTTTTCCATGTGACTCCTTGTAAGAAGGGAGTCATCTTCTTTGTAGCCACCCTATAAATACAGGAACATGATGATAAGGTCTTCCCTAATCCTTCTCTTCTCAAGTCAAAAAAACCCAATTCTCTCATCCTTTCTTCATATCGTAGGCTTGTCAGTCCTTTGGTCATCTTTGTGGCCCCTCTCCAGGCCCTCTCCAGTCTTTCCACAGCTTTCTGTATAGTGAGGAGCAAAACTGAACACAGTATTCCAAGTGTGGCTTGACAAGCACTGAGTAGAGTAAGATAAGACAGTTAACATGCATCTTGTCAAACAAGATTTTAAATTACTCCAGTATTAAAACATCTTTAAAACTAAAAATAATCTGCAAGTTGCAAAGCTGACAATGGGAAAGAAAGAGGGGAAGAAATACCAGTAAGGAAGAAGCTCAGGAAAAATAAAAATAAAATTGGTCTCAAAGATCTTACTGAAATCAGTAGGAAAAGCTGGTGGATATAAACTTGTACATGCAGAATATAACATATTATATGACTATACAACAGTTAGACAAATAATTCTGACAGTAAGTGACAGGGACTGAAAAGGCTGGGGAACTGAACATTAAACAAAAAAAATAATGTGCATGGGAGCAAGTACTTACAAGGTTATTTATTATTTGGAACTCAAGCAAACTGGAGAAGTTAATTGGGAAAAGGAATTAGATGTGGTAGGAGAGTATTCTATTTAATTCTGGAGAGACTTTGGGGACCCATTGGGGTAATGCTGATTTTCAGTTGTCATTTGTCAACACTCAGCTAAGAAAGGGAGGAATTGTGACAACCGTGGATATAGAAATGAGATGAGGAGAAGGTATACCATTAATTGTTCTGTAGCATTCACCCTATACATCATTGTGGCATCTGTCCATCCAGTGCAAAATGACCAAGGATTTCCAAGAAAGAATGCACTGTATTTGAATAAATATATGTAAAATCATTTGATAAGTGAGTGAAAAAGAAGTAAGAATGAAAATGTAGACAAAAAGCTGGAAACTAGATTTAGAAGAGATGAATTTGAAAATTTAATAACAGGTTGTCTTTCATGACTTCATATGATGGCCTGTTTAGGGATCTGAGAAGAACTATATCAAATCCTTTCAAGATTTACTGCTCTGAGATTATAATAAGGAAGGTCTGCAAAATAACATTGCAAAAATGTTTGTATAACATAGAAAACCTCAGTGTAATTATATTAGAGATCAAAATATGAAATAAAGTAATTTTACAACATTATGAAGATAGATAATACATCCTTAATATGCCTGAAAGAAGAGACTGAAGAGAATGACAAGAATTTAGTGTGAGATTTATCTGAACTGTTACACACTTTCTCTTCTCTGGTATCTGGAAACACAGGTATGGTGTGCTCTTAACAAAGTTCCTGTTATTAGCCTGTAAGTGCATGAGAATATACATATCATCTTATTTTTTATTCCCTCAGTCCCTAAGAATGCCCACATTCTACCATGTGATGTTTGATCTCATTCCATATTACTGATGCATCCCATCTTCACACTATTGATACATTTCATTACCACATTCAATGCCTCTAAGGACATTTTTTTTTCCCTTTGAGGGCATAGTCACTATCGAAAACACTAAAATTTTCCAAAATGGACTATGGAGAACTGCACATGGAACCCACCAATACACAGACACTTTCAGCACAACCCGTTTGATCCCCTTTTTGATCAGTTCCTTACCTACTTTATAGTCTAACTTCTGATCCTCATCTTAATTTTAAAGAGTCATCTCCCATGGAATGAAATTCTGAAATCCAGAGAGGTTATATCTGTCATGTTTTCCTTGTAAAATAAATAACTTATCTGTCAAAGAAAGACACCAGGATCATTGGCATGATCCATTTCTGAAAAATTTATGTAGCTTTTATTCTCATTTGCATTTCTGTCTACATCATCTACAGAGATTTCTATATGGGTAGAATAACTATTGATCATGAAATTGCACCATAAAAGACTGTATCAATAAAGTATAAAAAGAGGAATTAAGAATCTGTTTGAAGAAATAAGAGATTCACTTGTAGATAAGTGATTCCGGCACAAACCTCATTCTAGCTTTTGTGTGTCAAGAGTTGCCCCTTGAGAATATCATAGAATTGTGTTGGGAATCCAATCAAACAATATGTCGGGAAACCTGACCTCAGTGGATTTTTATCAGAGGACAGCAGGCAGTAAACAAGGTTTTCTGAAGCACTAATTTCAGAGCTGACTCTGCCTGTTGGCAAACTGGATTTAACTAGTGGTATCTGGAGACATGTTAATGAATTTCAGATTAACACAAGTGCTAAACCTAATGTCGCAATTAAGAAAGGCCTGCCAATCACTGCCTCTTTTGCACTGGCTCAATTGATTCTGTACATTTCTCTTGCAGCACTATCATCTAGTGAAGACTGCAATTAATTGCTAAATTGATCCTAAAAGAGCAGTTCACAGGAATGAGAAAAACAACTAACAGAAGAGTTTTACAGGCCATTACATTGTGTGTATCCTAAATTTATATCATTTTGTGTGCAATTTTCTACACTGACCTGTCCACTGCCATTCCTAGAAGCAGATCTTCTAAAAAGTAGTACGTCCAAAAAAATTGTCTATTTTTAGTTAAAATTACTTGTATTAATTTCTGGAAATGTTCAGAGCATTATCAAGAATTATCTGTAACAGACAAGAACTGTGGAATTGTAACAAAGGTTTTCTGTCTCCCCAAGTGATATGCATTTTTTTCATTATTTCATTGGATCTGCTACATGTGCTGTATTGCCTGCTTCTTTTTCGGTTGCCTCAGCTGAAATTGCAAACAACGTTGTAAAATTCATTTGGCTGTGGTAATATATACGTTTTTTATGATTTAAAAATTAGAAGAAAATTACCTATTAATTTCTAATTAGAATCTAGAGCTACATTTTTAGAGAGATGAAAAGATTTCTTTCTATTTACACATATCTTCAGCTATTTAATTTATTATTCAATCTTACTCCTAAAGAGAAAGCATTATACATTTTCATGCCAGAATATGCATAAGAATCATACATATCATAAGAGTGTCTTGACTAGGGGTGTAATTTCTTAAATGCTTGAGTCTTTGTTAGCTCCTCCAACACAAAGCTGTTGAAGGCTGAGCTCCTGAAGCCTTTCCACTGGGCTGACAACAATTAATAGTGTGGGTGTTTCATGGGTCATCTTCCTTTCTCATTCAGGATTGTGTAGTCTGCATTGCATAGATTCACACAGACAATACATGCATAGAATTATAATATCTCTTTGCATTTAAAGGCTCATGAAACATATTAGGTTTATTTTTCAGATATTCCTCATTTGGTATTTAACAGCAGGAAATGAGGCAACAAAACCAGCTCTCTGTGGCTCTTTTACACCTGTCCTGGTTTGGTGGTGCAGCCAAATGGCTGCAAATATTCATGTCAGTGATCATTTGCAACTTTCTGAAAGTCTGGGATCACTAGACCTCAGGAACAGAGCTACTGCTCACAAAATCACTGAACAGTTGAGTCTGACCCTCTGGAGATGTCTAGTCCAAGCCCCTCTGCTCAGAGTAGACTGAACTACAGCAGCAGGTTGCTCAGATCTGCATCCAGTTGTATGTTGAATATCTGTCTCCAGGGATGGAGACTCTACAACCTCTCAGGGTTCGCTATTCCAGTGTTTGGCTGTTTTCACAGTAAAAAGGTTTTTCTTATTCTTAAACAGAATTTTCTGTGGTTTGGTATGTGCCCATTACCTCTTGTGCTGTCACTGGATACAACTGAGAAGAGTCTGGCTTCATATTCTTTACTTCCCCCCTTAAGGCATTTATAGACCCTGATAAGATCCCCCTCTCAAGCCTTCCTTTCTCCAAGCTGAAAAGTCCCATCCTTTTCAGCTTCTCATTGTATGACAGATTCTCCAAGTCCTTAACCATCTTTGTGGTCCTTTGCTAGACTCACTCCACTACGTCCATGTCTCTCTTTTACTGGGGAGACCAGAACCGGATACAGAGCTCCAGCTATGGTTTCACCAGTGCTCAGGAGAGGGGAAGGATCACCCCCTCAACCTCCTGATCAGGCTCAGCCTCTCATCTGCTACCAGCACACAGACCCTGTTCTGTAGTTGCTGATCAGAGAAGGAGATTTTCTCCCGCCATTGTAAGTCTCAGGCTTCATCATCCTAGGAGTCTCCATTCTGAACCTGATAAGCACAGACTCCTTCTGCCTTTCCCTTGGCACAGCTTCTCTACTCGGTGATGTGGATGCTCCCTAGCACACACCTCCTGCAGGCAGAGAGCCCATCGTCCCTCAGCCCCAGCCTCAGTAAGAGGCCTGCAGAGACGCATTCTCCCTTGCAATCTTGCTCCGAGCGTCTGACGTGCGGGAGTAGTTGCTCAGGTGTGTGCCGGGGATGTGCTCTGTAGCACACCACCACTGCGCACATGAGCGCTTCTCTCAGCAGCAGGGTTTCTAGCCAGCTTTTGTGCACTCCCTGAAGAGGCTGCTTCTCTGGGAACTGCACTGTGGGCTGGTCCTTGCATGCAGCTCTCCCAGCACCTGCTGAATGGGTTCTTGACTACCACTGCTCAGAGTCAGCTCGAAGCTCAAAGCACCCTTCGATCAGGAACGGCTTTGTTAGCCCCCCTGCAGCTGCCTTTCACCAGAACAGCAGACACCCTGCTTTTCCTCCAGGAGTTCCCTGGAGTCCCTGGCCGCCCCAGGAGGAATTTGCAGAAGATTTACAAGCAGAGCCCAAAAAATGCTGAGCGAGATGCTGGGTCTGTTAACTGCCTCTTTTAGCTCTGTTCTGCCTTGACATTCTTGTTCTTTTTTTGTTTGTTTGTTTGTTTGTTTTGTTTGTTTGTTTTGTTTTGTTTTTTTCTTTTTTTATCTTTTGGAATAGATGAAAGAAAAATAAATCTACATTCCTCTTTGCATCTGGTTTAAGGTTATACTGTGCTGATGCAATATTTATTAGAGTTTTCCATGCATATGAAGAAGACTTCTTAATTATTACCTCTAGAAATTGCAGAGTGTTGTTAAATGTACTTTTATTTGCATGGGACCAAACTAGTTCATTCTTCTTCATGATCAGTAGTACCTTTACTGACAAGGCTAGAGGTCTTATTCTACAGGAATGATCAGATAATACATGTAAATATATTCAGACTTTTTCCTGTGATAAGCTCCTGATGAAATGTTGAGACACAGTGATGTCAGTATATGGTTTTATTGTTGTGCAGTCCTTGAGTGTTACAATGTTATCATGATAGTTTATTTAACCTGGTAAATCTTTTATTGGTCTTGGAGGTAAATGAGTTTCAAGATTTCTTTGTGGAATATCAAATAATATTAAGTCAGATTTAAAAATCAAGGTTATAACCTTTCATTTAGATAAGCACTTAAGAATCTCCTTAAGGCATAATTGCAGTTAACAAGCAAGTCATCTATTGACTTACTGAATTTAGTGACACTATCTGTGTAAAGTTATGCACGTGCCTAACTGCTTTGTTAGTGGTCACCTTAATGGAATTGTAAGTAGTACTCAGCTGACAGAAGTGTCATAAAGACGCATTTTAAGCATAATAATAACTACTCTTTCAAACAAATAGAATAATTTTGACAATATGAGAAGCTTCCTAGAAATAACGATCTGAATATCTTTTCTTTCAGGCAGATTTAAGTAACAAAAGATGTATGTATGAACAGTAGAAAGGAGGTATAAGTGCTAGAGTTCATAATATGATTTCAGTTGACAAAGCTAATATTTTTTATTTAATAGGTGTTATCTGCTCCATATTTACAACTGAAGGACTTTATAGAGAGTTAAAGATCCACCCTTTTATTAACTTGCCTGAAGGAATGGCATTCTGAAATGAGAGGTGCTGATCACTAAACAGAATTGTACTTATTTGCTCTTAAAGTGCAATGAGGTTTCCGTAGTCAGAACCATCGAAAGGATGAGACAAGAGTAGAGACCCCAATGAAAGAAGGGAGGAGAAATAACAAAAGTTGGAAGTCACTGTTTCTGCTTTGAGCAACCCGCCTTACAACTCCTTACCTACTGCAAATCCATCACTAGCAGTGCAGTGAAGATGTGACAGTTTCAGAAATTCTTGGATATTTTGTCAGTTACCATTATCTGAAGACCTGAGTTCATCTTCTGAAAGAGAAGGACATGGGATCTGTTGCTGGAAAGGAGAACATCAAACTGATATCTGCTCTGTGGTGCTCAATATTTGCTCGTTATATAACTACTTAATAATTTTAATTGAGAAGTCACTTAGAACCCATTAAAAAAGAGAAAGATTAGGAAACAAAAAAGGGACATAATTTAATGAAAAATTCATACTGACCTCAGATTTATGTTTTTTAGCCTTAAATTTTAATGCAAAACTAAATCACTACTTGTTCAGACTTACGTATTTCCCCTGGGTTCACCTCAGACATATAGATATCTGAGTTAGCAGTGTGGTTATGACAGAAATCTGATTCAGATTAATTTTTAAAACTTGTCAGACAGGTTTCTGCAGGTTGTGATGTAAAAAGTTTTCCCAAGGTTTTGTTTTTGGTTTGGTGATGGTAGTGTTTTTTGGTTTTGTTTGACTGGTTGGTTAGTTGGCTTGGAGTATTGTTTCTGTTTGGGGGGTTTTTGCTTGTTTTTAATGGAATCAGTATTACAGTATGTCAAGCTGTAATGTGTAAATGTAAATATAAGGAAAAATTACATTTTTAACTGCCCATCATTTTTATTCTTTAGTGGAAAACTGTTATAAGTGGTTTTATATTCACATTATTACCTCTCATACCTATATTTAAAATTCAGACATTCAATTAATGTTTTTCAGAGTTTCAGACCTTGAGTAAATGCTCTGGTCAAGTTTCACCAGAAGTCAAACATACATGCTGGCTTTACAGACAGTTCTTTAAAGTATGTTAGCATATATTGTACACTGTGACTTAGTCTATCAGCTTCTACTTGTGCAGTGGCAGATAATTAGCAATCAGTGTAGGATAATAAAAACAGCATAAAATAGATTTGGAAGTGATTTTGAAGAGCTATTGGTTCTATCCTACTGCCAAAGTGAGGATTAACTGTACTGTTGTCACTGCTGACAGATGCTTGTCCAGCCTGTTCTTGAAAAAAGTCTGCTAGAGAGATTTCACAGCCCTTGCAGACAATCCATTGCTTCACTGCCTTCTGCTAGAGAGTTTTTCCTTAGGTTTACCTTTAGTCTTCATTCTTGAAAATGAAAGTTGTTGTTCTACGTCTTGGAACAATAATGATCTTAAATTTTCAGCTTATTTTAAACTCACATCCACAGTGGACAAGAAAAAGAAATTTTTGCTTCTTATTATTCCTACCTTTTTGCATTTTTAATATTATCATATCGCTTCTCCATCTTTTATTCTCTGGACTAAACTGACCTGGTTCCTTTAACTACTTATTGTAGGTTTTGTTTACTTAATCCCTCCTCTGAAGCTTCTCTTGCTGTTCCATATCCTTCCTAAAATGCTGTTTTTAAAATTGGATATATTACAGGTAAAGACTTGCTAGTGTTGAATGGGATGGAAGAGTGTTTAAAAATAATCTCTTTATACATCTCAAAATGCCATTTTTTCATAAAATATTGTTGTGTGTGACTTGTGAGAGAGACGCTGGTACTAATGGGATACTATTTCTGCCTAACAGTTACTTCCATTCTGCAATGGTGTGGTTAATTTTCTACCATGAAATGCAGATTTTGCCCTTATTTGTACTGGATTTTCTTCAGATTTCTTTAATTTGTTGAGATCATTTTGATCCAATGTATTTGCAGCTCTCTCAGCATGGTGTCATTTTCCAGATGTAATAACCATACTTCTGATTTCTTTATTTAAACCATTAAAGAAAACAATGAATACACTCAGACCCCTGTGGAACAGTAGTGCAAACTCTTGTCCAACCTGACAGTGAATTGTCAATAACTACACTCAGTAGTAATTCCATCCAGGCAGTGTTTCCCTACTTTGCTTATCAAAATGTCATGTGAGAGAGCATTATAAGGCTTTCTAAAGTGAAGCTAGATGACAATGTGGCTGCTTTTCCTCTATCCAAAAGGCCTATTACGCTATCATGGAAAAAAAATTAGATTATTTTGACATGACTTGTTCTTGATGAAACCACTATCACTGTTGCTCAGCTTCATATCTTTCTTATCTTGTAAGTGCTCAGACAGTGTTTGATTATTTGTTCTACCACTTTTTAGGAACAGAATTTGGGTAATTTGCCTTGAATTTTGTGGATTTTTCCCTCCGTCTCCTACTTTAAGACAAGAATCATGTTTATCTAATTTCCCTTTCTTTTAGTTTTATCTTCCCTCAGTCCTTATTAAGGATATAGTCTCTTAATAAATAGTTTTATTTATTAAAGTTTGTTAAGATCATTAAAATCTGTGAGAGCAGACATTGTTTAAAATACATTAATTACATTAAAACTCCCCTTTTATTTGTAGTTCTCAATTCTGGATTTTAGAAATGTGGATAAATCTTGGAGGCATAAAATAATGAATTATATATAGCATATTGCTATATATGATAAATTATTTGGAAAATCTTAGAATTGTTTTAGAACAATATAATATTTAGAAGTGTAAGAACAATGGAAGAAGCAGTAAGAGGGTCAAAATAGAAATGCTCAAAACTTGCAATATTAAGAGTGACATTTAAGGTGTGATTTTTAACAGGGCAGAAACTTCTGTTTTTTTCATAAAACTGACACCAGATTGCTTTTTGTGACCAACAGTTTTGAAAAGGTTCTGTGAGAAAAACTTCTCAGTCTTTTCAAGAAAATTTCAGTACTGATTTGCTTTTCAGCTTCCCTGAAGACTTCCAGAGTATTCATATGTAAGGCTTGTAAATGGATTAAACAGAATGGTCTTAGGCCCAGCAATCTAGTAGGGCATCTAATGAAAAAATGAATATTTCTGGAATAAACTGTAGTATTTTATAGAGGAAATTATCTCTAAAATGTAATCATTTGGTAGCATTAATGAACAAACTTAAAATATTAAATGAATTCATCAGTATTTAAAACAGAAAAAAAAGGCAAGTTTGATAACTCATTCTGAAAGTACAGTGAGTTAGCAAATGGGTGAAATGATTGACATCTGTCCAGAGTGGTCTTACTGCATCTTTATAGTGTCAGCTCTCCTCAGGTAACTTTTAGAAACTTGTTCACTACATTTTTTATATTGGAAGTTAGTAGAAATGAAAAATGGAATTTCAACCACCATTTTCTTTCCTTGCTTTGGAATGTAACTCCTTTTCAACTCTGATGTTGGATGATATTTTAAGGTAAACTGATAATGATAAATGGTGATATGAATGTATTCCGTTAAGATCTGTCTAGTTTATTAAAAAAAAAAAAAAAAAAAACAACAAAAAACCCCAAAACACCTATATAATTAACATCTATTTGTTCTAAAACTCATTTTATTCTAAATTTCCTTATTTGTTGCTCTTCACTATTGTAAGTCCTGTGTTAGTAACTTCTCATATTTTTTGTGTTTCATGTGGTTGGAAAAGAGAAAATGATGTGGGAAAATAATAATAATAATAATAAAAGATTATTATATGCACTGTTATAATCAGTTAGTGATATTGAAATATTTAAAATGAATACCCTTGTCAGAACCACTTTATGTTACATATTCAGAGCTTTTCTGGCATGAGAATTTTAATGCAGAAGACCAAACTAAATGTGCATGTACACATGTGAGAAAGAGGGGTGGGATGGAGGGGCAATGAAGTGACATTAATCCATCATTTTAACAAAATTCATGATAATTGAAGAGAGGTAAATTATTCTGTTTATAGTGACATTTCTCCTTATCTAGATTGTGTTTAACTAGCATTTTCTGTAAGCGTATAACACCTGAGCTTTTGGAGAGTTTGGAATGTGAATTATTATGGCTGCATTCTTTGTGAAACCATCCATGTGAAATGTTTGCTAAGCTGTCACCCTGATATGACTGATGTACTACAATTGAGGACCATTGAAATCTGCAATAGATTGTCTTTAAATACTCTGTATTTCTATATCTCATTTTCATCCTGACAGTTTTCTCTAGAAGTTATAAACCCTCTATATCTTCAAAGGGAGGATTAAAAAGAAAACAAAAAGGAAATGAAACCTGGTTTAATTGCAGGGCTTAAAATTACTTCAGATAGTTTTTGGAGCAGCAAATTATTCTTACGTGGATGTGTTAAGAGAGTTTGCTTGTATATTTTCAGACTTTTTGGCAGAATTTATTAAGATAAAGTAACATATTGGATTTATGTGGGAAGCACTTTAGAACAGGTACTCTTTTACTGGTGGGCTGCTATCACCACTAATAATTTTCTTAATTGCCCTTTTATGCTGTGCATTTTCACAGGATTTACTGCATTTGTACTCCTAAATTGCTAGCTTGCTGAAAATATACATATATGAGGTTTCTAAGGCTTGTGTCTAGAGCAAAAATTAAAATGCAAGTTTTTGCATATACCTTTGCTCATCACCAAATTCACAGATGAAACAGGTAGGCCTGATGGATTCTTACATGCGTTACAGTAATAAAAACCAATCCTTTACTGCTAATAGTTTAAATTTTATTTGATTCCTTTCTACATACCACATATAAACATGGTCTGAAAAAAAGAATGTTTTGCGGGGATTAGGAAAATATGGTCACTATGTATGCCAGGGTTTAATCTCCTTAAAGGTTTAAAGAACAGCGATAAAAACCAAATCCACTTTCTGCTAAAGCTAACAAATAAACAAGAGTGAATACATCCATCCTTTCAAGAGAAGGAATAACCCTATTTTTCCAATAACAAATGGCTTTGCATACTAATATGAAGACTACTGCCAGCCTGCTGGAAGTGAGGAGGGATTAGCATCAATATGTGTTTGAGCATTGCTAAGACTGCAGTGCAGGAGGTTCCTAATTCTAGTGCAGCCACTGTCAGATTCACCCTCGCCAGCCATAGACAGAAGCTTTTTTTCCTACCTAATTCATAATAAAAAGCAGGCTCTTGTAAATATAAGCATAGGAAAAGAGTGTCCTCAACATTGAGTCAGCATCAGACCTGGTTTTAAAAGACAATTTCAGTCTGTGCACACCGATATATGTTTTGTTCTTTCGTTGCCATGAAAAATATTTCTCAATAAATTTTCTGTTCTGCTTTATGCTTCTTCACCAAAACGGTACTGTCTTTTGTTTCTTTTTTTCTGGGTAGTCAAAACAAGCCTGTCCTTTGAATGGTTTAAGAACTATCTGATTCAGATGGATCTTTTGAGAGGAAAAAAAAATCATAAACCCTAATACATTAATTATGCACCACATAAATAGTGCTATATTGATACCACAGCATTTCTGCTGATTTCCTTTAGCTCCTGGGTAGTATTTTATTTGAAGAATAAACAACCTAAAAACTTCCAGTCTGTGCTAGCTTTACTATTATCCTGAGAATAATGAGATATGGTGGGCTTATAGAAACCAAAGCTGCTAGGGTATTAAGCTATCATTGTAGCTTACATCTTTTTAAAATAACTCATTAATTAGATGTGACTGGTTCAATACAGAGTCTCAAATAGTCAGACATGAATAAGAACCCTAAGGCTCCTGTCTTAGAACAAGCTTTTTCTTAATTTTACAAGACCTTTCAGTTTTTAGCAATGCAATAGTAGCCCTTGCCTAACCTTAATATGAAAATATAAGTTCCGTTTCCCCAGGATGTTTTGGAATTGTGGCAGTTCTCAAGTGAGAAATGTAGTGGAGG
Source organism: Tyto alba (assembly GCF_018691265.1). NCBI lineage: Eukaryota > Metazoa > Chordata > Aves > Strigiformes > Tytonidae > Tyto > Tyto alba. The sequence continues at coordinate 67,409,466 of NW_024881282.1, read as the reverse complement.
CTGAGAGAGCATTGACAAAACCCTTTTCAACTTCAAAATGCTAATTTCTGGAAACTTAAACTCTTGCAGAAGTGAAGCTGTTTTGACCACTTTCTTCATCAAACCTTCACATGAACACTTCCCAGGGAATAGAGATGGATAACAGTAAGAGAAGGAGGTGGGGTGGGAAAAAATCATGATGAATAAATAAACAGTAACTCTTTGACTGGAGTGTGTGAGACCCGGGTTCAGGGAAAGGACTTGAACCAGTGATATATTATGATCCCCTAACATTTGGGCTGTCTGTCTTGCTTTTTCTAAAAAATCCACAAGCCATTAAAATTCTTTCCATTTTGTGATAGATATAATCCTGGAATCTCAAATACTTTTGTAAAATTTATCTCATTTTGGCCAGGCCTACTGTCAGAGCTGAGTCCTCAATGCTATAGTAAAGACTATTCTCAGGTCAGTGCAGCATCAGAACAACCTTAATTTTCTTAGCCATTTATACAGTATTTGATTGAAGGGTACACTGTAACAACAACTCTTTTCACTCCTCAAAATACTGTGGCACTGCATTAATGTTATGTTAGAAGTCCTAGTATGATTTTGATGGTGATCAAGTGTCACAGTCAATGTGGACAAAATTATGGTCGAGATGGACAGATTCTTCATTACAGCAAGTTAACAACAAAGCCACAAACAAAAAACCTTTATTTTCTCCTCCTTTGTTCCTTTATACTTTTTCTACAGGGTGTCCAGACTTTCTGGACCACCTACTGACCCGCCCCTTCATGTATATGTTCATACATTGCGTGTTCATGGTAATGAACCCTGGCCCTTCCCAGAGCCGAGAAGTTAATATGCCTAAGCTCATCACACAAGCGTAATAATATAGAAAGTTCAAAAATTCAGGCTCCCAAGCTTTCTAGTATCTCTATCCACCTAAAACTATTTCCAGGTACAGGGTTATCAGTTCTTCTGATGTGTCTCTTTTCTTATTGGTTCAGAGTTTTTACGCTCTCTTACTGCAGTCGATAAGCTTGCTCATCTTGCAGCTCCTCTTGTTCTTGTTTGCTCTCTCAGGGGTAGTTTGGAATCCTTTCAAGGCTGAAACCGTTCCTTCCCAGGGGCCTCAGTCCAGCTGAGGTCCCCCACAATCAAGCCTCTACATGTGTAGTTTGAACAGTGTTAATGGTCACATTGGTGTGGTAAATCTAGCCCTGCCCCATTCCCAATCTAAGTTAGTAAATGGAGAATGCAGTTGTTTACCTTCTGAGTTTTACAGAAAATCAGATTCTGATGAAATCTTAATTACTAAACATGTGCTACATTTAATTGTGTTTGGGTAAGAGAAAAAATAATGTAATTCTTCTTCACTATAGAAAAACTTTGAAAGAAAGCACAAAATATATTTTGTGGTGGGGAGATGAGATTGAGTTCATGTGAAGCTCCTGGTACAGTTTTCTGGCCTGCTGTATCTTGTTGATATCCTCATATCACTCATGTCACACTGCATAAAGGAATTACAATGATTTAAATGGATATCATCATTGTCTTCAGTTCAGAAATTCAACATGACAGGAAAAGTCTAAAATAATCTTGGGGTAGGGGGGGATTAAATTTGCTCCTACTTAGAAAGCATCTTCACAGCTTTTGCCTGGGGTATGTGGATTGCCCAAGCACTCCATTAACATTTTAATGCTTATATGTATCTGATGTTATGCTATCAGAATTCTGTACTTCTCATAACATATTTATAACTTCTTCTATTGTCTCTTTGGACATTTGGATCCAAATTTTCATCCAGCCACACAGGGTTGTGCATTTGTGCACAGTTGGCATACTAGAAATCTCTATGTGTGCAATTATACTAATACTTGGAAGCAGAAATTTGCTTTTCAGGGTGCAGATCAAACAGCTTTGATAGAAATTTATAAAGTTTTTTCTTCTACTTTGTGATCTTTTAGGCTTTATTTTTATACACTATCTCTTCACTTTGATTTTCTAAAGCTGCCTCTTCATGCTTAGAAATGCATATCTGTTTTTTTGTGTTTGCAGAATTCACACTTGAGAATTGATGTGTGTTGCTCAGGGGGAATGACACACACTCAAGTTTGCAGGTGCTTGTGTTTATATTTTAACTTTATGTTTACATAGGTGCATCTCACAAGATCTGTGTTTTTAAACATAGAGCAACGTTTGTCTTTAGAGGCATTTAACAACAGATGAGTAACTGCACTTTCAAAGTGAGAAATCAGATTTTTCCCATAATCATAATGGATTATGAGTATTAATAGATTCAGTAGTAAAGAAATGAAGTTTTTATTATTCATTTAACTGATCTTTGTCCAAATTAAATATGTACATTTCACTCAAATTTTGCCCTGGGACTGAAAAATATATAACTGGCCTAATTCTAATCACGCGAGGCTAAACTTGAAGTGTTATTATTCAGGTCAGGAGTGGGATCTAGATCTTCAGGATGCCATATGTATTACATCTAGCCATTTGTCTTGAAGAAACATTAATTCATTGCATTTGTTTTAATTGATTTTATTCTCCTTGTCTGAGGAAGTCCTTAGGCAGAAATTGTCTGTTGTCAAGGCATAGAGCTAATTAATGTCATTAATTCACTATAGAGAAAGCAAAAGCCCAGTGTCACAGATAGGAAAAGGGATGTCACTAGAGTAATTGCTAAGTATTCTAAAAACAAAACTGAAAGCTGTAATAGACACTGATTGCATAGATATCATAAGTAATGAAGGGATATTATGTTAAACTGATGTTAAGGATGTCAACTTTATGAATGATTCACCACCTGAGACTGAGGTTTAAATTCTCCAAATTAAAAATATCTGAAGAAAACTCAGCCATTTCACGTTTTACTTGAATTTTTCTCAGGCATGAGACTGTCTTTTATCTCAGCAGATGCTTGTTGAAGAGTTACACCCACTTTTTACTAAAGTATGTTGTTATGCTAATATGTTAGTACAAAGACTTGCTGGTGGCTTAGTGAGGTCACTCTTGCAGTGAGCAGTCCACAGGAGAGGTGTGAAATAGCTGCTGGTGCTGACGACTCTGTCAGTGGGCTTTGTTTAAACTGAGTTGGACATGAAAATGTGTGTAGACTTGCTTCTGAGCTGACACCAGCATAAATAAAAAATATAGTTATTGAAATCAATATGGTTGCACCAACATATTGTCAGTGTTTTTGCTTGTTACAGGTTTGTAAAGCCTGACCTTGTCCTATTTTCTGCCTGTGATTTCAGTGAGAACAATGTCTGCACAGACCTAATTTACTAGTTTTCTGCCGTATCTATTTATATACTGTTTATGTGGTTACATCTTATTAAAGACTGCCAAGGTCTCCAAGATACAGACTTCTATGCAGAAAGGTGTTATGATAATTAATTTACTTTCCTCATCTATGCGATGTTAGCAAAGCTCACAAAAGAAGTGGATAAATATTTTTTTCATAGCAATGAGCAGCTTCGATACAGAAATACCTGAATTGTTGTGCAATTACTGTAAATTGGCTGTGGCCTCTGATTTGTAAATTAATTAGTTTTTATAGCTGCATTATTTTACTCATAGTGATAACCATTTTAATTACCTAAGATCATATTTTAGACACTAACTCAAGGAATTTATAGTGGTTTAAATTCTGGAAGTAGTTGCCATGTGATTAATTTCTTTCATTATTTTGTAGACTCAGTGATGATTTGGAAAATTACTTACGAATCATACTTAGCTCTTTTGAAGTTATGACACTTCCTCTGAAATGTGAGGTTTGATATATTTCTCTGGGCATCAAAGTGAGTTTCAAACTATGGCAATAAGAGAACAGAGTTCTCTTATTTCAGTTCTCATGTTTCCTCCTGACTCCTCATACAGTCCTCCTATTTTCTGAAAGCCGCTTCCTTGCTCAAATAATACCTTAAATGACATTAAAATCAAAATCAATACTTTCAATTGTGTTTTTTGTTTTGTTTTGTTTTGTTTTGTTTTTTTCTGTCTTCTAAGGTAATGATCTATTTATTTGAATTTTATCTCTCAATAATAAACTAATGTGTACTCTGGGCTACTCTGCTTTCCTAATGCTGACAATAAGGCATCTTGGGAAATTTTAAAGACTGTTATTTTAATACAGATAGTATTTATACTGGCAACTGTGATACAGTTTCTTTATGTGTTGCTATTCTGCTTTGGCTCTTTCATTTACTGTTATCCAATGCAGTATTTAAGAGGAGTGAAATTTTGAGTGTTATGAAAACAAATCAGTATGTGGATAGTATCTCAAGGCAGTGGCTATTTGCCAGTATGATCTAAATTTGAAATAAAATTGAAATGGTAAACTTCTGAATAAAATCTATACTACTGTCAATGACTTTTTGCTTTATCATGTTGTCCTGGGTTTGAGTGAGTGGTGAGGTTTTTGGTAGCAGGAGAGGGGGCTACAGCAGTGGCCCCTGTGAGAAGCTTCTTGAAGCTCCTCCAGCTCCAAGTTGACCCCACCTCTGCACCAAGGCCAAACCAATCAGCTGCACCTCTGCGATAAAATATTTAAGAAGGGACCTGGGAGAAGGAGGTGGAGTTTGGAGTTGTGAGGAACACCAAGGTCAGTGGAGGAATGGAGGAAGAAAGGAGGTGAGGTGTGCTGGAGCAGAGACCCCGCTGTATCCTACGGTGAGATGACAGGACAGCCCCTCCCTGCCACCCGTGGAGGTCTGTGGTGGAGCAAACACTGATTTATGGCCTGTGAGGGGCCTCACATGCCCAATTAAGGTATCTGTGCCCAAAGGAGGCTGGGATCCTGTGGGAAGAAGTAACCCCCACTGTTGTTGTGTGTCGCTGGGAAGATTGCAGCATGCAGGAGTATCCCACATGGAAGCAGCTCAGGAAGGGCTGTGGCCCATGGGGGGGACTCAAGTTAGAGAAAGTCTTTTGAGGACTGTCTGCTGTAAGAGGGGGGCTACACTGGAGCAGGGGGAAGAAGTTCCAGAAGTTCCCCCCCTCCAAAGATGGAAAAAACAGCAGCACTGACTGCACCCTCCATTCCCTTCCCCCTGTGCTGCTGGGAAGAGGAGATAGAGATATTGGGAGCAAACCTGAGCCTGGGAAAAAGGGAGGGGTGGGGGAAGGTGTTTTCAAGATACAGTAATGCTTCTCAATGTCCTACTCTGTTAAGTGTAGTTGCTGTTAGTGTCTGTAATAAATTTATGTTCTTTTTTTCTTCACCAATGAAATCTGTCTTTTACCCACGACTGTGATGGGTGATTCATCCCTCCCTGTCCTATCTCAAATCCTAAGCCTTTGCTTATATTCTTCTTCTCAGCACTGGGGGAGAAAGGGGAACATGAGTGACTGTGTGGTGCTCAGTGGCCCTCTAAGCTGAAACCACAACATATGTTCAAATACTGGTGTCAGAAAATAGAGTGACTCAAATCCTCAAGACATTGTCATTGTTTAGTCCATTTTCCTACTACTGGGCAGGGAAAATGTGTTTAAAAATCTGACAATTACACAACATGTCCCAAACAGTTAATTTTTTAATTAACTAATGTCACAACATGTTTATAAACCATTCCTCTCTTTTCTCTCACCCTACTTTTACAACCTTCTACTTCTCAAGTCAGAAGAACTAATTTTACCATGGCCAGAATTAGGACATGTTTTTTTTGATAAACATATTTCAGTTACTGCCCCTGAAAGCTATGTCAAACCTTTTATCACTACCAGCCAGGAGAAGCACGTTAGAGGCACGTTTAAGACAGAGCCTTGAAAATTTGCTTTTTCATTGAAAATTTTTCTGGAAAATACCCATAATTAGTTTCCTGTTATCCTAAACAGAAACACTATGAGAGATGTTTAAATATAAAAATACTAATCAAAATGAGCAAAAAGGGGAAGAAAGAAGTTTATGGAAGAAACAAGAACTGACAACTGAAATAAATTTTTAACTTTTGGAAGTCTAGATTTATCTTCTTATATAGCTCAGTACAACATGTCATTGAAATACACTGAGATTTTTATTTTAGATAGAAATTCAACCTTGTTATAGATATCACTGGTGAAGTGAGGTCAGAAGGTAAAACTGCAACATTCCTTTGCTGGATTCAGGTTACATTGTGTTTTACTTTAACAATTCAGTTGAGACTTTAAGTATAAATATGAAAACAATTCTACTATGTGCCACTAGCCTTACAAAATTAAATTTAAGAAAATCCAAGGGAAAAAAGGTCAAAAATAAGTACATATATGTTCTGATAGATTGATCAAAGAGGTACCAAAACCACAACATTAGTCTGTATTAAAGCTGCACTGGCTCCCTTCTGCGAAGCTCATGTCAAAGCTAATGGAATTCTGCCCTAAGAGACTGCTGTGCTATTGCTCTTAGTCCGTTTTGTACTTTAGCGGTGGCCCTCACATGCATTTACAGAATTGGATGACACAAAAACAGTGAGAGAAGCCTCCAGGGAAACAGAGGGAGCAACAGTGTGTAGTTCTGTTGACATTATTTCATTGCTTGCTTAAACACTTAGATTTATTACAGAATTAAATTTGGTACCTGATCCTATTAAAGAAATGCATATTATTATGTTATGCTTGCTAGGTCTGCGGAATAGTTGGTATAAAATACATATTCATCTAGGATGCTGTAATGATTGAAGAGCTAATTATGAAGCTATACTCCTACAATCAGAGTTCAATAAAGTGATCAATTTCATAGTCCTTCTTTATAAAGATGACTTGAAATGTGGGAAAATCTCATAAAATTCTTTAGCAATCACACTTCCCAGATACATCAATGTCAATAGTGCATGGTTGGTGTAATATTTCTTATAGCAATTAATGGAGCATATTTGTTTTACTCATTTGTGCTTAGTCTATGTTTCAGACCAATTTCTTTGTGTTTGTTTTATAACCACATAAATTTATAGTAATTTATTATACATATATATAAAATATGATAGTTCACTAGTTTGTGATTTCAGAGCTGTGGCAAATAATTTTCTTTCATTTCTTGCACAGATTGGTAATCTGAATCCCATTAACTAGCCTTGAAACTCTTACCTTTAGATTATTTCTTAAAGTTCTGAAATTTGGTGAGAATATTACACAGATCTTTTTTCTTAAACACACAACAAGGAAAAGTATCCTGGCAGTCTGCTAACTGGCAGTTCTGAGGTTGGGATAGTTATTTGCTGTTAAAACAGATCAGAAAACATGCACTCCTGAAATATTGTGATGTAAGCTTACTTAAAAGCAGCCTGGGAACTAACCTTTGCTTGGTTCCTAAAGGAATTAGGATGCTGTGCCTTCTTAATAAGTTATTACAAATGTTTAAGTTATTGCCTTCTTAGGGAAAACATTTTCAGTCCATCTGGAAAAAGCAGATAAAGTGAGACCCATTAGAGCAGTACCCTAGTCCTGACTTTCATGTTCAGTGAGTTTGACTTTTGTATTTATTACTGCTATTTATCCAGGAAAACCATAATTCTTAAAACAGTAAGAAACACTATAGGAGTGAAGTACAACTTGGCACTTCAGTTAATGATGGACTAAACCAGAATTTGCATGTAGTCTCAAAGTGAAACCTGATTTTAGTCTACAGATGTGTACACTAGAAATACATGGGTGTTGGAGAATAGACCTGAAGCTACTGATCTGGTTGGATGAAACAAAACTAGGAAAGTTGGGTGAAGCAGCTGCTGTTGGGTGTAAGTTTGACTGTCGATTGTGTTGGCAATTACAACTGGCTGGCGATTTGCTAGCAGGGCTGTATTGCCCAGATAATAAATTTCTCATAGAAAATGAAATAACGTAAGAAAGTCTGGACATGCACCACCACATTCATTTGAATAGCCTGTCCCTTTTCTTTTTAGCATCTGAAACTTTTGCATATGCATACTGAAAAATGCAGCACCAAGTGGTTTTATGTACTAGTAGCTTTGTCAACAAAGTTTGCCTTTTGATACAGAAATATGGTTTTGAGCCCCAAAAGTCCCTTCTTAGCTTGAAAAATAACTTTGGTTCTCAGAAGCAAAGTAAATGTCTGGGGGGAATCCACTAAACTGAAAAAGAAAAATGGGTAGGAACCATGACACTGACATTTTCCATTAATGATTACCAAGACTTGAATTTTTCACATTGTGATAGCTACTGCTATAGATCATGAAGAAAAGTCCTTAACTCATAAGGAAGATCAGTCCATTTGTTCAATTCAAAATACAGTCTTGAAATTAAATCCTCTAAAAAGAAATCAGAAGATATCATAATACATTTGAACCTTATCTCCCTGAATGGAAGATCTTTTCTTCATCCGCAGAAAGTAAAATTGTGGATATTTCAAATTAGCCATTTATTTAAAAAGTATATTATTATAAATTTTTATTGTTTTCAGGTATTGTTTTGTTTAGAGAAACATAGCCATGATGTAGATCTAAAGAGCATTCTTGTTTTATTTTTCATTACATACCCTAAACATTTGAGGCATCAGTTTTATTTCACCTAAATTTAATTGCAAAAACAGACATTTAGTTTAATTTAGCCATTTAGACTCCTTGTATATTTTAGAAAAAATCTAGGAAACCAGAGGAGTGATTCACCCACTTGTATAAAAAAACAGCTTTAGAATAAGATGAATCACACTATCCCTTTCCCCTTATTATATAATAAGTTAAAATAGGTAAATGAAGTGTGATGAATCCTACAAATGCTGATTCCATGCTCTCTTAACTAATTCATCACATCCCATAAAATTAAAAATACCTGTTCCAGAGCCCTACAGACACATATATGAGGCAGATTTCTTCAAAGTGGTCTTTCCTTTGCTATTTCTAATCTAGTCTCGAACGTATGTGACCCTTTTAATCAATGATCATTAACAACTGATCCTGTTCACTCTTTCTGGAAAACTTGCAAATGAATCAGTAGATTATATTTTACGTTTCCTATTACTTTAATTTTCTTTCAATTTAAAATTCTTCACTGACTTTAATTAAACTTGCCCTAGGCTTGGAAACTTGCAAAACTTTTTAATTAACTAATTCTGAACTTGTCATGATATACTAATAGCCTAATAATATGGGTATATGTTACAGTGTATATTTAATGATCTAAATTGTGGCTTTGAATGATACAAACATTATATTATCTGGTTAAAGAAAATGTTCTATTATATTGACACTTCCCTACTGCAAGTACTATAAAACATGTAAAGCAAAGTTAGTTTATATTTCACAGGAAAATCCCAAAATGAGAGCAAATCTAATCATCCTTGAGGGAATTTTTCGTTATGCTCTAATAGAATCAAAAGTATCTAAGGAGTCACTTTGGGTATCGAATAGGCATATCTGTATTTGTTCCCTTTCAGTTACATTATGCATCAGTGGAATCATTGCATTGCATGTTGGTATTGTTAATAGTACTTCCCAAGCAAGCAAACTAATGACTCTATCAATATTTTTGCAGTACTTTGCTTCTATCTCCTTTTGACATAAAAGCCCATTTTTTCTCACTTTACCAGGGCAATAATTAATTAGTAATTTTACTTAGCTGCTAACATTGTTTAATGATTTGTCATCTTTTGTAGGCTTAAGAAAAAAATTACAAAAAATAAGCAAGTGACTCCAAATGCATTGGTGTTTTAGTCTGTGAATTTCTATTCTGATTCTTACTTTTTTTTTTTTAAAAAAAAAAAAACAAAAAACAAAAAAAAAAAACTAAATCAAACCAAAATAAAACAAAACAAAACAAAACACTCCTACACCTAATGGATGTTGAATTGTATCCTAAGGAGTGGGGACCAAGAAAATAATTTAGGACTCAGGGTAGATAATCAGCTGAACATCAATTCATGGGGATAATTTTGATAGGGAAACAAATATGATTCTGAGTGTATAAATAGGAGAATGAAAAGTGTAATTAAAATGACTGTCTTCAGCATTTGTGATATCACCACTGGAAGTCTCTAACCCTTTCTAGTATTCCCTGTTTAAAACTGGTGTTTGCATGTTGCAAAGAGACTAAAAAAAAATGTTGCAAGATTTCAAAAATCATTTTTTTTACAACAACAAACTCAAAAATCTTTATCTATTGAAAGGTTAAGAGCTCTTTTGAATTCTTTTTTTTGCCTCATGAAGCAATGTACTCTGATAAAGGAGAACTTTATTTTAATTTTGCAAGCATGGCATGGTTTGAAAGCGAGACAAACTGAAACTGGAAATACTATAATATTTTTAGGGTATGAGGTTGCTTATGTGTCCCTAATGTCAGGGAAGTACTTAAATTGGGAAGCAATCAGATAGAAGCTGAAAATGTGATCTCCTGCAGGGACACATAGACTTATAGAGTGGTTTGTGTTGGAAGGGTCCTTTAAACATCATGTCCAACCCCTCTGCCATGGGCAGGGACCTCCTTCATTCATCTGGCTCAAAGCTCCATCCAACCTGACCTTAAACACTTCCAGGGAGGGAACATCCAGAACTTCTTTTGGCAATCAGTTGCAGTGTCTCACCACCCTCATTGTAAAAGATTTCTTCCTTATAACCAATGTAAATCTACCCTCTTTTCAATTTAAAACTATGGCCCCTTGTTTTGTCACTAACAACCTTGTTAAAAAGTCTTTGTCTTTCCTGTAGCCCCCTTAATATATTGAAAGGACTCAATAGGGTCTCCTCAGATCCTTTTCTTCTCCAGGATGAACAACCCCAACTCTCCCAGCCTTTCTTCACAGCAGAGGTGTTCCAGATATCTGATCATTTTTGTGTCCCTCCTTTGGACCCACTTGAGCCAGTCCATGTCCTTCTTATGTTGGGGGCCCCAGAGCTGAACACAGCACACCAGGTAGGGTCTCACAAGAGTGGAATAAAGGGAGAGAATCACCTCCCTTGGCCTGCTGGCCATGGTCCTTGTTATACAGCCCAGGATACAGTTGGCTTTCAGGGCTGCAAATGCGCATTGTTGACTCATATCTAATTTTAAATCCACCAGTATCCCCAAGTCCTCCTCTACCCATCTGTGCTCAATCTATTCATCCCCTTGTCTGTACTGATATTGAGGATTTCCCTGACCCAGGTGCAGGACCTTACACTTGGACTTCATGAGGTTCACATGTTGTCCACTCCTCAAAACTGTCAAGGCTGAAAGAGAAAAAGATAGTTTCTCTGCAGGTAAGCAAATGTGGAGATGAGCTGATCTTTAGACAACATCAACAGAGTTTGCCAGAAACTGATAGATAAGACACCTGGAGACAGGATGGGTGGACTGTGAAGGACTTGCCTGCTCAATGGGAAAGAAGGTGCATCTTGTTATGCTTAGTTGGACAAGACTGGGAGAACTGGGACATTTGCCTACCACTTGAATTCTTTATCCAAGATCAGGCTTCTACATAAGGGACATACTCCATAATTATAGAATTGAGGCAGAAATCACATGATCAAATACTCTGTCATATTTGTCAGGCAGGACATCACCCTTCTTTTGGTGCTTGATATTCCCAGGGCCATCTCCAGGATACCTGAATTTCCTGCACTACGTTAATATGCCGAATAGATACTTATACCTTTTACTGTGTTCTATGTTGTTATACATTTCTTAAGGAATTTTTGTTTCATATGCTGACAGAATGTTCCCCAGTGGCTCATACTTTCAGTGAAAAGTTGCTCTAGGGGTAGACAATGACATTTTAAATTGGTAGGATTTCACTGCTTTTGTTTTTAGACAGTATGTATTCAGCAGGATATCTCTAGCTAAAAGAGAAGAATGGAGTACATCCTGGGATATTACATCTCAGGCCCAATAGATCATTTCAGTAGATGCATCCCAACTAGAAAGATATGCTTCCACTGTTGTAAATTAAAAGTGAATTAACTTAACTAGATTAACTCAATTATGAGCAGATTAAGAAAGGCTTAGCCATCCATTTCTCATTTCCATTCATCAGCAGTTGACATATGTCCACAGGAAGTTTGCTGTGTATAAGATAAATGCATTACCATTTTACTCATTTTTACTTCCATCCCATTTGCTTCTTTAAGTCAAACAAGGCAAATAAAAGTCTGAGCTTGGAGGTTACTTCTGTGTAGCAAAAATGTGAGCAAAATGATCTCTCTTCCTGCATCTTGCCTTGAGACATCAGGGGGTGTAATTTAAAGTGTCTTTAGTGTTTGAAATAAATTAGGGAAACCCAGTCCCTCATTTCAATGGAATTACATTTTGTCATTTGAATCCTTTCTGAAACCAATATTTCAGACTCAGAAATATTTGGCCTGAGATGATAGGTGTAATCCCTTAATGTTACTTTTTTACAGCATAGGTTCTGTATCTGCAGCATTGCTAGAGGGATGACAGAAATGTGGGAAGTGGGCGACTACCTGTCTTCCTTGGGTATAAATCTAAGTATGTTAAAAACCTACCAATTTTAATGGTAAAACTTGTGAGCCGTTTATTTTAATACAATACATAAAGTGAAATCAAAGTACCCCACCATAATACGGCTGAGATATAGAGATATACATGCTCAGAAAGTACAAGGGAAAGTTTATGTTAGTATCTCTCCTGCTAATTTCCCTCTGCCTGATTTATAGGTGTTTTCTGGGGAACGAATAATTTTCAATAATACCTTAAAGCACCACAGCTAAATGTCTTGTATTTCTGAATTTATACTTACCATGTGAACAGAAAAGAAAGAAGGGGGTAAGCATCAGTAGGAAAACCCCAAAACAGTGGATATTTCTTTGGAGGGATTAACAGAAGGAAGGCTTAAAATTATTTTATTAGTTAATGCTTTGTATGTTAGTTATTTGTCATGTTTGTGTCTGATGTGTACTTTGAATTATATCAACAATAGTTTTGTACAGCAGATTACTCTTTGAGATGGTTGACTGTGTCTAAAATATAGTCATGATAAATAGAAAGAAAATTAGGTTGTGTTGCCTTCAAGATTACCGAAAGTCCTTTAGGTTAATAAAATGATTCAGATGATGAATATGCATTGTGCCTAAAGATGAGAAACTTGGGGCTTAAAGAAATTACTTGCTTTAAAAATGTCATGAGTTTTAGGCTGTATAAATAAAAATAAAATCATCACACTCGTCATCCTGAACAGTCTTATATTGAGAAAATGTTCTTCATGAGCAACCACATCTTCTGTCTGTTCAATATGTAGGAGAATTATTTTGTTTGAATTTCTTGTTAAAAAATTATAACTTCTGTATATTTTTATGTGGTGGTGAAACATCACCTTTCCTGTTTCTGGAAGTAATAAAGATTAATTGAAAAAAAAAAAAAAGTCATGAATTAAGTACACTGAAGTAAGAATTTTGATACTACAGATGTGTAACATCCAGATGTCAGGCTAAAATTTGAGAGCGAAAATGAAATAATGAGAGACTTTAAAAGACAACCAGAATAATTTTCTTGGCATTAGTCTTTACTGCAGCCTTCTCTTCTCTCTTCCCTCTCACTGAAAGACTTTCAGCTTTAGCCCCATGATTTATCATTTGCAACATAAATGTTTGTACAGAAGGCATTAAGGATGGAAAAATGTTAGATCATTTTGTCCTATTCTCTGCAACTTTCCATTTAAGAATTGACATAATTAATTTATGTGGGACAAAAGTCAATGTGAATACAAAATGATTATAAAAAAAAATGAAATGTCCAGTATAATTTGAAGTATTTGGGTTTAAAGTATTTTTTTTTCCAGGAATTAATATTATCCTAAGTGCATAGTGATATTTTCTACCGTTCTGCTTGTCCTTCCTTTTATAGTTCAGATTTTATGGTACAACAGACAGTGTTTATTAACTTGTTATTCAATCTGTAGAAAATGATTTTTTCTTTGCCTACCCCTGAAAGAATGCAAAAAATGCTCACCAAAAATCATGGCTTTCATTTTTAAATTACAGTCATTTGACTGTTCCTAGAGAACAAATGCTGGTAACAAAAGGAACAGTCTTTTTTGCTAGATAAGCTTCTTCTGTTGGTAGATTTGATATGGACTGCTAGATGAGAAAAAATAACTGTATTTGACTTCCCTGTTTCAGTGAACTTGAGACTGTCCGCAGATTAGAGTTGATGTACCATAGTCATGTTTTGCTATTCTGTGATAGACTCTACACTGCCAAATAAGCAGAAGTTCCTTATTAGAACCTGATTTATCATTTGAATTCTGTATTGAGACAAACTTCTGGTGGAAGATAATGGCTTTATCAGTTTCATTTGTCCATTATACTAATGATTGGGAAATTACAACTATTCCAAAATCTACTGTATGTGTCTTATCACAGTAAAGTTTCTGATAGCTTGTCTAGTCCTTGTGTTATTGTTTTCAACACATTCAGTTCAGCTATGGTCTAGAGCAATCTTTTATCTGTCAAAATATGTGCAGATCAATGATCAGGGATGTTGGTCAGCATAGTATAGACCGCACCTAGTTCTCAGTCATTTCCATGTATATATCTATATGGATTAATTTTCCTCTTCTCTGCATTGAACCTGAAGTGCATCCTAGTCTTGGTATAAAGCTCTTTGTCTTTTAAAGCTCCAGGCAAGCATGTTTGTTCTTTCACTAGCTATTGACATTACTAGGAAAAAAATCATTAGCTTATTTGGTAAGCCCTGGAAAGCACAGTCTAAGGAATGTCAGTGTGTCCCTTATTACACCCACAGATAAAGTCCACAGGATGTCTTTGAAACTGTGCTCAATAACCAAAAGGATGTCTTTGTACCACTATGCCTGCAGAATCCCTTTGCAAAGAGGAAATAGGCAGTAAAATTTAACAAACCATCATTTTGAATTTAGAAGTCTATCTAAATAGAATTTATTTGACTGGCTTTTGTGTGAGTATTACATCCATTTTTATGTGCTTATTTCTGCAGTTTAGTATTAAATATGCTGACAGTAAATTATACTATCAGAGAAGATTTTTCTTTTGTTTGTATTTGAAAAGTTATATCTGAAATTGATAAAGATGCCATGTATTTGTGTATTTTGTTGATTATATATTTTATATATTTGATATTTCATTGCATATAAATCAGACACTAAAATACCAGATACTTGGACTTGGAACACCAGACACTTGGATTTCTCAGATAAGAATAAAATTATGAATTTATGGTTTTCTTAAGCTGAAACAGGATTTGTTTGAGTCACTTCGAATATCTTGCACAACATCAGGAGAGTAAAAATTGCTTTATTTCTTTTTGCTTCTTGCAGAAATATGGTACATATGACACATTTATTAATAAGAAGTGGGTTTATGTAATAGGTCATAACAAGCAGCTTTAACAGTTCATTAATACATTCCTTGGGGGGCAGTTAGGAGGCCAGATAAATGGAGTTTCATGCCTTTGAACACCAAAGGTGTATACTAGGGTTCTGATAAAATTTCACACTAAGTGCCTAATGGTGTTAAAATTGGTAATAAGTAAATAGATGAAAGTTTAGGTGATGTATATAATTCAAGAAAGCTTCCAAAGGTTATTCTGCTTACTCCTAGGTCAGCTCAAACTTTACACTGTGGTTTGGTCGAGAAATCTAGAGAGTATGTGAAGATGTGGTTTGTTTAGTTGTTTTCTGAGGTTTTCAACAATTTTGATTGATTGTGAACAAAGCCTTACAATAAAATTTCTTGTTGCGGTAGGATGGAATAATTAACAATCTTTTTTTTTTTTTTTTTTTTTTTTTCTTAATGCAGTGCATACAGCCTTTACCCAACTTGATTTCTTTTTCTTTCAATGTATACAGTTTTATATTGATCAATGTTATCTTAATATAACACTTTTTTTTTTTTTTTTAATTCAGAAGCCTTTTAGATTTTTACTGAAAACAATCTATGAAAATTTTCAATGAAAATCCACAAAAATATTTTCATTAAAGGGACTTCTGGTTAGCAGCTTTCATAATAAAAATATTCTTCTTTAACTCTATTTTAAAGTTCTGTGATGAAGAATCATTTGATAGGTATTTCATTATCTTTAAAAATACTTACTATGTGAGGTATTTTTTTTAAAAAAGAAATATTAGAAAACACAAATTTGTTAATAACATATCCTAACTTCAAATCCGGTTACATTACTCAGAGAGCTTAACAGTTAAAATATATTGCTAAGGAGTATTATTATCTCACCATGATGTCAAGCAATTCTGAAGAGTTTTTAATTTTGTATGTTAACATGTACATTACATGACAATTTAAAGACAAAGGGTGAAAAAGGACAGAAGCTGGTTAATATTCCCGGTTCACCTCCTCCAAGCTTAGAAGTGATACATCTCAAGAAAGAGGATGTCAGGTAAGATCTCCATGAGGCCTGCATGGATGAACAAGGAGATCCTGGACAAGCTCAAACATAAAGAGGAAGCCTGCAGAGTATGAAGAAAGGGCAGATAGACTGGGAGGAATAGAGAAGCTGTCTGAGCAGCCAGGGATCAGGATAGGAAGGCCAAATCCTTGATAGAATTAAATCTGGCCAGGGACATCAAGGGCAACAAATAAAGCTTCTATAGGTAAGTGAGCGATGAAAAGAAGGCTAGGGAAAATGTGGGCCTTCTCCAGAAGGAAAACAGAGATGTGGTTACTAGGGACATGGAGAATGCTGAGGTACTCGGTGATGTTTTTGCCTCAGTCTCCACTGGCAAGTGCTCCAGCCACGGCGGCCAAGTTACAGACAGCAAAGGTGGGGACTGTGAAACTGAAGAACAGCCCACCACCGTGAGCCAGCAATGTGCGCCCGCAGCCCAGAAAGCCAACTGTATCCTGGGTTGCATCGAGAGAAGTGTGGCCAGCAGGTCAAGGGAGGGGATTCTGCCCCTCTATGCTGCTCTTGTGGGATCCCACCTGGAGTACTGTGTCCAGCTCTGGAGCCCCCAGCACAAGAAGGACATGGACCTGTTGGAGCAGGTTCAGAGGAGGCCACAAAGATGATCAGGGGGATGGAGCATCTCCCCTGTGAGGACAGGCTGAGAGAGTTGGGGTTGTTCAGCCTGGAGAAGTGAACGCTCTGGGTAGACTTTATAGCGGCCTTCCAGTACTTAAAGGGGCCAACAGGAAAGGCAGGGAGGGACTCTTTGTTGGAGACTGTAGAGATAGGATGAGGGTAATAGTTTTAAACTGAAAGAGGGTAGATTTAGATTAGGTAAAAGGAAGAAGTTATCTCCTGTGAGGGTGGTGAGACACTGGCACAGGTTGCCCAGATGGGCTGTGGCTGTCCTCTCCTTGGAAGGGTTCAAGGCCAGGTTGGACGGGGCTTTGAGCAACCTGGTCTAGTGGAAGGTGTCCCTGCCCATGGCAGGGGGGTTGGAACTAGATGATCTTTAAGGTCCCTTCCAACCCAAACATTCTATGAAATTTGTTCACCAGAAGAAAATGGCACAAATTCCTCAGTTATCAGTGAAGTTTTTGACCTAGAAGAAAGAAACAGTCTATATGAACACTGGGGGAATATTTAGATAAGCAGAATGTGATTAATTATACAGGACTTGGGATTCCTGCAACATATCAGAGGGGAGATGTATTACTGCAGGTGGTAAAGACTGTTTTTTTCATATATTGTGATGCATCACTGATTAGATTTGTGTCACTGTATTAGGAAATGATCATTATAGACTTTGATGGATAGCCTGATGATCTCTTTGTGGTGTTTTGAATCATTATCCTGCTTTTCTAAATGTTGTTTATTACTTCACAGGCTCAGTCCTGGAACGGATGGTATACAGATGGATTTTAGCTCCCATGCATAGATCTTCTTTTATAGAGCTTATTGTATCTGTAGGGATCCAGTATAAAAAAGTCTGAAGGCTTTTAATATGTTGGATTATATCTGTAAAGAAAATCTTCTCAATGATCTGACAAATATAAGTGTCTTTTTGCAAAATAGAAGAAGACATGTTTTGGGTTTTGTTTTTGTTTTTAACTTTGCTTTTATAGTTTAACATTTGGACACAAGTTGTAGATTTGATACTGTGAATAAACTGTTTTCTAGACATGTTTTTGAAAGGGTGATGAGTGATCTATCCAAAACTGTTATCTTTGCTTTGCTCAGTGAAACACCATTCCTCTTTCATGTAAATGAGTCCATCAGATTATCAACTAGTGGAAATCAGGTGCATGAATTTCAGGAGAACATTTCTCAATAAACCAACTCATGATTTTGGTGATTACCTGTATTTATACCTGTATTTATACAAGAACTCTTTATGAAGCTGAATTCTACCCCATGATGTGATTTTGTTCTTCTAATAGAGAGCCATCCTAAAAAAAAAAAAAAGCAACAAGAAATTGTAGCAGAGGATAAAAGGAATGCAGTGGTCAGAACAGGATTTTATAATCTTAAAATGCAAAATGTCAGAGGGAGAAAAAGAGTGAAAAAAGAGTAACAGAAGTCATAATGTGAAACGTAATCCAACAGGTATGAGGGACAGTCTTGCATAATGATCAGGTGAGACCACTCCAGCCAAACCTTGGCATGTGAATATACATACTCTGATTGCAAGAAGAGAGGTGAAAATTCTGTCTGGCACCTGTACACCTGGAGAACTCACACTGATTGCGAGAAAACCTGTGAACCCTGCAGAACTCCATATAATGCTTTCAGCTATCAGAGTGCAGGTGAGAATGCACCACGTTTGATAACACAATCAACACTTTCTCAAAGTCAGTCTTAAATGCTTATTTTTGCACATGCTGAATAACTCCAGGAGCAAGATGGTCTTATTTTTGTCTTGATGGTCTTATTTTTGTCTTTTTTTTTTTTTTTTTTTTTTTTTTTTTATTTTGTGTGTGTGTGTGTGTGTCTCTTTCAACCCAGTACTACTGGGTTCAGCCCTCTTGCCAAGTATTCCTTTTGCCAAATCAAGATGTGACATCATCTCTAGGCAATTCAACAGGTCCCTGCACTCCATGAGCTTCTGATAGGCCTACTGACATTTAGATCACATAAAAAATAGCCTTTGTGATAAGCAGGTAATCAGGACAGTGTCATTATTATGGTTGATTATGAGTTGAGAGAGGAAGGGAATCTATTTTTGTTGCCCAACTGTGAAAATAGTGTCTTGTTTAGAATTTAAACCCAAACCAACATATTAAATGTTAAAAACCTTACTAACTGTGTCAAAAGAAGACTAATGTGGATTTATGTTTTTATGTGACTGTGCTGGGTTTGTGTGTACTCATTGCACAGTGATAAACAATAAAGATTATTTTAGAAATTTTGAGCCAAACACATTTATGAAATCTCTCTCATTTTTGTGCTTTTTAAAAACTTTTATCTTATTTCCACAATGCAAATCAGTTGCAGACCTGATTTAAGTAACTAGTTAAACAGAGTTTATGTCTTCTTTATGATACTGAAGGAAGAAATCAACACTGTTTGATGAATATGTCTTTTAGTCATTACATACGTTAGTTATGTAGGGAAGATAATACCAAGATTCGAAGGATGTCTAATGTTAGCATTCTTTATTATATCGCTTACTATAACTAAGTATTCCAATACCACGAGCTCAGATATCATGAGTCAGGGCTCCAAAGAAGCCTTTAAATTCTAAGATTGGACTGATTCTTTTGCACCATCTGTTTTTTGAATAGCAGTTTGGCTCTATATGAAACCTTTTCTCTGTGGCCCTGAGGATTCAGAACATTTTAAAGAAAGCTAGAAAGATTCTCTCACATTTAAACGAATCTAGTATCTGGCATCCGAAAAGAAACTTTGTAGGATTAGCCATAAAACTTCAGTAATACTAAAAATGTTAGTGGTCAGTATTTCTACTTATAATTTTTGGAATGTGAATTTCTCATAGCAGTGGACAAGATTGAGCTGTACACCCTCAAGCTTTACTGCATTAGTAATATGGTCTGTGCTATTCACTAAGATTAATACAGATTTGTACCTGTAAAAATGTGATAATGAAGTACAGTCATTATCTGTCTTGCTTGAATGGAGAGATTAGCCTTTCAGAGAATATATTGTTCCTTTCATAGAGATTTGTTATGCTGTTAAAAAAATTTTGCTCATTTGTCTTCAACAAAAGTAAATTACTTCTCTGGATATCAACAGCTTCTAACATGTCCCATGTAAACAAGTGAATAATCTTTTATCCTAGGCAAAAGAGTCAGTGAAAAAAAATTCAGTCATACTCTTTCCCAACAACCATAAATGTATAGAATTAATATAGACATCGATATATAAGTTTCTGAAAAGTTAGTACTGAAAGATTCCTTGGACTGACCTCCTGAAAGGACAGTATGATCACTAAAGTAGGGTCTTTAAAAAGTGGGAAGCATGGGAGTGTGCATATGGGTTATAGGTGTATTAAATGTCTTCACTTGTAAATTTAAGTCATTTCTTCAGTAAGCCTGTGACACATAAACTGCTTGTAAAGCACTAAATTAAAATTACTTCTTAAATGTTTTATAGATATAGCATTAATATTGTTTTATGTCTTTGGAGATTAATAGCTCTACAATTACCTGAAATAACTATGGCAACAGAGTAAATTTGCACTGGGAACCAGTTACTCACTAATGGTTGCTGTAATTACAAAGAAACAAGATAATAAAACCATAGAAATTATTTGCTATCCTTTGACTTCAATACATTAATTATTGCCATGCAGAATTGAAGACTCAGGAATTTCAAGCATTTTTTTCTTTCTGCAGCACATCAGACTTCTCAGTAACTGCTCTGTAGTCCATCCCCTCTTTTTGTCACGAGGTAATACTTTAATGAATAACATGGTATTTGTTGTGAATTGTATTAGACTGTTTTTCATTCCAGAAACATCAAACAATAAGACATAACAAGGTCATGAGGCTGAAATAACATTACCTTGGATACTTTGGAAAATCTAAAGCTGTTTTCAGACAGGGGCATCTCATCTCTGCTTGATGTCTCTAAATTTTTTGTGATAATTGAAGTGTGACCTGAAGCTCTGTGTGTGTGTATGTGTGCATGGTTGTGTAAGTTAGTTCGTTTTCAATGTAGACTGTACAAAAGAAATCTAGGTACAAAATGAGTTATGGATATTTAACAGCTTCTCTTTGGAGCTGTGTCCTCTCTAAACATTAGACTTTAAGCCCCAGCTGAAGCACTGGAAGGAAGGCCTTTTGTGATCCCTGTCAACAGATAGAAAACAATATTAGGAAATTCCCTGATATACTTTTAACCTGTTTAATTATTTTAATTATCACACAGCTTATTGCATTTGAAAAACAACAGGAAATAGTTTAATGTCAAATAGGATCTTGTTCAGCAAGATGAACTAGCTTCACGAATGACTGATAATACATTGGTCATACTAAGTTGCCTGTGAAGGAAAATGTTAAGTGGATTTGGGTTAGAGAAGAAAATGACATTTATGTTTCAGGTGTCTGTTAACTAAATGTTAGTGGACTAACGTCTGTGTCGTAATGACAATCCCAATGAGACAGAGTTAAGGACACAGATTTGTCTTGTTTGAGAAATCTTAAATTATCTGTGTGCTTTCAGAACATCCTCATAGTTCCTGGCTTTTGACTGTGGGTTTGTATATCAGGGTTTCTTTTGTAGTAAATCAACTACACTTTGTATAAGCCTTAGATGGGAAACTGTTTAGTTCCTTAATTTTGTTTGTAATCCATTATTTCAGCTATGATTATGTGACAATGTTTTTCTTTTCTGTTTGTTTTCTGTTAATTTTTATTCTAGCAATATATAATTTTTGGAAAAAGAATGAAGGCTTAAACATGGAATACTACAATCATGACATGCCAGTATTAACATGGTGAATTGCATTTTAGTATCTGAGAACTGTGACCACGGTCTAGGTTAGCTAAGAGAGTCACTATTACCCTTCCCCTCTGATTCCAGACTTTATATTTAAAAATATTGCGGTGAAAAGAAGCTGATGACAGAAGCTGTGTCAAAGCCCAGCCACCAGCTTCAGTACAGGTAGTGACCTTAGCACAGAGTAACTCCATGTAAAGCCCTACTTTGCTGAACAGAGAGCTCATCAGGTGAAGACTTCAAGAGAAAAGCCTGGAAACAGAGGAGCAGATTCACAAATAAAAGCTCTGCTGGAGTTGGGACAGAAGTCCCTGTACTGGGGATGATTCCTGTTAGCAGGACCATTTACCCCCTTTCCCATTTTGATGCCATTTTAAAAATTACTCTGAAGAAGGTAGTTACCTTTCCTCACCATCATGCTGCCTTGCTCTCCAGGCAGCTGCCACCTCTGGCAAAGCACTTTATTGCCTCCCATCAGCCTCAGGTATCTATTAGTACAGAAGAGCTACTTGAGAAGCTGAACAAACTCCCCAAACTTCTGTTCAAGAGCAGCTGGAAATATAGTTGGTTCTTCAGATACTCCTTTTTTCTGCAGACATCTCATGCAGTTTAACTAGCTCCCAAACATCACGATCTCAGTGTTGATCCCTGTAGTAATGTATGGCTCTCAGATCCACTTCCTTACATGAGCCCCAGCTCCATTCGGGCAGGGCTTTCACTGAGCTCCACATCTCCTTTCTCTCCCATGGTTCAGTAACAGAGATATTGTTCTGGAGTGGAAAAGAAATCTTTCTTTCTGAGACTGTACAGGCACTTGATTGTTACTGTTATTCACTACATTTGTTTCATTATCTGAAACACTCTTGGTGTCTTTTGACTTCCAAAGTCCACAGAGGAGTGTGTGTCTGCTTTGTATGTTTTCTTCCTGGCCTGAAGTAAATGATCAGACTAGAGTCTGAAGTGGGAGAGGTGCAACTCATCTCTGCCTTCTCATATTCACTAAGTGCAGGCTGATGAGAAAAGTCTGGTGTTATCTGAAAGACACTTTGTCAATTGTCAGCTTGATTGGCTCTTACCTGAAAAGTTTCAGAGTGCCAAAAGTGAGATGCAGAGTAGAACTATGCTGCAAGCATATCTTTTAGTAGATCAGAGCAGAAGTGCTTATTCCAGAGGAAATAAGATAATTACCAAAGCAAAAAAGGAGGAGCCTTATAAAACCAGTATTTCACACACAAGTTTGGCTATAACTCTGAAAGATTAAAGTAATAGATTGAGAGAATAAAAAAGAATATTTATATTTATTGTAATAGGACCACTACTGTGGAATGATGTATAAAAAAAAAATCCAGGAAGGGAACATGTTTTTTTCTCATATAATGCACCCTGTCCTAGGTAGGACCTACCTAGATAGGACCTGATGAACATGTCAGGTGACCCCAGTGGAAGTACTGTCTATTTAGTGACAGAGGTCAGTAGTGCTGAAATCAGTATGTCTTTCTGGGACTAGTAAAACAAACAATACAAAACCAAACCAAAATAAAACAAAAAAAAAAAAAGGAGGAAAAAGAAGGTGGGGAGGGGAAGAAGCTCCACACCACCCTCCCCAGATAATGTCACAAAGCAGTAAAAATGGATAAGGTAGAATAAGGAGAATCCTCAGTATCTCATGAATCATTGGAAACTGGCTACTGCTGAAGACAGATGCAGGCAGGATGCACCGAAGCTCTTTGTGACATGTAATTCTCACATATGTCTTAGTGTATTCCTTCTTGTATACCCTGAGATAAGCTGATGACCAGATTTATGGTCAGATGGGAGTTGTTCTGTGCTTTCTATGAAGATATTAATTTGAGTTTTAGGTAACAAGAAACTGCTAATGCAGAAGTTTTTTCGACACTCCTGGGTGTCCTCAATCTCTCCTGACCTCTTCCAATTGCACTAGGTACCTACAGCTTCTTGGAAGAGTTTTTTTTGCCTGTAAAATCATAAGATGGAAATAAATGACATAAACACCCTTGTAAACTGGGCATCTATTGTATGGCTGTATTGCGGGGAACTGGAGGTAATCATGATTCTGTAGAGAAATGTACATCTACTGGAAGTGTATTCATTTTGTCAATATTGAAACAAATGACTTGCAGCTATATTTGTGGTAAAGATTCCTTGTGCTTTCACTCCCACTTACTTTGCAGCATATGTGTAAGCTACCTTATTTTCTTTTTTTTTGTGTGTGGAAAACCATAACCATGAACTCTTCTCCAAAGGATTACAAAAAATGTGCCTGTTGTTACTGGTGCTGTAAAATAAATTCTTAAAGAAAAAATACCCAACAACAACATTTTTAAGAAATATGAACATATACTTAATAACATCAAAACGAACATTTTCCACCCAATAACATTTGATACTATCCAGCCTATAATATCGTGCAAACAAAATATTATGCATTTATTTCCATGTTTGTATAGTTGGTACCACCAAAACCTAATCACCCTTTTATGACTTCCTCTTCCAGTACAAGTTGTCAGCTTGTACTAGATAATGTCATACCACCTTGCTACTATTTCAGTATGTTACTAGAGTAGTATTTATGTTGCAGCTGAATTTTATGGCATACGTTGTTTTTTAAGGGATTGAGTTTTGTGACCCTACTGCATAAAATATCCATTCCCAGAGCCTGTTGGCTTTTTTTTTGACTTACTGGGTTCTTCAGAACTAAACCAGTCTTCTCTATCACACAATATATGATGTAGATTTTAAGATGAAACCTGCCTCTCTGGATTTTCTGAGTGTAGAATAAAAACAGGCTGGATTCTTCCAAGTATGCTGATAGCACTGAGCTTTTTGGCTACATATAGGGAACTGCAAGCTTTTTCTCTCACTCTCTGCCTCCTCTCTTCCCCCCAGATTCCCCTCCCTATCTCCTCTGATGTCATGTGCAGACAGGGTTGACCCTTTTTCAGAGGGGAAGGGAACAAAACTAAGGTGGCAGGGGAGGCCCAAAGGGGATTGTTTTCTGTTCCTCAGTAGTTCCTACCCCATCAGAACCTCCTTCACACTCCTTTCCTAGGACTGAGGCATGTTTCTGCCGATGCCATAATGGTAATGCCTGCTTTGCTTTAGCACCTGCCTGTGAAGCTCATCTACATCTCCTACCCATCCCAGTTAGCTCTGGAGTAGACAAAGTCATTCACATAGCACTGCCCCACCTCTGAGAGGAGAGGTAAAGGTAGAGACATAACCTCGCTGTGCTGAGAAGAACTAATCAGACCAGGCTGGGAAATACAAAACTGCCTTCACAATACTATGTCACCATAGCAGAACTGGTGTCTAGCAATTTTAATGTTCTATCTGGCAAAATACGAAGTTTAATCTGTGATGCAGTTGTTTTACAGGTATACTTGTTGCCTGTGAATAGACTCGAGTTACTGTAAGGAGAGGAGCTAGAGTTCTGTCTTTTTATATTCTGGAGCAAGTATTGCTTGTTAGAGGATATGAACAAAAATTTCACCAGTGTAGTACGTTTGCTGAGTGGCCAATGGCAGATGCTTGGGAATAGAATGTAGACAACAAAGAAAATGTAGAAGAATTTTTCTCCTGTATATACTTCTTGCAATTGGTAGCTGAAGGACTCATGAACCAGAGTTTCATCTAGATCACTGCTTCTAATAACCACTGATAGACGTACTAGTGAATGATGGGGCAAATGGCTTTTTGATATACCCATACTGTTGGCTGCAGCATCACATTATTATCTTCAAATGTTATTCATTTTAAGGCAAGTTTTACGAGACTTTGTGTCTCTGTGCTTGCTGTAACAAGAAGTTCTAATACATTCTGGAAGGAAAAAAAATACTACTTATTATTTGTTATTTTATGTACCATGTGCTCATTATATCCACCCTGACTGATTTTATCATGCAAGGGTGGAATGAACTGTTCCTTTTGCAGAAGCACGCATCTCTGCAGAAATACAACTAAAGTTCTTGTCCATCAGCTTCAGTAATATAAAGTTGTACTGCCTCAGCTGGAATTGATTTATATCAGTTTATTTTAATACTAAGTTCTTTACTTTCTCTCTGAGTCTTGTAATTGGTACCACTGTAATTTGTATCACATATGCCCCAAATCTGTATATAATTAATTTCCTGTAGCACTCTCAGTTTCTCTTTGGTTCTTTTTTTTGTGCATTCATATATGAACAACTGGAATCTGCCCCATGGTAAGTACAATAAATTACCTAAACATAGGCATTGAATGCCATTTCAGGGTATCCTTCTGGCCTCCAGCTGCTGCCTTGGAAGGGCACAGGTTCTCTGTCACATGCATATTCTGCATATCTGTGTGGCTGTCTCCTGAATTTTAAGATATTTAAAACATCAGTAAGCACCTGTGTTTATAGCAACTGGATGTAATCTTGTTCTATTGTCCTAATCTTGAACTGAGACATTTAGGGTAAGCATAAAGAGAAATCTTTTCAGATTTTTGAAGAAGTGTAAGACAATCATGACTTGTTATTTCAGTAACCACATTCCTCATTGTTTAAAAATGTCTGCTGCATAGAGACTGAGAAGATAATGGCTTCATTTATCACAAACATTGCATAGTTTGATGCAGTGTGTATTTCTCCTTTGTCTGCCAGTTTAACATTCACAAATTAACTTTTCTTAGTTTTGGTTAGCTGTTTATAATTCTCTTGTTGGGTTTATTTTTTTCAGGAATTAAATTTTTTAACAGCTTGTATTTACCCTTTCACATTGATTCAATTTCAACCTTCTATTTCACTTGTCTCATTGAAATACTTATTGGTGACAAATTTATTGTCTAATTTTATACATGCATTCTTCTTCTCTGTGAAGTCTCAGTACTGAAAGTTCTAAATGGTTACTCTCCCTCTTTCTAATTTACTGAGAACAATTTAATTCATGTACATCTCTGTAGTATTTTTTCCTTTTAACAACTAATTAAAATGAAATGCTTAATTAAAAAAAAAAAAAAAAAATTGGAACCCCCAACTCTAACACTTGAAACTAATTGTATAAGTTAATGAAGTAAGGGTTGATCCTATAAATCTGAGGAGTCTTCCAGTAAAGCCAAATTCTAACAGATGGTGCCTTCTGAAGTTTTCGATACACAATGATTAACTGTATTATAGTGTACAATAAATTTATTGACTTCCATTCACTTAAATATACCCTTGAATCCATGTGGACTGCATTAGGATTCATAACAGATAAATCAGACTATGTGGAGCAGCTCAAAGGATGAAGACAGTTTAAGTAAATTTCATTTCAATTTAAAAAAATGAAATTAATATCAAGCCACTGAAATCTGGTAAAATAACAGATTTGTATCTGGTATCAAGATTTGTAATGAAATCAGCTCCACTAGAGTTGGAATATTCTGTAAATGGCAGTTGTGACACTTATCAGCACAACCAGTTTTCTACACTTTTGTCAAGACACTGAAGTAGCAGTGCCTCGTACTAAGTAAAATTTATTGAAGGTTTTCATATAAGAAAAATCCAAGGCTGTTGATTTAATTTAACAGATTTTTTTTTTTTTTTTTTTTTTTTTTTTTAAATAAGGCTCACCACTATTCTTAATTTGGGAACTGTTACAGATTAGTCACTTCAGTATGCAGTTGGCCACTACGACACCTGAACTTGTGGTGTTCCAGTCATTCCCCTTTTCCACTACCTAAGATCTAAAGAGAACAGCTTCACTGGAAGGCATCTGGGCAAGTGTCCTCTATAACCTCACAGGGAACAGAGATTACAGTTTGCAGTAGGAGCAGGGATGTATTAGATTCATGTGAAATGTAACTTGATAAAGTAGGCATGTGCAGGATAAGGTAGTTGCTGAGCAGTATCTTAAGAATATCAAGGTACATGTTTAATGATTTCTTTAGGAGAATGTGAATTTTCAAGTTCAGCACACAAAGGACCTGTCATAAAACAGTTGTTTATCAGAAAGAGTCCTCCTTGACATCAGTGTAAGACATTAAAAATTCAGAAGGATCCATTACATCCTTGATTCTGAATTAAAAACCTCATGCATTTTACTTTTTTTTTTTTTTTTTTTTTTTTCTCTAAATAACATTTCCTGCTAGTTTAAGCTGCATTTTGAAAGGCTTATAAACAGCTGAGGTCACAGGCATATTACTTCAGTAATGTTTAGCTAATGTACTAGTTTAACACCCAGAGTTGTTTAATGCTGCTGGATGTAAACTGTGAAGGAAGAGGGAGAATTTCTTTCTGTACCAGATTATTAATTTATATCTATAATAAGTAAACGTGTCCTTAGTCTTAATAAAATATAACATTGTTTTATACTATGGGTATGGATTGTCTTTAAATGAATGGTAACAGAGCTACTCTGCAAAGCATCCTACTATAGTTTTTGTAGAAGACTATTTATTTAGTCTGATTTTGGAGTGATTTTGAAGCAGGATCTATTTATCAGTTATTCAATGTTTCAAAAATTCTAACAGACTTGCAATACAATACAGCAAAGACTCCAAATTTTTTAAGTGACCACATCATACTTACAGTATATATGGCTGTTAAAAGGATGTCCAGTAGTACACAAATACTTATGTTTGTGACTTGAAAAACTTAGGACATCAGGTCAGGTGCACAACCCAGTATTTCTTTTGCTGTATGTTGAACATCATTGGACATAGACACAGATCTCCTGTCAGGACAATGTAATCGCTTCATGCTGTGATGTCTTTGAAGGAGTAGAATAGCTGGAGCTCTGTCTCCCTATGTTTCTCACTGTATCATATTTGTTCCCTTTTAGTTAAGTAGTTCCTCTAAAGAAAAATGAACAGTTTCACCCTCTACTAACCATGAGATAGAACTTGTGGTCTTTCCCTTATAGACTGAGGAAATTAAATGAGTTGCATTTTCCTATTTTGTTTTACCTTTTTAACCACAAAAAAGTATGATTTGAAAACAAGTCTGTAAACCTTTTGAACAATGCTTCATTGTGAAATTTGAAATTTTCCTTACACTTAGCAATCTAGAGTTATACATCAGTAAAAAATAAAAACTTTCTAAAAGTATTATGGAATTGCTCAGCAAAGAGACTTCAGAAACAGATCTTAAAATAAGTTAATAACTATGTTTATATATTAAAAAAG
Source organism: Tyto alba (assembly GCF_018691265.1). Taxonomy (NCBI): domain Eukaryota; kingdom Metazoa; phylum Chordata; class Aves; order Strigiformes; family Tytonidae; genus Tyto; species Tyto alba. The sequence continues at coordinate 67,380,567 of NW_024881282.1, read as the reverse complement.
AAAGAAAAAAAAGAAAGTATTGGCACAAAAGAAAGATGAAGAAGATGAAAACTCACACATGATTTTCCATAGTTAGCCAAGCTTATTAGATATTCATGGAATTCTTTCATGTAGTTCTGGTTTAGGCATCCAGAATATATTAAAAATTTAGTTAAGAAGGTGACATATTGAATAAAATTATCTGAGTCAATCATGGGTTAAAATTATGCGTGGCTACATAACCACACAAAGAACAAAATGTGAAAATGCCCAAAGGCACAGATACCTCACTGCTCTTTAACTACCTTGTTAAATGATTGCTGAAAAATTAGGAAAAAAAAATATTATTAAATTAGTGAAATTATTTTTAAAAATGTGGGCTGCTTTGTATTCTCTGAGGTGTTCTACAATACCATTACATGGACATTTTTCCTAAGCAAAAGTAACACTTTTCCTATGATGTTACCCAGTAAATGTGGTTCCTGGATGAGGATATCCAAGTTAATTCTCTAAGATAAATACTCTATCCAGGAAGCATTCAGTGTGGTTTCCCAAAATATTTTTATTTAAACTGGAATACATATAACCTGAGCTCACTACCTCAGGTCAGTGTTGTATTCGGTATTACTTTATCTTCACAGTGTGTTGCATTTAGATTTAACAGCCAGTCCTCACTGACCATTAAGTGGAGCAATTAAACATTCAGTGTCTTAAACTAGAACTAAGATGTAATGTCCTGTGATGGTAATGATACATTACGAGCATATGTGGCAGTACAGTACCAAATATCAGGGATGCTCAATTCTGCATATCTGATTGTCAAAAAAAAAAAAGAGGAGCTTGTACAACTCAGTGACATTTGTTACAGTGTTATATATCAAATCTAGACATGACTCCCCCATATTAGTCATGGTCAGCTACAGTGTTTCTCAAACTAAACAATGTTATTTGATGTAATTATCTGGTCTCTGTACAGTGTTAATCAGTTTTACCATAGAAGTATTCACTTTAATTTGTTGGACTATCCAATAAGGTATATTTTCTTAGAAAACTTGTTCAATTTGTGGACCATACATTCTCAGATGAACTATTCATCTGGATCACCCACCAGGATATATTTTTTTTCACATGAAATTAACATTTTTTTAAGAACACTAATTAACCATTGGTGATTTGTTTATAGCCTTGAGGTCTCTATTTTCATTCTGTCCCTACACCTTAAATTCTTCTGCTACCATCTTGCATTCATAATTTCAGGAACCCGTGGTAAAATCCCCAGTTTTTCTTCAAATGTCTTTAAGCTTTGATTTCCTGGTTATGTAGCTAATGGTTTATTAGCACAATGCAGCCATGCATACTTCCTTGGTTTAGGTCCATTAAATGTTTCATTCCACAAAGCAACAATGAACTAAAAGACATGTATAAATCATAAGACATAGACAGATGAAAATAATGGTCTGGTACTTCTTGCTAACAGTATCTGCTAGTTGTGGCAGCATTACTAGAACATAATCAAATTTACTTTACAGCAGGCATTGTGACTGTTATTGTACTTTCTAAAATCTGATATTCAGCAGAGGGATAGTGTGTTCTTCACAGTGTTTGGGGGTCTGAATCTTCTGTGAGTTATTCCATCTTTTAACAAGCTTAATTTTATTAACTCGTCAAAGGTTGTTTTAACTTCTGCTATGCGAGAAAGATCTTGTTGGACTTAGTTGGAGTGGCAGCTGAATTCAGCAGGATGCTATGTCCTTGTCAACTGAGGTGCACAGCATGAGATGCTGTTATGCTCTAGTTGAGAACACTGCTACATCAAAGAGAAAAATGATTCTGGACTGTACTGTAGTCTGTCTCTTTGTACACGATATTTCTAAAACCAGCAATAGATTATAAACTCACACTGTTACTGCTGAACATAAGCACATCTGAAGTTCCCATTGGTCTTAAGGGATACAGAGGACATTTTGTATCTGTTGGCAAAAAATAACTGTTCTTTCCATGAGCTCTTCAAATGCTGCTGAGTAGAAAGAAGAATTCTGTCATTGCATGAAAGTAATCATTTGAAGGTTACCTCCATACTTACATACCAACAGTGGTTGAGTAGAAAAAATGTATTGGATCAACTTGATGTTTGAGCAGTGAAGAATAATTTCATTGCTTGGAAGATTGTAGATTGGCATTTTTCTTGCCCTTCATACTGTCAAATGAATTGGGAGCAAATCATGAAGTGCTTTGCAATATACTGTGTTGAGTCTCTTATATCTTCATGGGGTCTTAAGCCTTTATCACACATAATTTTTCTATAGTCCTTTTCCATGGTTGCTCACATCTAATTTTTTCAGCCAGACTTTTGCTGGCAGAACTGTGAAATTGGCACAGTAGTTAATATGCCACTTGTCACTCTCAAAGCACTGTTTATTTCACTGGATATCAGTTTTGTATGAAAGCTGCTATACAGAACAAGAGAACAAAATACTTTATGGGAGACAGACAGACAGACACACAAGAAGTATTTATGTTGAAATTCTGGGTTATGTAGATTGCTGTTCCCACTTCTACTGCGTAGCTTCTGCTTGATATGTACCCAGAATTTCAAGCTTTTTTTGGCATTCTCTGGAAACCACTCACAGCGGACTTCATGCCTTTATGTGCTGCATTAACAGGTCTTATACTGTAGGAATTTACTATGAACTGGATATTCTGCTTTTCTTGATTGTCCATATGGAGAAACTGTGAAAATGTGGTGGTTTGGATTTTTTTCCCCAGTAAAGATAGATTTCATTCTCCAATCACTGAAACAGAACTTTAACACACTTGAATTTGTCTTCAATGGACCTCAACTATAAATATGATTCACTTATAAGTATGAATTTGGGGGATGGCTGAAAGTGACATTCTTTGTGTAGTTTTTGAAAAGTCTCTGTAGGAGAGCAGATCCTTGATGTCACCTTGAGCGAATTCATCAAAATATGTTCTAATTTGGCTGGCCTGGTTGCCAAGGTAGATGTGTAGTTTTCAATCTTTGAACATTTTGTTGATCGAAGTAAGAACAGAGTGTCAATTTATAACTTTTGACAGCTTCAGCAATGGCCCTTTCTGTCAGGCAGTGTCATGCATAGAGGAGAGAGCAACAAGCGCAGCTGCTATCCTTAATTTATTTTGACAAAACACTTTTACACTGGTGGTCAGTGTTAGAAATTGATCACATTAACTATGACCAGAACCAGACACTTGTATTGCAAGGTCTTTTATGAGCATTGACTCTTAAGTTGATGATATTATTTTTATTTTCATATTTAACAGGGAAATTCTTTATGAAGTTCATTACAAGATTGTTATTTTGTGCCTACTACACTGTATTCACATCCTACAGTGAAATTGTGCCCTTCTGCAAGTCAAAAGGAGTTTCTCCACTTCCGTTTTATCACAGAATTTCCTAATGTTCTGTAATACGCACAAAAAAACCCCCAACAAAACAACCAACCAACCAACCAACCAACCAAAACAATTGTGAAAGATTGTCTTTTTAAATTGTTTTAATTAACTCATAGATAGGGTAGATTTTGTGATGATGATAACACAAATTTTCTCTTTATGAGGTTTTTGGATTTATTACCATACTAGCCTTGAATTACGAAGAAACTGCTCGATCTCTAATTAATATTTTTTCCTCCAAAATATATTTGCTGGAAAATTGCTTTAAAGCTATTTATCTCAATTGATTTTTTTTTTTTTTTTTTTTTTCAGGGAGTGCTGGAACACCCGTTATCTTCAATGAAAATGGAGATGCTCCTGGACGCTATGATATTTTTCAATATCAAATCACCAACAAGAGTACAGAATACAAAGTAATTGGTCAATGGACTAACCAACTTCGTCTAAATGTAAGTACTAGTTTGAATATGATGCTGACATTAGAGAACACTCATTAGAGTACTACATTATTTCAAAAGACTTAGAAAATGCTGATTCTGTCAGCTCGCAGAAGAAAGTTCTTTTATTTTCTTATTGAGAAGACAGTAAAAGATAGCATAATAACCTGAACCATATTCTTTATATTTTAGAGTATGTTGGGTTGTGTATTTACCTGCTCCTTTAAATGATAGAATCATTATTTATCTGATATTTCTCACACTGATTATTCAGCTAGGCAGGGAAATAGTAACTCATCCTTCAGAAAAAGGTGTCAGACAAAATGATGAGTACATATATATTGCCCAGGTATTTCAAATAATACAAGGTGATGGAAATGTAATTAGTGAAAGAGAAGTTTGGACTCTCTAACCACTTCTGGTTTAGTTCAAACACTGGCATGATGAGCTACTGAAATAAAAATATTTCTTGAATATAAAGGGAGAATTTGAAGTTTTTCTATATAGTTAACTAGGATTAGTATAGTCCCTTATTACTTGATAGAAGAAACAAAAGACACAACTCACCCACTCTTAGGAGGTGTTTTGAATTTCTGTCTTAATACGTTCTGCAAGTTTTGTTTTAGTTAAGCCCCACTTGTGCATTCAATTATCTTTCTTTTGAAAATTGCCATCCTAGTAAGATTAAGAAAATGTAGTATGCAATATTTGATGACAGCTAAGCATCAAGCCACAGCTGTAACTTAAGCAGTTGCTGAGTCCACAGCAATTCTTTTTATCAGAAGATGTCTCCATGCAAGGAAAGTTACAGTTATGAGAAAAGTAAAATGAGGTTAACCTGTTTCCTTGTTAGCTGTGCAATATTTACAGGATTTACTTGAGGTATGTCAGCCATTTGGGTAGCTCTGCAAATGTGTAATATCAAGTGTTGTTTTGCTAAGGCCTGATGAGAAGGGCAACAGTATGAACTGATGAGTAGATTCACCAAAGGGAGTTTATGCAACGACTTTAATCAAACTACAAAAAGCAGATTTTAAATATCTCTGGTATTTTATGTGAGAGGTTTCAGAAGAAGAGTAACAAAGACAGTGCAGTAAATATTTACAAATGATTCTCATGTTGAGACTACTTTGCAATAATTACCTGAGTGCTTCTCACAGTAAAAGATATGAGAGCTCCTCATTTTCAGCTACAGGTGTTAGACCACTTTACCATATCTACCATTTAATATCTATATCTACTTGTCAAGGACTCATTTATTGAATTCTTCTGACCTAATAGAAAAAGCCCTACTGACAGAAAATGTGTGTAGCAGATTGTGTGGCAGTGTTATCTCCTTCCACTAACCTCATAGCTGTCTATTGAAATGCATGAAAGAAAAAAAAAATATGTTTAAACAAGTTTAAAGATTAATACTAATTTCTGGAAAACACTAGAGTTAGACCCTTATCATAATTATTATGGCATATATTCCCTATCTTCAAAATTGCTACGGTTTTCTGAAAAGTAAGTGTTTACTAAGTGAACTGAAAAACCGATACACACATTTTGCACAATTGTTAGTACTAACAGCGGTTACATAGTAGTAGTTAAAAGGTACCTTAAAATTTACTTTGATTTTAATTCCATTCAACTCTGCCTTTTTCTATCTCCGCCTTGACTGCTAAATTTTTCATTAAGCCTGTAGTTTTTCAGTCCCATTATTTCTGTTTATGTATGTGTACTCCGGCGAGTTCTCTGAAATATGATTACATTGGCTGTTACCCAGACTACTGAAGCCACACCATGCTAACCACATTGACCACAAAGCTAACGGAAAAGGATTTATCTAAAGACACCCCTTGTTAACTCTCATTAAGAATAGATGTGTTAGGATGTCCCTTGCCTCTCTTTTTTTTTGTCTTTTTTTTTCACCTCTATGAGCCTACATGCTGGATACAACTGGTTATCCAAATTTGCAGGCAAGCTCTGTCTAGCATGTGGAGTTGTGAAGATGCAATCGAGCCAGCACCTGGCTCTGCAGCGGGTGTTTCTGCTCCCAGCCTCGTGCCTCTGTGTTCCTCTTGGACCAGGGTGGGAGCAGGCACACAGGGCTCAGACCCCCATGCATGGGGAAACTGGACTCATTTAGCAAGTAGATGTTTCTCTCCTTACCTTTCACTCACTTATCTAAAGCCTGGAAAATTTCTAAAGGGACAACTGGGCTTTATTTCTTAAATCTGTTGGGGCTTGAGATGCTGGATGCTGGTCACTAACATTGTCTTCAGGCACTGGTACAGTAACAATGAAGAAGGAAGTCATAATAGGGGTAGTACAGTTCATTTCCATCTGTATCTATATTCACTAAACTTAGCACGTGTCAGTGGTAGTTATGCCACATGATTACTTGCTGTGGCAAAGCTGTTGCCTCCTCTCATTAGACAAAATGTACTAAAAGCTAGTAAACTTTGTGAATGATTGTCAATACTCCAAATCATCATATTGCAAATTAGGCAGTGCCTTTGATTGCCAATGAATCAGAGGAAACACAGTGGATGTTTTCATTGGTTTCAGTGAAAACATCTATATTTATTGAAGGCAATGCAGTATTAAGATGGCAGAGCACTTCTTACCTTGCTGTTCTATAAAGGAGATGCTTTTAAAATATAATACTTGTCCCACTGTATCCTTCTTTCTCTTGCAGTTTCCTCTTAATGAAGACACATGTAACTATGATTTTTAATGAATCTCTGTCAGCTAGATGTTCTTTATAGATACTTCAACTCCTGTTTTTACAGATATTTCTTCCTCAAATTGTGTGGTAATATGTTGTAGCTATGATGAGTTTATGATTGTGTTAATCTATACAGCTGGTACTGTGCTTCAGAAAATGTAAAGCTTTTATTCATCTATTTATTCTCTATGACAGAAAAATAAATCATGAAAGTACCAGATCTGTAGTACAGTTCAACCTTTGGAACAATTAATGTAACTAAGATTAGAACACGTCTTGCATCTAAATAACTGAATCAAAAGCTTTTTTTTTTTTTTCCCTGATACTTTTTATTTATTTATTTATTTCACCTTTGATATTTCCTCTCTCGGGCTTTGTCTGCAGGTCTCTGTTGTGTGGGCTATGGCTCCTCACCTAGTGTCCAGTCCTGGCCCTGTCTCTGACCCCAAACCTCAGGATTCAGGATTCCTCTGTTGGCGTCTCTGGTTCCTCAAAATTTTCACTGACTCTGCAGTGTCCTTGTGGTCAAGGTTCAGAATTGTTCCCTTCCTGATGCAGTGCTGGCTTTCACTTTGGGCAGAAAGTACTGACTCTAGCTAGGTAAAGACTCTGTCTCATGCTCCCTAAGGGTCTCTATCAGCAGGCTTCACCAACTGCAGAGACCCTTCTAGCTGCCATGCTGGTTTCTCCCTGTGGATCTCAGTAACATTATTGAACTCTTTCTGGCAGACTAACCTTTCAGATTTGCTCTGAAGCAGCTAGAGCTTCCAGATGTAGGAACTTCATGATTACTGATCAGCATTACTCTTGCAATTCTTACAAAGCAAACACATACGACAATGCTGAGAGATACAGTATAGAAGTTAATTTAAAAAAGAATCATGACCTTCTAAATTTAAATATTTGCATGACTGTTGAGTATCTCAAGCTTTAACAGATGTAAGGGCACTCTGAAAACAGATATTTAGAAACATCGAACTATAATCTCAAATAAACTGATTGTCTTTTATGCAATTATATTATATATATACAACATATACATGTAATGCTTAAGGGAAGCCTTGGCTGCAGTGACCATGAAATAGTGGAGTTCAAGATCCTTAGGGCAGTGAGGAGGGTGCACAACAAGCACACTATGCTGGATTTCAGGAGAGCAGATTTCGGCCTCTTCAGGGATCTGCTTGGTACAATACTATGGGATAAAGCCCTGGAGGGAACAGAGGCCCAAGAAAGCAAGTTAATATTCAAGGATCACCTCTGAGTTCAGGAGCAATGCATTTGAACAAAGAACAAGTCAGGTAAAAACTCCAGGAGGCCTTCATGAACAAGGAGCTCCTGGACAAGCTCAAACATAAAAAGAAAGCCTACAAAGGGTGAAGAAAGGACAGATAGCCTGGGAGAAATGCAGAGAAACCGTCTGAGCAACCAGGGAACAGGATATGAAGGCCAAATCCCTGATATAATTAAATCTGGCCAAGGGTGTCAAGGGCAACCAAAAAAACTTCTATAGGTACATCAATGATAAAAAAAAGACTACAGAAAATGTGGGCCCTCTCCAGAAGGAAACAGGAGACCTAGTTACCAGGAACATAGAGAAGGTTGAGATAGTCAACAACTTTTTTGCCTCAGTCTTCACTGACAAGTGCTCTAGCCACACTGCCCTAGACACAGGTGGCAAAGGCAGGGACTGGAGGAAAGAAAAACTGCCCACTGTAGGAAAAGACCAGGTTTGAGACCATCTAAGGAACCTGGAGGTGCACAAGTCCATGGGGCCTGATGAGGTACATCCATTGGTCCTGAGGGAACAGGCAGATGAAGTGGCTAAGCCACTATCCATCATGTTTGAAAAGTTTTGGCAGGCTGGTGAAGTTCCCACTGAGTGTAAAAGGGGAAATATAACTCCCATTTTTCAGAAGGTAAAAAAGGAAGATCCATGGAACTACAGGCTAGTCAGTCTCACGTCTGTGCCCAGGATGATCATGGAGCAGATCTTCCTGGAAATTATGCTAGGGGACATGGAAAATAAGGAGGTGATTGGTGACAGCCAGCATGGTTTCACTAAGGATAAATCATGCCTGACAAATCTGGTGGCTTTCTACTCTGATCTCATTGGACCCCACCTGTGCAGCAGTACTGCATCCAACTCTGGAAACCCTTACATAAGAAGAACATGGACCTATTAGAACGGGTCCAGAGGAGGGCCATGAAGTTGCTCAGGAGGCTTGAGCACCTCCTTTATGAGGACAGGCTGAGAGAGCTGGGGTTGTTCAGCCTGGAGAAGAGAAGGATCTGGGGAGATCATATAATGGCCTTCAGATACTTAAAGGGGGCTTACAGGAAAGGTAGGGAGAGACTCTTTATCAGGGAATGTAGGGATATGATGAAAGGTAATGGTTTTAAACTGAAAGAGGATAGATTGAGATAAGATATAAGGAAGAAAATCTTTCCTATGAGGGTGATGAGACACTGGCACAGGTTGCCCAGAGAGGCTGTGGGTGTCCCATCATTGTAATGTTCAAGGCCAGGTTGGATGGGTCTTTGAGCAACCTGATGTAGTGGAAGGTGTCCCTGCCCATGGCGGGGGGGTTGGAACTCTATGATCTTTAAGGTCTCTTCCAACCGAAACCATTCTATGTTTCTATAATTCTAATCATCATTTTACAGGATTCTGACAATGTAAATTTACACTCCTTTTATAGTCCTTTACTCTCTAAGGTTGCCTGAATTTAAATGATCCTAAAATACTGGAAATAACCAGACCCAAAATTTTTAGTGTCACTTGGACGGAAAAAAATAATTGCCTTAGAGCTTCTGATCATTGAATACATGTTAACTGTCAGGATTTTCTGTTGTTTGTTTTCCTCCTGTTCTTTATCAGTAGAAGAAGATAACTTATTTTCAGGAAACTCTGATAGTTAAAATCCTTTCTTCAGAAAAATTCTGGTTTTCATAATAAATGAAAATACATGAAAAAGTAGCTTTTCCTGCAAAAGTTATGTTTTATTCATATCACAACATTATTTTGCATACCAGGTCACACGTAAAAGTTCCCTACAAATTTGTGGGTTTAGCAAATTTGAGCTCTCAAGCATGTAATCTCTGTAGGAGGAAAGTTGTCAAAAACAAGCTTGCTTTTCCTGGCACTTATTATTTGAAATCAACTTCCCTTTATGATTAATAATGAATTCCCTCTTAGAAACTGTGTTCTGTATTGCACATGTTGCAATAAGGGTTAGACTGAGATGTTGACTGATGGATTTTGTCAGTGGCGGTAAATAGAAGGAGTCCCAGCCCTAAAGTTTTAATAACAAGTTTCTCAGTTTCCTTTCCTTAGAAATCCAATCAGTTTATTGTGGCTCATTTCTGAGGAACTTTTTTCCATCTCTTCAAAAATGTTATATTTTGAAACCTAAATATCAGTTGGAAAAAGTTGAAATGTTTAAAAATTTTTTAAATCAATTATTTTGCCTTTAAAAAAAAAAATCCTTTTTTACATATTTTACAGTATTATCAGATTTTATTTCAAACTTATTGTTTTGGTCTACCAAAATCTGTGTTTAAAGATTCTAATCTGAAAAAATACGTAGATCCAAATCCATATGCTTGCAGGTTAGTAATTTTGATTGATGGGACTTCAGGCAGACACAATTATTAGTGCTTTCAGAATAAGGTATTTAGGTGATGCATTTAAAAAGCTTGAGTGGATATCCATTTATGTGATATTATTCTTTAAAAAAAAAAAAATAACAAAGCATATCAAAACACTGTATGTTTCAAGTGAAAACAGTGACATTTTTAAGACAGAATTCACTTGTGTTTGTTTTGGTTTTTTTTTAACACCAGACCACAAGACTTCTGTTGAAAGGCAAGAGAAATTTTACAATAACAGATTTTTATCATTCTCTAAGAAATAATAGGATACATAAGCTTTCAGATTTATGGAGCGTATGCACTGAGGATATAAAGGACTCAGGGTCATCTTTTTTTTCTGTAATGGTCTTGATTTATGACTAAGAAAACCATAAATTAAAATTACACCGATGTGATGAACTAGCAGAGAGACTGCCATAATCATCATCAGCCTCAAGCACAGTGTTTGGTGAACTAGTAAAAATTGGGAACCCCACAACAACAATGAGCTTCCCTTCAGGCAGCCACATAACAAAAAGAATTGAATCAGTATTTGATTTTTCTTCTTTTCTAGGACTTTTGTAAATTATGTATCTAATCCTGAAGAAAACTATCAACACTGACATTAATCAATTCTTTTTAGAAGTAACTGATTCACAATGCATTGGTTCCTTTTCTTGTGACATGGTAAAAGAAAATTATTCAAGAAGCTTCTGATGTTTTCTCTAACTGCAGCAAATACGTTTCAAGCTTTGCTGTAGGCCAATGTATTTCATCAAAGAAGTCAGAGATCCTCTTCTTTCCTGTGGTAGCTATTATATAATTGATAGATTTATTTCAAATTGTTGAACCTAAACCCTGTGTTTAACAAAAGAACACACTACAGTGAAATACACAACAGGAGCACTTAGTGCTGTATATGATTATATCTCTAAACAAAATATGACAATCATACTGCCTGCAGGGTGTTCTTCTGTCTATATGTAATAGGGCAGTAGAGTTCAAACACTCCATCCATGTTATTGGCCTGAAAATGGTTGATGCTCAGTTTAAAATAAAACTCAATAAGACATGCAAAAATGTTTTAGGTTCTTCTATTTTTCTTCTCAAAATTATATTGTCTTCCTTTATTCTACACAGGGCTGAAACCAGAAAGAGACTACGATGTTTTTTAGAAGGCTATCTAGGTTTTACAAAGCTACTTCTGATCTCAGAGCTGGTCAATAAGTATGACTCAGGATTTATTCTTTCTTACTGTCAGACCCTGAGGTCAATATGAGACTTGTAGTCACTAACGGCCAATGTTAGACTGAAGATATAAGTCAACATTAGGCTACAGTGGATGTAAATTGTAGACAAGACAAAAAATTACATGTAATGGAATAAAATCAGGATTTTATGATTTTGAAAGGTTACAGATTGTATTATTCATTAAAAAATTACTTTGTGATGGATGGGAAATAAGATGAATACGGATGTTAAAAAAACATTGCATGATTTTGAGATGTTCCCGTAGTAGAACAGATGCTATTTCAGACATGACTGAAAACTGAAACGGAACTCTGATTCAAGAGCCAATGACCTTAGAAGAACCCCAGAAGAACGACAACTTGTCTACTTTCTGAAGCTTTTTACTTTGTTCTTCTTCTTTTTTTTTTTTTTTTTCCTTGATGAAACAGATATATTGACTGATACTCTAGAGAAAAAAACAAAATGGAAAAATGAGGCCTGCTAAGAAAATATCCTGAAATTGGGTAATACCAGATTGCCAATGAAACAGCCTCTACTTGAGAGTTAGGATGAAAAGGGATTTTTTTGCCAGGGTGAGTGAAATTCAGGCTTCTCAAATGAAGCACAGGGTTGCAGCTGCACACTTAGCTGTGAATTTATCACAGGATACTTGAAAGGATATTAGATATTTTATATTTTTCTGTGATCATCCTTCATGAGAACTGATATGATTAGAATTAACTGTTCTTTAAATAGCCATAGACAACAGGACATTATTTTTCAAAAAAAACAGAAAGGAGACCTCACCATGCATGTCAAATAAATCACTCATGGTTTAAAATATTCTTTTCTCTTTCACAATAAAAACGAGTGTGCAGTAATAGAACAATGAAAAACCAGGACCTTTTAAATATATTCCTAAATAGTTCTGCATTCATATATTGGACTTCAGAGCAGGGTTAGCTGCTCACCCGGTACCAGCTAAAGTTGTGACTTTTAGCACAGAAAAGCAGCTACCAGGAATAGTAGATAGTTTGGATTATTCATGGCTGACAGAAAGTCAGCAGTGAATTGCTCTGTGAGGTATCAGTGTGAAACATGGAGGATCAGCATGTTTCTTCCCCAGTCTTCCATCTTTCTCCTCTCCCTCGCAGAAGTTTATATATGTATTATAATTTGACGATTGAGCTGCTCTTTTGTCCTGGTTCGGACTGGAATAGAGTTCCTGTTGGTTTGGCAGCGGGAGGAGTGCTGCAGCACACAGAGACCCCAGAGGCTCTCCAGACCGGAGAGCCCTTGCCTGTGTGCGGGGGCGGGGGGAGCACAGCTGGAGTGCTGGGCCCGGATTGGCCAATAGTCCATGTCATGTGACATTGTGCTCACTATATAAAGGCTGGAGTGGGGTGGGAGAGGTTCTCACTTCTGGGAGTGTTGCTGTGGTGCCCTTGTGTTTGGGATTGCCAGCGGGGAGCAGGTGGGTGTTGGTCGGTGGGTGGTGAGCAGTTGTATTGTACATTACCCGTTGATACTGCTGTCACTGTATTATTCTGTTACTGTTATTAAACTGTTTTTTTTCTCAACCCACAAGTCTCCCTTTGCCCCTCTGATTCCCTCCTCATTCCCAAGTGGGGGGAGGGTGGGTGAGCAACTGCGTGGCATTTAGCTGATGACCAGGCTCAAAAGATGACACCTTTGAACCTAGAAGCAAAATGTTCATGTTTAAAAGCAAAAATGGTAGATTAAATTACTTTAATTATTGTTCATTTGTGTTATATAATGTAAGTCTACTACTAAATTAAAAATCATTAAATGAAAAACAAAAGAGATTCAGTGGTTATGATATGATGAAAGAGAATAACCAGCAGTTAGCAGAACATTACTATATGATTAATTTTTCTATTTGCTTTGCTGTAATTTCTCTTCATTTTGCAGTAATATTAATTTCATTTCTTTAGGACAGTTGTCTAAAATTTATCCAGGATTTTTTATTCTGATACATCTCTGAACACTTTTTAAAAAAATTATTTAAAGTCGGGGAGTGAATTATTTTCTGCATTTCCAAAATGGTATCACTGGTTTAGTGGTTTTAGCGGTTTAAAGCAGGGAATGAAGATTGCATATCTAATCTCATTGTAACTTCAATTCACAGTAAAGAGATTTAGTGTTGAATGGGACAATAGGATGTGCTGGGAATGAATGGATCAAATAGGGAGGATTGCAGTAATGAATTGAAGCAAAATCCCTTTATGGAAAGCATAGGCATAAAGCTAAGCAATAGTTTAACTGAGATTTTTATCACCAGAGGCCATTGCAGCAAGGAACTCCTAGACTTGTGATGTAACCCATCTGTTCTCTTCCCCAGTGCTATGACCTCGTTAGCAAAATTGTGACTTCACTTCAAAAAGTAGAGTAGCTGGAGAGAGTCCAACTGCAAGCAATGATAATGATCAGCCATCTAAAAGTATGCCTGTAGGGAAAGGTTGAGCGAACTAGGATTGTTTAGTCTGGAGAAGACTGAATTGAGGGGAGTTATGTTAATCTCTTTCAATACAGAAAAGATTATTCAGGAAAAGAACAAACTGTTAGTCATAGTTAATTTGGCTGTTAGGAGTAGCAGATTTGGGTTACAGTAAGAGAGATTTAATGCAGACATGCTGGAAGATTCTAATGATGAGGTTAATTAAGCACTGGGCTGCATTGCATAGGAGGCTGTGCAGCCTTCAGCACTATGGGCTGGTTGGAGGAGGTGAGATATGCTGACTGGTTTTGCATAGCTGATTCAGAGGTGGGACCAAAGGAGTACTCCCGAGATCTTTCAGCCATAATTTCTTAAGTTTTCTGGCTTCTGTTAGTTTGTTTTGTTTGATTTGATAGTAATCCTGTCAAAGGTAGCTTTCCTGTATGCCTTGAGCAAATGCTGGAAGGGGTACAAGCAACTGAATTCCTACTTTCTAAGTTTCCTGAGTGCAAGACTGTTTATGTCTTTAGCAAGAGCTCTAGAAGAATATAATGACAGATTAATTAGTTTATGAGCTTGGTTACTTATTTAAGGTCTTCTTTTACTTCAGATCGTGCATCATATTAGTAGGTAAGGACAGAATTTCTGTGAATCTTTAGAGAGGTTTCCATTCACATAGAGGACTCCAGACTGGACTTTTTTTACATGAGAGCTGCTTAATACTTCCCAAACTGATTTATGTTTCTTTATATCTATGTGGAAAACAGTTTACTATTGTGCCAATGGTGGTTTCTTTTACTTAGACCTTCTTTCCCTACCATTTCTCAGAGAAACATTTGCCCTGTAACCAAAAGCAATACAGCAGGTTTACCCATAACAATATTTAATATGCATCATTAATTAGCCAAGAAGTAGGAAAAGTTTGATCATCAGCATTTCTTATTTACTTTACTCTTATAAAAATAAAAAATTGATTTCTTAATTAGGTATTCTGTAAAACCACAAAAGGTGGTCTAAAGAATCTAGCTGTCATGAGAATACATTGAAATATTTCTATTTATCTGGCCTAATTATGATCTTAGTTTTTTTATCTGTGTTCAAAATATTTAGTACCAGAAACTACCCTAGCACTATGGAAGACAGCTAAAGGGATCTCAAGAGACTATCTAGCCCTTGCATAAACTTATCATAGTCTATACTCGTGTTACTCCAAGGATGAAGACTTTACACCCTCTGAAGGCATTCTCTTCCAATTTATTAACTACCCTTATTGCTCTGAAGTGTCTTATAAATACCCGACTTTACTCTATTGCTACAATTTAAGCCCGTTACTTCTTATTTTATCTAGTATACATCAAGAACATCCTTATCCTTTCATGTGCTTGAGGACTGTTGTTTTACCCCCTAGGCTGTCTTATATCTTCAGGCTATATAACCTGAATTTGTTCAATTTAGTCACACAGATCGTGTTTTCTAGACATACTTCTGATCTTTGCTGATTTCCTCTGGACTCCCCATTTGATTCTCCTTCAGACTGAAACCCAGTGATCTAGCCTTCACAAAGTGCTCTGGCTGAAGTCTCATTAGTGCAGAGTACAAGAGAAACATCATTTCGTGTATTCATGAGTGCAGAGTAGTGGGGAGAGATTATCTGTGTTTCTCAGGATGGCATTTGTCCCTTTTGCAAGAGTATGACATTGGTTCAACATATTATAATCCACTAAAGCCCCAAGGTCTCTTTTTTTTTTTTTCTGAAGAGCTGCTATCTCAGTCCTTCCTGACCCATAATGTGCTACCTGTTAGTTGTCCATGTTAAACTGCATACTCTTTTTTTATAGACTCCCTGCTGTATCATTTGGAATAAGTGTCCTGACCTTCAGCATAGCTTCAGCCTTTTCCAGTGTTATTGCCCAAGTTTGATCACCATATACTCTATTTTATAATCCAAACTTCATCGAGTGGTTATTACGAATATTAAATAATAGCAGCCTAAGAATCTTTACAGGCCCCACCCAGTACCTTATTTTCTGTTCTGACAGTGAATCAATGACAAATTTTCTCTTCCCACAGCTTTCTGATATAATTTGTACCTAGCCTTTAGGGACTAGATCTGTTTCAATAGGTTACTTATAACTGAGAATATAATCTGAGATGGTGTCAAAAATCTTTCTAATGTTAAAATAAAGGACACCTGTTTGCTGTTTGCCTCTTATCCACCATGCCTGTTACCCTCTCTGTGAAGGAAATGTGGCAGCTCATTGTTGACAGATTCCTTTTGGTTGTTATTTGTCTTGTTTGTTTCCTCTGGGTTTTTGAAATTTGTTTGTGTATTTCTTTCAGGATTATTCTGGGAATTAAATTAAACTGAATGACTGATAATTCTCTGGCTGCTTCCTTTCCCCCCTTTCCTGAGCATAAGCACTAGGTTCTCTATTTGCAAGTTCTCCATACTTCCCCACAAAGTCTCATGAGCTTTTTATCTCCTCAGTCTGTTCTTTAAGTATTGTAGAATAAATCTTGATATGTTCAGTTGGTATGAAAACCCCTCACTTCCTGAAGTACTCTAATTTTGAACGTGTTCATCTTTCTTTCCTTAGTAGCAAGGACTTTTTCTTCCCCTTTTTATTCTGACTGAATATGCTGTGTGATATTTTCTCTAGCCTAAACTTCTTCCACATGCTTGTTTTGTGCCTGCCAGTTCACTAAGTCTCTCTACAGAATTTTCAATTTAATTATTGACTTTTCATTCTAAGCAGCAGCATAGACTTGGCAGAGAGAGGTCTTCCCCTGCTGCTGAAAATCTCAATATAAAACAGTCTCTTTTCTGCCAGTTCTGAATTAGTTCAGACTTTCAGACTTTTTATATGTGATTTTGCTACCTGGCTGGAACTGTGTTTAAAGGGACAGTGTGATTATTATTTTTTTGTTTATGTAGTGCTGAAATTTCAAAATTATTATCATGGAAAGACCTGACTGTTCACTAAGAGGAGCTGGCACAGAAGTTATGAACTATTATAGTGGAAAACCACCTTAAAGTAATGTCAAAATGTACATCTCAATGTTAGGATTTTGCAGCTCTTCAGGGTAGAATGTATTACACATTAACATTTTTTCCTAAAAACAGGTTGAACAAATATGTCAGGAATGTTTTAGGTACAGTGCCTCTTTTCTTAAGACAGGGAAATAAACTTGATCCTTATGATTCAACTGAGTTTGTCTGTTCCTCTGTCACAGTCAATTAAGGCACAAGGCTGTTGAGGTGAGGTCAACTTTGCTCAAAATTTCAAGTGCTTCACTTTGCTGAGACACTGTCTAGAAACCGACAAGCACAGGATCACAGGATATTCCAGCTCTGTTTTCTGATATTCTTTGAGAGGTCAGTGTTAAAGTTACTGCCTTTGTGCTTTCAGTCTTGCTTTCACTTATGCTTGAATGGAAAGCTCAGGAAATAGATGCAAAAGTTCCCTCATTAAAAAACTACAGTTTCCTCAAAAAGCACCTGTTTCAAGGTATGCTATGGCTGCTGACTATCATTCTGATCAGTGTTGCCTCACTAGTTTTAGGATGTCCTTTTCTGTATTCTGCTGATACTCTGCTCTCCTTTATCTTATGGTTTGACTGTGATTAAGACCATCATTTTTTCTTGTAGATTTGTATAGGCCTCAGTGTAACTGAGGTCTTGGTCTGTGAGCAGCGTGGGAATAAAAAGAATATATTACTTCTGTGTTGGTATTATTTTGTAGGAAAGGCTTTGCAGGTTGGAATTTACAGGCATTCATTCTTCAGTTTCATATGCACAGCCTCTTTTGCACTGATCAAGAAATAGGAAATAGATTAAACCATTTAAAAATAATGGGGCAGGATTAAAATTAAAACAAGTCCATCAACAGCTTTTTTCATACTGAACTGAGGCATTTTATGATTGGGTAATTTCTAGTTTTAAAATAATTAAATATTAAAGGTAACAGGGTGACTGGTCACCTCCTTAAGTAATATTAAATATGTGTATGGGTCATGACCTTGTTAGCATAACTCTTCTGAAATTACTGGATTGATCTAAATCTGCTGAAGGTCTAGCCTAGTTCATACTCTTGGAGGCCGTCATGAAGGTGTTTGGGGACAGCAGCTTCTTCTTTTGATAAACTCACTTTTAAACCAATAGAATTGTTAAAAGCATGTAATGGTGACTATTTTTTCATTGAACAATGGGAATTATTAATGAATTATACTTAAAGAAAAAAGTCTATATAAAATTCCTTTAAAGTAGAATGGCAGCTGTGCTTAACCCCTTGTGTTCCTTCTGTTTGCTCTGAGCTGTGAAGTGGGGGAGAATGAGCACCATTGGGAACAAAAGGCATCTGACACAGATTGGAGGGAAATATAGTAGCTATGGAGCACCGGACTTGGGACAGGTCAACTTGAAATTTAACTTAGGTAACTGTAAATAAAAGCAACAAACCTGGGAGAAAGCGTGTTTGTTATGCGTTCTGAAACCTTCATCAAGAAATGTAACTAGCCTGTTAAATTAGTGATCCAATGAACCATGGGCAGAACTGAGAAGATTCCCCAAACACAAGGAAAGTGATGTTAGAGGACTCTTTGCCAGGACTAGGCTTCTTTTCTCAAAGCACTAAATGTTTTGAAGTATGCTTGCAGGTTATTTCTGCATGATCAACTGCAGGAAGAAAAAGGAACTTCCAAGCTGTATGGTTCAAATGGCCTTAGTACCAGAGCTGGTCAAAACCTATCACTTGACATAAAATGGCAATGGTGGAAGGTTTCCTCTTTTTTAAAGGAAAGTCTAAATCTGACAAGTTGTTTGTTTTGGTTTTTTTTTTTTTTTTTTTTTTTAATTTGAGGTTTTGTGAACATGCTTAATTATAAGCAATGTCACAGTCTGCTTTTGGTAACATATAATGACTTCAATTCCTGTGACTATATCATAAATTATATATAAATGCTCATTAAAATCTCACCAAGTGAATGTCAGGTACATGTAAGGGCAGTGAGGACCTCTAGGTAAGGATATGTGATAGAGATTGCCTATGTGAAAATGGTCTGCTTAAAGAATAACTTTGGAAACTTGACTTGCAGCCTGATCAACTGACAGTAATTGTATAGTTTTGAAGTATAGACTATAGACCATGCAAAGCACTTTCAAAAATGATGAAATCCACTGATGTCATCTTGAATAGGATATTTCTGTGTCAAAAAACTGTTAAGGAAATAATTATGGTGGGGTTTTTTTGTTTTGGATTTTTTTTTGTCTCATTTGTAAATAAAGAGACCAGTTCAGGAACAGGTGCTTAAAAATCAATTGTGATTCATGCTTCCAAGAAAGAAAAAAAAAAACAACTTATATTGAATAGAAGTACCTACTAGATTGCTGTAAAATTCCATCTGATAGTTACACAGTGCAGTAACAGTAGCTGTTTACTTGATGACCTGCTAATCACTGCACTTTGTGCTAGTCTACTCCCCAAGGCATCTGAGAAAAAAATGTTGTTTTCCAAGTATTCTATGCATATTAATAAGTCTGTTGTTTGACAAATTGAAGAAGGCAATATTACAGCACCTCCTATCCTTGTACTAAGAGTCTGTTAGGGTCAGCACTTCTGTAGCACATCAGTACCAACCATACCACAGGTAGAGAAAAGTAAAAGTAAAAAAAAAAAAACAAAAAACAAACAAACAAAAAAAAAAAAACAAAAACAAAACAAAAAAAAAAAACCAAAAAACAAAAAAAAAAAAAAAAAAAAAAACAAAAACCAAAACAGATCCCAAACTATTCAAAGGCAAGTATTTTCAGACTGGGATTTAAAGTCTGCATTGCACTAATAAACACTTTCTGTAGATTATGATAGTGATACAATTATTCCCTGTTTAAGGTTTCCAGAGTATGCTCCTCTATGCAAGTATTCAGCAGTCATGAATTGTATGACTTAACTAGTGAGGCTGGTTCCTTTGAGGTGAAATTACAGTCCTAGCATACTAAATAAAATACTTACATTGATAAAGCAAGGTTAGTATTTAACCTTGATTATGAGCATAAGAAACTTTGTGTTTGTTTACACCGTTCCTTTCTGTTTGTATGAATTACCTCAGAGCATCCTTCACTTTAATTATTTTACCCTAGCAGAATAGCCCATATTAATGGCCAGAACATTAAAAATACATTCTCATAGATTTAGTAATTCCAGAGATTTGTGATGTTGTAGTTCTGGGAAACTGGAGATAAAGATTTTGATATGCTGAAGAAGCACAGAATTGTTGTGATGTTTCTGGTATTATTTGAAAAAATATTTCTCAGTTTTAAAAGTAAAAATTGTTTTAAGGGAGCTTTCCAAAATATAAGCAATTGCTGGGCAAAAAACCTTCTAAACCTGAAAGATAGAGATCAGTTATATCCCTGCTTAAACTTCTTTCCCACATTTTAAACTTCTTAAGCATCTCCACTGCTTCTGTCTGCATGACAGCTTCCCTTCAGCCAATTGCAAAGTTGAGATTCAAGTAGGTTAAATAATTTGCCCAAGGTCACTGAGAAAGTCAGACTGTATCAGAGCCATATAGGCTAACTCTAAGCTTAAAAACAAAGGTTGTTTAAATGTTCTGTAGTGCTGCTTTCAAATAATATACATATCACCTTCCTTCCTGTAGTCCAGAACATTTTAAATCATACATACATATAAATAATTATACATACATGCATTTAAATAGGTATTCAAATGACAGTAAATTTAACTATCTTTGGTTTTCCTTTAGGGAAACTGTGAGATAGAGATGGTAAGTGGTGTGCCTAGGAACAATTTGGGGCAGGTGGATTCAGTTAGGAGAAATCAGCTTCCATGTGGGTTGCAACAACCACCTGTGCTTCTGTTCCAAAAGAAAGAGAGAAAGAATTATTTCCTTGTAGTTTTTTAGACTGGTCTTTTAATGGTCATTGCATATGATTGAGGTTCTCAGACTCCTATTCAAACTGATATTCTACTGCATTAATTTTCAACCAGTATATTGTAAAACCAAAAATAAGATCCCATGTTCTTTGCAAACCTCTAGAAATGTCTATGTCTGAAATTTCAGAAAATCACATCTCAGTTGCTAGGAAAACATCTGTATGGGGTGAATGAGGTAAATCATTTACAGCAATTATGGCAAATTTGTTAATGATAGTGATTTTATACTACCACTGACAATCTGTATTCATTCTGGATTTTGTTTTTTAATTCAAAACTGTATTTTTTTGTCCTTGACTTATTTCCCTTATGCACATGCCTGCTTAAATATTTGTAAGTTTAGTCTGTAAGTATAACTAGCTTTTCTCTAGAGTGATAAAATATGTCTGGCAGACTGAACGTAATGATCATTATATTTAGTCTCATAATGAATTCACTTGAGTTGAACCAGTTTCAGTTTAATTTTGTTTTTTGATGGTTCAGATGACTTGATTGGACAAGGTACATTAGAGACTTGAACTTTTACTGTGAGAATAAATGCATTAGACAATTTAAAAAGCTAAATATTAGACTAAATTGCCTTAATTCACTCATTTGCTATGCTACTCTGATGAGCCTTTTTGTCAGAAGAGAAATACTTCCAGCAACTCAAGACAAAAATAAGAACAACTCTTAGTGACAGCTGGAGGTTATATTTCAGTTCTTTGACATTTTTATAATGAAGAATCTGAATATCTATTAAAAGCCATATGAATTCCTATATGAGAGCCCTGATACTTCTGAAATTCTTGGCTAACTGCTTACAAAATAAGATGTTTGCCTGCTGCCACAACTCTGGTAGAATGCACTACTTGAATTCCTCTGTCCATATCTTGTATAACTCCATTCATTACAATAATATCCCTAAACACATATTTTTCATTATTTTGATAAATACCTAGTGATGAGAGAAGATTTTAAAAAATGTAAATTCTTGCAAGTGGTAACATAATCAGAAACATTGAAATATTATCCACCAATGTCCTTGATATAAGCTCTCTGAAGGCTCTCCAAGTGTCTTTATATTGTCAATGGTTGCTGAATTTTGTAAGTGATAAATTTTTCCATGATCATTATGAATGGAAAACAGTGGGTTTGTACACAGAAATAGTTCAGAAATTATATGTGACCTCTTAACAGCATTTTTGATCAGTCTCCTCTAGTTGCTGAGGGCATTGCTAAATGAATGAGTTGCTTGATTATTGAAAGAACATAGGTGCCAGGAATGTGAATGTGCTACTTGTACTGTGTCATGTAAATCTCATCTTGTTTTACCCCAGTTCTCACATCATTAATTTTTAGCTTTATTATTAGATATTAGAGGAAATTGTATTTATAATGTTCATGAAGGATAGAGGTGTTTACTTGGTTTTGATATGAAATGACATTTTGTCTGTATTTTAATGGTTTAGTGAACTGTGAATCTTAGTGCTGCAAATTAAAGCAAATTGCAGCTCTGTCAGGCAGTTATCTCATCTAGAGATGATTTTTATGTCTATTTAAATAGCAATGAAGCCATTCTCCTTTTGTATCATGATGCATTTCATACAAAATGAGTATGTGTTTTACAGACATGCTGTCATACTCTTCCTGATGTTTTCACTCTGGTAAATATTGAAGTAGTAGAAAATAGAACCTTGCTCTTAGGGGAATGTGAGGTACTTCATGATAGCATATCAATCTATCAGGCACTTTCCAAATTCAGAGAAGCTACTCAAATAAAATTAATAATAATGTTTAAACTGTTATTTATAATAGATACAGGGCTAGGCTATTCCAGTCCATCTGACCTAGATGATGAATTCAGATACATTTAACAATGAACTTTGCATTGTCATATGTCATACTGCAGTGAACAGCAGCTAGATGTCACATGAAAATGTAGCTGATAAAATAAGTTCTCTAGAAACTGTGTTTACCTAAGGCTATTTAATAATCTGAGACTTGCCCAACGTTAGCAGGGTCTGAGCAGTATAAAGAGTGCTGCATACCCAAATACTGTAATCAGTAAAGGCTGCAGTAAGAGATGCAGAACTTTTTCATTCTTTTTCAATGTCAAAGCCCCCTTTTTTGCCTTTCTTTTTTTTCTGGCTTTGGCTTTTTTGTCAGTTTCTTTCACCCATGAGAATTTTGTTTAAAAATGTATGTCTAAAGTTAAGTTCCCCTGAAGTTAGTTTTGTAACATTTGAACTTCTAGATCACTTCAGGGCAGGTTTTCCAAAGTATTTAGATCATGAAAACTGCAGATGGAAGCATAGTAGGAGTTTCAGAAGCACTTAAACAGATAAAGCACTTAGCTCCAATTTAAATGAATTAGCTGGATTGAACAAGTTCTTCTTGGCACTTTTGAAAGTTTCACTGATACATGTTTATGTCTACATAAAAAAAAATACGATTTTCAACGAGGCTGAGCATCCAGCAACTCCTTTTAAAGTATATTACTATTACAGGTTTTTAGCAGTTTTGAAAATTATGCAGTCCCTGGATCTATGTTCCTAAATGATCCTCCTTCACTTTCTTTTTTTCTTAACAGTTTCTATTATCATATATTGTCTAACATTGAACTCAGAGAATAAATGAGATCAATGTTACTATAACCCAAGGATAGCAAAATAATGACACAGTTGAATCTTCTGCACAGGTTCAAGAAGCTGGGTCCTTTGGTATATACATTCAGTGACTGAAAAAACTGGTAGAGCTTTAAAACCATTGTCGTAATTATGTCTTGCACTGGATTTCCTTATTGCATTTATATTATGCAAAATAAGAGATCAAAAATACATTACAGGCAAAGAATGCTGAAGGTTAGGGATAGCTGGGAGTGAATCAGATGACCAGATGTAGGATGACTTTTCAGTTTTTAATTGCTGCATATACAGAAATCTTTAGCAGACCTGTTCAGATGTAATAAAAGCAAGCAGTGCTCACTCTGGTGTATAGTTTCCCCTGCCCTTTACTCTGCCTTTATTACAGTATTGTCTAAGTAGCAGTCTGAGTGTGTACACACATTAGCATTTTCATTTCAGTCAGAAGTCTGCTTTTGAAATGAATCTCTTAATTATTCCCACTTAGCACAGTTGCTCATTGTGGATTGGGTCTCAGGCTATGTGATCTAGATTGCTTTTGGCTGAAATGAACACAGAAGATGCTTTCCAGAAGGACATCTAATCTTCTTTAATCATTACTGGGTGTTCAATCCACTGAATGATGTCAAAATTAGTTCAATATAACCTTCCTTCCCAGACTAATTTCAAATACTGACCAATGTGAACATCAAGTCCTCAGAGCCAATACCTTTGCTCTACAGGTTGGCTCTTACTATGTCATGTTGCTTGTTAATGTTGCTATAAACTTAGTTATCAGGATGGTTGGGTTCATGAGAGTATCCCATCTTTGCACCCATTTCCAGACTTAAATCCTACAATGCCAGACTTTTCTTAGATGTGCAAGTAAATTAAAGGGGATCTCCAGTTTCAAATACTAGTCAGTGTTTCTTGGGAATGTATAGAAAATGAAATTAAAAAAAAATCTCATGAGCAAGAACTTATAATGTTTTTGTTAAGAGCTTTTTAGAAACATAGGTCAACTTAAATGTGACTGTGTGTTTTGCCTAAAAAGTAATCCGGCCAGGACAGGTTGTAAAACATAACTTCTATACCTTGTAAAATGCACCTGCACCAGCCATTCATTCTGGTTATTCTCTACATTGATTTACATTGGTTTTATGTTTTAAGAGTCCATTCTTGTTTGAATCATTCCACTGATAATAGTTGATAGTACTTATATTTATAATTCATTTAAAAAAGAAAAGGCTCAGGTTTGTTTAGCTGGTAAGTTTTCCAACTTTCATAAACCTGTATTGCCATGTTGGAAATTATATCTTGTGCAGTTTGTGTCAGGTGTACTAGAATGAAAAACATAACAGGAATCTTTACCAGTGACCTTCAGAAACAGCAATATATTATCAGTTGTTGCCAACAACTGTGAGGCACTCTAAAGTATTGCCAACCACGAAGAGTTTTTAAACATGATTTTAGTCAATTAAAGCACTGTCAAGATAAAAGGATGTGAAATCATAAGTAGCTGCACAATTAAAGGATATTTTTCTCTTTTTTCTTTTATTAAGGTAGAAACTCTGAAAGACACAAAGGAATTCTCTGTACCTATCTAAGACATGGATTCACAATACAGTAAATGTGGCTTTAGGTTGCCTAATGCCAGATAAGATACACTGTAGTCTCATGGTATTAAATACTGATCTTGTATAAACTTTGATAGTTCAAATGTGTTAAAAAAAAATGCATACCTTAGATTTATCCTGTCAGGTTTTCTGTCAAGTTAGATATTGCCTGTCTATGCCATTCTAAGTTTATGCTGGATCAGGTGTTGTGTACTCTCCTGGTGATTCTGTATTGTGTGCTATAATCTGGCAAATAAGCAGTACTGTTCTTTTTTGAGTCATCCCAAACAGATCCACAGATCTGGATTAATGACCATGGCCTCTTGTTGCCCCCCATTATCATAGTATCTGACTAAATCACAAGCTTTGATATATTTATTCACCCAACAACACTGTGAAGGAGAATATGTCTTTGCTATCACACTGATTTCAACATAACATGTTTTCTCTCTTGTCTAGTTGATGAAACAGGGGTTATACAGGCTTTGAGAATTTCAGTGATTAAAATCAGGAGATTGCAATAGAAGTGAATATTTTCTTAGTGTTGAGTTCTCTGCTAGGGCTCTATCAAAGCTGTTTCATGCAACTGGGTTGTTATTATGGTTTTTAGGAAGCTAATTACTTAAATGATTTCCTTTTAGATAGTCACCAGATGCTGCATATTGTGTAATCATCAGTCCTTAATAGAAGATATGGTTAACTTCTGTAGGTTCAGAATCAATCTAAACCTCACTGAAGTCCCTGAGTGACTCTGGGGATTCACAGAGATGGTTGTATGAGTGAGGTTCTTGTCTCCTTGTTACTGTGAGGTTCTTTGTTTGCCCCTTTGAGTGTCAAATAACAGCGAAGTCCTACACTGTGCAGAAGAGTGGACAGAGGAGACAAAAAGCTTAGCTGCATGTTGATGATTTGTTCGCCCTGCATAGTGTTGTAACCAGTCTCTGAGGAAGGCAAATGAGGCTGGCAATGTTACATTGTGATTTTCTCTCAAATCTGTTGTAAAAATGCTGGAACAATCAACTGTTAAAGCAAAAATTATCCCTCTTGATAAGGTGTCCCCATTCTGTCCTCCTCCAGAAGGAATCGAAAACTTTCCTGAAACGTGAAGTTTTGTTACTATTGTTTCACTTATAAATAAAGCCTCCAATTGAATTGAAAGTGCAAAGTACTTAATAGACAGGAAGAACGCAAGCCCTTTATCTTTGAGTGCTTCCTACCTAACAAAGGAATGAAAGGTGGAGCATGGGAGCAACACGGAGTGAGTCTGGTGCCTACAAGTAGCTCTTTGCTCCACACACTGGTTCACTCAGTGTGACCTCTGGCAGAACACAGTGTTACTAACTGTGGGCTAAGGATGACTAAGACCAAACTGAGTGATAATTTTAATAGGACATGCTTTAAATCCATGAGTTTCTTATTTGTTTTTTTTTTGTTTTTTTTTTTTTTTTTTGGAGGGCATGCAGGAAGAATATATAAGTGGATGAAAAAAATATATTTTTTTAATGTGCTGCTGTGGAGAAATCTGGGATTTCCAAAGCAAGACTGCATTGTGTGTATATGTTCTGTACTACAAAAAGATCCTTGGACTTTTTAAATCATGAGGACTAAAGTAGTAGCCATGACATCTTTTGCCATTATTATTCAGAAAGCAGTATATACTCATTTTTATCTTGTAGAAATGTAAACAAAACACTCTTCTGCATTTCAAGACAGAAAGTGGAAAAGGATAAAACATCCACATTCATGGAATAGGTGGCATCACAGGTCTTTTTTCTAGCACTCTTTGTTCTGCCAGGGCTGCTGCAATGAGATTTTAATCTATTTACCGTACCAGAAACTTACCTGAAACTCACATAGCCTGATTTTGTAATTAAATGTTTTAAAACTACTGGTACTTATATTTGCATGTGATTAACTTTTAAAGTACTGTGTGCAGGGCTTTTTGCTTTTAAACTAGCCTAGAGTCAATAAATATCTTCACAGATGTCAATTTGGTCAGCAGTAAAGAGGTAAATAGAAACTAATGACACTCATCAAGCCTGTGGCATGAATGATTTATTGGACACAATCATTTAACACTTTTACAAAGTCAATACAAGGGAAAGAAACAGGTTTCTTATTATGGTAAACTGTATTTGTACTGTCAGCATGTAGTGATTTATGACAAACCTGTGGCCAGGATTAGGATATTATAAATGGGGGAAAATAGAAGGCTCATTAATTTTTTATACCCACAGGTAGAAGACATGCAGTGGGCTAATAGACAACACACTCATCCAGCATCTGTCTGCAGCCTGCCCTGTAAAGCTGGGGAAAGAAAGAAAACGGTGAAGGGAGTGCCCTGCTGCTGGCACTGCGAACGCTGTGAGGGGTACCACTACCAGGTGGATGAATTCAACTGTGAACTGTGCCCTATTAATAAGAGACCAAATGCCAACCGTACGGATTGCCAGCTTATCCCTATAATCAAACTGGAGTGGCATTCTCCTTGGGCCATTGTGCCCGTCTTCATAGCTATTCTCGGTATAATTGCCACCACCTTTGTGATTGTGACATTTGTCCGATACAACGACACCCCAATCGTCAGGGCCTCTGGACGAGAGCTCAGTTATGTGCTCTTGACTGGGATTTTTCTCTGTTACTCCATTACTTTTTTAATGATTGCGACTCCTGATACAGTGGTCTGCTCATTTCGAAGGATCTTTTTAGGACTTGGCATGTGTTTCAGCTATGCTGCCTTGCTTACCAAAACAAACAGGATTCACAGAATATTTGAACAAGGTAAAAAGTCTGTCACAGCTCCCAAATTTATTAGTCCAGCTTCCCAGCTGGTGATCACTTTCAGCCTCATATCGATGCAGCTTATTGGAGTCTTCATCTGGTTTGCTATCGATCCACCACATATCATTGTAGACTATGGAGAGCAGAGGACACTTGAACCAGAAAATGCCAGGGGAGTTCTCAAATGTGACATTTCAGATCTTTCTCTCATTTGTTCCCTTGGATACAGTATTCTCTTGATGGTCACATGCACTGTTTATGCTATTAAAACAAGAGGGGTTCCAGAGACCTTCAATGAAGCAAAACCCATTGGATTTACTATGTACACAACCTGCATAATTTGGTTAGCTTTTATTCCAATCTTTTTTGGTACGGCCCAATCAGCAGAGAAGGTAAGTGATAAGTTTACAAATCAAATACTCTCCCTTTTCTATTTTCATCTTCCAATACTTATAGCACTACAATGTTTTCACTCTTAAAAATGAGTAATTCTGAATGATAATTGCAAACAAACTCTCAGAATTCACAGATAATAAAATATAGGAAAACTACTTGTAGAATCATATATTTTAACACAAGAAACTGTATGTGGTTATGGTGTGGCTGGCATAATAGCGTTGACATTTTCTCAATATATTCTTAAATGACTGTTTCTTCTAATGTTTATTATTACCTTTCAGTGATGCTCTAGCTTGTTACATGAAGCACTGTAAATCTTTATCATCCACATATCTGATAGAAATGGTTGCATTTCAAAAGTCTAAGATCAACTTACATTTGTAAAAGAATAATGAAGAAGAAAGCCTGGACAGAATGAAAATAATTATTTTTCTCTCTGGTTGACACATAAAGCTTTAAAAAAAAAAAAAAAGAATAGTAGGAGTGAATAAAGTGTATAAAGTGTAATTCACTAATTATTATCTCAGAGCAAAAATAAAATATTTTCCCAATCTTTTAATGAGAAATTAAATGCTGCATACTTGGATATCTGGTATTCCTTGTTCAATTGGTATAGATCTTTCCTGATATCAGTCATGATGAGCAGTATAAAACATGTCAGACATTTAACTCTCCTTCTCTCAGTTCTAATGGGAAGGCAGAGGTAAATGTCGAGTGTGATTTTTTTTTTTTTTTTTTTTTTTTTTTTTTTTTTTATCCAGCTGATAGCGGTGAAAGTAGCAAGTTAGGTAGGAAGGAGCAATAATACCAGCTGCAAATCTGAGAGATTTGGAAAATCCTAAAATTAGAGAAACTATAGTTATCAGTCTTTTCCATAAACTCTTTCCTCTTTTCTTCTAGCAGGTGTTTTGTATAATGTTTTAAAATATACATTTTAATTTAATTGCAAAAGTCAACATGTGTCCACTTATAATTACACAAAGCTTGACATGTCTCTGGTTTAGAGGGCACTCTTACCTACAGAATTAAAGAACAGATCTGTATAGCTTGACAAAATACCTGCTAATTCAAGCAGAAGAATTGTATGGGGGAGTGAGTGTGGCACAAAAACATTTTCTCACTAAAAATTGCAGTAAGCAGGCTTGCTGAATTGGACCACACTTGATTTCCACGGCCTTTTGGATAAGTCAGGGGAAACGAGTACCAAGGTAATGACCTATCATAGATACAGTATGTAAAGATAAAAAATCCTATTTGATATAGGAAAACATGTTTAGGTGAATTGTATTTAAATTATGACTTTTGGTATGTGTACACTTAAGTCAGAAATATACTTCGTTATATAAATGCATTATACTTTTTGTTTTAACTGCTTGGGCAAGTCAGTTTTATGGCAAGTATCTATAACAAAGGAAATGTATTTCTGAGTATTGAAACACAGAAAAATATTACTTGGCTGGCAACTATGCAGTGAGTTTTGATTTACACTGTTGGCTCACCTTAGCTTGTAGTAAAGGATGATTTGGTTTTGACTTCTAAAGACAAGATTAATGAACAACTCTTTTGCATTTCTTTCATGAAACTGAAGACTGAACGCATGAATTATACTAAATCACAGAGCTTCTGACACTAAATTTCACTTGTTAGTTGCCTTTTTTTTTTCTAAATGATTTGTTATTCTTCAGATAACAACTTTCAGGAGGAAAAAACCCAAATTAATATGCTAATACAGTAGCTTTGTAATTCAAATATTCTTTTTCCACATAGTTTCTACTTTTTGCTGCAAATAAAAGCATGCTTCCACACAGAAACTTATGGACATCATCATAATAGTTCAAAAATTCAGACAATTAAAGTACTTGTCTGATTAGGACAAAAATGTAATATCCTAGTGCACACATATATACATTGAATAAACTCAAAGTTGCTTGTAGATTTCTCAGCTAATGCATAAGACCAAATGAGACATTTTTAAAAAAAACGAATACATTATAAAACACCTTATTTGAAATTTGCTATTAAGATCTTTTTTTTTGAGGATGAAAGAAATAAAAGAAATGAAAGAGAAAATAAACAGATTTTTGATAAGTGTAGTTGACTTTAGATTTCTCAATTTTTTTTGTCTTGAATTTGTTCAGAGAGAATGGAGTGATAAACTGGGTAACCTAAAGTACTATTTAAAAACAATGGTTTTAAATTCTGAAATATTGACAGTAATAAAATTTAACATGGCATTTATTAAAAGCCAGGTGTACTTACAACTAGCAATTAATTGAGCTACTAGCTTTAGATACACTTTTATTTGAATAAAAAGTAGTTAAAAGTTCTCCAGAATATTTTGAGGAACTTCCGTTTTCCTAAACATTAGTAGTGCTTACAATAGTAGCAGAAGTAATTATGCATTTTTTGAAAGAGAGGTTATATTTACCTAATTAACTGTTCCATGAACACAGATTAAGTAGAAATACATATTGAGAAGCTTTTATTTTCATTTCACTGCCAAAATATTTCCACTGATAAACAAAAGTTAGGACCGTTAATGCTAAGAACAAGTATCTGGATCCAAAACACATAGATTATCATGGAAAGGTTACCTTTACATTTAGTGCCCTTGGGATCAATTCCCGAAAGTGTAAATTTGCCAAAAGATTCTGGATAGAACCTAGAGGAGTATAAGCCTGTATAGTTGGCACAAGTACATAAATTTAGTGTTGGTGTCCATCAAACTTCAGATAAAGGGCACGTAAATAAGCATAAATACATTTCAGACTGGGAATCTTGCTGATATGTTCTTGCTGTGATGGGTGCAGGATGGGAAACTCCTCCCTCTCCACTATGTATGTGAGGAACCTTGGGTCTCTAGCTGGTTAATACAGCCTGAATTTGCATGGTGTGACACATCCATAAGGGAAAACATGGTAAAAATTAAGGTAACTTGACAGGACTCAGCAGGAATATGTTGATTTATAGTTTTGACATTCATAACATTTTTAACAGTCCTTTATAATAGATGCTCTTTCTACTCTTACGTATTATCTCAGTTTATATGTAAGTTTAACACTAAAATAAAATTGAGAAAACTACTATATAATATTCAAGAAATTAAAAATAATCTATATCTATGGCCAGTTAACGAAAGGTTAAAATACCGATCCAAATTAACCTTGCATAACCCAAGCTTTGTGGCTTTTATGGAAATCCATGTCCTTAATCTCAAGCAGCAGAATATAAAACCCCTCTGCTATTAAACATCTTTAGATTGTCATTTCTACAGATGTTCTGCAGAGAACAATAAGAGCATTGACTTTAAACCCTATGTGATTTTTTTTGTCTAGTTCATGATTTTGTTCATTTATGATCAAGCTTGTTTTGACAGCTGCTGCTTTATGAAATGAATGCACTACAGATAGTTAAATTACTCCAGTGCATCATTGAACTGAGTTAAAAATGTATCCCTAAGTCATACAACACCAATTTTCCAACACTTGTATAAATGTCAGTGAGGTGCTTTAGAGACAAAGGAGTGAAATTCTATGAGAAAACATTCTGTGAATGTAGCTTTCATCTATGTCATGCTTGTGTACATGGCAAAACAGTGGAAGTACTGGGGTCATCTGGAATAGAGATGTCTGAAATGTCATGATGACTGGGATGCCACAGAAAAAAAAGTTTAATTTAGCTGAGTGATTAAAACAGATGTTTGATGAACCTCTGGGTAAAATTAAGTTACAACAACAGACTGCACAAAACCCAGCTGATGATGGATGTCTGTCTGAAGTGCATTCATATTTGATAAACTGAACATTTAAAATTTCCTTCTTTTTACCAGTTTTGACAGGTGGATGAATCATGTTCATTCACAGATAATAAAAACATCATTTATTATATTAACCTGGAAATACTCAGTTTTGAATGAGAAGATGAATACTTGTTTCCCATACAGTAAAAGAGGTTGCACTTTCAGCTAAGGAAAGAGGACTATAGAAAACACTGAATTATTTCTTCCTTCTCCTCCTAACGGAAACAGTTGGAAGGTGTAATCTAACATGGAAGATAAATTTTAACATATTTCCAATTATTCTGACATGTTCTGTATCTCTTTTCATAACTGCCATACAGGCAAAACAAGTTGTAGTGTATGGTAGAAATCTTCTCATAAATTATTATGCTTATGATCTTACTACTCCAGCTGTTTTCATCCTGGATTTACTAATCATGTGGATCTTATGCTTGTATCCAGCTGTTTGTTAGTAACGTTAAAGGCTAGAAACAATTCTAAGGGTATTCCAATATTAATCTGACTTGTAAACTACTTCTGTAGTTGTCAAGAGGAAGATATTCAGTTCTCAAGTGGGAGGGAAAGGTAGTTCCATCAGCCTAGTAAGATATGTTCTTTAGCTTAAAAAAGACAACTACTAATGACAATTCAGGTAGAGACTGCGTATTTCCCCCACATTTCTACAAAATTTATACAAATCATTTTTGTGCGTGTATGTGTGTTTGTAATGAATTATTGACTAAATGTATTCCTGTCACTGTAAGAAAATAAAGCATCTTAATGATGCCTCAGACTGTATTAATGAAGCAAAGTACACTAAGCCTTTTCTTCATTGCAAAGCATTCTTTTCTAATCCTGATCATGTTCAGAGATCTAGCTCTGCAGGTAGTCCATCCAGTACACATTGTAGGAAAAAGTCCAGAAAGACAATTTATAATGATAGTATTTCTTCTATTTTATGAGTAATATTTGGTTTGATTAAACTAGAATTTTTAGTGCCAACACTGTGCATAGCATGAGAATTAATCTGAGGGATATTTGGAACAGTTTCCAATTTTTGTTACTATGCTATCCAATGTTAGAAGACTGCTGAAGCAATACTTTCCATATTCAGCAATTTATCATTGTTCAAAACTCAAATTCTGCGCTATTGTTGATTTTCCCAGGATCTTTAGAATATGGGAGGACCTGCAGGATTACAACAAAGCTATCAGTACTTGAATTTTTGAATATTTTGGAACATAAAAAATTAGATAAAGTTCACCAGATTGTCTGATAGAAATATCCTTCCCTTTCACTGGAAATTATATATTAAGAAAGGAGAAAGTTTTCGTAATGTTTTCTCCTTTCATGTTTTTCCAAAAATAAATATTTCATAAGCTAAATTATTTCAAAATTTGATAATTTTCTAGGATTTTTGACCTAATTCTTAACAGAAATTAGCACGTTGTTGTTCCGCTGTAGAATCAGAGTGGAAAAAAATTTATGTGAACAAGAGTACAAGTGAATAGCAATTTATCATCCAATCTTATCCTGCTCCCTTTCCCTCTGTGAGGGAAGTTATTTGCTCCTTGCTTATCCATGAGACAACATCTTTCTATCCAGCTGGTGAAGGTATTCAGTTCAATGAAGATCATGGATCTTCCTGGGTCCACTCATTGGCTGAACAAAAAATGATTGCAGCAGCCCCACAGCTCTGTTCTTCTCTCTGCAGCCTTCATGGGCTGGTGCAAAAGGACGAAGGAGTGATCACACTTCTTCAGTGTGGCTGCGTAAATTGCAAAAGGTACCCCTAATGAAGAAACAGTTAAATATAGAGATCCTCTTTCCTTTCAAAAGTCACTTTGTGGGAACCCGTTCCAAAAATTGTTTCTTGGGAAAAGTTTCCCTGTTCCCACTAGAATTGCAAGTGAAAATTATGAAAATTATTAGCTAATAAATGAGACAAAAATGATGGATTGGGTCATTTCAAATATTGTGGGCTTTTAGAAAGCTTTTTTTTCAGTTTCAACCTTTTCTATATTTTGAGTTTAAATTGAATTTTGGAAGCAGAGCAGTTCTGATATTGTAAGAGGATAATTTCACAAATTTTAAACTGTTCCCTCCTTCTTAAACAGAAAAATGTCTGAATTTAA
The DNA here is from genome assembly GCF_018691265.1 of Tyto alba. Lineage (NCBI taxonomy): Eukaryota > Metazoa > Chordata > Aves > Strigiformes > Tytonidae > Tyto > Tyto alba. The sequence continues at coordinate 67,346,420 of NW_024881282.1, read as the reverse complement.
TTTAACTGTAACGTCAGACTTGCATTTAAAGAAACATTAACCAGCTTTCAGGCCCAGTATTGACTTTTGTAGAAATTAAAATATACTATAGTGTAATTATCTAAAGTTCATTAGATTGATTAAGAAATCAGAAGGGATTACTGTAGTCAACCAAGTCAGTCTCTTGTGCAAAAAGACATCTTGAGCTCCGTTCACTTAGATGCTGTTCAGGCTCATTTTGATAATTTAAGATCATAGCATTCTTTGTGGGTTAATAGTCCTCTGCTCCCATGTTTAGCTGCTTTGCTTCAGAAGTGAATGATTAGAGGAAAGACAAGCAAGGCTTCCGAGTTCTTTCAAATTGTTTTTAAGTGAAATGCATCTTCAAGGATTTGCTGAAACCCCCTTGGACTGAACAGAAAAGGTCCCTCTGGCTCTGTTTCATGACATGTAGGTATGCTCTGTTGGCTTAAAGTGCATGGAAACTAGGGGGAAGATTTCTTCCCAAATGTGCAACCCACTCAACAAAATCTCATGGAGGCCTGAATGCAGCTACTTTTAAAAATTTTAGCCCCTGTTTAGATTTTTTTCTTTTTCAGCATAATATGTGCCTGGTTTTCAGAAAACGTTCTTGCTGAATGAAGGACTTTGTGCAAAGCTAATGCATACGTAATTTTAAAAACTCAACTTCATTGTTTTAAAATATGCCTACAGTCTTCAGGTTGTAATTTCATTTCTCTGTTTACTTTTATATTAATTTACCCACTAGCATTTTAAGTATGCACATGGAGCACTGATTTTAATTATAAGTTTATTAGGAGGTATCAGGAAGACAGAAAATTACAGCTTCTCTAAGAAAGAAGTGGAATATTTAATAAAATATAAAGCCATTTATTGAGATGCTTGTGTGTGCACCTGAAGGTTGTAGAGCATGTTCTTTTCTGCATGGTTGCATGTCTGTTCCAGTATGAGCATTGAGCTGGTGTACCTAGTTGTCTACATTGAGGAGATATGCACCTGTCACATAATGGAAAACACGAGCATTTAGCTTGTCTGACATGTTTGCTTCTGGCTCCATGACAAATTATAGCTTTTTTCCTAAAGACAGGAAAGAGCTGCCAGAAAAATTAAATTTGCCTGTGATCCGCTTTCTACACCATCCGGGGAAATGTCATAGAGTTGGTAACAGGTAAATGAAGAAGGCAGGCATGCTAGAGAACTTTAAATAGACCTTTGTGGCTACTTGCTGGCTTATGTGTTAACTAACTAATTCTACCTGAGAAGAAGAAACAATCTCGTGAAGCACATATAGCTAAATAACTCTTCCATCTTCATCTATTTTAGAAAAGAATAATCAGTAATCACAGACGGCAGTTTGTGAAAGACAACAACGTTTTCATGGATAATCTGGGAAAAAAAAAATGCCTTCTATACTGTATTTCTAGAAACCATATTCAACTCATAAAAATGTTGGTCTTTTGGTTCTGATTTTTTCAGTGCCAAAAATCTTGTCTTCAACAAATGCAGTTAAAGAGAAAACCCTCCACTTCTATTAGATGATCTTTGCACCTCAAGAAATATACTGCTCTTTGGTATTAAGATGCTATAGACTTTCACACTTGTGTTTCATCTACAAGTATAACTGTGAGGTGGGGTCCTCTATGTCATTATTATGCACAGGACAGCATCCAAATCACTGATGTTTTTGCATGAAAAGTAGATAATACATCTTACAGTTTAATCCTACTCTCAACTGCTTCATGCCCTGTCGGTCAAGCACTGACAACTGGTGCCCAGACACACTGCATCTGAAGAGGACCACAGACAGTTTAACAGTTCATTAAAAGCAAGCATATTTCTTTTGACCAATTGCAAGCCTCTCTGTATGCGACAAGAATGGATGTGGAGTTTCAAGGGAGGCACATAAAATATTGATTCATGGAACCTGATAAAAAAAAGGGATCGAGACAAATGAAGCTCCTGTATCTTGTTTTGTATTCAATACAGCCCATTATTCTGCATTCAAAGTGAAGGGATATGTAGCAATTTTTGGACTCGGATGCCTAATAAAAAGATCATCCTCACAGAAGTTTACGTGCCTACAAACTCATTCAGGTTTCCATTTCAGATTGAAATCTGGTCTCAAATCGAGACCAGAGCAAGTTGATGTGTTACTGACTAAGGAATCTTTCAGGGAGTAGAAATTATTTAGATTGTTAAGACTGAATACATATGTAAATGTGTGTGTACAAATATTTCATTCTACATAACTGTAAACTCTTTCTTGCATGAAACCAGAATAATTAGTTTAAAAGGCCCAGCAAAAACAATAATTTCAATACATATGTGGCCACCTTCTGCAAAACTTTAATTAGTCATAAACCGCTATGTTTTTGAAAGCTTATTTTTCCTTCAATTTGCAATGAAGCTTCTTAACAGGGGATAAAACGGCAATAAAGAGATCTATATGAGCTAATCCAAGAGGGTCAGAATTTAACAGTAGCAGAATGTTACATTTTTTCCTAGTAATCCATTGAAAAGTAGATCAATTATATCTTCTTAACATTAGACATGCATTTTCACTATGTACATACAGTTTGATTTTTTTCTCTTCCTAACATGTTGCTTTCCAGACTTGAGAGTGATTTCGTAATCAGTCGGTTTATCAGAAACATGCCCCTAGTAGAATGGTCAAATTATTGTTTTCATGGTGATTATCAAGGTCATGTTTACTTGATACTGTGTAACGTATGGATAGGATTAAAGTGATGTTACCAGGCTTATTGGTAGAACTGATGACACAGTACCTGCATAAATCTGCTTTTTTTACATAAAACATCCTCTCTAACACAGTGCAATAAGAATAGCTGAACAATGAAGGGAAGAAAGGCACAGGACTTGATTGTCTTTTTTTTTTTTTTTTTAACTCCACTGAAATCAGAAGGAATAGTGGCAGAAATTCACAGGTATTGTGAATGCTATTCAATCAGGTACTGTACAACATTGTCCAATTACAAACCAGCAAGGTGAGAAGGAGTTTAGAAGAGAAGCGGAAAACTACTTAAAATCCAGTGTTCAATAACAAATATAGGAAAAGATTTTTAGCTCTGAAGCTGAGGAACACATGACATTTTGTAAGTGTCTTTTCTAGTAAGCTAGCACTTGTAATTGAGTGAGGTATAGCAGAAGAGCTCACAGCAGGCAAAGCATCTATCTCCTAATCTAACCATCAAAAAGACACAGGCAAACCAATGTGGCATGATATAGAAATTGGTCCCAAAGCCCGAAACTGCTTTTCAAATAGTCTCTGTAAGGGAATTGTTTGCACCATATGTTTTCCTTAAGAGCTGATCTACTGAAATGGTGTTTTAGAAGAAGTCCTACACATACAAGGCAAATTATGATACAGTCTGAAGCAGCTTCCTCCAGAACACATCACCTTCTATTCCTTTGAGCCATTGCACTGAATAAAATTTTATTGACCTACAAAGATCACATATCTCCATCAAGGCTTCCAGATTTCCAAGATGGAAATTTCTCTGCTATTCCCTTTGCACTATTTGCCTTGTCAATGAGGCTTGTAATTTCTTCATTTCCAATCACCACCAAAGCCATAACCTTTGTCCTTATCAACCTTCACTTTTTGCTGTTTATATTCTCCTTTCTTGTTTCCCTGTTTACTTACTTTATAATTAGTCCACGATAGAACAGTAGTTCCAGCCAGTGACACTTTTCTTCCATGATATCCAAAATCCTAGTTATTTTCTGTGTGACTTGGTACTTAGATCCTGCATTTGTCTCTGTGTGTTTTCCTCCTCTCCTTTACTGACACTGTCACTTTACTGTGACATTATTTTTCATTGTTTGTCTAAAAGAAAAGTCATATATGACTTGGTTTTATCTTGAGCTGAGTATCTTGTACTTTTGTGTAGTTTTAATAAACAGCCCTATGTGTGTTTGACTTCTCCTGCACATCAGGAGAATTGTAGAAAAATATACTACTGTAGTCAAGACTTGTTTTCTAAACAACCAAACCAGGAAAAATGTTAAATACATTATGTCCTTAGACAATGTCCTACAGGGCCTTACTGCTACACCAGAAGTTTGTAAACACAAAGGAGGCATAGATGTAAGAAAGAGAAATATGTGGTGTGTTTACTCCTGTCTCCTAGGCAGGAATGTAACAAACAGATCTTATTAACTGTTTCTTTTTTTCCGCTTTTCTCTTTGTACCCATATAGGTCTTGTATGGTACTTGGGTGGATTTCATGCTAGACTGTAGGCTAGAGGGAAGCACGGTCAGCTGGCATTGCCCCAGCTGTACTTGCTTTGAGAAGGTGGTTCAGAGTCAGGCATTTTAGTATCACAGCCAGGCATCTGAGTATTTGACTATATCCATTTTCTCTCAAGGTCACCAGAACATACAAGGAAATGGCAAAAATGCAGTTGAACATGCGTCTTCTGTGTGACAGAAGTTAATGTGATTTCGACACCTGTCTGCTGGAAAAAGATTTTGCATTTTAAAATACTGACAGTAGGCTGAAGATCTACTCTGGATAGATTTATTTTTTAATTGTGACAAAGCAATTTTTAAGTGCTGTCAGTTTCATCTTACAGAATGTACTAGTACCTTGCAGAACACTGTTTGACTATAAGCCTAATTAATAACTTTTGTCTTCTATATATGACTGAAATAAAAGCCTTTGTAAAATTATGCTAGACGTTTTATCTACAGAATGAGAAGGATTAAGCCTGATTTTAATTGTGTCATTTGAATACTAAGACCAGATTTTGGGGCCTTTTTGCCCATGGATGAACACACATATTACTCTTAATATTAAAGTTGTGCACACACATTGACAGAAGACTAGACCGCTGTGGTTGCAAAATGAAATCATGGGCAGCTCTCCAACACATGTAATGCCTCAGAGTCAATGCCAAGACCTATTTTTACTGCAGTTAGCACTACCGTGCTGTTTAAAATGACAGAGTATAAACAGCTTAGATCTAACCTGTCAGGTTAGCCAGCAGTGATGTGTTTCAGGGCACTAGTGTGTTTATTTTGTCTGTGATGTCTTTATTTTTTATTCTAGCTATTCAGCTCTGGTAAACAATAGTCTCTACCTCCTACAAAGCCATCCACTTGGGTGAAGGATCTTTCACTGAGGGCCCACACCCTATGTCTGTTGACTACTCATTGAAATAAGTTTTTCGATACATTCAGAATTAATATCTCTTTCTCTCTTTTTCACTTTTTTCCTTAATCAAGACCTCTTTCATTTATTTTGAAGAATAACACATTCTTTCCTTAAGATGTTTAAGTGTACATATTTCTTATTCAGATTATGAATGAATTTTGCTAATGTGAGTAATATCTCTGTTAAAAAAGAAAGAGAAAAACAAGAGAAAACTTTCTGTTGCTTCCTAAAAGCTTTAAGTACTTAGATTTGCCGAAGAACATTAAGGGAATACCGTGGTTTGAGCTCAGAGGGCTATGGAGCACCTCACAGTTGCTCACTCCTCGCTTCCCTCCCAGCGATGAGAAGGGAAAAGTGAAGCCAGGCTTGGGATTCGAGATACGAAAGAGAAGAGCAAATCACCCATTATGGTCACAGGCAAAAGGCAGACTCATTAGGGGAATCAAAAAAAGAACATAGACTTATTACAGACACTAACAACAACACTTAACAGAGTAGGACAGTAAGAAGCGTTACTACATCCTGAAAACACCTTTCCCCATCCCTCCCTTTTTTCTGGGCTCAGCTCTAGTCCCGATACCTCTACCTCCTCTCCACAGTGGCACAGGAGGCAGGGAATGGGGGGTGCAGTCAGTACTGCTGTTTCTTCCATCTTCAGTGGGGGGTGCTTCTGGAACTTCTTCCCCTGCTCCATTGTGGTCCCCCTCTTACAGGAGACAGTCCTCCACAAGCCTTCTCTGATGTGAGTCCCTCCCACAGCCTGCAGCGTTTCCCTACACTGCTCCAGTGTGGGACACCAACTTTCTCCAACTGGAGTCCCTCCCACAGGCTTCAGGTCTTCCTGAGTTGCTCAGGTGTGGGCCACTCTTCCATGATGCAATCCTCCCAGCACCGAACTACAACAGCAGAGTCTAATTCTTCCCACAAGATCCCAGCCATCTTCAGGCAAATCACCTTAGTCACGTCGTTCCGTAAATCAGTGTCTGCTCCACCAAAGATCATCATGGGTGGTGGGGGCGGGGGGCGCCCTGTTGTCTCACCACAGGATACAGGGGGGTCTCTGCTCTGACACACCTCCCCCCCTCCTTTCTTCCTCTGTTCTTCCACTGACCTTGATGTTCACGCAGCTGCCCCAACTCCTCCTCACAAGTCCAAATCCTCCTCACCACATCCCTTCCTAAGTCTGTTATTGATATTGAAGAGGTGCAGCTGATTGGCTCAGATTTGGTGCAGAGGTGGAGCTGACTTGGAGCTATGGGAGCTTTGAGAAGCTTCTCACAGGGGGCCACCCCTATAGCCCCCTCCCCTGCTACCAAAAAAAAAAAATCACCACTCACTCAAACCCAGGACAGGAAACTAGAATGCATGTAATTTTCATGGGTCTTGATATCTTGTTTCTTCACTTACACAAGTCAACACCTGTTAAAGTCTGTTTAAAATCCACTTGTCTGCAGGTTCAGAGATCATGTCTGCTTATTTCAGATTAATAAACAGCTATCTACTAGGAGATGTAGGTATTTCACAGGTACAGAACAAAAGATGAGGAAATGCTTTAACAAACACTGGGCTGATTGTATTTAGGGAGCAGTTCTGGAGAGCCGACTGGAGAGAAGCTTAAGAAAAGGAGCTGGTGATTTGGAAAGGCTAGAAATCTAACATTTGAATATGCCCAAAATATTCTGCTGTAAATCCAGCCATGTAGCACTTGATTTCCTAATCCTGACAATTTTGTATCTAGTAGATATATGCAGTTCATGCAAAGCCCAGACCCTTAATGCTGTGTTTATCTTTTGATTCAATATGTACAGAATACATTATTCATTGTCTTTGTTACATATTTTTAACTGTCATCTAAAACTACTGAAAAATTTTGAGAAGAAACAAAACATCCAGTAGCTGTTCTGGAAAGTTTATGGAGGCAGCAAGTTTCTGTTTTCACTGAACAGCCTTCCTGGATTGTTGTCCTTTGTAATGAGAATGAATGACTAGCTGAAGATTGTTACGAGAAGTCTAGGACTGCACAGGGAGAAAGTTTTAGTAATAGTTTATCTTATTATTTCTGTATTCTGCCTTGAGTATGCAGATGAGGAGAAACTATCTGTCAGCAGAAGGAAAGTTATGTGGGAATATTGAATAAAATCTCAGTAAATGACATTTGGGTCACTTACCATGTTGATTAAGGTGGGTAGGACATTTAGTAGAAACTTTGTCCTGAAAGTTTACCATTTGGACTGACTTTCACATGATCACTGTACAGAAAATGTTGCTGCTTTGTACATAGGTCCTGATTATTTTTCACAGCGTGAGAGAGTGCCAATGGTCTTCACCTCTGTTCCCATTATTCCTACAGGTCCAGGCCTGAAGTTCTACTTTAAAATTTCAGTTTAATTAAAAGCTTTTTGTGTAAATTTAAGGTACATTAAACCAGTTTCTTAAGCTTAAGAGTGGGTTAATCCATGTGTTTGAAGACATACTTGCATACACAATGCAAGGGAGTTCTGTAGCAGAGATTACTTATAGCTAAATTTCATTCAATGATCCAACTAGACATTATGACATTGTCATCAGGAGTCCTATATATCAAAAGCTAGAATAGAAGAATAAAATAGAATAGAATAGAATAGAATAGAATAGAATAGAATAGAATAGAATAGAATAGAATAGAATAGAATAGAATAGAATAGAATAGAATAGAATAGAATATTGCAGCTGGAAGGGACCTACAACAATCATTTAGTCCAACTGCTTGACCTCTTCAGGGCCAAATTCAAATGTACTCTTCTGGAGATTCAGCAAGATATGATAATTGTTTTGGTACCATGAAGTTCAATGGAACAGGTCAGCACATCAACTAAAAAGATTTAAATAATTAGTAAGAAGTGTGAAGTTCTTTTTGGTTATGTACTATTTCATATCACACAGGACATTTCAAAGGAGGCAAAGATGATGAAGCTGCATCAAATACTTTGTCCAAGTTTCCTATTTCTTCTTTCAGTTAATTCTGTAGTAAATGAATTTCCATTTTCATCAGAATAAAATCTGTGCAAGTTGGCAAAGATATAAAAGAAAACCCCCCTCTAAATGTGGCGGGTTCATAATTTCAGCTTTTGTGCAACCTTAATTTTGGTACTCCGGGACACATAGATTCTATAGCTCCTGAAGTAGCTTCCTCCTCTTTTCTATTGTGCCAAAGAGTATAAGGGAAAGAGCAGAAAATATCAGTTTGTGTCCTTTCTTGAGCATACATTCTATTCAAGCTAACATTTTGGATATGAAAAACCCCACATAGAGAGATTATATGCTATAAATTCTGAAGGGAGTGGATAGTGCATGCATGTTCCCTTATGCCACACTGATGACAAAAACTTATGATAAACTTATTATGGTTTTGGATGATCCTTTTTCCTAAGAGAAAGGATTATCCTATGCTGTAGGAGGCTGCCATGTTCCAATGAACTCATATGATAAGTATGGCTACTTGCAGAACAAGATAGAACATAGCTAATCAAAGGAGCTAATTCTACACAGCATTTTGAGCATCGTGAAGTACCTCTGAGAGTAACACTCAAGGAAAAGACCAGGAGACATTACTTCTGAATGTCGACCTCAATGTGTCCCTGCAGCACGGTGAGTCACTGCCATACGTCTCTGCAGTTGAATCACTGTTATGTGACCAATGAACCTTCATACATCTATGTTGTTTACTTCAAAATCAGGTGGAATTTAATTTTATGAGCTTGGGCTACGTTTTAAAGAAATATGGGTGTCTGAAGATGAACTACAGATGTCCCATCACTGATAATGTGGAAGAGCAAATCTAAATTAGTGAGCATATCAAGCCAAAGTCTTACCATCTTTTTTTAAGATCAGTATAAAACTGTCCACAGTAGGACTCAAAGGTGGTGAACAACCTTTCTGGGAAATGTTGTGTCCTCTGGGATGCAAAGTACTCTGAAATGACATGGGTTTTATTTTCCAAAATTTTCCAAATATTAGTGTGAATTCTTTGTAGAGAAAGGAAATATTACTTATAAATAAAGAAAAAATCATCAACAAAAAAAAATATTTAAAAAATCAAGGAAGATCTCTGATGCACAAGATTTAACAGCTACATCTTTAGTGCTGAACAAAGCAGTAATAGAAACCACAATGGCTACATCCATCCAACAGAGTACGTAAAAATATATCTCTTTTGAGTCCCATGTGGTGCATCTGTGGACCTGAGACATAATTGTTACAATTTTGTGCATTTTTTTCAGCTCAAGCTTACTGAAGTAATTTGAGGGCATACAGCATACAAGATAACCTTTTGTCACAGAAATTTCACCCTGTAATATGGGTCCTTTACCATAAGAGCATGTAGAGTTTGTGAATTCATTTCCTGCTGAGATAGTAACTGTATAAATTGAGAGAGGCATATTTGTCAAATTTGTCCAACCTGCCTTCAGAAATTATCTTTGTTTTTATCCCTGATCTACTCCTGAGCTTTGTCTCTGAGACTGATAGTAAAGAAGCTGATTGTGGCAAGGAACCTACTAGCAAGAGACCAGTTAGGAAGAGAAAGCTGGGATTCTGGTTTTAGTGAATCTTTAATTGTTCATTCATATAGAAAAGCTTCGTTTGAAGGTATAGCAAAATTTAATTTTAGGATGTTCTGTAGCAAGGTTATGAAGCTACTATTCAGGGAAATATAAGCTAAAGTCACTCCATTATCAAGAACAGTTATGAGTTAAAACAACAATATCTAACAACAAATGCATGCCACCATCTGTTCTGCCTCTGATATCTCTATTTGATTCAATTTGTTTTTCTTTCAAGAGCCTGAAAACAAAATATATGATTCAGTGATAAATAAAATATTCATTAATTAAAAATGGTGTGCATTATTGACATTTTTTAAGAGCAAAACCAAAATAAATGCATTTGGTTCAATCCTAACCAATTATTAAATGATGGTTTGTTTGCCAAACCAAAGGAAAAACAATATGTCATTGATTTAACTTCACTATATTCACCCTTCCTTCATGACAGTGCTGTACACAATACTCTCCAGTAGCCTTAAGGGAAAAGCAGCCTTCGGCTACAATTACTTGTAAATAGAAATGGATGACTAACATAGAAAATATACACAGCCCCTTTCCCAAGAGATAAAGGATATCTCAGGATATCTCCACTGAAATTATTATTGTTCTTGAATCTAAGTGACGTTAAAAAGTATGACAATAGTATTGTTTATTTGTGATTTAACGCAGTCCTACCCAAATACAGACAGCCAAGGCAGCTACTTGTTGTCCCAAAACTCTGCCTGACAGTTGCAAGAAGTTATATGTCTACATGCCCAAAGAGTTAGCTATAGTTTCATAATCAAAAATCCAGATGTACTTAAAAGTAAAAATACAGAATGGGTCCTCAGCTGTAGTGAACTTTGTAGGGTTTCTACTGTGGTAGGAATTTTTGTCTATCTAAGGGGTAAGTATTTTACTTTTACAATATACATAGCACCTGAAAGCAGAGGAGTGAGAGGCTAAACTGAGTGCTAATACCATCACTGTGGTCTTTTATACACCTAAAAAAGTGTGCAGGTAGGTCCCAAAACAACAAATAACTTTTCAGATGCACACATGAACCTGCACACAGATCTGTCAGAGACCTAGAGTTTATTAGATTGTATGGATAGCAATAGCATATGATAGCATTTGCTAATGCTTGAAATAATTTTGCAAGGGGGATAAAATATCATACATAAGGGTTTAATACAGTCTCTAATGATTAATTACGATGATAAGAACTTCTTGGGAGTAGAATTCCCTGTGACTAGGTCTCTTTTATATCTTCCTCTAAAGCAGCTTGCTTTGGCCACACTCTAAGACAGGATATTTGACTCCATGGATCACACTTCCAGTCTAATCTGGTAATTTCTACATTGTTGTAACATTTAGGAAACAAAATGATTTTAATTTTATATTATATATTTTTAAAAATAAAATAGCTATTTGTAGTAGAAGTGTATAGAACTAGATGGGATTTTTTTGGTCACCAGTTTTCTTTCTTATTAGTGTACATCTATATGGCACTTTTGTTACTGTTCCTGAGCTTCTGAAAACCTTCTGCGATCTTCAGTTTTTTAAATTCTGTTCCTTGTCTGTTTTTTGTAACTCTGCTTTATGTGAGAGCTCTGGTCAATCAGATAGTAAATCAAACAATTCCCCCCATCTTTAGGTAGCTGTGGTCATGAAAAAGAAGAACATTCCTTCATTCAGAATCATGTCTTCATGTCTTCATTCTGGAAAGTTTGAAATTTTCATTCTCTGCAGCTAAGAAAATGTGCGTCTGTAAATAGGTTGTGATTTTCCACTCGCATAGCAACAGTATACTTTTTAAGTGGAGACACCAAATGCTTGTGTCACTCAATTATTAGCAATTGTTCCAAGATGCTTTCATCTGATAATGCAAACCACAGTGTTTAATACCTTTCAAATACACAATGTATGACTTTTCATCCTAGTGGAAGCTTTTAGGTTTTATGCAGCTGGTGAAATTTCCTAATCCTGACATAATTGTTGTGGCACTCTTCTTTTAGAGGAGGCTCCTAATCCACAGGGTTCCTGTCCTGATAGGGGAGTACTGTGTGGCTTGTGGACAGACTGCTTACTCACTGCTTTGGAAATAAAATGGGGACAGGTAGTGTCCCTCACTTGGCCTTTCTTTTGGACATGTCTACCTCACAGGGTCTGATTGCATCCTGACACTGCACCAGGGTGGCCCGAGTGCTCAATATATGGAGAATCTGTAGTCAGCCCACAAGCAGAACACTATATGTGCATTGATGACTAACTGAATGGCATAATGCTTTGAGGCAAACTAAGGCTTGTTCTGTAGTGTAATTTATGAGCACCCCAAAGGGGTAGGAATAGATTGCAGTGCGATGTTGACCAGTTGATTAAAACTCTTTGCTGTTACATGTTTTATGTATTTACATGGTTGTGTTTCAGGGGATGGGAGTTCTCTCATGACCAAAGAACTTTTAAATTGACTATAGAACATTTCCACTTAAATTCTAGAAAGTTGACAAGCCTTTAAATAAAAAATAACGATATATAATTACTGTAATAGAACCAGATTTTAGTATATTTCAACAAAAAAAAATAAATGAGATAAAAAAGTGTCTGCTTACTGCTCACATGGGTATTTCTACAGAGTTGGTGGATAGAGCTCAATGAATAAAGGAATACATGATTTTAGTGAGCTTAATGTAAGGGATCTGGACAAATAGTTTTCTTTATGCTAATATTTGTTCTCCAAATAGATAAGTTGGGATTTATTTGACAATATGTAGACATGTAGTATACGTGAACCTAGTCACCCTAGGCTTCTTGTCAGTATGCTGAATCCCAAACCCATGGTCTTGCTAGAAACTGCATTTCGAATAGTCATAGAAATGTCAGTGTCCACCTGGCAATGACTTGTCTGTCATCTTTTCACATTTATAAGCTCAGTATTTATCAAACATTGTATCTCTGAACATACAATGTATGGAAACTTTCAAATATAAAAATGAATGTTTCTGTAGCACAGAAGCTAGTCTTTTATATGTGCTAATATGATTAAAGCATAGTAATTACATAGGAATTTTTTAAAAAATAATAAAATTAATAGAGTCTTTACACTCATAGCACTTCAGTGGTCTGGAATAGTGACTTTTAAGCAAGTAAACACTTACTATATCATACAATAATTTTAATAGCTATCTTAACTATGTCAATTTTTCAATTTTTGCTAGCCATAAGCATCAGCTCCGAAGCTTCTATTTTTTTTATAGAGAATATTACTTTGGTTGATGGATTCTTTCTCAGAGGAAATGGAATACATTTTACATGAAAGAATTAGAATTAAAGAGTATTTAATTTTTTTTCCTCTTTTTGATTATCAGAAGGCATATAATTCAATACAAGTTCCAGAAGACATGATAATGTGTTTGCACATTTCTGTTATTCTATATTACTTTGCTATGATAAGATAAGTTTTTTGGTAGTTTATCCCACACACAATTTCAATCAATCATATTTTCACACATATAACCTGTCCCTTTAGACTCCTCTTTTTATTAGCAGAGTCTTTAACAACCTGTAATTTCTGATAGTCTGTAGCTGTGAGTTATCTTTGACTTTTTAGTATTGACAGGAAAGGAAAATTAAAAATGTGTGAAAATGGTGGAACAACTGTGGTGGCAGAAATATGAGTAAGCTTTGGGGGAGCTCTGGCAGAATTTGTTGGCAAAGGGGGAGTGTGGAGTTAAACTCCCGGTTTCATTACCCATGCAATCAGAAAAGCCTGACTGCTGCAGAGTCACAGGGTTTTTAAAGAATTAAAATTAGGATACTTTTCACCCCCCAAAAGGCATTGGCAGAAAACCCTCACAGGGTGATACTCATAGGTAAAGAAAAACTTCAAATGATTGTTAACTTGAAAGGTTTTCACTGAGAAGAAAGGAGATGGTTGTGATTTTAAAGTACACTGAGATCCACAGTTGAGACTTTACAGAGTTTTATGATAACATGACACCACTTGTCTGTTGCACCTTTCAGATTAAAACTGTTCCTGAGATATACATTGGGTTTTTTTGCTTTGTTTAAACTGATTTCAATGTTCAATTAATTGGTGCAAATCAAAACTTTTATATTTTATAATCACACCTACTTCAATTACGTAGTCAGTGTCACCAAAATTTTTATTGTATTCCAAGATTACAAAAAGTAATTTTCAGAATGTTCATATATAATATTATAATCCTTAAATAAATGAGCATATGTATTTAGTTTAGTAGTTATGTGGGTGTATGTAGTTGGTTTAGTCTTGTTTTGTATTTCTATTTATCTGAGTTTTAATTTTCTTTTTTTTTTTTTTTGATTGAATAACAGTGATAGTAAGAGTGGACGTACACAGAATAATTATTTCAGTGGTGTGAGGGTGGGGATTGTTTGTGGGATCTGTTATAAAGTATTATCAGCCTAAAACATAAACCCACAAATATAATGGGTTCATTCCTTTACTCTGGACACAACTGAATACTGTTGAGTTTGTTTCATGATCCTGTTTATTATTGCTAAAGATTATCTGATATAATATGATATAAATTAGAGTCTTAAATTTTGGAAGAAGGCCTTATATCTATTATGTAGATATGAAATGTCTGAATCAACTCTGTCAATAGCTTAGGAACAAAAACTTTTCCAAGCATTTCATTGTTGGTTAAATTGTGTCAATAAAATATGAAAGAAAAGTCTCTCAATCCATTTACAAACTACATTTTACTTTTTAAGAATGGAGTGATACAGAGATATATTAACATTTAAATAACTATGGATAACATTTTAATCTATGGATTCCCCTAGATCTCTGTTTACACAATCATAAATAGTATTAAGGAGTATATTGTTTACTCACAATTACAGAGGTAAGATTTACAGCCTTCAGTATCTGCTAATAGTGCAGCTTGATTTTGCTTGAATTGGGATACAAGGATAAAATATATCACACTGTCTGACCAGCATTATGATATTTTTCCAGAAGACAGTGCACATCACCTAGTTTCAAGGGCATTGGTTGAGTTGTATTGACTTCACAACTGGCAGCAAAAATACAGATTTCCTCATCTCTTTTGGTAGCAATACTATATATATATATTCTTGTCATCGGGAACACTAATCAATATGATGCAGACAGGAAAGAAGGATGGTCATGACTTCACCTGTGTTTAATTGGAAACTGGACATCATACAACCTGGTGAAAATAGTATAGACATGAACATACATTTAAAGAAACAACTTTAAATGCTGCATCTGAAATGCTATTACTTGAGGAGAAGTCATATGTTGGCAAGTGAGATTACAAAATGGTAGTTTATGATTAAAGAAAATGTCCTTCAGGGTTGTATGGTTCATGTGTTGCAAACAGACAGAACACTTGTTAAAGAATCCCTTGATTTGCTGAAATATGTTGAATAGGGTAATGCTCATGTGGAGAATCAAATCTCTCAAACAGAATGGACTGTCACTCTCTGGGTCCTTGCAAATAGAATTTTCAACAGGTTTGGATGAGACTCCCCAAAATGTTTTTTTGCCGAGTTCACCTCTCCAGCAAATTAAATAACTTTTTCCATTATTATCTTGAACTATGTACAAAGCATCCCCGAACTATCTTTATCTATTTACAAAAGACTGTCCTATATTACCCTTTCTGCTTCTATGGGAACAACATACAGATGGAACCTATCAATTGCCCTGTGGCAGCAAGACCTGCTCAGAGATTCTCCTGTGTTGTCTAAAATCCCTGCCTAGAAAAATTCTGTAACAATTAGCCAAATGCATTGTTATTCAGTCAGTCACTTTATCTCAAGTGAGTCTATTGTCTCAAATTAGTCCATTGTTTTATCAGCAATGAGAATAGCAAGGCTGATTTTGGACTACCCTGGGAACTGATAACTAAGTATGTTGCATGTGCACAAAATCACAGCCCTGCTTTCTGAGCTACATCACAATTATATGTAAAATACTAACTTGAATTTCACCCTCATGTAACAATTTTAACTTTAGTTCCATAGATATTGCCACACATACTAGATCTTTTCTAACTTTTGGTCTTAGCCACTGTCTGTGAAATGCATGTGAATAAGCCACAGAAAGCAAAAAAGGAGCAAAGCACCACAGCTAACGCTTACATAATGTGCATTGTGTTGAAAATCCTCAAATTCATTTTCCTGCCCTGCTGGGCCAAGATGAAGAAGCACATATGGTGAGGAAAGTCACTTGCTGTTGGGAGACCTCTGCATTCCCTCTGCACAGGGAGGAACAATTTAGCCTCATCCCTCACTCTCTTCTGCTAATCTGGCACAAATCAAATGTAAGAGACAGAGCGTGAATGTGGATAAGAGAGAAGATGCAATTTCCTGTCTCATGTGGCTAAACATTTCTTGTTAAGTGTCAGGTTTAAAGCTGAGTAAACAGTGGAATAATATATTTATGATTCTGTTTATGCAATTTGACTTGTGATTCAGTAAGCACTTCTCCCTGTTTTCTTACATTTCTGTTACATCCACAAAACAGTAGTTTGGCTTGTAGCATATACATGGAGACTAAATGGGCTTTCAACCTCTCTTTGGCATGCCTACTCTTTTGTAGATTTTGCATTTTCATGGAAGTGGAGGAAGGCTATCAGTATTATGGATGAGAAAAGGAGATTACTGCAAAATATCTGCATTTGTCAAGCAAAATATATGTAACAACATCAAAGGAGGAAAAACCAGGGTCATGTATGTGTGAGCAACAGAAAAATTACTTGTGAAGAGAAAGATTGTATACTACCTCCTTCCTCAACAGTATGTTACAAGAGCTCATCATTTGAGGGCAAATGCCCCATGGAAACTTTTTATAGCCTCAAATATGCCTTGAACATATCTGAGGAGTGAAAGCTAGGGGCTGCCAGTCATTAGGGTGAGCACCACTGGTAAAGGAGGTTGAGAATGGTGGCAGAAATAGCAACTAATTGGTAAGAAAATGTCAGGAGAAAGGGTCTGCAAAATTTGTTAAATATTGTGTCTGATTTAGATTTCACTCTCCCTTTTGCATTTGGAAGGAAAGAACACAGCTAATAGAAAGCCTAGAGTTCTTGTTTACAGCCAAAAATAAACCTTATGCAAAAAAACAAACAAAAAAAAAAAAAACAGAAAATGTTGTTGGGGGTAGGGGGGAGAGGCTTTGGGGAAGGACAGGAAATTATTTTCAACATCCTACATGTTCCTATACTTACCTTCTCCTGTTATATCCCTCATTCTAAAGTACTCTTAGCTTTCAGTCTCAGGGCATTAATAATTATTTCATTCAGTGCTCCTGTTGGCAAAAATCAGGTCATCCAATCAAGGAAGGCAGTGAAGGCAGGATGTCAGTGATGTAGTCAACCTGTCAGATAATAAAAATCTAAAAATGCTTTCAGAGATAAAGGCAGAAGCGGTTACAAGGTAAGACACAGTGAAACAAAGGAAATGACCTGAGTTAAGGGTTTATTCTAAATGGCTCAGCAGGGAGACAGTGATTAGGATCACTTTTGGTTATTAGAGGATTTGTATAGCTGGTAAATAACAGGGCTTGTCTTTTCATATTTGTTTTATCATCCACTGTATATTATTTTGCCCCTTAGTGAAGCTCAATAGATGGAATATGATGGGTTTATTAGCTGTGTTACACCAATAATATATTTTAGTTAGAGTTGTCATGGGTCATCTGTTACTTCCATCCAAAATATTTCTTCATAGTGTTATAACCTGTCACAAACACAATTTACACAAACCACTACTGCATAAAAACAATCATGTGCAAATTTGACTGGACCGTTCCTACTCCAGGCCAGATTATTTATACAGTTGTAAAGTTAAATAATTAATAAAATAACAACATACATCTTACTGCACCATGTTTATTCTTTATTACTCATGCTGATTTGCAAATCATGAAAAAACCACACCCTTCCTGTCAGAAAATTAATATCATAGATGTCTGGAGCAGATGCCAGATATACTGTCTATAAAACAACAGCAACTTAATTCTCCTAATTTATAGAAATTATAGAAGGAAATACAGTAAAATATGTCAGGCTAACATAGGGATTGGTGAGGTTCTGCCAGATGGAATAAAGTATGGACAGTATATGCAGCTGTATTTCAAAAGTACTTAGAGTTTATTTATGACCAGCCCTAGTCATCTTAATTCCACCACAATTAAAAAAAAAAAAAAAAAAAATAGTTTGGCATGCAGTTTCAGTCAACTTTTATGCCGAAGTGGAGGTCCTACATGGACAGCTAGAGGAGAGGAACAAGCTGTAGTGTGAACTATACCTTATAAAACAATATAAAAAATAATCCCTCTATTGCAGAATAAATCTGTGAATATTCTAACATAGGAGAAACTTCAGATAAAGACTGTTAGTTCTTGGAGCCAGAAGAAATATTTCCAATGATCTGTTTTTTTCTAATCCAATCAAACAGAATTCTACGGTCCTCAAGGGTACTTTTTAGATCTTCGGGTAAAATTTAGTAAGTTAAATACCTTATAAATGGAAGTCATTGTCATCTACCATTTTGATCATTAATAGTAACATTCTTAGGCCATGTCTACAAAGACTTGCTAACAAAGGTAGGAGAGTGGAAACTAAAAAAAAACAAACCCATGCTCACATACTGAAGCTGACTATCTTAGTTACACTGGCAAACCCACAATGTTTGGTTATGCCAATAGAGGAAAGCTAATGTTAGTTTTGCATCTGTCATTCAGTGAGGTGATGTAACAGTGCTGGCAGGAGGGCATCTCTTCTTGGCACACATCAAGGGGTTTTGACAGCATGGCCTCAGCAGATTGGCTAGTGGCAGAGGCTTTTTAGTTTAGACAAGCATTAAATTTTGCATTGAAAAACTGGGTGATCTGGCAAGATAAAATATTTAATCTGGAATAGCCTAAGAAAGTAGTTAAGGGAACCAATAAGGTTAGCTTTTTTGTCTGGCCACCATTTTGCAGGCTACAGACAATACTCCAGCATACTGAACTGTGTTCACCGAAAGGGAAGCAAATAGATCACCTCATTACTTTAAAATAACGGGGAATGTTGGTCCCTTTATTTAGATTCATTGGAACCATAACTAACAAATCTAGTGATGGTTCTTAATTTTTTTTTTTTAATAACAGAAAATCAGTATTTAGTAACTAGTAATTGTGTGGTCATGTTCCTTCTGGCATGAAACAGCTCTCTGTCATTTTGTTATACAATTACAGGTATTAATTAGAGTTTAAAGGTAAGAAAAACAGAAGTGTCTTTTAAAATTTATTTTTAAGAATGGGAAGGAAAACTACCTTTTAATTCTTTCATTTAATTGAGTCGGTTTTCCTCCAGAGATGGAATGTCCTATTTAATCATTACTGCAGATGTGCAGCAATAATCTGAATATATGGGAATGTAAACCAAAGGGATTTTCTGTTTAAAACATTGGGAAAATCTTAAAAATATGCAATCTGTTGAATTCTGGTTTGGCTTGAGCATTGTAAACACATTACTGGAAAAAAGGCTTTACGTTATATTGATAATTAGTATTTATAAAATGCCTTGAGGAATAAAACCCCTTAATTTGTATAAACTAGTCAAGTAAAATATACCATATATAATACTGACTATTAATTCAGCTGACCTGAATCCCATGTACTGGTTTCACCATATTTTATCATTTCACTTTGAATAATAATTTGTTATTGATATCATTATTATTTAGGTTATTTAAATATCCATACCATTCAAATTGAAGCACATTAAAGCAAATTAAAGCAAATTAAAACATGGTCCCTGTCTCAGTCTTCTTTATTTAGATCAAGAAGACAGAACAAGGTAGGTCATGGTGTCAAGAGTATACCACAAAGACAAATCAAAAATATTAATATAATCATTAGATACTTTGGTAACACTTCTCAATTTTTATTACAGATAATTCAGCAACACTTCTTAATTATTGCTACTCTTATAGGACTTGTAATGTAACACCTCTTAATTATCACTACTAACATTTTACGGTTTGTGGTGACATGTTTTCTTCCCCCATTTTCCCATAAGCCACTTGGTAGTATTCAATTTGAAGAACAACTTTAAAAGCTGAAAAAAATATAGATATGTATGGAGGCAAGTTTGTTTCACTTTGATCCCTGGAAAAATCATGGAGCAAGTCCTCTTGGAACACATTTCTGGGCATATGAAGAAGAAGGTTACTGGAAACAGTCGACATGCCTAACCAACCTGACTGCCTTCTGTGATGGGACATCTGGATTTGTGGATGAGGACAGAGCCGGGGACATCATTTGCTTTGATTTTAGCAAGGCTTTTGGCACTAAGTCCCACAGTATTTTGTTACCTAAGTTTAGATGTTATAGTCTGCATGGGTGTACGACCAAATAGATGAGAGTCAGTTTGGGTGAAGGGGCTCAGAGGGTCATGGATATAAGTCATACTCTACCTGGAGGCTAGTAACAAAGTCTGTTCTGGGACCTGTCCTGTTTAACATCTTTACCAATGACCAGTAGAAGGCAATGACATACACTCTCATGAAGTTTGTAGATGGTACCAAATTGGGGGTTAATATTTTATATGCTAAAGGAAAGGGCTGTCATCCAGAGGCATCTAGACAGGATGGAGGAATGGACCAATGGAAACCTCATAAAATTCAACAAGGACAAATGCAGTTTGGCACCTGGAAATGTAGAGCCTTTACAACAATACAGGCTAGAAACTGACTGGATAGGGAACAGCTCTGTGGAAAACGTCACAGAGGCCTCACAGACACCAAACCAAGTATGATATAACAGTGATGTTGTTGCAAGCAGGGCCAAGAGCCTCCTGGGCTGCGTTAACAGAAGCAGACTGATAGATTGAGGGAAGGGATTATCCATGTCTACCTAGTTCTTATTAGGCCACACCTCAAATACTGGCCTCCCAGTACAAGACACACATTAATAAACTGGAACAAGTTCAGCACAAGAACACAATGATGGTTGGTGACTCGAGCTCTTGCTCTGTGAGGAGACACTGATGAATCTGGGCTTGTTCAGTGTGAAGAGACTGAACGTCAGCCCCTAGTGCCAACCCAGCTGTCACTGAGAAAATGGATCCAGGGTCTTTGCAGTTGGGTGTGGTAAGAGAGTTGGAAACTGTGGACATAAATTGAAACAAAAATAATTCAGACTGGATAAAATGAAAACCATTTTTCCCTCTGAAGACAGTCAAGTTCAACAGGTTGCCCAGAGAGACCGTGCAGTCTCCCTTCATCCTTGGGGGTGTCCAAGATCTGACTGGATAAAGACCTGAGACACCTGGTCTGACTGCACAGTTGACCCTGTTTTGAGGAGAATGTTGGATTAGAGATCTAAGTTCCCTTCCAACCTGAACTAACTATATTTACAAATGAAGTAAAATTTTTTTTTGAAAGAATGAAACTAAATTCTTCAGTTGAACTGACTTGGATTTTTGTACATTTTTGTGGATACTCAGTTTGAGAAAAAAAATCTGTTCTTGATCTGGGACATAAATTCTTATCTGCACTGAGAATTCTCACATGAGGGACAAGCCACTTCCCTCCTCAGCAGCAATGCTGACACCATTGTATAACACAGTAGATCAAAGAGTACTGAAGCTGTTTAGAAGTTAAGAGATGATTTTACATCATCGTTTCATGGCTCTGGCCAATATGTTCTCAAGCTTAGAGTTCAAATTTGAACAGTAGGAAACTGAAATCTCTTGATACCTATGCTTCACATTGTGCTTGAATCTAGGTCTGTTCTATCCTTGTAGACAATATCTTTTCAGGCTGACAACAAACCCCTCCTTTTGTGGCAGATGATAACAGTGACTATATAGGAAGTATCCCAGATCTCTAAAGGGAACTGCACTGGCTTTTCTTCTCTCTATAGTGTTACAGTGCAAGAGCAGATGGATACGTGAACATCTCAGTGTGTCAGATTCACCTTGTATGATTAACTGTATTTGGGAGAGTATCATAAATGTTTGAGTCACTCATAGTTCTCTTAGGTATTATCAGCCAAAGCAAATTAAATTCAGCCCTGGATCAGTCACAAACCCACCTTGGTGCTGCTTCCGCAGTGCAATTTAGATACATCTACTGCTAAGTACCTTCTACACATAATTTCCTGCCTTCTGGTATTGCTCCCAGAAAATTTAATATGTTAGATTTTATTTCAGGATTAAAATTCTTGACAGTTAGGAATGACAGAAGGAAATCAGAGGTAGGATGCTGACTTCAGAGAGATTCTAGTGCTGAATCTAGGAAAGATGGAGTATTACCTATGGGTGGCATTGTAAATGGTGAGGGTGCAAATACAGAAATAATTTTCAATAATGATATATAAGAATTGCGGAAAGAATACACTGTATTATTATCCAGAAGAAACTAATTGAAACCGCACCAGAGATGGTTCCAGTTGAATGTAAAAAAATTGTATCTAATGTGGCAGTATGATAGTTCAAAGAAGTGAGATTCACCCTGAACACAGAAAGAACAAAAATATTGTGAAAGGTAGAAGGAGGGTTTTTATGTATGCATGGGGGGAATTGGAAGGGGACATACATATGTCATCACTGCTCTATCTTGTTGGTCTTCTGAGATGCCCTCCTGAGATACCTCAGAGACCATCTTCTAAGATATCTTCACACTGCACATTTCTGTGGGAGTCAGCAAAATCCTGCCTTGCCATCAGAATCCTCCAAGTAGGCAAAGAAGAAATTTAAAACTTATCCAAGTTCTCACATAAAAATAGTGTTTGTGTCAGGTCTATGTTGCTACTTGCTGAAGAAACAAAGACGAGTCTGTAGGTCGTGGAGAAACTTCAAAGACAAATTAGGAGTTTGGGGAATAGTTAGCTAAGCAGCATTTAAACCACTCCATGGTTTTCTTTCTGAATTCTGGTGTAAGTAAACAGCTTAGTTATCAAACTGATGTCATTGTCGTGGAGGGTGAGAAGCTTGATGATATGATACCTATCCAGGTACCTGGACCCCTGGCAAGTGTCAAGTCAGACATTTTCTGCCTATATTTTTGAGATTGCAATTTTCCCATTTCATCCCTCATCCAGGAAAGTTTCCATACAAAGGAAATCCAGGCATGCACTTCAGATGGGAACTGTGGGACTCTGAAGAGATATTGGAGCAATGGTGTGTGTGGGTTGGTATTAGTCCTGTGACACTAAAGAGATGCCCTGGTGTAGGACTTTCTTCAGGTTAAGAATATGCCTCTGCCTCTCTTTCTATGCAAGACACTCATCTGATAGGTGCAGCTGCTTGCTGGGCATAAAAATCTGCTGTATCTGATAGATAGAACTATTCAGCCAGATACCGGTATTGTAATGAAAATGTGTCTAAACATGGGCCATAGGGAGACCAAATGGCAAAGTAAAGTCATGACACTTCACAAGGCTATGCTATTAGGATAATTAAATGCAAGAAATTAAGATACATTTGCCCTGATGTACATTTTCTCTTCTGGTAAATCTGCACCTGGATAGAAGTGTGAAATAATGGTAACCTTTTACCAGTTCTGTTCTCTAGGAAGAACCTAGGGAGTCCATAATAACAATGCTTATAGAAACCAGATAAACTTTTGCATAGCTTAAAAGAGGTGGTAGTTCTTCCCTTTCTCTTCTGAACTGGTGTACTCAAGTCACTTGAGATGATAGGTGTATAGGTACTGAGGGAAAAGAGGTGAGATTTTGCATATATGTATTAATCTGAGCTCAGAGGAAGATTGTCAAAGTAAAATTCAGAGCATGCAAAGACATTTAACTAGAAACCAATAAAAACATTCTTGATAGTGAGCAGAAATGAATCTGACCTGGTTTATACAGCAGTCATGTGCCACCACAGAGGGAATTTAAATGTTCCAAAGCCAAGTTCTGCTTGCTAAATTGCTTGTACTCATAGTTTCTACCAAAATGGTGTCTTCTGCTATTTGAAGTATTTTTGACATTCCTTATGTAAAATTAGATAATAAAGTCTCTGGAGTAGGGACAGCTGCTCTGTGATCTATGTTTGTTCACTTCCTAATATAGATACTGTAAATATATTGCTTAAGATTTTTTATTTTGTTAATTTTCATATTAGACTTTTGCCTAACATGATAATTTTCAATATGCACCAGATTTTTTGTGTGTGTGGTTGGTGGGTCACCAGCATTTCATCAACAGTGTGGCTTATATTTGAAAAATACAAGTGAAAATGTATGCTAGAGACTCCCTTTGGTATTCCTAATGCCTCCAACATTTTACAAGATAACTTCTCTTAAGGTGTTCTCCCTCAGTTTCTGCTCTGTCTTTAAACTTTTATAGGTTGTTGTCTCCACCCCTGGAAATCCCTGTCCTCTGCTTCTGTTTTGGGTCATGTAGATTATAATTTTTGGCCTGGATTATAAAGATGTATAGGCTCTTTTCAACAGTTTTATTTGAAAATACTTATTTTGAAAGTCCTTTTGGAGTGGACTTCGAAAGTGCTGTGGGTTAGATGCAGCACAGAATGTATTGTGTATAGCATGCAACTGCATGCATCGTGTATAACATATATCCCTCTGCACTGCAGCTAGGAACCTGGCACCTGCTTCTAAAATCCAGTTCAGGTTAGGGGTGGTTTCGGCCTGCTCCAGCGCTAAGTAGGGAATTCACAACGGCCATCTTCAATGAATGAAATCTGACAGAAAAACTCTACTGGAGCAGTGTCAGAATGAATTACGGAACAAAAAAAGCCAGTGACACAAATGTAAGTAAACACTCAAGTGAAACCTTTAGAGATTAGTAGTAACAGGGAGGAAATATTTTTATAATGTATATATTTTTTAAATCTAATTTTGGCCACTTATTCTGCAGTTCAGTTAATTTATTTTTCTAAAAGATCAGAAAGAAAATTAATGACAAAATAATTTTATTAGTTTATATGTTTTGGTCGGTTCACCACTTGGAGCAATTCAGCATCAAATCATTGAAGTTAAGGGATCAACCATCAGTGGATTCATCCTGCTGTCATTAAACTTATTCTGACATAAGGAATGGACTCTGCAAACATTTCTAGATAAAGCTAGTACTTGAGTACAGCCATTGTAAGATTTCTGTTCACAGATTGCAATTGAAATGCATGCTAAGGGCTGAAGGGACTTGTTTGATTGTTTGTTTTTCTTTTTGTCATTCCATTTTAGTTGCTTCCTTGCTCATTACATTGTTCTCATTAGCATAATGTATTGGTTGTGTTTGCACAGCTTTTCCTGCCAAAGGCCACCCTGCAGTTGTACAGCCATTGGGGTAGCCAGCTGTTACTTATTTAAGCCTCCATCATTTTGTATGATAGACTAACTTAATTATGCCCTGCTTGAAGATGCTAGATAAAATTATCTTCTGAAGAAGTGTACTTCACTGAAGAAGTGTACTTCACTTAATATTTGTCTCTATCAGGTACTTGAACTCTGACACTTAAGACATGTGCACTGAATAAATAAACACATTTTAAAACTAAACCTAGGAACAAGTTAATTATTACAGTTAGAGGTTGTTTTATGGTATTTCTAGAGCACACTTATTTCTTTAGCTCAGGTATAATGCATATTTAAAAGACTTCAGAAAACAGAATCTAAAATGCAGTTAATAGCATAATAAACTAGCAATTAAAGTTAACCTTTTTTTATGTTTTGGGAATATAGGAAATAGATCTTCGGTCAGTATTGGTCATTTTAGAAAGACAATATTTTAATATTCTGTAAATTTAAAATCTGGACAAGAATAAAAGATTACTTTCTACTTAGCAATATATTCTAGTTATAAGAATGTGTCAGTTAATAACAACTGTCTTTCTGTCTTATAGGAAACAATTCAGTTTTTATTTTAAACCTGGAGTATGAATGAAATCCAAGCCATACTTTTTTTTCCTGGTAACATCTTTCCTTAGTTCTCTATGAGGCAGTTTTCTTTCCCCTTTTCATCACTAGACAATTATGCATAGGGAAATGACAATTTTGGGGTTACCAACTGGCATCCTGAGTTTTAAGTGTTCCAAAATGTCAGCTCCCATATATTCAAATGGATTATAATTGAAGACATGCCAATCTACATGAATTTATTTTGAAGAGTTGTCCACCTGCCACATTTGCTAGTTGATTTAGCTTTAGGATAAATACAGTGTGCATTTAAAGTAGATACCTGAAGAATGAATTAATAATAAACATCTTCTATAAAATAAATTTTGCTAAAAATTATAATAGTGTAAAAATAAAATGATTCTCTAAATTGTGCTGCATGTTATCTGGATGAATTGATCTATGCTGTGCAAATTAGAGTGCATTTGACTGCAGAGTTTTAATTTTCTAGGTATTTGAAAGGAGTATGAAAGTGATTAGAAGGCTGGACTATGGTAGAAAATTTTTGGAAATCTTATAGTAAAGGAGTAATTTTTATTAAATAAAATTGGAAATAAGGTTGAAATTAACTGTTATACAGAGTACCCGGTTGTAGACCAATAAATACTGGGTTTTGTTACTAGGAAGAGGCTACAGGCTTTGTACTGACCTGTCAATGTGGGCTTTCGGGATACATTTTGGCTTGTGTGTGAGACTACTGCCTAACTTGTTTCAGTTTAGCTCTCTGAATCTGGTATATGGTGAAGATCTAATAAACGTGTGAAGTCACTTAATAACAAAGTAACTGGGACTTAATTTCGATTAATAAGCAGTTAATGGGTGCAGATAGACTGGCTGTAGATAGGAACTCATTTTTCAAAAGAGCAAATCAGCACAGTGTTAGGAAATGTGTAAAAGTAACCTCAGCTGGACCCAAGACTAAGGGGGAGGAAACACTGGCCATCAATATCATGCACTTTCTCCTAGTGAAGGATTTGAGATGCTGACAACTCAGCATAACCTCCCTTTCCATCTCTTCTTCTTGTGGAGGGCTGAGTCTGTTGTCCTTAGGAACCAGAAGAGCACAGACAGGGTGTGTATTACTGGGGGAAAGGGATTGATACACAGAATTTAATTTATAACAGATTTAGCTGCATTATTAATGAGATTTTCCTGTAATAATTAAGTAATTTGAACAGTAAAAGCTAGCATCATTGTAATTAGATTAATAAAAATATTTGCTATAGTTTTGATTAGTCTGTTAAGATTTTAATTAGACTAACAATAAATTCTTTGCTTGGCATTTTGCCTGTAAGAAGATCTGAAGTGTAACACAATATACCATAAAAATCCTATTTCTATATTATGTTGAAGATTTAATTAATGGATAACATAGGAACTACTTTTAAAATAATCTCCTTACTCAGTTTTTCCATGAAGCACAGACTTTTTTCACTATGATTATCTAATATTGACTGTTTTTTTGTTTTGTTTTGTTTTGTTTTGTTTTGTTTTGTTTTGTTTTGTTTTTTTTTTTACTGGTATTTGTAGATTTCTTAGCTTAGTTTTACAAATTGTGAGTACCTATTTTCTACTCGAGCTTCTGAATTTCAGTACTGAATATCAGGACTGACATACACACTACAACAGACATAGTAGAGATTGGTCTTTGGTCAGTGATTGACTGCTGTAACTCTATTTATAGTAAAATTGATGAGATGAATGGATCACATGGCACTTTAGAAACCATAACACTGCAATAAATTATGTGCTCTGATATATGGAAGCTGTATGATAGTGTGATATCTAACCTAATTTATTGAAGAAAAAAGAATCAAATTACCTACTGATATTTTAAATTATTTTGAAGGTCTGCAAGGTAGTGTCTAGCATTTTCCATGAGACATATGTCCTGAGGAGGGATGACGGTAAAAAAGCAGACTTTAGTTTACTACTATTCTTAATAAACATTGTAATCAGTGTTGCAGATGAAACTGAACATTTTTTTCCCTTCAAAAATGTTGCTCATTCCCAATGAGCAGAATAGTTCATAATGCAGCACTTGTTTCATCTAATCTTCTCCAACTTTTCCACAAAACAGCATAATTTCTGATGCCAATATTCTACGATGTTATCTGTAAAACAACAAACTATGTCTACAGGGGTTACACATCAACAGAAAGCTCTTTCAAATGTAGGAAGTACAGAAGGGCTAAAACATCTGAAACTTATATACTGAAACAAACAAAGGGAAGAGGAAGGAACAAACCCAAGGAATTAAAACAGGCAAAAAGCCAATTTTCTATAATTTTATGGTTAGAAGTGACATTTACCAACAGATATGTTACCTGCCATTAATGTCTACTGTGTTGAGAAAGTGCCATGTTGCTGTGAATCATAAAATCATAGAATCTGTCATAGAATCATAGAATGGGTTGGGTTGGAAGGGATATTTAAAGGTCATCTAGTTCCAACACCCCTGCCATGGGCAGGGACACCTTCCAGTAGACCAAGTTACTCAAATCCCTGTCCAACCTGACCTTGAACACGTCCAGTGATGGGACATCCACATCCTCTCAGGGAAACCTGTTCCACTGTCTTACCAGGCTCATCATAATAA
This sequence comes from Tyto alba, assembly GCF_018691265.1. NCBI lineage: Eukaryota > Metazoa > Chordata > Aves > Strigiformes > Tytonidae > Tyto > Tyto alba. Next base: position 67,318,158 of record NW_024881282.1, on the reverse strand, counting down.
AAGTCTTCCTTATATTCAATTTAAATCTACCTTCTTTCAGTTTAAAACTGTTGCCCTTTGTCCTATCACTACAGGCCTTAGTAAACAGTCTTTCGCTGTCTCTCTTATAATCCCCCTTTATATATTAAAAGGCCACAGTAGGGTCTACCTAGATCCTTCTCTTCTCCAGCCTGAAGATCCCCAACTCTCTCAGCCTCTCTCCATAGGAGAGGTGTTCCAGCTCTGATCATTTTTGTGGCCCTCCTCTGGACCTGCTCTAACAGGTCCAAGCCTTTCTTGTACTGGGGACCCCAGAGCTGGACACAGTCCTCCAGGTGAGGTCTCACGAGAGCAGAGTAGAGGGGAAGAATCACTTCCCTCAACCTTCTGGCCATGCTTCTTTTTATGCAGTCCAGGATATGATTGGCTTTCTGGGCTACAAGCATACATTGCTGGCTCATATCTAATTTTTCATTCACTGGTATCTCTCAGTCCTTCTCTGCAGGTCTGACCTCAATCAGTTCATCCTCTGGTCTACATGGATGTCTCCTCTGTTGTCCTCTTGGGGTCTATCTAAAATAGTAACTATACATTGTCAAGAATACTCACAGGTCATGAAACCAGTTGTCATGGTCTCACTAGATCTATAATATTAAAATCTCTTAATTTCTCAGCAAGAACAATGTGGGTATATGAATGTTACATAGTGAGAATCGTCCCAAAGTCTGGACAAACTCCTGCGAACAGTTGGGGAGAGTGTGAGTTGGTTCAAGTCCAGGCCCCCTTGTGCTGGGAGTGCTCTAACAGTTTAACTATGCAGGCAGTAGAGTCCTACTGCCCAGGCCTACACCATAGCATTGTTTCATATAGACACAGTAGTAGATTATTACATTTATATTAGTTGTTCCACAGGCCAATAGATCAACAATTCCTCTTTTTATTTGATACATTACAATAATATCCTGATACTCTCTATGTGACAAAGGAATCATGTCTTGTTAGGAAATGAGATGAAGAAATACACAGAGTTGGACAATCATTACTGGTGCCAGGAGAAGTTGTTCCCTGATGACAAGATAGATTACCAAATCTTGGTGAAGTGAATGTCTTCAAATTCCCATTATCTGAGTTTCAGGCGTTGTCTTTAGGATACAGCTGCCCTACTCTACCTCTGTGTTAAAATCGGGTATTGAGAAGTCACTGGAAAATATTTGGATGAACTCAGGTTAGTTTGAGGTATGTGGTGAAATAAAACTGGAGGGAAAACCATGCAATGCAAATTTTGAAATGTGCAGTTGTGGTACATATGATTTCCAATGAGCAGTTGAGAACTCAGAGTTCTCTGTATCTGCTTACCTTAAGAGAATTAATACAATGTTAAAAAAAGACCTAGTAAAACTATTCCTTTATTTGCATAAAATAATTTATGGGTAGAAGGGAAATACTTATAAATACTGCAAAAAAGGTCAAAATTAGACTTAAGTGAAAAATCTGAACAGTGAAATCATTACCATAATTCAGTTTCTGAAATGTAAGTATATACAGGTTTCACCGAGGCTACAAGCTTTTATAGTCCCTCTTGCATTCAAGTTTTAATGAAAGTTCATACTTTTTAAAGGTGGCAAACATTTAATTTAAAATTAGCTATTAGATCTTTCATTTATCCTAAAGTTTCTGAAAGCAACTGAAATGTACAGATTAAGAGAATTTATTTTCTCAGTTTTCTCTGCAATGTACAGAATTACAGCCTTCATTTACTGATTGAGAAAATAATGAATGTCGTACTTTCATGTTTGTGACAAGGCTTTGACTTTTTCTCTCAAAGACTCATTTTAATTGGTACTTTGGTAAGGAATGGTTTTAAAAGATTAAAAAACTTATATGTTAAGTAGTTTCCTATGTTTTCTAACTGAACAAATGTTCGAAGAAAAGTCATTCCTTTAATTTTATATAATACCTGGCAAATAATCTTGTTATATGAGCAAAACAATGACTGACTTGCACCTGTATTGTTTTTCTTTAAGAAAAGATTATTTTTCTTCCCATAGGTCCAGGCAGAGGAGTATGTTGTGCACTGAAAGCAATAATAATCTGTAGGTGTAAGCTTATGGGGATGGAAGTTCTGCAGAGGAGCATGAATCCTCTTGTTAGTTATTGGCACCTTGCCATCATTGTTATCTCCCTGTTTATACCTTCCTGATTTCAAACATGTTTGCCTGTAGACAGCCGTTTCCACGTTGATTTTTGGTGTAGAATCCATTGCAAGGTGTTTCTTTCTGATTTGTGAACACATCTATGAAACAAGTGTTGTCATCCAGTCAACTCTAGCAAGCAGCAACACATGCAAAAACAACTGTAGTGCTATGTCATGTACCTGACTTCAAAAGGAGAAAGAGACTGTCTTCTTCTAAGCTCTCTAGATTCTGCATCAGAGGGAGGATGGCTATGAATGCTTTCAGTGTTTTTCTGAGACTAAAAACACTCATGCTCTCTCCACCACAAATGGAGAGGGACCATTTTGCTGTCTTTCCCAATCTGTGGGATGCCTGTGGATATATGGCATGTATTTCTATTTTATGATGTAACATTTATCTTCTGGCTATAAATGATCTGATAAAGGCTTCCAACAGCTGAGAGTGAAGGTGAGAGTGACAGTAGGGAATGAGAGCAAAAAAAGCCTTGTGGGAAACAAAGCTTGCTGCAGTTCAGGCCTTAAAAAAAATGAAACTGGTTGAAGGAGCCGAGAAGATTCACATAAGAGAGATAAAGTATTTGGTAACAAGGATAAGGGGAAAATTAAATCATAATTCAATTTTCTGCTCTGTTACTGGCAGTGTGGGACACGTTCAGGAATGTCTATCTGAGTATATGTCTCAGCAGGACAGTTCAGACTCCAGTGTTTGATGCTGAGGCTGTGGAGAAAGGCACTTCTAAAGGGCAAGTTGTATAGAATTAGCCAATAAGAGACATTAGACCTGCTGCATCTTTTTAAACATCCACTTCTCTTTGGAGTGCAGGTAGCTGAGTTAGATCTAGACTAGGCAGCCTGATAGCTTGAGATGCACCAAACCTTCCCTCTGTGGTTTAACACTTCACTAACTGCTGGACTTCTCATCTTCTGTGTTACAACTACTAGCAGTTAGAGAGCTTGAACCAAAGTGGAAAACTTGGATTCAATTCACTCAAGAAATCACAATAACCATATCTCCCACCTACCCAGGATATACTATTAAAACCAGATTAGGGTTCAGTCTGGGTGCGAGGTACCCTCTATTTGACCTATTGAAACTGAATAGAAAAGAAAAATAAATAGCATGAGAAAATCAGCAATTCTGATGAAAGCCTGAATATAATCTTATGTGTGAAAGTAGGGGAGGGCTCAAATCAAGGACTCAATCTGGACAAAAGTTGTGACATTGCAACTATTTTTATTTTCTTTAATGAAAGTGGTTTCTTTGTGTTGAACTTGAGCCATGCTCTGTGCATGGTGTTACCTTTGCAAGCACCAAACTGATGGGACACTACTGAGGATGTGGGGGGTATTTCAATTCTAAGCAGTGAAGCCTAGATGAGAAATCATCATTCAGCTACCCTCACTGGGACAGTTTGGTGCACACACCTGCTCTGATGCATAGAAATTTTTCAGGTTACCGAGGAGCTAATTCAGTTTCAAGTACTTCCAAATTGAAGAAACCATCAGAGTATCTGTGTTTTTCTAAAATATCCTTTCTGAGTGCCCCAATATTTCCTATGTCACATTTTAAGTTTCAGAGTAGAAAGGAGGAGATACATCGTCCTCGAATCAATGGTAGAAGATAGAAAATCCCTAAATATCCATGCAGCCATTATCTATTTTAGCTGCTGAGCCAGTCAGGCTATATCACCAAGTTTGTAGGACCCTTCTGATGCGGAAAGGGTACAGGTCATTTGTGAGATAGACAAAACATATGTCTGAGTGGGTACACAGGATCTAGATCATCTACATGAGACAGTCTGCTGTGATGGAACTTTTGTCACTTGTGGAGATGGAAAACAGTACATAAGATGTCCTGTATTAGTTCTGGTGTGGGGTTGAGGTGGGGTATGGAGACAGGAAGGTATTTAGGCCTCAAGTTTTTCCCACAGTATAAAGATTTTTTTTTTCTTGTGTTACTATGATTTTAGTTTTCTGTCTTATATCTTCTGACTGTCAAGAACAAAGAGAATAGATATAGCAGTCTTTGTTACATCTGTGAAAGGCTTTACTGGACAAAAAGTTTGTAGTTCAGAAGGGATTTTAGTGTGAGGAGTGCTGAAATTCATTTCTGTGTAACCATGAATTGTGAAAAAGGGACCTTTATTCTCCTGTGACTTAGAGTGAATTACCGCTGTGAGACACATGAAAAATTATTCAGACCTCATATCTTATTAAACTGAACTATTTTTATTGTTCCTTGATTTTTAGAGCAGCTAATTCTGTAAACGTTACAGTTAGTTACATAGCCAGAATAATAAATGTACCCAGAATTCACAGCCATAAAACAACATCGCCTTCTTGTCAGGGATAAAACAATGTAAGAGTTAGACAAAAGTCAAGCCAACTGTCTGGCATTCTGTTTTCTAGACTTGTGCTTCATCAGGCTGCAGGAAGTAAAACTCCAAAGATGGGAAAGATTAGATTCAGGGGATACTTCTGTCCTATAAACTGACTCTCAGTCTGCAGATGACCATTTAAAAAGAAGTAGGGCCTGTTGCAATAAAGCAAGGGGTAATGGTTTTAAACTAAAAGAGCATAGATTCAGACTACATATAAGGGAGAAGTTTTTTACAATGAGCGTGGTGAAACACTGGAACAAGTTGCCTGGAGAGGTTGCAGATGCCTCATCCCCAGCAACATCCAAGGTCAGGTTGGATGGGGCTCTGAGCAATGTGATCTAGTTAAAGATGTCTCTGCTTATTGCAGAGTAGTTGGACTAGATGACCTTTAATGGTCCCTTCCAACCCAAGCAGTTCTGTGATTCTAATAGGAAAAGGAATCAGACCAAGGCTGTCATTGACAACTAGTCTCCAGCTGAGTATGCAGTTGCATTAGCCTATGGAGTCAGACTGATGTACACACCACACACAATGGGTACATGTAAGTATACATTCAAATCCTTCCTCTAAAGGTCTAGTAAGTTTCTTGAAGCCCTTCTTTCCAATTAGCTCCATTAAAGAGTAAGGGTGATCCATGCAAAACAGGATCCCTGAGGCTGAAGCTCTGTAAAGACTATATTCACTATTTGAAAACTGTTCTGTCAGGAAATTCCCAACTCACTCTAGTTTTAATGTTTCAGTAATTATAATGGCTGCTTCAAAAACACAGCAATCATTAGAAATAAATCCCACTGCATATGAACTGTAATATGCAATGTGAAACTATCTGTGATCCGGATTTTTTTAAATAGGGTATTATGCTGGTCATTTCAATTAAATCTACAGAAAATACATTAGATGTAATGATATGGATCATGCAAAATACCTGCACTAAGTGCATTGAAATCCATGGGCTCTTATTATGTCAGTGAATGCATGATCAGATTTAAAGTTGATTGATTTATGAAGTTTACTTGAATGTAAACCTTCAGGCAGATATGTTTTCTCTTTAGTATTTGTAAGAGCTTGACACTGTGGGACTTCTTATCACAAAAAAGATTATTCAGATCTACCATAATGCACATATTTGTTGCTAATATGACTATTACTATTGCATGAATGTATGTATTTTACCCTATAACATCCAGAGGTTCTTTATCCTTTCTAATCTTCTAACTCTACTGAAACATGGGAGAAAGACAAGCCTTACAGCTTGGGTACTTGATAAGGACTTAAAAAAAATATATGTTTAAATGCCAGGCATTTTACAGATTCCACATGTGAATCTCAGTCAGCCACTTAACTTCCATGAATGGGATTTTAAAAAATGGTAAGACTTCAAAACAGGATTTTTTCTGTTTAATGGAATTTTCATATGCACTACAGTTTGTTAAAGGTATTACTTGCACTGATTTCAGTTTTGAAAATCCCACTAGGAAATATACACTTCTATAGAAACCAGAATACTTTTGCTTTTGGACACCACTTAATGCAACACTTAACCCTAAAAGCCACTGTTGTAGCATTTTAATTTGAGATCAGCCAATTTGCTTCAGAGAGAAATGGATATGTCATTGGTGGTGTTTGTGTGTGAACCTGCATCTGCACAGAGGTCCTTCCACAGACGTTTGAAAACAACTGTGTATTAATGTAGTTGTGTGAAGTTTTTATTACAAGTGTTCATGCAAAATGTAAGCCAAACTCTTCTTTCAGGGACACCACTGTCATTTTGGAGACTGAAAGGAATGGAATTATTTCACTGATGTGAGAAAGGACTGTACTGTGTATATTTCCTGATGTATTGTCTTAATGTATAATTGACATGAAGGAAGGTGTTGCTCCTATAACTTTCCTCAGCACAATAAGAAGACAATCCTGATGGTCTTTTCAGTCTGGTGTTGTCCCTGAAAGCAGGTTCAGCTTCTTACAAATTTTGAAGCATTGTCAGTCTTTTATTAAAGAGTAGATTGGGCTATCCCACATTTTATGGTAATATTTGGCAGTTTTCTGTACAGTTATACAGATGCTTCGCAAGGTGGTTCAAAGCAAAAGTCCACACTTCAAAAATACATTTGTTACATTTCTCACCTAACATTTCTTTAAGTGAGACCACAGTTTATTTGTGATTTCTAAGGAGAAAATATCTAAGGGAAAAACTTTATAAGTTGAAAGACATTTAAAAATGTTCAACTATAATTGTGACTGTACACCACTTTATATCTCCACATTTCTGCCAAGGGCCAAGTTACCCAAGGGCACTTAATAAAAACAGATGATCTGAAGCTGACATTGCAGACAGAATTCCTGCCTTATCTCCAGGTTAATATGATAGTATTGGCCAGTGTTCAAAATCATGCTTGACAACAGTGTCACTGGATCCTCTGTCAAGGCAGTGAGCCGGTTTTACTTCAGTATCGTTTTCATTATAACAACATGATTACTGAGAGACTTCCTACTTAGTTTAGAAAACCACACAGAACTGTAAAATAAAATTGTAGTATCATAAAATGTCCAATAAAATATAATTTCATATGAAAAAAATAAATTTTGCGCAGATCTACAATTAGTATTTCTAATAAACTCTCTGAATACTTTTCCAAATAGAAACTTTTCTCTGTTTTTCTTATGGAATGATCATTGTCATTTTCTTTTATGGGACTGTGGAAGACCAGAGTTGATTTCTTTTTGTATCTGATAACAAACAATAGACAGACTCACTCAGAAATGTCAGATTTTTCCTTTCTATCTATCGGGGACTGTGGTCTTTTTCGATCTGATTTCATGGTTCCCTGATTTTCTGATTTCTTAGTTAGGACTATGACATATTAATGTGTTTATTGTGTGCCAACAGAGCATTATGACTAGAACTCAACAGTGTGGTGGAAATGTTAAAAATGAACAAAAAAATGCCCGAACAAACTCAAGAATATTCAAGATTCACTATGGAGAAACAGAAACATTTTTTTTTCCAAGCTTGAAACTCAAATTGTGTATCAAAGATTTCATTAGAATCTGTGTTATGACTGCTGCCAGTTGAGCCATGCTGCACACACCAATGAATCATCATGTGGCATATTGTAGAGGCTTCTGTGTATTAAAATAGATGATTCAAGGCTAACCTTATTGTCACTCCTCTTTTCCTGTACAGGCATATTTGCTTCTTTTCTGAAAATATGGTTGCTACAACTTCTTGATTAGTATTATGAAAATTAAATTTAATAAATATTATGTTGTTTTTACAACCTACTCTTAAGGTTAAAAAAAGAACGTGAAACAAATATACTTGACTATAATTAAAGGCAGTCAAAGTCAAGGGACCTTCTGATGTATGTACGGAAAAGGAGTAGTGTTAGTGGTTCCCTTTCCATTTTGTATTTTTGAGTTAATTACTTTATTTTCCTTCTTATATTAAATCAACATAACAAAGATTTTTTTGTTGTTGTTTCTTTCCTTCCCCAGATGTACATCCAGACAACAACACTTACTGTCTCCATGAGTTTAAGTGCTTCTGTGTCTCTAGGCATGCTCTACATGCCCAAGGTTTATATTATCATTTTTCATCCAGAGCAGAACGTCCAAAAACGGAAGCGGAGCTTCAAGGCTGTGGTGACAGCTGCCACAATGCAAAGCAAACTGACCCAAAAAGGAAATGACAGACCAAATGGCGAGGTCAAAACTGAACTGTGTGAAAGTCTTGAAACCAACAGTAAGTCATCTGTAGACTTTCCCATGGTCAAGAGTGGCAGCACTTCCTAATAGATGTACGTTCACAAGAATGCATTTTCTTTTAATAATAAACTCCACTCTTTTTGTTTCTTGTTCTGCATGAATCCAGAGACGTGTCAAAATTCTTGTACTGTTGAATGTAGGAATGCCTAGAGTTGTTTCAGACAAATTGTTTTTCACAGGAGGCTAGTATAAAGAAAAAATAAGCACCAGCAGATTTTGGAAAACCACATCTTTTTAAAATGATCTGGTTTAGATAGTGCTAATTTGATGTGTTGTGTATTGCTATGACAGTTGTGGTATGTCCTGGAAGTTCATGCGATGTATTTGTGGTCAAAACTCCAATGCTGTTAAAAAATAATCTAATGAAAACAGTTAACATTGGTTTTATTTTACAGTTAGATATGGAAGTGAAAATAATGCTTTTTACCTTTCCACCTTAACTTAATATTTGGTGACTTTTTCATTTATCACAACTCATGAGTACTAATGCTTCTCAGAATAACTCTTCCCATCCAGGTTTTTGTTGTAGTCTTACTCATCTTAGTGCAAAATTGTGATAATTTGTATACAGCTTAATCATTACACATTCTGATATGTCACAGGTGAGTAATGGGAAAAAGTTCTTGAATCTTGCCACATCTCTAAATTGCTCTGGTATAGAACAAAACAAAGACTGTATCTTGCATTCCATCATATGACATACAGTCTTATAAACTGAATTTCACAATAATAAAAATAATAAAATATGAGTAGAGCCAGTAACTTTACCCCAGGAGCTTAGTAGTGATGGATAACTGGTCTCTATTGAGAAGTTAGAGGTCACATAAGATAGACAGCAGCTGTTACAGTTAAATACAATTTTTTCAGTCATTTTACTGCAAATTAAGTTTGTTTGTTTGGTTGGTTTTTTTTTTGTTTGGTTGTTTTTTTTTGTTTTGTTTGTTTGTTTTAATTTTTATTACTTTTTAATTATGTTGATAAGAGATTGATTAGTACTGTTTTGCTTGAGCACATTCAGATAAGACAGTATCAAGCTTACAGAAAAATAATGCACTTATTTTAAAAAAATGCAACCCACCATAGAATTTAGTGTTTGCCAGATTGAGGACTATATAAAAATAGTCTATAAGTTTACCATACTATAGTTGCTTATGCATGGAGAATGCTGAGTGCAAACCAATTCACTTGAAAACTCACGACCCATCAAAATGTGTAAACCTGCTAGACTGAGTTATGCATTTATACAGATTCAGATTATGACTTGTAGCAAAGAGGAAAAGGAGAAAGGCAATTAAATTGCTTGTGGATCAAATAATAGGATGGAAATATGAAGAACTCAATAATTTCTCAAATCTTTAGAAGTCACCAAAAGAAAATTCAGAAGGAGAAGAGAGGTAGATTTTGCTGAGTTTGTAAAATTATAGACTTCTGAGGAAAGTTGAAAGAAGGGATTCCACAGTAAGGTGAGAAAGAGTGTTGATAGGAAAGTCTTGAGTATCTGCTGTTTATCTACTGTACCTAATTAAGGAATGCTGTGTCTGGTATTCCTTAAACTATGATTATACATAATTCATGGAAACAGCTGCTATTGGAAGTAAGTCTGCTTCTCCACTAGTGTCATGTATGCAAGTTAATGCTTATTTACTGTGCTCCAAACATGATTTTATCAGTAATACCTCTATATAATTCTGAGCTCACTAGGAGTATATCCTGACTAGGCTTTGATCCAGGCGTCATAATGCTTCATAGGCAAAAATTCAAAGTCAGGTAATTTGCACTCCAGAGAGTTGTTGTCCCTATATAATTGAGCTCCTGGCCTCAACATGGCTTTCTATTTTCCCCAAAATTGTTCTGTACCATTTGGATTTGATCATCTTCCCTTTTGTCTGCCAAAACCATTATTGTCAATACTTTTGGATGTTCCTGTGAATTATCAGTGCACAATGCCACATAGTGCCAGCAATAGATGCCCAGAGACTGGGGAGGGATCACAGGTCAACAGGAGAGCACCTGAAGAGAAGAAAAAAGGAGTTACAGCCACTAAGTCAGCTCTATCAGGGGCCCAGCTTAAATGACTCTATGCAAATGCACATAGCATGGGAAATAAGCAAGAGGAGTTAGAGACATGTACACCTGCAGGACTATGATCTTATTGGCCTCATGGAGATATGGTGGGATGATTCTTCTGACTGAAGTGTTGGAATGGATTAATACAGGCTCTTTAGGAAGGAGAGCCAGGGGACATGAGGAGCGGGCATTGCCCTCTGTGTCAATGACCATCTGGATTGCATGGAGCTCTGCCTGGGGATGGATGAGGAGCCGACCAAGAGGTTATGGGTCAGGATTGAAGGGAAGGCAGGGACAAGAGATGCTACACTGAGGATCTGCTACAGGTGACCTGACCAGGAAGACTGTGTGAATGAGGTCCTCTATAGACATATAGGAACAGCTTCATGTTAACAAGCCCTGGTCCTTATGGGGGACTTCAACCACCCTGATATCTTTTGGAGGGACAACGTAACAGGGCACAAGCAATCCAGGAGGCTCCTGGAAGGCACTGATGATCACTTTCTCCAACTGATAGAGGAGACAACATGCTGCTCCCACCAACAAGGAGTGGCTGGTGGGGAATGTAAAGCTCAAGGGCAGCCTTGGCAATAGTGACCATGAAATTGTGGAGTTCAAGATCACTAGGGCAGCAAAGAGAGTGTACAACAAATTCACTACCCTGGACTTCAGGAGAAGCAGACTTTGGTCCCTTCAGGGATCTGCTTAGTAGAATACCATTGGATAAAGCCCTCTGGAGGGAACAGGGGCCAAGAAAGCAAGTTAATATTCTAGGATCACCTTATCCAAGTTCAAGTTCAGAAGCAATGCATCCAGACAAAGAAGAAATCAGCTAAGAACACCAAGAGGCCTGCATGGATGAACAAGGAGCTCCTGGACAAGCTCAAACATTAGAAGTAGGCCTACAGAGAGTGGAAGCAAGGACAGATAGCCTGAGAGGAATACAGAGAAACTGTCCAAGCAGTCAGGGATCAGGTTAGGAAGGCCAAAGTCCTGATAGAATTAAATTTGACCAGGGGTGTCAAGGGCAACCAAAAAAGCTTCTGTAGGTACATCAATGATAAAAAGAAGACTACAGAAAGTGTGTGCCCTCTCCAGAAGGAAACAAGAGACCTAGCTACCAGGGACATAGAGAAGACTGAGATATTCAACAACTTTTTTTCCTCAGTCTTCACTGACAAGTGCTCTAGCCACACCGCCCAAGACACAGAAGGCAAAGGCAGGGACTGGGAGAATGAATAACCGCCCACTATAGGAGAAGACCAGGTCTGAGACCATTTAAGGAACTTAAAAGTGCACAGGTCCATGGGACCTGATGAGATGCATCCACAGGTCTCGAGGGAACTGACAGATGAAGTAACTAATCCACTATCCATCATGATTGAAAAGTTTTGGTAGTCTGGTGAAGTTCCCACTGAGTGTAAAAGGGGAAACATATCCCCTATTTTTAAAAAGATAAAAAAAGATGTGGAGAACTACAGGCCAGTCAGTCTCATCTCTGTGCCTGACAAGATCATGGAGCAGATCATCATGGAAACTGTGCCAGGGCACATGAAAAATAAGAAGGTGATTGGTGATAGCCAGCATGGCTTCACTAAGGTCAAATCATGCCTGACAAATTTGGTGGCCTTCTACAATGGGGTTACAGTGCTGGTGAATAAAGGAAGAGAAACTGACATCATCTACCTGGACTTGTACGAAGTGTTTGACACTGTTCCACATGACATCCTTGTCTCTAAATTGGGGAAACATGGATTTGATGGATGGAATACTTGGTAGATAAGGAATTGGCTGGATGGTTGCACTCAAAGAGTTGCAGTCAGTGTGGAGAGCAGTGACAAGTGGTGTTCCTCAGGTGTCGCTACTGTAATAGGTGTTCAACATCTTTGTCAGTGGCATGGACAGTGGGACTGAGTGCACCCTCAGCCAGTTTGACAGTAACATCAAGCTGTGTGGTGCGGTCAACACGCTGGAGGGAAGAGATGCCATCAAGAGGGGGCCCATGCCTACCCCATGAAGTCCAACAAGTGCAAGGTGCTGCACATGGGTCAGGGAAATTCCAACCACAAATACAGGCTGGGAAATGAGTGAATTGAGAGCAGCCCTGCAGAGAAGGACTTGTTGGTGTTAGTGAATGGGAAACTGAGTACGAGCCAGCAATGTGTGCTCACAGCCCAGAAAGCCAACCATATCCTGGGCTGCATCAGGAGAAGTGTGACCAGCAGGTCAAGATAGGTGATTCTCCCCCTGTACTCTGCTCTCATGAGAACCCATCTGGAGTACTGTGTCCAGCTCTGAGGCTCTCAACATAAGAAGGATATGGACCTGTTGGAGCACATCCAGAGGAGGCCACAAAGATGACCCAGGGTCTGGAGTACCTCCCTTATAAGGATAGGCTGAGAGAGTTGGGGTTGTTCAGCCTGGAGAAGAGAAGGCTCCAGGGAGACGTCATAGAGACCTTCCAATACTTAAAGGAGGCCAACAAGAAAGATGGGGAGGAAGTCTTTATCAGGGAGTGTAGTGATAGAATGAGGGAGAATGGTTTTAAACTGAAAGAGGGTAGATTTAGATTAGATATAAGGAAGAAATTCTCTCCTGTGAGTGTGGTGAAACACTGGCACAGGTAGCCCAGAGAGGTTGTGGGTGTCCCATCACTGGAATTGTTCAAGGCCAGGTTGGATGGGGATTTGAACAACCTGATCTGGTGGTAGGTGACCCTGCCCATGGCAGGGGACTGGAACTAGATGATCTTTAAGTTCCCTTCAATCCCAAACAATTATAGGATTCTATGAAGTCGTTTTCTGTAAGTCAGTAGTAAAAAGTTCTCACTATTGCAAAATTTCCTCTTGTACTGACTCCATGTGAGGTAGATCTTTTTTTATCAGTGATAGTATATGAAGCTGATCACAAATAATCAGGTTATTCCTAGTATATCATAATTGTGTAGTAAGCATTTCCCAACATTTCCCAAGAACAAATACTGGTAGTGACAACAATGCTCATAACTAGGTAAGAAATAAGGTGACACAGTCAGATAATTCCTTTTGCTTCCCATCCAGAGACAACTCTGATGTGTCTAGTTTGTCCTGTTCCATGTAACAGACTTTATTCCATGTTGTCTTCTCTGTGAATACAGTCATGTTTTTTTATGGAAATAAATTCATATTCAGTGGAAAACAAATTGTATCTGGGAAACAGGACGAAAAAAATATATCCGGATGCAATTACAGAAGGCATAACAATAACAAGTAATTTAAATACATATAGGTCAGATCACTATAATCATTCTAAATTGCTTTAGATAGTGTTTTATTTTATTCTTTTTCTTTTTGTCTCATTCCAACAGCAATATAGTAGCAGGAGCTAGAAAAGAGTGTTCATTCCCAGAAATACTTTTAGCCAAGTCTGTTAGTTTTTCTGGCCATCTATGCTTGCCAAATGCTGTTCATGTTATTACTATGAAATGCTAACAGTCTTAAAGAGCAGGACACCAGCTGCTGAAGCTTTCAGATCCCCAAACAGGAACTGTAGGCTTATTACAGTGAACTATAAAGACACTTGCAATATTTATCAAGTAAGAAAAAAAAAACATTGTTTGGAGATAACATTAGATTTAATAGATTTTGAACTACTATCTACACTGTCTTCTTGTGCTATAATTTTTTAAGTGAGAACACTCAGAACTCAATAGGATAATTTTTGTTTCTTGATCAGTCCTAGATTAATTCTGTCAAAACTGTCTCAGATATATAACAAAATTACAGCAAATTAACAAATATCTCTAAATCACCTGAGGTGCAGTTACTACTTTATTTTATATTTTGAGCTTCTTGCAAATTTATTCTGCTCCCTTCATCTTTTTGTTCCCAAGTGTGCAGAGTTTGCAGATGTACATTTATCTGTTAATTCTTAGCTGGGAACAAAGTCCTTTTATGGTCTAAGGATCTTGGTGCCATTTCAGCAGTCCTGCATTATTTTCAGAAGGAACTTAACAGGGCAAAGGAAAAATAGAATCCTCTCAGAAATCCAGCTGTGGAAACATGGGAGAGTTCAGATGGGAGCAGTACATCCCATCTGAAAAATATGAAAGATGTAAATGAGGCTATATTTGCTTCAAGTGTCCCAATACATGCAAATAAAACTATTTTATGTTGGTACTTGAATGCTGTGATCGATTGTGTGAAAGACGTGCTTAATGTGCCAAAAGCAATCCTTTCATGAATTAGCTCTTCCATACACAAAGTACTGGAGCTACCTGTGCAAGTGGAAGTAAGAAATACTACATTTTGCAGCTTCCTTTTGATTATTCGTTCTTATCTATACATTCTTAAGGAACAAAAATTGTAGTGATATATGAATTATATTGGTCTGGTTCTGTTGTGTCTTACAGAATGGAAAATGCAATATTAGAATCAAATTGCTCAGAAACTCAAAGAAAACATGAAAAAGCAAACAGCAAACTTATTTATACCACCTAGTATTATTCTGCAGCAATTTTAGTGATGTTTGATTTAGTTTAATCTTTCATGAAGGAGAAAGAAACTGCCATTTCTTGGTTTCTGGAGTCTATTCTTCCCAAATAATTGGATTATTGGGCTGGATTTAGGAGTTAGCATGAGTAATCCTTTTCCTATCTATCTCATCTGTTCCCACCAGATCTATATAGAAAAAAGAAATTGAAGAAAGGAAGGAAGGTATGGGAATAGAATTAAGATCTTTGAATCTATAGACCAGACAACCACCAAATTATTTTCATCCTGCCAGTTGCAGTCTTCACTATGACAAGCAGAACATATCTGTAGCTGACGGAATATAAAACATATGGGAAACCAAATTTCTCTTTATGTAGTGTGACATAGACCTTATTATGGAGACAAAAAAGACACAGTCTCCTGGCAGTCTGATTTGCCATGCACCCAACTGGTTTAAAATTAGGGAGCTGCCTATGAGACCTGATGTCATCACTTCACTCTTCTCACCACTACATTATCACAGCAGTGGAGAGTTAGGCCATATTTTTTACAGCAAATTCATAAGATATAAGGTCTAGAAGATGACACAAAATTCCACATAAGATTCACAGTTGTTCACTTTTACAATAGTAAAGGTGTTTAACGTTCTTAACATGTTGCTGTATTCTGAACAAGGGGTAATAGCTTGGCTCAGAGGAAGACATGATCAGCTGACCATCAACAATAAGAGACCAAAATAGCATGGCAGCTCTAAAATATAGCCTAGGCTTTCATAAACGTTTCTGCTTTTTGTCGGAATGTTCTTCATAGAATGTGCTCTGTAGGCACTAGCTACTCAGTTTCACTACCTTGGAGATGTTTCTCATGTTAGGCTTTGCTCTAAATTAAAATACATCTATACAGAAATCAGCCAAAATAATACCAGATAAACAGTATTTTTAAATTCTGTTATGGATATGCTAAAACCACTAATCATTGTTCCTCTCTGTTGCCCTCTGCTTCCCCAAGTCATGAAAAAAATAAGTTATCTTCAAGAACACAGAACTTGCCATCCAATTTACAGCTTATATACATGCTTAAACTTTCTTACTTTACTCCATGAACATGGGCCTTGGTATTTGGAAATATAATTGGACACTGTCTGGGTTCAAATATTAAATATGTGGGATTTTTTATTCTATCTTGATTCTAAAAAATCCTGAACTTTGTTTTCTGTTGTTGTTTGTTTTTGGTTTTTTAATTTACAGCCTCCTCTACCAAGACAACTTATGTCAGTTACAGCAATCAGGCAAACTGAGCAGGAATGAAATTCACTGGAAGACCTGCAGAATCGGATCTTGCAAACATAGACTTTACCACCACCAGAATTCATTCTTGGAAATATCACTAGACTACATTCAAATCAATAGTCAGTCTCCTAAAGGACAAGGATTAAACAAGAGGTAAAAGGCAAAGACAGGGGAAGGAAAAGTCCAGTTTTATAACATAGAGACAGAGTATCAAGCTTATGAACTGTTCGCTCACAAAAGGAAGTAAATCACAAAAGGAAAACAAAGGTTAGCTTGTGAAAAAATGCTGTTGAAATAAATCATGTCTGATGTTATATTTGTAAGTACTTTTTTGTGATTGTGACAATTTCCTTTCCTGTCCTACATTGTTCAACTCGTAAAAGAAGATGAGTTTGTTTCTTGTGGCGGCTGACTGAATTAAGTCCTGGGTTATGCTAAAAAAAATGCAATGGTCAACGCATGCTAATTTTTATACAAAATAATTTATTTCTAATAATAAAGGAATGTTTTGCAAATGTTGAGACTTGTTTTGTTGCAGTTTTAAGGAAGAAAAATCCTTACACTGTTGTCTATTATTTGTTTAGAATGTGCAGTAAAGGTGAGCGTACAAATAAAATAATCGTGGCATCAGAAGAATGCAGTGTAAACTCTAAGCATGTGTGTGTGTGTGTATGTGTGCACATGTGCGTGTATGTACGTGCATGCCTACATGCATGTGTGTGTCTGTACTCTGCGGTGTGTGAATTTATTTGTTCAAAGCTTTGTGACTATATTTTCTAATGGAAGGATTTTTTCCCCCCTTCTGACCCTCAAAGTAAGTGCATTTTATATGTTTGTAAAGTGAAGGAGTCCTGACAGTTATTATTTTGTATGATTGTATTTTATTTTTGAACCTCCACTAATAATTTTGATCCTTTCAATTTCTGGAATTTATAGTTTGTAAGACTTTATGACAGGTAGTCCGGATTAAGCTGAAAGTCTATTCAGCCCAGTATCCTGTCTCTGACAGGGGAATGTAGCAGATGCTTATCTCAATAAAGGTGACTTTGAAATAACAGGAGAGAAATCAATGAAGAATTTGGAAAGCAGTAACCTAGTGGATATATGTACTATTGCCTTATTAACAACAATCAGACAAATAGATGTCCATCTACAATCTTCACACCTTCTAACTCCCATGTCAAATGACTGTGTGTGCGTTAGAAATGATTATGCAAAGAGAAAGAAAAATTCATATAGATATCTATCATGTTAATAAACCCCTCCAAAGAAGTTTTAAAAAAGACAGCTAAGAACTTTCCAACTTGTTACTATACCTGTGATGTTCTTTAAGACTTTTTCACTCCAAACACTATTTACCATTCATCAAGTCAATGGGTCTTCATAATCAGTTGGCTATTAAATGTTATTTCTCCTGAATTAGCCTGGATGGCTCCTTGTGCTTTTTTCCTCAAAGGAGCTGTATTTTTATAACATATCTTAAAGAAGCTGTGGTGTGTCCTAACTTATATGAATGAAAGTTGAAGTATCTGAAATGGAATCTTTCTGTTACAATGTCAACATTTATACTCCACCAGAGTCAGCAAACTGCATGAGAGTGAATTTCCATTTTCAAAATATTTGACAAAAACATAGTTTTTTTGTTTTGTTTTGTTTTGTTTTGTTTTGTTTGTTTTTTTTTTTTTTTTTTTTTCCAGCATTTAAACACCTGAATTATTAACCAATGATTGCTTTGGTATAGTGTGGTATTGTGTGTTTGGTTTGTGTGACATACTGTGTGAAAATTCCTTTTCGACTATGCCACAAACACATCAGTCTCAAACCTATAAACTAATATATGCTTAACTTTAAGCATGAGTAATTGAGCTAATGCAATAACGCTTGTGAAAACTGTTCATAAAACCAGTTTTAGTTCTGTTTTGTTAGCTAGTATCTCATCAAATTCAAGGGTTTTTTTTGTGAAAATGTATTGATTAGATAAGTGTTTTCACAAGAGACTTCCATGTCTAGGATGGATTTCCTAAGAGAGAAAAAGAGAGAATCTGTTCTATCTGCAAACCATGTTTTGCCACTGTTTCTTTTCAAGAAACCTTTGAAAATTTTAGTTTTCAATCCACAACAAAAAAAATAAAATATTTTGTCTGTAATATCTCTATGTAATAACATAAGCATAACAATATGAATTTAAAAACCAGTACATAGGAATTGCCTTTTAAACACATTTCATATACAAATAAACATATTTTATATACACATAAAGATCAGCATATGATATATTAATATCTTCCAGTTTCACAATAGTCCAAAGAAAATTTTATCCTAAACAGATTTACCGAGATAAATATACAGTTTTCTTGGTTGAGCAGTTGAGTAAAAATGGAATGCAAATTATTCTTTACATTTTTTGTGTGATTCTGTCTGAAACATGGAGTATATTAAGTCCATGAGTCTCACTAGTATTATTGCAACTTATCAGATAAATGAGCACATATTATGAATTATGGATTGAATTGGACGTTTTCAAAATGCAACAGAACAGCACTGGTCTACAGATTTTGCTTCTATAGAGTAGTTATGTTCAGTTTATGCATTTGCATAGAATGGTGCATATCTGTCTCCTGTAACTGTGATCAAAAGCACATTCTTCTCTTGTATCCCTCTAGAGCTATGAAAGAACAATGTATTTTATTTCTAATTGAAATGTCAACTTTGTTCTCTTCAGCATAGGAGACTTTCCTGTGCAGACAATAGCAGTTCCAAAGATTTTTTTCTAGCAACCTGATTTGTGACTTCTGCTTCCAAGACTGTGTCTTCAGGTCTCTTTAAGTCCCATTTCTCCAATAGATTGCACATCAGCTCTACAAGTCCTAACTTCTAGGTTAGGTGACCTAAATTTTGTAACCCTACCTGAGCCCTACTTGGGGGATTATTGATTCAGAGACTGCAGTCTACAGCCTCTAACCATAACTGATGCACCTTTTTCAGCATCATCATTGAACACAAATGGTTCAGATTGAAGGAATTAAATATTTTTCAAAGATTGATTCTAATTAGGTTGAGTGATCTTTTTTTCAACTTACTGGGGCTTTTTCTCCAGTTTACCAGTTATCATAAAAAGCAAACTCCTAAAAAAATTAATTACTCTAAAGAAAGAACCAAAGAATTGTGTAATACAAAGGAATGAAAAACTGTTATAATTTTGCAACATGAGTATGAAAAAGGATGAACTCTAGAAAAATTGCTTCCACTGTTTTTTACTTTTTATATTACAAGGTCCATTTTTATCAGATTGGGGGAATTCAATCATCAATAAGAAGAAAAATCCCTGCAGAGTCTGTGGTTACTGTGCCTTTGAATACTCATACAGGAGCTGCATTTTTCTTCTCTCTCTATGAAATAGCCATTACTCAATCTTTCTATACAGAAAAGTCACTGTATGGAGTTTTTTATAGTTGTTTGTGTTTTGGTTTTTGTTTGTTTGTTTTGGTTTTTTAACAACCTCTGTTTCTACCTTGTTCTGTTTTTCATTTTATAGCATGGCCATTCATGAAGTTGCAGTTAGACCATTATCAACATTACTGTTATAAATTACATTATCTGACACACACAAAGATTCTGCAGGTTGAAACTTAGCATGTATTGTCTTTGTGTATATGCAAAATAACGTAAATGGAAAAATAGAATTAATGAAGTAAGTTAAAATGAAAATCTTACAAACAAAATAATGTCCTGAGGCAGATGTAATCAGAATGTCACAACAATTTAAAAACTGAAAGTTGGTCAATGATCATAATACAGTATGTTTAGTTGCACAGTATGTACAGTTATATATAGTAGAGTGAGGAAAATTAAAGGAAAACATATAAGAAAGAACCATAAAAAGTATAAAAGTTCAATATCCATTTTCACATACATTTTCACTCTCTGTCCTTCAAAGTATATTTTGAGGGCCTATGGCCTTAATGTAAAGATCATTCAAGTTAGTGAAAGTCTTACCTTTAATTTAGTGGATTCGACATCAGGCATTAGATGGTTTATTATTATATTAAACTATAACTTTTTAAAACTACTAGCTTTGAGTAAATGACTGACACTGAAAGATATACATTGATACACATTACTTATACATCAATTCTTAGCTACATTTTAATTGATAATTATAAGCCTCAAAATACTTTATGCATGCAAGTAATGCTGGTGTATAAATCACTCAAGTGTTTATAAGAATTATCTGTACAAATTAGATTTTATTAATTAAATGGTGTTACAAGACTGCTAAGATAGGTCTTCTGTTGGCCTGACTTTGAGACACAGGGCACTTTTAAATTACTTAGTCTTCCCTGGTACTTGAAAGCGCGCAGCAACTCAGAGCTACAGAGGGCCATTTTAACCTGTTCTAAAACAATGATTTTTGAGGGAAAAAGAACCAAACAGTAAAATCATTAGAGGAGTATAGACTATGATAAAATTCTTTTTAGGACTGATTGAAGTTAAACACCTCCATAGCTAAAGTAATCTAGATCTCAGAACTTTCCATTTATAAACAAGGAATGGGTGAATGTCTTGAACTGACTTGCAACCTTAGTTGTGACAACTTTCATTGCCTCACTTCACAAATGTGAGCAGCTCATTGTAGAATTAAAATGCACACAGATCAAAGCCTGGGTTGATGCCTCTGGCTTACAGACAGGTGACATGGTGAAATCCCCTGTCAATGACAATGTCTTATAATAGAAAAGCTGTCCCAACATATAAATCTAGTGCATACTAGTTTTAGTCCCTCCTATCAACCATACACTTCCACAGACACTAAAGATATGCTGTATGCTAAAGATTTGATCCAAACCCAAGTGACATTCACAGGAGTCTTTTAGTAGGCTTACTTAGTCAGAACCACCCAGAGGAACTGGATGATTCTACTTACTTCTAGTTCAGACTGTAACCTGAAACCATTCAATGACTTATAAATCAGATGGGCAATACACAATGTCAAAATACATTCCAATCTAATTTTTATCCAGAGGAAACTACTGTTGTTATGAATGAGGTTCCAGTGGCAAGACCAAAAGATGCATGCTAAAAGCACAGTGACTGAAGTATTGTGCTAATGAAAGCCTGCAGGTTATGGCTTATGCACATTAGTGAGACTGTGACTAAAAATGTGGTTAGCCAAGTTTTGTTAAACAAGGAGTTTGTCTCAAGTATTTTCAGTCCACTCAGATTTCACAGTAATTCAGTAGCTGAGATCCTTAAGTTCAATAACTGAACTTTTGTGTAGGCACAGTAACATTTTTTAATCTAAAATTATAATAAATGATTTATTGTATAAATTTAGGGTTTAGTTCTGATTGTGGAGAAGCAGACTAATATTTTAAAAGTATTGTTGCTCATTTATGTGTGAGTACAATGAAGTGACTCCATCAGGACATGCAGTTTTATTTTAGTGAGATCAGGAACAAGTCCTTAATGTTTTTTTGTGACTGTGGGTTAGATACAATGAGATCTGAAAGACTCTATGTATCAGGTCAATGAACCAGAAATTAAACAGAATTTATAGACAATACTTTAAGTGTTCTATAGGAAGAGTAATGAGCCACTTTGTCAAAAATCCAGTTTTCAAGAACTGCCTAAATAGCAGTTTCCACAGCAGGGATTTTAACTAATAGTATCAGCTCTCTTTCAATGAATAGATAATTTTTATTACTAACCAAGGAGAGAAGTGAAGAAAAGCATTCTTAATAGATCTAGATTGTAAATGTTTTGTATTGGAATACAATTTACTCATGTGTCTACTTAAGGGCAGAATGTGAAAGAAGACAGAGCATGCTGGATAGATAAAGAGAAAATATATCTCTTGCAGCATTCTTTTGTAAAGCTGTGGTTTGAAAATGTATAGGAATGATCCAGCATATTTCATGATCACATCAACCATTTAATAAAATGATAGCTTATCACTATGCTTTCAAATAGCTTATGTGCCATGTGGTATAATTTAGAAATTACACACAGACTTGCATGTTCTGAATAAATTTTAAGGAGCAAAATTCAGTGACGGGAGAGGCAAGCATTACTTTTCCCAGTTTCATTGGTACGTAATATAATAGCATCTTTAGCACTTGTGATACTTCAATTGTTTACATCCAGAAAACACCATTTCATATTTTACATGCATGTTTCATTTGCCATGGGTGATTACCTCCTGCAATCTAAATGTGAAATGGATTTTTTCTCAACAAGAAGTAATTTCTTTCTGACTTTCTCCTGAAATTTCAGTAGCTAATAGGAGAGCAATGTATGTGTTGCTAATTCTTATTATGTTTTCTGGTAAATTATTGTGATTAATGGGATAGAGAAAATACAAGAAAAAATAGATCTTATCTGTGGCCTGCATCCTATACTTCTGAATATATGTGAGTTGTATTGTGTGCTTTTAGCTCCTTACTTGGCTTAAATTTACCAGTAATATCATGAGAACTGCAAAATATATTTGGTGGAAATAATCTTTTGCATCTGTGCAATGGAAACAAATTGGCTGATGTGAAAGACATACTCAACTGGAAACATTTTGGGTATGATAACTTCAAGGAAATTGGAAACCTTAATAACAAGTCTATCAAAAATTTTTATCAGGAAATGAACTACAAATTAGGAGTATATTAAAGTCTTTTGAAGATTTTAAAAGTTTGTCTATAAAAGGTCACTGTAGAATTGTTTGTACATTTCATGAATGTTGATAACTTTTTAAATTCTTCCATCACATTGAAACACTAAACTAATGGAGAGCAATAGTTTTTCTCATTTGGCATTATAGTATGACAGCAGGTGGTTAGCTGCCAGGAACTTACTATTTTCAATGGTACAACAGCAGGGAAGGGAAGAGAAAACAGCAGTGTCCCCCAGAGCTAAAACAACGTTAGAAGCACAGTAAGATGCACAACATCCTGAATGGCAAACAAAGCTTTTGCTTGTATTACACAAATGACTTGTCTCTCGGTAGAAGTGGAACAATATGACATGCAGAGGAGTATGGACATGAAAGAGGAAAAAGAGCAGTGACAGAAAAATAGTATCTAAAACTCTACTGGAAGCAGCAGAAAATGTTGGGAAGTTCTGTTGTTGAAGAACTGTTTCAGCTCCAAAGAGTCCATGATGATCTCTGTGCTGATCTCTGTCAAGGGCACATGCCATCCACATAGTGTGTGCTAATATTACATAATCCACAGAACTGCAGTGAGCAAGCATGACAAAATAAGCAATAGGAGCCATTAGAGCTAATGTTGGATGAGGTCACAGTTAAGAACATAGACTATTTTTCTTTGAAATTCAATCAAATATTATAATGATGTCCAAAGAATATGCACAACTTTCTGCAAAGACCTGCAAATACAAATATTTTAACATTTTATTCACAAGGTGTAGTCTGCGATTAAAGATTGAAATATATCCTTTAATATGGCACCTGTCTTTCTGCAAATGAACTAGCTCATTCTCTTCTGTCAATGACTAATTCAGTGCTAAGATTTCAGAAAATCTCTGGAGCCTTCCTGGCCTGTCATATCATAGTCTGAGAGTGAACTGGAAATTATTTTCTGAAATAAAAGGAAAGTTTCCTGTAAATTTTCTCACTTAAAATTGTTATTGTGTAGGATATGCTATATTTAACAAAAATAACTGAAAATGTCCAGCTCACCAGTATATTAAATGTATTCAGACTGAGTATGTCGGATAGCTTTAATTACTATCTGTTAGAAAGTGTTGGTCTTTTTCTTTATTGGTCAGATGTAGAAGAAACACATACCTAGAAACACACACAATGTCCAGTGCAAATATTACAGTGTCTTGTTCTACAGTGTCATCTAATAACTACAACCCTGCAAGTGCACTAACATCATCCTGATCCCAAAGGAAGCAAAACATAAACTACATTGCCAGTATTGGTTCCTGTTTCACGCAAATGTGACTTGGAGGCTCTTTGAACAAGTGATAAGCCAACGTTTAGTATTGTTCTGCAAAATTTTTCTGCAAGATTGATGCAGTTAACAATTGCTATATGCAATGCTAGTTTCAAAGCTTTTTTTGCTTCCTGTTTACCTGATACAGCATATAGTCTGATTCTGGGAGTCTTCTCCCCAAGTTAGCTGCAGTGTCTTTGCTGTCTTTGTCATCATTGTTTGTCAATATTAAATAACTATGACCTTTCATAAAATAAACTATTTTAAATTCATTTGCAGATATTTTTTCCTAGTCTTGCTAGTGTTGATGAATATTCCAATATATATGTTTTGATTTATGACTGATCACCATCTTTCTTCAATACAGCTTCTAGAAGTTCTCTTGTACTCCCTTTAGAGATTTTTATCCAAGCACTGGTTTTGGTATCATGGAAGAAAACATAATGGAGTAAATCTATGGCAACAGCAGTCAAGTATGAGGAATAACAGGGTTAAAAGTGCTTAAGGAAGTTAAACAACTCCAGAAAACAAATCTGGTTGGAGAGATGACTGACTGCTTTCTTCTGAGGAACTGAAGAATCATATCTAAAGGCAGCTTCCACAAGCTGCTGCCTGAAGTCTGCTTCAGTGGCTTACTGTTTTCTTAGAAAATCTCAACAACTGGATTAGCCTTTGAATGCTATCCATATTATTTTCCTTCCTGATAGAATTTTAATAAAATCCCAAAAAGATTAAGAAAGAGAGAATACACAGATGAAAATGAATATTGGAAATGCATATGATATATTGAATTGCCAAACTTTTGGGGACTTGCCCGTTACAACAATATGAAATCTTCATTGAAGATAAACCTATCCATACTTCTATTTATCTATCGATCTATTTCTTTATATATCTCACATATCACAGACTGTAAAGGGTAAACCTCAACGTTATTTGCCTGCTGTGTTTAACTCAGATGTGCAGTTCTTACTGTATGCATAATTTAGAGAGGATACAGAGTTGTAAATATAACTGCATCCATATATTCTGCCCCAGCTCCCCATAGATTTTCATCACAAGTGATAGACATTTCTTACAACGATATGCTGTTTATTTCTTCATTTCTATAGTTCATATACTTATCCGAAAATGCAGAACAAGTTGCAATCATTTTGATATACAGAGGTTATCATTTTTTGTGAGAGTTTTCATCTTTTTCCACTGTCTCCAGTGTGACACTGAACAAGGAATGACAGAAAGATTAGTTTTATATGAAATTCAGGATATTTTTTTTCACTGAATGACAGCTATGAAGTGCACAATTTGCAAGATAAAATAACAAAAATGTGATTATTTCAAATGCCAGACTGATGGTACTTTATAAATCATTGCCCAAAGCATCGAAAGTTTAGGACAGATGACTTGAAAGTATGTTCTAGAGATAGTTTCAAATGACAGTGTTTCAGAAGCTATTTCTTCACTTAAGAAAAATGAACTGTTACTTCAAGAAATAGTCCACATATAAAACCAGAAAAGAGAGAAAAAACAGCAGTGGCAATAACAACATAAATATTACAGGTGAAAGAAAGGAACCATTTGTTTTCTCAGACATCCTGATTAATTTAAGGCATTTTATAGTTATGTATATTGCTTTGCCAAGAAAATAGAAATGAGACAGTACAAATAACATGTTCACAAAAAGTAATCATACCATGCTTTCCAGTTGTTCTACCTTCAGAGAGGTGCTACACATATGTAAAAGTCTCTAGTATGGTACTGTGACTTCCTGCAGGGTTTTTTTCCTTGAAAGAACCTTGTTCATGATCCCCTTGCAATAAGCCTCCTTAAAACACATCATACTCTTCTTTCAAGAGCAAAGAGGATCAGCTGCTCATAGGCAGAAATCCACTTTGTAATGAACCCTGTGTGTCCATTTGAGGAAAGTAATACTGCCCTAGGCAGGTTCTTGCACATTTTCCACCACTGGCTCCTACTGTATACTTCTTACTGTCCAGGCACCTGACACAGCTCCTGACCTATGTTTGATGAGGCTGTGCTTGAAAGCCAGGCTTTCCCTAAGCAACACTAATGACAGCAGAATGTTTTTTGTAGTAGGAAAACATCACTGGAACTATTTCCCATCTGGGTGAATTTCCTATAGATATGAAGTCAGGGATCAAAGCAAGACCTTTTCTGGAGAGCAGAAGTGTATTGTCAGCTTTCCTGCCTGCTATGGTGGGGTTGAGCTGCCAGCTGCCAGGGCCAAAGGCCTGGTGTGCTGCTGATGCAAATGAGACTCACGGCTCTCTGGTGTGCGGAAGCAACACAACTCATCTGAAAAACATTTGCATAACGTGGACTTGCAATGCATTCTGACCCAGGATATAGATGTTACTGTTTACCTGGTAAAGTGACAGTAACAGATAGACCACAGTTTTTTGTTTCTTTCAACTTTGTGGAGTGAGTGTGGGTGTTTGTGGGGGTGTGTTTATCAAGTTAATTTTACAATAAATTAACTTATAGTTGCTTGGAGATGCTGAACAGAAGAGACTGGTATCATGTCATTTTCAAAGATCCACAATGTCTTCACTCATCTATTTTCCACCAAAAGCTAAATTTGATACCAATTAGATATGTAATATACAGCCAACATTACAAATTTTACACTGTCTTTTGGATAAACTGATTCAGGCTCTAAGAAAGAAAGAAAGAAAGACAAAAAAGGAGGTTGACTGACATACCGTGTATCTCTGTTTTCTATTTAGATATAAAATGCAAGTAGCAATGTGCTGACATCTAAAGAGATCAAATTATTCAGTCAGACAGATCTTTGCTGAGCAATTAAATGGGTCTACAGAGGTACTATTCCTGCACCACAAAAAAGTGTAAAGCCTTCTACATTAAGATAAAACAAATTATCTAACATTATGTGAAAATAAATAATGAGAATAGCCTACAAAGAATTGCTGGCTGTTAGCATTTTGTACATGATAATTTCCATATTTTAGTTAAAATACTGCTGAACCTGATGAATATTTTAATCACAATAAAATAGCCACTTTTTTTTTTTTTTTTTTTTTTTTTTTTTTTTTTTCTTTTCTACTACCGTTCTACATTTTAGTTGTGAACTTTTAGCTTATGACAGCTAGTGGCAGTACTGACTGACACTAAGAGAAGCTCAGGACATGGGCAAAAGTGGATCCAGGTGAAGCTGACAAACCTTAGGAAGATACTTATCTGTACATAAGGATCAAGTTAAATCAGCTTGTGCAAGTGAGCTTTCAGAGATCTAAAACAAAAGATGAGTTGAAAAGTATCAGAAGCTGGTGCTTGTTTTCTATATGAGAATCTCTATCAGCACCTCAAAATGTCTGGTTCTGGCAACCAGTCCCTGTCTGCATGCTCAGAAGCAGGCCAAATAACATAAACTCATAGAATCTATTCTAAAAATACAGTCTATGAGAAGAAGTTTAAGAGGTGCATCAAATGCAGCATGCACTCTTCATGCCATTTAAATACAATGTAATTTATTTTTTTGACCAAGGTGCTCATGGGTGAAATACTGTAGCAGGATGATATATTCTAATTATTACCATTTAAGAATGTGCAAGCTGTGTAAGAACATTAATCTGTATTTCATCAGCAGTAGCTGAAGAAGGCACTTGGGCTCACAGAAAGTATATCTGGAAGAGAACAACTGGTGAGTCATCCTTAAAGACAATAGTAGATTTACTGAAACACTCGAATCATTTGTCATTATTCAACACTCCTCTAATGTGTCAATTTTGATTCACTTTTTGAGAATAATCTGGGATTTTACCTGTTTTTAGAAACATTCTTCCATTTTCCAAACTACTGGTTAAATCACTATCCTGCAAGAGATATGCACCCAGTTCAAAAAGCTTCCTGTGTGTGTAATTCACAGAAAACAGGAAAGAAGTGATTGGCATACATCATCACTATTTTGTAACAATGCTATTCACTCAGCTTGTCTGTGATCAGAAATGATGAGAAAACCCAGGACTAGAGAATTTCCCAAATAAAATACTCTACTGTTGGTTTAGAGCTGAATATGATTTTCTTTCTTTGAAAACACTTGAAATTTGCTGACTGGAAGTCCCCAGTGGATTGAAAAACTGAAAATGTCAGAAGTTGTCATAGGACATAATAAATATTCCTTTATACACCACATATGCAAAAAAAATGTTGGTAACTTATACAGGCCAAAGAATTTTGTTGTGTCATTTCTCTTTAATCTCTCCCAGACAGAACTGGCAGGTCACTAAGACAGTTAAAATGATAAGTCTTGAAGCCTGGTAATTTTTTAGCAGAAATGTGTAGGTGGAATTGTGGAGGTGATTTGGCTAGCAGGCTTCAAATGTCAGTAATTGCTGTCAATATTAATGATATGTCTCTGAGTGGCTACACAGTTTCAGCGAAGTCACTTTATAGGCAAAATGATCTTGGTTCTATTTCTTCATCTTATAGGACTCTTTGGCATTGCAGCACTTCTGTGGATGGTGATCTTAGGGGTATATCAGCTTACTATGAAATCTTCAACATTTCCTACTGACTAGACAGCAAATTTAAACACTTAAATTGGGAGCTTTCTTAACTAGAAACATAGCATTGAAGTTCAAATTCGTGGCACTGGACACTCCAGTATGTGAACTGGATCTCTGATTCGGAGTCATATTTCTGTTTGTAGCAGCATTTCAGTCTCTAAACACACAATTATTCTTAATGTCTCTTTAACCAGCAGAACCAAAAAGCACTACATAGGCCTTTTCACGATATTAATATTTAATTTATATTCCATTACCAGAATTTAATAAAATTAAATTGTCATGCTATTTCCACACACTTAATGTATTCTGAACAGTTCTTGCAGCCAGATTCCTTGGTGAGTTTATGTCCTCTTTTTGATAACTTTATTTCGATAGACCTACATGATAAGATACTGAACTATAATGTTATAGGTTCTGACTTTGTTAAGCTTTCATCACTACAGTAGTACTGCCATATTTAGTGTTAGAAGTGCATAACAATCTCAATAAAATTACTTAAAAAAAACCAAACCCAAACCCAACAAAACAAAAGAAGCAATATGGCTTAAGTTAAATAGATAACAAACAGATAAAATAAGGCTGAAAAGAGGGAAGAATTACAACAGCAGATAGTCAGTAAGCAGTAAAAAGGAAATACTGACTTCTGAGGATGTATATGAATGTAATCTACTATATTTTTTCCTTATATATACAATATCTAATAACTGATACCTCACTTTAAAAAAGAGAATTTGAAGATGATGCCTCTAGAAAAGAATCCAGCATAATGCCGATGTTTGTAAGACATTTATTATGGTATTAAATTGAACAGATAATCAATTTAGGGACTTACACTGTGTGTGTGTGTGTGTGTGTGTGTGTGTGTGCGCGCCTTCCTGTTTGTTTAGAACAACCCAAACTTGTCATGCCAGGCTGATCTATCTGCAACAGACATTTATATAGTAACCTGTGCTTTGATGATGTAAACCAATACCTTTTAAATATAGTATACATCTCAGATCTGTAGGTATACTCAATACAGTCAAAGACTAACAGATAGGAAGTTTAGGGACTGAAGCTTTTCAACCTACTGGGACTTATTTCTCATTCAGAGCTCCAGTCCCACCAGGGAGTCATCTAATGTAATTGTTTCTTGAACGGCTCCAGTGATTTTGCTTTAATGATAATACCCACTAGGCTTCTCCACACACCTTGAATCTTCTCCTTGAAAAAGTTCTTCCTAGCATCTACTAGGAGCTTGTTTTTTGTTAGTTTCCTGTTATTTCTGGAAGGTAAAAAAATCAAAACTTTTGATTGTATGTATATGTGACTTCATGTGTACCATGTGGCTCAGTGTCATGCTTAAAGCTGACAAGCTAATACCCACAGTTGAGCATGGAAACCAATATGACATTAATTGCTAATGCCTGTACATGTCTATCTATATACGTGTGGCTGATGGCAATTGTTGACTAATTTACTCAGAAGTCTTTATCAGATAGGAAAGTATTTTTGACCGTGCAACTAGCTTCATCACTTATCAACAACTATAAATATTAGATTCCTCTCACTATGAGGTTAATCCAGGGTTTTTGGTAAGATACTTGTGTGTCCTGAGAATTGCGGTGATCCAGTTCTCCCTGAAATGTGCAGGAGGCTACAAATCTAATAGGAAGAGTCTAATTTCCAGATCAGTAAATTATCACTGTCTAAAAAATAAACCTAGAGGTTATAATAGCTTAGATGCCACATCCAGTTCCTGCACTGATATTTTCTGAGGAAGTGGGAAATGAGCAGAGAATGAATGGCTGAACACTGTGATGAGGGTTATGACTTGGGCACAGTGCCTGGTACTGTAGCAGTGTCACAGAGCTGCTGTTACTTTGAGGTAAATGCACAAAGCAAATTAGGTGTTACAGTGCTGCATTCAGAAGATCAGACTGAAAATCAAAATCCACTAAAAACCAGTTCAAATCAGCCTATAACTAGTTTTTAAATAGCCCCAAACTGGAGTGAAACTCTTAATTTAACACAAACTGAAACTAAACTAGCAACATTACTCCAGAATTATAGTTCAGGCAAAAACATAATGCTCCCAAGGGCAGATGTTTTCAGATGCTTGCACTATATGTATATGTATTTCTGTGCACATATGGATTCACAAGGAGCTTGAAGGTGAGTCTTCCCACATTTCCCGCCTGGCCTTCATCCCTCAGTCTCTGCTTCAGAGCTCTGTCCACAGCCTCAGCCTAGGGATGTGGTTTTTCTCTAGTTCATCAATCTTGAATAACAGACACAGGGAGAGGGGTGGAAGGAATTGGACTGGGCCAAATGATGCCCAGTGTCTGCACTGAAGAGAAATTGAAAGCTAGAATTGTAGAACTCCTTGTGGTTTTAATTGTAGGACTTTCCAGTATAACTGGCTTGAAGGAGTTTAAAGTTAATGAATCAGCTAATGAGCCATTGATTACCTGAAATGAAAATAAATAGTAACAAGTTCAGGTACATGTGTATCTGTACAAGAACTGAATTCAAAAACACTCTCAAGTCTATCTCTCGGTTTAGCCTCAAGACACCCTGCTGTATTGTGTAATGCACAGTCCCAGGACTAGACATCCAGGTTTCCAAACACTGTTTTGGATTCACAGAATCCTGATCTGATGAGGAATAGGTCACAAATCCTTTTAAACCTCCGGATCTAATCACACAAATAGAGAATAAGAAGGGTAAAAGTGAGAAAATTTGTGTGCTGAGATAAAGACAGTTTAATAGGTAAAGCAAAAGCTGCATGCGCAAGCAAAGAAAACCCAGAAACCAAGCAATTAATCATCTCTTCCCACTGGCAGGCAGGTGCTCGGCCACCTCCAGGACAGCTGAGCTCCATCACACGTAACAGTGACTTGGGAAGAGAAATGCTATCACTCTGAACACACCCCATTCCTTCTTCTTCCCCCAGCTTTACATGCTGATCATGATGTCATATGGTCTGGGATATCCCTTTGGTCAGTTGGGGTCAGCTGTTCCAGCTGTGTCCCCTCCCAACTCCTTGTGCCCCCCCCAGCCTGCTCACTGGTGGGGTGGGGTCAGGGGCAGAAAAGGCCTTGGCTCTGTGTAAGCACTGCTCAGCAATAATGAAAACAACCCTGTGTTAGCAATACTGTTTTCAGCATGAATCCAAAACATAGCCCCAAACTAGCTATTATGAAGAAGATTAACTCTATCCCAGCCAAAGCCAGCACAATGCTAAAAGGCATTTTAGTTAGACAAACCTCTCTTCTATGAGGTACCTGCATCTGTGTAGCAAAATTCTGTCACTTAGGACCAACAAGTACAGAAAGAGCATGGAAGCATGCAACTCCAATGCTGTTGACATGTTCCTTATGAAAACCCTTCTGCCAGGCAAAGACTTGCATGGAGATTCCTTTATCAGCTCTGAGTTTTTAATATGTAACAAATAGAACGTGTTCTGCAATGCAAATCCTACTGAGAAGCTATACAGCAGATTCAGTTAACTCCTGATTAGCTGCATCTTTCTGTTATGCTGACCAAGCTGAAATATATTTCATTCAGTAAAAATAGATACTTGTAGATTGAGATCCATCCAGAGACCAAATATTTTGGAGAAGAAGGCAGATATTTCCACTGTGAAAAGTTATTTTTAATTTATATATAACTTGTCTGGAAAAAAAGTTTTCTTTGTAACAGAATATTCTTTCAGTAATGGAGTAGCTTAAGGGTAAGGAAATTATATTAGAATTAAGTTGAATGATAAAATGATGGCTAAGAATATATAGCTTGAGAAACATAGATAAGAAAGTCTTAAAATTGATGAGCATTTTGATCATTATAGAGCATAAATTCAAAAATGTATTCAATTAGCAGTCTTGCAATATATGTTAAAGTATCACAACTGTGTTTACAATGAGTAATTAAAATTATAATTAGAAGTAAAAATTATGCAAAATGCATAAATGAAAAAAATGTGTAATGAATTAAAAAATAAGAATCTTAGAACCCCCTGTGCATAAAGATTTTCTTCATTAAGAAGATCTGAAATCTTTGCTACCAGATCTGAAATCTCTCAGCTATTACACAGTGGATTACCCACCTTCTCAAAAAGCAACCTCGTTATGTTGACATAATTTTGTTTAAAATGTTGATGAAAAAATCAGTCCAAATGTTTCTTTATCTATAAAAGAGAGAAAACCTCTGACAAAAAAATGATAAATATAATAGCAGAACCATAAACTTATTAATAAGCAAGATTTAATTAGATATTTTTGCTGCTAAATATTTTTTTAAACGCTTAGTTTTAACATATATTTCTCTTCAATTATCTTCCAGCACCATGTAACCAACTTTTCTGAATAATCTTTCAAACCTAAGGATGTAGGAGTCTTGGTGGGCACCAGTTTGAACATGAGGTAGCAATGTGCCCTTGCTGCAAAGAAGGCAAATTATATCCTGGTCTGCATTAGACAAAGTATTGCCTGCAAGTCCCCTCTGTTCAGCACTGGTGAGGTGTCCTGGTTTGGGCTGGAATAGAATTAATGTTCCTTTTTGGTAACTAGAATAGTGCTGTGATTTAGATTCAGCATTGGGTTTGCTATGAGAAGAATGCTGATAGCATGCTGATGTTTTCAGCTGCTGCTGAGATTTCAAGGACTCTCCAACTCCCCATGTCCTGCCTGTGCACAAGTGCAGAAGAAGCAGGGAAGGAGCATGGCCAGAGCACCATATCATGTAACATCATGCTCACTATATAGAGGAGGTGTGGTCGGGAAGGGAGGGTCTCTCTCTCACTTCTGGGACTGCGATTGTGGGATCTTGATATTTCGGGATCACTAGCCCGGAACAGGCTGGGTGTTGGTCAGCGGATGGTGAGCAATTTCATTGTACATTGCCCGTTTATATTTTCTATTGCTGTCATTGTTTTCATTTTATTACCATTATTAAACTGTTTCTATCTCAACCTGTGAGTCTCCCTTTACCCGTCCAATTCCCTCTCCCATTCCCAGATCTAGGGGGAGGGTAGGTGAGTGGCTGTGGGGTGGTTGGCTTCCAACCAGGCTCAAACCATGACATGAGGCCACACCTGGAGCACTGTGTCCAGTTCTGGGTTCCTCAACACAAGAGGGCCATAGATATACTGGAGAGGATCAAATGAAGATCCACTACAGTGGTTAAGGGACTAGAGCGTCTCTTACATAAGAAAAGACTGAGAGCAATGGGACTGTTTATCCAGGAGAAGAGAGGTCTCTAAAGGGATCTCATCAATATATATAAATACTTGAAGGAATGGCACAGAGAACAGAACTAGGTTCTTTTCAGTGGTCCCCAGTGACAGGAGCAGAGGCAGTGAGCACAAACTGAAGCACAGCAGGTTCCCTCTGAACATCAGGAAACACATTTTTACTGTGAGGGTGATCAAGCAATGGCACAAGTTGCCCAGGGAGATTGTGAAGCCTCCCTCCGTAGAGATATTCAAAAGCCATCGGGACGTGGTCCTGGGCAACTGACGAAGAGTGGCTTTGCTTGAGCAGGGGAGTGTTCACCAGATGGTCTCCAGAGGTCCCTTCCAATATCAACCATTCTGTGATTCTGTAAAAGGTCATCCATTAAATTTGTACAAATCTCTTCGTGCACCAGAACAACTATTTGAAAGCCAGACAACTGACTACATAGACATCTACCTGGAAAAAATCAATGTAGTTTTGCATGTACAAGTGCAAAGGGTTTATTCTTGGGAAGAGGATCATGTAAATACCTTTAGAGCTTAGAAAACATTTTTTGAAATCTTGACAAGTTTTCTGTTAAACCCTCATTTTTTCTCTGAGTAGTACAAACAGAAATATAAACATCTGGCACTTTAAGTCTGGACTAAGTCCCTGGACTTCACCACAGTTAGTTTTTACTTCAAGATTTTACTAAAGAATGCTGCAGTGAAAGCATAAATTGGGGTATGGAAAGGAATTTTATTTAAAAGATAGGTAAGAAAGAAGAATATTAATTATTGCTTGATATAATCTGCAAGATTTCCTGTTCAGCAATGACCTATCTAATTTCTATTCACTAAAAGCCAATACTAAACTTCACCAATAAAAATACATGTCAGCAATATTTCAGGCTCCGGTTAAACACAGAAGCACAAGACTAAATAGATCTAATATCAATAACAGTCAGACTTCAAATGCTTCAGGTCAGAAGCCTGGATTGTGATTGCCCTGGAACCTTTGGGATTTTACTAAAAAGTGGATTACCCAAAGAAACTTCCTTTGATTCTTCTTCGCACACTGATTTTATTTATTTATTTATCTATCTATATATCTATCTATCTTAAGTAACTAGAAAATGTTCAGAAAATGTCAAGGGTAACCATTTGAATATCTTTCATATATAGAAGGAAAGCCATTAGGAATTAAATCAGCTAATTGTCTGATAGTGGATAAATGTGACCATAAAAAGAGAGAAACACTTTAAGGAAAAAAAAAAAAATAGTAGTGTCAACTAGTTAAATCTATATATGTAACTTTAAGGAAGAGAGTTGTTCCACTGAAGTCATTAGGAGTTGTACACTTACCAGTATGCTTCTACACTTTACTGGATCAAACAAAGTAATACCTTATCAAGAACATGCTTATGCATCTGAGATGTCCACAATGCCAAAAGGAAGCAAGTTACAATGTGACTGGACCTAGGAGATACCACAGAGATTAGAATACTATCATGGGTCTTTAGAGACTTATGCTAACTTTGTTTTATTGAAGGCACCTTCAATTTTAATGGCCTAGAAATCCTTGTGAAACTATTTGCTAGAATTTGTTATAATAGAATGGAGATAGTCATATTTCCTTATTCTACATGGATGTAACCAGGGTATACATAAAGGCTGTAAGACATTCTAATACTATAGCAAGTGGGGCCATATAAATACACATCTGGCTGTTTGAGGAAACTGACCTAAAGGGGTCAACAGAATTATTTCTCTATTGGGTACAGTAGCTGAAGTCATAAGCTTGCCCAAATCAGGAGAAATTGCATTATATTTTCTGAAACTATAGGAGAGATATGCTTGAGCACTCAAACTACGTGTGGAAGCTTGAACTTGACTGAAATTAAATTATTTATTGCAGTTTCTTTATTATGTTGGTTGGATTGATAATACTTATTTTATTTTTCTTCTGATATAGCAATCTCTTCTTCCTCTTTTGGAACACATGTATTCATGATTTTTCCTTGGATATGTGAAACAGTCCTGTTTTGCCTCTAAGATTTTGAACACTGTTATATGAATTTTTAAGGTAAAAGTGTTGTCTAATATATATACCTGATGTTTTGAAACTAAGAAAAAAAGATGTATTAAAAAAAATAAAGCTAATTTCCTGCCTAGCTGGCATACAATTTACAGTTATATTTGTACATTTTAATGTCTCAGACACTTTGTATTTGAGTGTTTAAGATAACATAAATTTAAATGTGAAATAATAATAAATGTGCCATACAATTTAAAATACCTAGGTTAAAATCTTGTATAATACATTCAAGGAACCAACAGTTCAAGATTATTGAGTTGGTATAACTCTAGCTTGCTCTGTGCTCTGTAACATGTCACCTTCTAATTATTCAGTTCCTAATTCAGTTCTTAGTCTGGCAGATGACCTGAACATTTGGGAATACAGGAGATTTCTTTTTCTTGTAAACTTAACAAGCTGTCAGTGACTGAGTCAGTACTGATACTAAAAGGGTACAGGAAGTAATTTATCCAGCGCAATCACCAACAAAAAATCCATGTAGAATCGTATTCCATGGGCAAGTCATTACATAACCTTGATAGTGATCACAGCTAGGAAATAAAGGCAGAAAAAATACACTGTAATTTGCAATAGGCAATTCATGCAACTGTGTAAGCATTGACTGACCATTCAGTGAAATGTTATATAATAAGAGTCACAGTGTTAGAAACCAACCAGAGAGAATAAGGCTCAAATTCACAAGGGGTTTACATGTGGCAGTACCTAAGGTTCAGACTTTTGGCCCTGCAGAAGAATCCACAGATCTAAATCACCCACACAGATTCCTCAAGAACAGAACTGCCAGAGTGCTTCTGAATGGGCTTTGCAAAAGCCACGGTCCTGTCAGGGAACATGACTAAATTATCCAGTAGGAAACGTAGAAGACCAGAGGGTCTGCAAAATCCTTATCATATCAACATGGAACGTTTCAGCTTTCTTCAGAGACAGATGCACTTTCTTTAGGACTCTAAGGTAACAATCTTTTGGGGACACATGAGAGGAAGATGTCAGTACTGAGGCACTCACACTTACTAGTGAAGTAAGAATCCTGTCTTTGCTTGGAAGCACTCCATTCCAGATGTCTGTCTCTCATGCAGCTGCCAGGTTATAAAGAGTTAAAGACATGAGAATGACATGAGTGTAGGGAAGAGAGAGGATGTATTATGATCAGCCTCTGAAGTGGATTCACTCTGAAGAAAATAACAGTAGATTTGTTGGGTTCCATATAGGAAGAAGGATGAGTATATTTCTGGGTCTCTTCCTGACTGTGAGGGAGGAGGCTAACAACTCTTGGTCTATGCAGATTCATTACACCATAACACTCATCTCAAAGGCTCAAATATTTGTTGTACTAGACCTACTCCCAATATGCCCCAGCTGTGTAACCTTGACTCAAACTCCTGAGGAAACAGTTTAGTTGTGAGAAGTATCTTTGAGAGCATTGACATAGTTGAACCATGCAGGGTAAGGACTGTAATACTGCAGACAGAGGCAGGATTTTTGAGATTATGAGCATTAGCAGCTCAAGAATAAAAGAAAAAAAAATATTAGTATGAAAACATACAAAAATGTTAAGGGAAAAAAACAGGAGATAGAAAACCATCAATATCAAAGGACAGGCCACTCCAAAGAACATCAGAGGCAACTTTTCCACCTGAGTAGCATTTGCCTGGCCAGCTAAAAGTCTTTAGTTGACTTTTTGGAATGGTGAGAATGTTAATGCTTAACCCAGAAGTTAATAGTAGCTATCTGTTGTGTGTACTAGTCAGTAAGCAGTTGTTTTATACTAAGTTGTGTATACTACTTTCAGAATCTCTTTGTCTAAGGTAATTGTTCTCTGAACAAAGTGAAACAGAGGAGGATTACACCACTTCCAATTCCAAAAACATGTCTAATTACTACAATATATGACCATACTTATATTTGTATGTAATCTACCTCCAGAGCTCAGCATAACACATGACCTTTGACACACTCTTTACAACGAAGTTATCTTAAATATCTTTTTGCTAAGTAGAACTTCTTTAGAAAGAAGGAATTTTGTGTTTGATGATTGGAATGCTTTCATTCTAAATAAAGATTTAGAATTTGATGTAATATACTTTAAAACTCTCCATAAAAATATGAACAACTCATCCTTTCTTTCCGCCCATCCTTTGAAATACAAGGGTAGATATCTCTGCAGCTTATGCAAAATCTGAGAAAAGATACAGTACCTCAAACATTCAAGAATTAATAGCTTGAACTTCTCTGGAAAAATGGGCTGATAAAAGCCAAATACATATGAATCCAAAATAGACATAAGCTAAACGTGCAGCTGATTGACTTTATCAGGTGGAAATAATTTCAAAGGAAAGTCAAACTCAACAATGGTAAAAGTCTTCTTATCCAGTGACAGATGGAAGATGTTTCTTAACACATCACATAGACCAGCTGTGAAAAGACCAGCTTTGCCTAATACAGTATATAGTTTTGAAAATATCTGGATAGTCTCATGGAAGAAATATTAATGAAGGGATATTAACTGCAAAGACACCACTTCTTAATTAAAAGGCTGTACAGCTAAAATTTGGCCAGGATTCTTCTGGAGAGGTATCACTATATGGATGCTCTGTTCTAACACTTCTTAAACATCTGTTACCAGCTACAGTCAGAGAGAGAGTAATGGGAAATGAAGACCACTGATTTCACACAGTGGAACCCTGAAAGTGTAAAGTTTTGTCCTCTCAAAATATCTTTTCTCAATATATCCTACGTTGTCTTCAGTTTCGTATTCAGCTTGTGAAGTGGCTTGGGATAGAGAATCTTTGTTCTGCTCTTTCCCAGTACCTACCACATTTAACATTTAAATTCACAGGTTCAGACTGTCAGTTCTATTTTCATACAAATGATGGATAATATTAGGCCATAAAACCCTACAAGTTCTTTGTCTTCTTGCAGAACTAATGTTGGAACATAGATGAAAACCAAGTCATAACCATTTGAATTGTCATCAATCCAAAATGAATATAAGAAGCAAATCAAGACATAATACTGATCCAGAATACATCCGACAAGAAGTATATATCAAGGAAAAGAACGAATGTAGTCTGTAATATGGATAGCATCATTCTTTGGTGAAATACAATACAAACCACTGTACATCAGCCACACAAGAGAAATCTATTCAAGATGTGTATCTAAGCAAAAAAAAGGTTTGCTCTAATGTGGAAAGGGTATTCAGGCCATCAAATATGTAATACCCATACCCTGCAGATTACACTTCGGATTACAGAGCACTATATTAATCAAAAAAGACATAATTTTAATCAACTGCTTAGATAATGTGCATCTTAATGTGTCAGACTGATAACTGTGAAAAATCTGAGCTGTGTGGTAATAGGACATATTATTCATATACTTAGAGGAAAAAAAAGTTCAATTATAAACCCAAAATAATTTGAAATTATATTTCTTTTTCATAACAAAACAATTGACAAAAATACTGTCACTGAAAACCAATCAGAAACTCAAGGAATGTATATGTACTGAATCTCCATTAAAGAAATGTAATGTTCCTGTAAAAATTTAGATTCTCCTTTGCCTTTGTTATCTGAGTAGAACAGTGTGAATTAACAGAAGGTAATATCAAAATCCAGCCACTCCATCCTGATTTCTGAAGAGTCAACTTTGATTGCTATATTTATAAAAGAAACTGAAGGAGGTTTCCAAGTAATCCAGACAAACTTTCTTTCTGTTTTCCCTGATACCTGTAAATGGCAAAACTGACCTATTTTGTTGAGAAAATGGCAAATCCATGTGCAGAATGATAATTCATACAGAATGACGTTCATATAGAATGTTATGAGACATTACAGATGAAAACAAATAGCTGTTCAAAGACATTTCTAAAACACTGATTTTTTTGTATCACAAGTTAGCATACGAAAGAAAGATGGAGGATAACGATGTCTCACTATCAGTTCTACATATACCTCTCTAAGTCAAATAAACGAAACTTATTTTTTTCCTACTGCAAAATCAGAAATGCTTCTTCCTTAACTCTTCTCCCTGATAGAGAGGAGAGACGTTATAGGTAAAGACAAATATATATGCAAACTAAGAGTTTATTTTAATGTGCCAATTTAAGTAGTAATCTGATTCTTCTGTTTCTATGTGATAGGATGATTTTGAACCTTGCAGGAACAATCTGAAATGACTAAATTGGGAGGAAAATGTGAAGGTAAAAGAAAATATGGGTTCTAGTGTGGTAGATTATATCCACACAGAATTAAGTAAGAAGGATGTATTGAATGCAAAATAAAACAAGTACAACGGAGAATATTGTAGCCAGAAACCTGACTTGAAACAGGGAAGTGTGCGGAAGCTGATCTGTAGAGACAATTGAGATAAAAATCATAGTAAAATGGAAAAGTTTTAAAACAGATTTAATTTTGTAATTATATTGCAAATCTTAGAAATAACATGGAAATAAATATGAGTTATGTGTATGAAGAGCAGAACTAGAATGCCGCTATTTGTATGTTATACAATGAAAAGAGATGGCTAGTCAGCCAAACATGAAGAATTTTTGTCAGTAAAATTAAGTGACATTCTATAAACATAAGTCTGAATGTTATAGAGGATGTATCTTATCAACAGGACAAATGGCTGGTTGAGTGTTATTGTCAGCATAATTCTCTTTTATATTAATAGATTCATAGATTACCCATCAAGAAAGGGTCACCTAGTTGAGCTTCTGTAAGAAAGAAGTTCCATAAATTAATTCCTGTTTGAACTAGAACAAGTCTTCTGGAAAAATAAAATAAAGTCTTGTCTCAATTTAAAAAATCTGAGCTATGATGAATCTACCACTCCTCTCGTTAATATGTTCCAAAGGTTAATGTTTTCACTATTAAAAAAAACTATGTTTTTTTTTATTCACCTGAATACATCTATATTCTACTTCCTGCTTAGATATACTGGCAAGCTGACATCTTTGGTGTCCTTGTAACTACCTATAGGCTGTAATGAGGTTGCCTTTTAACCTCCTTCTTGTTAAATTAAAGAGGTAGAGTTTCTGGAATCTTTCACACTGTGACTTTTGAGTTATTCTTTTAATCATTCCTGCAATTCTGCCATGAACAAAATATCGTCATCTTTCTTGAATGGAGGCATCAGATACAGACAGAAGCTGTGGAAGTCACTGGCTCGGTGACAAATGCACAGACTATACTTATACTGTTAAAGACATGCTGCCTGGAGTGATTCCAGGCCTCCAAGCCAAGAGTTGCAGAAGCTCCTGTGTCTGTACTAATGATAAACCCTTCTCCATGGATTGCTACCACAGACTGTCACACTGCACCATAGTTGACAAAAGTATCTTCTGGATTCCCTGTGGTATACCCTTGGCCCTGAGATGAAGCTGCTGTGTTTGAAAATTAAGATTGTTTCATAGGCTTTCAAATATGATATTTTTGTAGCATAACATCAAGATGTGTTTTGCAGATATAACATTAAGCATATATAGCATAAATATCTGTTTTCCTTTACACGTAGGAAAATGAACGTGAGGTAACCTGAAGAATCAGGGTGGGACTTATAGGCTAAAGCAGGGTGAAGGAAGCAAAATTCTGTGCAGTTTCTTTCCTTTTCCCTATACAAAATAGTCCCTGGAGCAAAGTAATGAGAGATTCGCACATAGATTTTATCCAGAAGCAGCTAGTTGGTTCGCTTAAAAAGACAGTCCAGGAATTAACCAAATTATATATAGAATGGATCAGGGAATCAGACCCTAAGTAACTGTTATTAGACAAGGAAAACATATATCCAGTCTACTATCACCCATGCAAATTCTTACACATGGAAAAATTGGTTTGGTTTATTTACCTAGAAAGAAGTTCCACTAGAAGCTTAAAATTTCTACTGCTTCCCAAACTAGCAACTCTCATGCTGTCAGTACCCCAAAGAACAGTTTAGTCTTGTACAGGGAAAATGGTTGTTGTCTGTTAAATCCTACAGCTATTTGTCTAATGGGAAAATTGGTCTAGACTATTTACCAGCTGTTGTTAATTAGATGGGCCCAGAGTGATGGCCTCATTTGTTTTAAAGTAATCTAAAATAGAAGAGCAGTTGAGTTATATTTTTGCTTATTTTTCCCAATAAAGAGCACTAGTGTTATTTCTGAGCTGCAAACTATCTAACTTATTCAGATTTCAGATTCTGAAGCCTTCCTGTTCAAAGGTAGAACATACTAAATGTGGAGCAAAATCCTTGAGACAGGTATATTTTAAGAATATATAATGACAACAATTATTTAGTCTTTATTACAGAAGGTCTAGATGTATTTGATTACCATTCAGAAAAACATTTTCAGCCTTCTAATCAGTTCAGTCATGTTATTAGGGCTTCTGGTAAATCACGAGGTACTCAAGGCTAGAAGAGTCTATCGTAGTTCATTGGGGTACCAAAGACAATAGTAAGGCTTGGATATTATACATAGCATTATGTTTAGAATAAGACTGTCCTCTGAATACACATTATTTTCAGAGGAAATTGGTAAGTTTTAGCAAATCCAAAGGGGAATGTAGGTGTCTGGCCTTTAAAGTAAATTTCACTCTTATTGATTAGTACAGTTTTACATTATATACTTAAGTTCCCTGTCTACTGCATGATGCTACCACTGTCCTGGAGTCCATGCCCAAGGTAGATTTAATTATTCTGATCTACAAAATTCAAGACAGGAGAACCCTTGGAATTTCCTGAAGTGTAAGTATACATTAAATATCCCAGAAACTGTATCTGTTTGACTATAGTGAATTCTTTATACCTAGAATCCACATTGCAAACCCTCTCCAAGAATTAAAGATGGGACAGTCTTACCTAACTTCAGATATTGACTATGTGAATATCTACCTTTGAGCTAGTCATACTAGGTTCCTTTTTTTAGTCAAAAGAGAGAAAGAGGGCTTTTGATCTAATCCATCTCATCTTAAAGAAGATACCTCAAAAGGGTTAGATGATTTCAGTGTATTTGTCTCCTTTCACTATGAAGGAATTTGCATGATTATCTTCAGTGCACCTGTTCACATTGCCACAAAATTCCTTACCACTGACGTTAAAACTCTTTTAAACAAGTGTGTTGGAGTCATGATTTTGTTTCAGAGCAAAAGAAGATAAACTGTGCTTCTCTTCCCTCTTTACCCACAGGTCTCTTTCTATGGTTATGTAATATACAATTCAGATAGTGTATGATGATTTGCAAGGAGAATGTTCAGAAGGGAGCTTTCTGGATGAACTCTAAGAGTATGCTCACAGTGAGTAAGGAAGTGCTTCATAGTGAGTGATTTAGCACTTACTTCCATAGTGTTTGACAGGGCACTATATCACATACTATTTTTAAATACATCACACCAGTAACTCTTTCATTATAAGGTAAGAACAATACTATGCAAAATATTTTAATGCTTTTAGTTCTTACAAGAACTCACACCTTTATATCCAGCTTCTTGATAGATGGTCTTACAAAATGTCTCAGAGGTAATATGCTTTTCAGATTTGTGGTCTAAAACCAAGTGGTTGGAGAATCATACTTGTAATAATGACTAATATGAAAAGTTTCTTGGGTGATGGGGAACAGGTGCATCTTCTGTTTGCAAGAATGTTGTCCTCTAATTTGTTTCTTTGAGGTATTTGTAATAGACAAGTTCATTGTTACTTCAAGGATGCTTTTAAAACCCTCCCAGACTTTCTGTTCCTGTTGAAATATATTCATTTCATTATTAAGCAAGGAAATGTGACTGACACAACCTGATGTGACACTTCACAGAGCGACTCATTGCTTGGGAAATACAAAATGACAAGAGCTCTGTCACTTTGGTAAAAGAATACGCTCTTTGGAACAGAAATGAAAAACTTGTAACAACATATCCTGTTATCTTGTCCCCTATGCCCCTATAATGATGAATAAAGAAACCAAACACACAAAATTAGGTACTTGTTTACTAGTTTTATGGCAATAAAATACTCTAGCCACTTGATGATTGAAGGGGTTTTGCCAACTTATGTGACAGCAGCTGAAGTATATGTCAAGGATGCCATAACCCAGATCTACTGGAAAAGGGTCAGAAAATTGCTTTTCCTTCAGCTTCATAAAAGACAAGAATAATTACCCGATGAATCTTCTACCCACCCCCTACCTGGATCAACTAAGAGAAGAGGTATCCAGAAGAGGTCTTATCTCTTAAGCAAAGACATAAATGACACCAGCCTTTCTCCACTATAACTGTAGGAATTTGGGTTGCAAGAAATCTAGAAACTATGCATACCAAAGAAAATACCATCATCATTTTGCACATATGGATTGAAACTATCTCCAGCATGAGTGGCTGTCATCCAGGGCAAGGCTTTCTTCCTTCTGTGGGAGCTTTTGTGTACTCTCTCACCTGTTCAACAATGTAAGTACATGTCTGAGGTTTGTTTTCGGTTTTAGATATATTACGG
This sequence comes from Tyto alba, assembly GCF_018691265.1. NCBI lineage: Eukaryota > Metazoa > Chordata > Aves > Strigiformes > Tytonidae > Tyto > Tyto alba. The sequence continues at coordinate 67,273,754 of NW_024881282.1, read as the reverse complement.
ATGTCTGCTTGTTCACTTTTAAACCTGATACTCATCTCTTCAGTATAACTTGCCTCATTGGCTTATTTACTACTGCTTTTTAATTTTGCTCACTGAAGTAACTGGGATTTCAGTTTCAATGACTTCTGCATTATCAGCAGATTTGATTTGTTTCCTGTAGTGCTGCTCTGTAGGTCATTTGTGTTATTTGAAGGTAACACAGACCCAGTTATACCTGGCAAGTTCAATTACCATTAAACCAAGTTAGACACAATTTCTGTTTTTCACTCTGTTTCCATTTTCTACCTTGTACCTTCAAGCCCTCTTTCCATCTGTAGTCTGCCTGTGCTGTGCCACAGATGAACAGTGGAACTGCGATACTTCTAAATTCTCAGAAAATGATGCATCAGAATTTACCTACTGGAGAAGCAAAATCTTTCACCCATATATTTCAGATTATTGGATAATAAAAGGTGATAAAAAACATTATTATAATATTTTTGATGTGATCAGTTTAGTAGGTTGCCTTTCCTTACAGTTACTAATAGTCATCTGCTGCGATCTAATAGTGTTTTATTTGTCTCAAGGCATGAAAAATAAATATTTTGAAGTATTTTCCTATTCAATTTTCCATTTTTAGCAATTTTATATATCTCTAGCATTTGATTTCACTGTTTTAAAGGTATTTTCTTGTTTTGAACACTTGGCTTGAACATATTGATGTTTCAGAGCATTAGCTGTCTGCTCTTCTACTCTTTGATGGAAACATGTCTAAAGGCAGATCCTATGCACATGGGGTAAGAATGGGATCTTTCCATCCAATTTTTTATTCATGTTTTTCTCATCTTACACTACTTATGCTGCATACATTATGTCCTTTGATGTGATTTAGTAAAAGCTTAAAAAAAACCCCTTACTGTTTAAGTAAGTGCTATGTAAGATATACACATACCCACAGATGAGGATCACACACAATTTCATAATGCAATATTATCTAGTATGGATACTTTATTGCTTACTTGACCCACTGAGAGGCTTACCAGGAGCTTTACATCAGAAGAATATAGGTGTTGTACTCAGATGTTCTACCTAGACACCGATGTAAATATATATATATATACAATCCAGTCTCAAAGGATATGTTCCTTCCTCTGTCTTAGCCCTCTGTTAAAACATTTCATCACTTGAAATCATCTATTCCTTAACTCCTTTTTTATTTTTTTTTTCTTTAAACAGAAAAAACCCTCAGTTCTACTTGATAAAACTATTTAAATAAAAGGTTTTAAGACAAATCTACTCACTGTGTTTTGGTAGAGAGAGGTCTTCCCTGATATCTTCCTTCCTTAGAGGTAAATTTACACGGTCATATATAAGTCTTTAGAATACATATCTTTCTTTCACTTTAAAGACCATCTAAATCTTTGTTACCTACCAAAGGCTCTCTTTTTACATCCTGGGTTGATCTTCCTTGCTTGTACTCTCCTTCCTATCTGTTTGACACCACCTGCACGTCATCTTCCCTTTACTGGGCACATCTGTTTGTTTTGAAGGATGATACAGCCTTTCTTGTCCTCCAGGGATTTCTACTGGTTAATTAATACAAATACTGATCAATGCTCCCTGTTACCTTGCTACATATTTCTTTGATAGGATGCACAAGTTATGACACCATCCATCCCACCAAGGAATCTAGAGGTGTGTACAAGGCACTATATCCATATTCAGATCAACCTCTCGTACCTCCTTGGCTGATGTCTGATCCTTGAGCCCAGCCAGCCAGGTGTGTGCTGTCACAGCATGCTGCTACGGCCTGAAAGAGGTGACTCATCCATCCTGATGGTACCAGGTGCCTGTACATGGCAATTCATGATTTTTCATACAGATCAGGGAGCTTCTTAGACCCAGCCAGAGGGAAACAACTGGCACAGGATGTGATCTGAGGAAACACATCTTCTGCTTCAACAACTTAGAATCCACTCCATCCTAGTCATTGTGCAAAACCTTTTCTTGGGGTAAGTATGGCTCTTAGTGAATGAAGGTGGTGGGGTTTTATAATGTAACTTAAAGGTTAGTACACATTCCAGTTGTCAAGTGTTTTAAATACAAAGTAATAAGGTAACACCAGAGGGAGCAAGTTTCCATTCCACCTGTTGAAAGGAGGGTACTGATGTTTCAGAGCCCATGGGGAGGGCCAGCAGGAGGAACCTACTGTTTGCCAGTTGACGAGGACAATGCTGTTTTTATAAAGTGATCAGTTATAGGCTATATACTGTTGCCTACTTCATATCCAAACTCCATACTCCTGATGAAGTATATTAATGATGAGAAAGTGATTTTTCAAAGTGAACCAAAAATTCTACAACTACTTTTCCTGAAAACCTTTCTGAGAGCATACTCTGTATATCTATGGGAGCTATGTGTATTATGCAATTCTCATGCTCATTAAGGAGAAATTACCAAACATATTCATTTGAGAGAACAAATACATTCTTCATTGTCTACCAGTGTTCTTGCTACAATAGCATAAACAGAGTGTTGTCTGTAATTTTCTTCTGTTTTATAAACCATAATAAGTCTGATCTTTAAGAGGCATTTTATTTTTTAGCAGCTATAGTTTTACAAGATTTCTGTGGCAAATTAGGAACTTAAATTGACCTAATCTTACATACACTACAGCTGAGCCTGGTAAATAACTATGAATATACTAACAACACAGAGATGGAAAAACATCTCATAAACCATGTTCTGACATATCTAGCATGATGAGGGTAGGCTTGCTGAAGTTAACATGTGCAGGGGAACTTATAATGGTTGAAGAATCACTCTTTCTCACAAAACATTCAGCAGGTCAGTAGAGCCTATAAACACTTTTTGAGCTCATAGTCAGTGCACTGTGTTTGGCAAAGATAGCCTAATTCCCTCTTCCATTCCCTGCAAGTCAGAAAATTTAATATGCTAATTGAAAATCCTGTTTCCCTGCAGAGTGTTATAATAGCCAAGATACCATATGAAAACAAGAATGCAGACAGATAACTGTAGACTTCTTTTCTGCAAGTGGAATGGCTTGCCCTGAGGTGTATAAGAGTTGCTATCCTTATCTGTTTGCCCTCTGAAGTAACTCTAGAGCTGCCACAGTTAAGGTAAACTGGAATTTAGTTCATGAGTTTGAGGTTTAGGAAAAGTAGTTTCTAAGGACAGATTGGTGCAGCATACCAATCTTGCACTTCAGTTGATTTTAAAACACTGAGCTATAAACTTCTTGGCAGATCTCTAGGCTTCATGGACAGTTCTGTCAGCAGAAGAAGAGGAAGGAGTAGGCAGAGATGAAATGCAATTTGGTCAGTCATCAAAAAGTAAACTTTCATTCTTGTGAAGTGGAGTTCTAGATTCCCTCATGGACACTGCTGGAAGCCAGGTCCCATCGTACTTCAGGGCCAGTGTGACTTTGAGGGATATAACTTGTAAATTTTAAAGTTTTTTTTATTGTCTCTGACCTTGAGAATACTACAATTTCTAATTACAGTTGATTCCTTTTCAGGTACCCTTACCCTTTCTTATATGTTGCAAATTGCTCTGATACGAGTGACTGCATGGAACTGTATTACACAGTTATGATCAGGGTCCCAATGTATTTTAGTAAAAATACTGCCCTTTATTAATTTTGATCACCTCTACTTCTTGACTAGCTATATTTTATGAAAGAAAAACCATACTTTATCTGTAATTTATTCTTAATGAATTTTGTGAATTTTGTGTATTGTAGAAGGATATATAAAGCCTCATCTTCTTATGTTTCTTCATTGTTATGAATGATAGTTTTTATCCATTTCATAAGGTACCAAAATATTTGTAGCATGAATCACTTTTTCTTGTCAGAAGGTTCAGAACACAATAGATCTGATGGTTCTTCATATTTTTTCCCAGTTCACATTTTGAAGGATAGTGAATAGTTCCTAAACAAACACAAAAGTTGCTAAAAACTACAAACAAGCAATAAATGAGAGGATGTGCAGCATCAGTGTCAAAGTACACACAGAAATGTTTGCATTGATTTCAGTAGAAGTTCTGAATATTTTAAATTATACAGGGAACTGAGATTATAACATTGTCTGAGATGACTGAGAGTATTTGGAATATGTGTTCTTAACTATACTTTTTATTTCACCACAGTAGCTGACCGTTGCATTCTAGCAGGTACATAGTTCATGTTAGAAATTATACTGTAAGTCACTGTTAATTTCATTATAATAATTGATAAACAATTTATTGTAATCACACATACATTTCATTTTTTCAAGTATATATGTGCCCATTGAATTGGAAAACAAGGTAGCATATAAAAACTCACTTTTAGTTGAACTTTGATTGTTTTTAATTTTGATGAAAATGAACTTTTTAACCTGGAAATGAGATGCATCAGAGTTCACAGAAGAGAGTAATAAAAAAGCATTTTTGGTCCCTGACCTCAATTTTTCTACTATAAAATTTGCTTGCATGTTTTTTGTTGCATATTTCTTATGAGGAAATAGACTGTCCAGTCAGCTAGAAAACATGATTTCTTCTGAGCTGTATCTGGAAATGCCGGTGACAATGCTCATTGTCCCTAGTGATCAGATGTAGTCCCTTCAGGTTATTCCCCCAACGAGATGGGGGAATAACCTGAAGGCTCCAGCCCCAAGGGCTCTCCTTTTCCCTGTGTTTCAGCAGCAAAGACATTCTCCAGCATCAAATGTCATTGTTTTTAAAGGAAAACCCAGACAGTTCTGAAAAGGCGATCAGATTATGGAAGACAAATATTTGTGAAACTACAGTTGTCTTAATGTCACAAAGGGCCTAAAGCTTGCTTTCCCTCCTTTTCTTCTCTTCAGAATAAGTACTGTTGCCTGGAACTCAGTAAGCTGATATCTGTTGCACTGCAAACTGTGGAGCCAAAATACCTTCAAGTGTGAAATATCAAAAAATGGGGGGTTGGAAGTGTTCATTAAATTACCTCCCAGTTCATCATCTGCTCTACAGCTCCATGAGCCAGTTCAGTTTCTTTGACAGTTTGACCTTTCTGTTTAAATAGGTTGCCCTGCCACAGAGATGGTCTTCTGGGGCCTTTGAGGCCAGAGATATTTTGTGCTTCGTAAGATACTTCAAGTTAAAACTTCCATTTGTACTCATTCAGATTGCTTTTAGCTGCCATTCACCTCTTGCAATTATCCTTGCTTGTCCAGTCTTGCTGATTGCTTTCTTGATTTTTTTAATGCATTTCTTGCCCACATAACTTCCAGAAGAAAAATCAGGATCAGGCATGGAAAAGTTCAATGCTTTTAGGCAATGTCTCCTTTTTATTTCTTTTCCCAGTTATCTAAGAATCGGTCAAGATGTGAACACCCTTCCTACCTTGCCAACAGAGTGCTTAGTAACACGTCCAGTATCTTTCTCAAGAGGTTAATTTAACCTTTTCAAACTTAAGGATACGATCTTACATTTAAGAACTGGTATGTCACTTTCTGCTCGTGCTACATATAATTTATATGTGGTTTCTGAGAAATTAAAATATATATATATATATATATACATATATAAAATTTTTATTTTTTTTTTAAGGCTTCATCTAATAGTAGAAATGCAGACCTAAGCATTGGGTAATATATATATGATTTTGTTTGTTTATTTCTTTGGATTTTTAAACTTGACAAGTTCCCTTGTTCTGTTGTATCTTTAGAACAAGATACTTCAACAGGAAAGGCAGGGAAGGAAAGAAAAAAAAAAGTTTGCAAAATAAGCAGTATACAGTACAGCACATAACAAACATGGGCAACATTAACAAATTAATTAAAATGTGGGCAACGTCATTCCTAACTGCATCAAGTGTCAGAAATAGCAAGTAGTCCAATCACATTTAGAAATAATTAATGGGAATACTGTAGTAAATTAACATAATAAATAGCATTATAATTACAGGAATGATACATACAATTACTAAGAAACAATCATCATTAGCAAGAGAGCTTTGTTACTGCATTTGTGTTTACATAATTCACAGTTATACTACTCACTGAAAGTTATCCCAAGACAAATGGCAGCTAACCAGTATTAGAAAATAGCAAATCAGTATTCTTGGTATACTGGATAACCACAGTGGAGTTAGATGATTTGTTTTTCCTCAGTGGATGGTTAATTTGTCCAAAAATTCCCCATCAAACACAGACTTTTGGTTGTCCCAATGCTAATTGGTTTGAAGCAGTAATATTTAGTGCTTCTCATCCAGCAATTCAGAAGGCAGAGCACTCACTCAGCATAGAAAAAACAAAGGTTAAATTGTTAATCAGTTCTTGAACCCACCTTATCCACCTCATTCAAATGCATCTCATCATGTCTTACTCTTCTTTTTTGGTGGACAGGTTGGGTAAATGACTCTAATCATCTCTGTTGGATGCATGAATGTATGGCTTTTCTATTCTATGTAAATAATTTGAATGTGTAAATACTGGAACTCAGCTCTTCTACTTTTGCGTTCTGATCTCTAGGATAGTCCAGTGCTCCATATGAGACATCTCACATGTACCTAATTTGAAATTTTCTGATAGGAAGGACACACACATCTGAAGTGAAGAATCTAAGTTCAAAATCTGCTCTTCCTCTAATACATGGGAAGGAGCAGAATCTATCTTTTCTTATGTTCTCTACTTTCTAATAAACTGGATGGAGTATTATGAGACATAATGCCCTTAATTATCTCCTCTTGGAGTTTTGTCAGTGTGTGGGAAATACTTAAAGAGCCATTCTAGTCTCTGTGGAAAGTTGAACCTTTGTATATATTACTAGAATTTCAGTAAAATTGTACTTTCTCAAAACTCAACAATATATTTTATTTACTCAGGGGAAAAACAAGCATTGTGCAAAAAATCCTAACTATATTACAGTACATCATTTACTTATGTTTCTTCAGTTTTCAACCCGTTCTCTAATTATGTTAGAATTGTGCTTTCAATACACTAATTATAAAAAAAGCATACCGGAATTCAGTAAGGACAAACACAGGATCAGTTGTAGGAAGTTTATTACTATATGTAATTAAGTTCTAGAGCTGTATAGGAATCCATGCCAAAAGCCGTAGAAACAAGATTAGGTTTTCAGTTCATTCTGCATTTTGCTTTTTAATTAAAATTTTGTCCTTGTCCACATTTTCCATTAATTTGTAATGAAAGAGTTGGGATTAAGAAGAACTAAAATAGTTATTTTAATGGAAACACAACAAGGTTCTGTGTATTCTATACATACCACAGTATCCCTATGGTCAACCATGAATTTTCACACAGAAGAACCTATATAAAACCTAAAATAAACGGAACGTGGACAAAGAGTGCAAAATGAGTGTTGATGGAATTGAAAATGTACTTTCGCACTTTGAAAGGAAGTTTAAATATAATTTTGGTAATATTCATGGATAATATAATGCTGGTGTTCCTTAATAATTGCATATCAAAAATCACTATGTTATGCTGTGTTGCTTTACCCACAATTGAAAATTCTGAAATGGTTTCTATTATTACAACAGCAGTCTCATATACTTACATAATAGTTTACTGTGCTTTGAGCCTGGTTGGCAGCCAAACACCATGCAGCCACACTCTCCCCCTTTCTCCTCTGGCAATGAGACGGGGCAGAGAGCCAGACTTGGGGTTCAAGATAGGACAAGGAGGGGCAGATCACCCTTTATGGTCACAAGCAAAAGGCAGACTCATTAGGGGAAGAAAAAAAGAACATACATTTATTACAGACACTAACAACACTTAACAGAGTAGGACAGTGAGAAGCATTGCCACATCTTGAGAACACCTTCTCCCCACCCCTCCCTTATTCCTGGGCTCAGTTCTGCTCCCAATATCTCTACCTCCTCCCCACAGCGGCGTAGGGGCAGGGAATGGGGGGGGGGGGGGGGGGGGGGGGGATGTGTGTGCAGTCAGTGCTGCCGCTTTTTCCATCTTCGGTGGGGGCAGCTTCCAGAACTTGTTCCCACTGCTCCATCGTGTTCCCCCTCTCACAGGAGACAGTCCTCCACAAACCTTCTCCAACATGAGTGCCTCCCACAGGCTGCAGCATTCCCCACACTGCTCTGTTGTGCGTCACCAACTTTCTCTGACTGGAGTCCCTTCCACGGGCTGCAGCCCTTCCCAAGCTGCTCCAGTGTGGGACACCCCCGCATGCTGCAATCCTCCCAGTGCTGAATTACAACAGCGGGGTCTACCTTTTCTCAAAAGACCCCTGCCTTCTTCGGGCACAGCACCTTGATCAACCAGGTGAAAAACACAGGCCATAAATCAGTGTCTGCTCCACCGTAGATCTTCATGGGTGGCGGGGGGGGGGGCTGACCTGCCGTCTCACCACAGGATACAGGGGGGTCTCTGCTCCAGCACACCTCCCCCCTCCTTTCTTCCTCCATCCCTCCACTGACCTTGGTGTTCACGCAGCTGCCACAGCTCCTCCTCACAAGTCTGACTCCTCTTCACCACATCCCTCCTTAAATATGTCATTGCAGAGGTGCAGCTGATCGGCCCATTTTTCGTGCAGACGTGGAGTTGACTCGGAGCTGGGGGAGCTTCACGAAGCTTTTCACAGAGGGTCACCCGTATATCCCCCTCCCCTGCTACCAAAAAACTCCACCACTCACTCAAACCCAGACAGCTGTATAGAACTAGATGTTTCACAATAGGCAGAGGACATATAGGAGTCATTGCATCTCCATAAGTCTCCCTTTCTGCAAGGACACATCAACTAGTCCTCCCTTAAAAAAAAAAAAAAAAAAAAAAAAACATGCTTTTTCTGTGCTCTTACTTGGAGCTACTAGCACTTTAAAGACTTATGAAGTGATGGCAACAGCAGAAGTCCTTTGGAATAATCCACCCAGCAGTTGGTTTCTCTGTGATTTGTCTGAAGAAGTTACAGAAAACAATGAAGTAGCCTCCTGAAACATATTTTCTCGGTATGGTAGTGTCTCCAACAACTACGGAATAAAGACTTAATGGGAATCCCAAATCCATCTATGTCTTTGAATTCAAGCAATTAAATAATATTCTATGAATATTTTCTTTTCCTTTAGTAACTCTTTAAGTACTTATTTAATCAGTACTTCTGTGTTTTTTCTTATTTTTTTAATTAAATCTGAGGAAAATAAAAATATACCTGTCTCTTTTCATCTGAATCACCTACCCCTGGCATCTAAGTCTTGTAGTTTTTCTAGTTAGTATTATATCTTCATATTGTCCTGACCTCCTGGACGTTCTTCTGAGTTCAAGACACATAGGATTCTGATGCATTTCCAGCCTCTTCAGAAAGGAGTTTGGAGCTTGAGGGTAGATGGAAAGAGTGTTAATCTCCCACTCCTCTGTTCAGCATAATACAGAAAAGCAGACAGCTGTGAGGTTTTGCAGTGACAGATTCTGTATAAATAGCCAGTCCTAAGTAGCAGAATACACATCACTTTTAATTTAATTGGAGTCAAACTATTGTTTACTCTTTTTAAATCATACTTCTAATCATTCTAAAACCTGGCCCTCCTACATCCTGGCCCTTCTACCTCCTATTATTTCTACACAGCAGCAATTTGGTTTAAATTGAACTTGGACAAAATGAATCTAATATATACCTCTTGAGTGGTTTCTTGCTATTTTCAGTAAGTACCAGTTCTGTCTCTGCTAAGATTCTCCCTCTGTCCTGAGTGATTGCCTTCCTTCACGTCTGAGTGACAGCTAAGCTCTGAAGATTAACCACAAGATGCTGTACTCAGGGAACTAGGCAAGTCAGTAATTTTCCGTTATAATTACTGTGCTTTAGTAATTATTAAAACATAAGTTAATTTATTTTGTAAGCAAGTGTTCCTAGTGATACACAACCAGAAGATGCATGCCTCTGGTAGAGCATCCAAAAGTGGATCTTCTCCTAAGAACATAAAATTCTCTGTCCTGCCAGTAATGTTTTGGAGCATAGACAAGCTACAGTAAACAGTTTAGCAAGAAAATGAGAGCTGGTGTAACCCCAAGTCCTTAGAGATAATGAAGGCTTAAATCTCATAGGAAAGACAATTCATATCTAGGTGTTTTACCACAGTAATTAATTTTCCTAGGGCAGAAACTAAATCCAAGCTCTCAAGCCTGCTCCACAGAAGAGATGATAGATTATTCTTTGCAAAGCTAATTGAAGACATGCCACATAGCTACAGCAACAGGATTAGCAATGTCAGAAACAAAGTAGGGTGAGTGGGTGAAGTGCCCTATATTTATAAAAGACGCCCTTCTCCAGGTCTTTACAGACAGAAAAGGCTTCTCTCTAGAAAGAGTGTTGTGGACTTTCCTATTACTCCAGAGTCAAACCTAACTAGCTATAGTTTAAAACCAGCAGAATTAACAGGCTTTGATATAGAACTGGTTTTCTGCTGCCTAACAGTTTATAATTTATCACATTGCTCATGATTACAACCCTGCATAACCAGGTGTAAATCCCCACGGAGTTCTTTAAGGTAATAAATACAAGAAGAAATGCCAAATGAAGGACCGCAGCTCATGAAAGGAGGTACTTGATGTGCTGTACCAATTTGGTTTGAAAAATTGGATGTTGTTCTAATGCAAAATACAGCATAAAGTCCTGGAAAAATAAAAAACATAAGCTCCAACTTTACGTTTTAGTTTCAGTGGGCTTTTGATCTACTTCTGTTATCATATGTGTACACAACTCTACTTCATTATCATGCTGAGGAGGAAATAACCCCTCCTTGGCCCCTTTTGATGACCTCTTTTTTGTCTCTCTCTAATCCTGCTGCTCAAAAATATAATGAAACACACCATGCTGCCACAGCAATCACAGACAAAACATCTGTAAACTTAAAAATAATCTTGGGGAATTTACACACCTTTGGAGTTTTCTGGCTAAATCTGTGGAAAGTATCAATATAGTTGTGTGAAGGAGTATCCTTGCACAGGGCTTTAAGACAGACTTGTAGAGGCCTTTAAGTACCTAAAGAGCAGATGGATAATTCATGGGGTTTCAAAAAATTCTGTGAGTTTCACTGATTTAAAGAGAAACTATCTTCCCAGATTCCTTTGAAGATTGTCGATTTTGTACCTAAATCCAACTGCAGTTAAGCACTTTTGAAAATCCCATTAGACACTAGTTTGAAACTGTGAGGGAATGGAAGTAAAAAACAAGGAAAAAGCAGACATCAGGAAGTCGAGGCTATTTCAAAAAGCTACTTAACATTCATTGTATTCAGAGCCAATGTGCTCATGCTGGGTGTTGAAATGGGAATAAGCACAGGCACCACTCAATTTTGGCCATCCAAATTATCCAGTTTCCTAGGCAGTATCTGAAGGTTACCTTTGTCATCAACAGGTTGGGGTAGGTTCCTCCAGAGGTTGGTTCAGAGGATCCTAAATGAGGTGCTCTGAACTACTCTGTAGAGCAGTGTTTTTCTTTTCAGTACAGGGAACCTGGCTGGTTACTTTATTTAGCTGAAGCAGGTATTGAAAGTTGGACGAAGTCAATAGACTCTGTAACATTTATTTTTAACCTGGGTTTGAGTGAGTGGTGGGGTTTTTTGGTAGCAGGGGAGGGGGATATACGGGTGACCCTCTGTGAAAAGCTTCGTGAAGCTCCCCCAGCTCCGAGTCAACTCCACGTCTGCACGAAAAATGGGCCGATCAGCTGCACCTCTGCAATGACATATTTAAGGAGGGATGTGGTGAAGAGGAGTCAGACTTGTGAGGAGGAGCTGTGGCAGCTGCGTGAACACCAAGGTCAGTGGAGGGATGGAGGAAGAAAGGAGGGGGGAGGTGTGCTGGAGCAGAGACCCCCCTGTATCCTGTGGTGAGACGGCAGGTCAGCCCCCCCCCCGCCACCCATGAAGATCTACGGTGGAGCAGACACTGATTTATGGCCTGTGTTTTTCACCTGGTTGATCAAGGTGCTGTGCCCGAAGAAGGCAGGGGTCTTTTGAGAAAAGGTAGACCCCGCTGTTGTAATTCAGCACTGGGAGGATTGCAGCATGCGGGGGTGTCCCACACTGGAGCAGCTTGGGAAGGGCTGTAGCCCGTGGAAGGGACTCCAGTCAGAGAAAGTTGGTGACGCACAACAGAGCAGTGTGGGGAATGCTGCAGCCTGTGGGAGGCACTCATGTTGGAGAAGGTTTGTGGAGGACTGTCTCCTGTGAGAGGGGGAACACGATGGAGCAGTGGGAACAAGTTCTGGAAGCTGCCCCCACCGAAGATGGAAAAAGCGGCAGCACTGACTGCACACACATCCCCCCCCCCCCCCCCCCCCCATTCCCTGCCCCTACGCCGCTGTGGGGAGGAGGTAGAGATATTGGGAGCAGAACTGAGCCCAGGAATAAGGGAGGGGTGGGGAGAAGGTGTTCTCAAGATGTGGCAATGCTTCTCACTGTCCTACTCTATTAAGTGTTGTTAGTGTCTGTAATAAATGTATGTTCTTTTTTTCTTCCCCTAATGAGTCTGCCTTTTGCTTGTGACCATAAAGGGTGATCTGCCCCTCCTTGTCCTATCTTGAACCCCAAGTCTGGCTCTCTGCCCCTTCTCATTGCTGGAAGAGAAAGGGGGAGAGTGTAGCAGCATGGTGTTTGGCTGCCAACCAGGATCAAAGCACATCAACAACTAACACAGAGTTTGGCAAAAATACATAACAGGAAAATTTGTTCCTGTGTCTGAGTTCTATTGTTATCAGCCAGCTAACATCACTCTTTGAGACGTGGGTTTTTTCTTTTTCTCTCTTTTCTCTCAAGTTATGACTTGTTTTATAGCTAGTTATCTAAATCAATTCTTCCTTGCCATTACTTCAGTATGAAAACCCACATATTTTCTAATTTTTTTCTTAATTCTGCCTTTTGAGCTGTGCAGAAGAGCTTAGTCTGATTGCTGAGAATAACATCTTTATTTCACAATATAATTATAATACATACACAATCTTTTTTCACCATGCCTGACATAAAAATCTTTTACTTAGGCCAGAAAATAATTATCAGTGATGGATTCTTATTAAAGGTAGTCTATTCTACTAGCAGTATTAAAAGATTTATTAATTAAGTTCTTTGTATTCCCATATTCCTCCTGAGCTCAAACCAACATGAAGTTATTTGTGTTTAGAGCAAGTCTGCACATTTCTGTAGGCCCTCATTATGCTGATTGTATTAACCCCTCTATTGGTAAAATATTTGGAGGAAACAGGCAGGGCTGGGAGTAAGAATCAAAAGTAATAACAGGGAAGTAGAAAAATGTAAGATTAATGTAAGTCTCAAAATTTCTTCATCTGGAAAGGTATGGAAATATCTTTTCTGCTGTCATTATTTCAACAAAAGTTAATGTGAAAGTCCTTGTTTTGGAGAAGCTACCTTGATAGATGTCCAGCAAACGTTAGACTCTAAGAGTGAAAGAATGCTCAGTTGCATTTTAGAAGCATTGCATCTGTTCTCATTTTGACCATGATGATGGGACTAAGTACAACAGATATGGGCACTTAAAAGCCCCAGTGTACTAGTAGGACTAGATCAACAGTTACAGATGTAACAGTCTTTCTGTATCTGCTTAGTTCAATAATGAGATCAAATATATGTGTCACAGAAATACTGCAAAGGAGACAGTAAAATGGTTTGTGGTTTAAAATAGAAAAGTCCAAAAGACTTTAGAAGATTATTATTCCAGTGAAAGTAGATTCTGATTAATACAAGAATCTTGCATACTCCTCTACAATCATAAAGTGAACCAACACTTTCTTTGCTAAAATTATATTCTTTTCATGACTGGGTCAGCTTGAGATCACTCAATATGCCTGGTAAGGGAACAAAGAGGATTGCAAATTTTGCTTCAGTGTGTATATATTTTGCTTGTTTGTATAAAAAGTTAATGCATTTTTTATTAAAAAAAAAAAAAAATAGAAGCAGATGTTACAAAAGGCACAAGTCATTCTTAGGAGTGGGGAATAGAATGTAGTTCATCCGCCTATCAGTTAAATGCTTTTATCACTGGGTCAGAGAATCAATTGTCCTTATGCTTGTTCTTTCTTCCTCTGCTTCTAGTTACTCCTCTAATATTCCAAGCAAAGATGAACAACTGTTTTATCTCTTTTAAAAAATATAATATAGCTTAATAGTTTCAGATTGACCTTAGTGTGTCAAAGTTGTGAATTTAATTCCTGTCAGGAATAGAAAGGATTTGGATACAGGTATACCACACTGTCTATCTAAATCTCATAACTGCTGAACTGTTGACTAAAGTCACTTGCCCTTGATTTGAAGGAAACACTTGACCTCTGCTTTTGTCAGAAAGGACTTAAGCTGCATCTTTCACAGGAGGCCTGAGTGCCATACGTGCTGAGTGAAGTGCAGTGACTGCTTACAGCTCAGAGGTGCCTCGAGAGGGGTAGGATTCATGCAGTTTCATCAGCCAAGAAGGCTAGCTTGCAAGCCCCTTGAGGGGGGCTTGCAAGCCCCTTGAGACTCCAGCTTCTCCATTCAAATGGATGCAATAGGAGTTCCCAGGATTCTGACCACCCAGCAAAGCAGATGGGGAGGATAAGGCATTTAGCTGCTGGAGCAGCGAGTTTAGTTTTCCTTTGCTCCTCTGAAGGAAGGCAGAGTGGAGTCATCTTGGCAGAAAGATTGTCAGGCTCCAGCTCAAGCCACCAGCTGGACCATGTTAGTAAAACACATTCCCATGCGCAGTAGTCCTTGCTCACCATGTTGACTTTGTTGGATCTTTTTTCTGAAATAGCTGATTCTTCCTCTGTGTTGTAGCATGTAGCTCAGGGCTATGGATTTGTTTCCCTTGTCTCGTTTCTTTACTAATTTTTTTTTTTTTTTTTTTTTTTTTTTTCAGAAACAATGGGATTTAAGCTTTTAATTGCTTCTAAAATCTCATCATCAATTGGGCAACAGTGTTACCTATGACAAGAGCAAAGCTGTCATGGATGCCTTTAAAGAGCAACTATCAATGCAATTTCTTCCGTGGTATATGAGGCACAAACAGACAGATGGTGATCCTGCATGTTTCCTGAGTCTGATGGTAAGTCTTACATTTTCTACTGTTATGATTGATCAATGAATCTATACTAGTACTTTCTAATTCTATATTTTTATATGCTAGCCAGCAATCTAAATCTCTAGACAACCGGAAAAAACATAATTTCTCCCTTTCCCCATATTCCTTACACAGCTTCAGATGAGCCTTTTTTGCTTAATATATTATTAATAATTAAATCATTTAGGATTTAATTTTATTGGAAACGTCTTCTCGTAACTTCAAACATAACATTTCTCTTACCCCTTTTAAAAGTCTGAGTGGCTTTTGATATTCAAGAAATCACGTTTTCCCACTTCATGACTTGTAAAAATGAACACACTGTTGTCTGTACAATTCTCTTGTAATATCATAATGTATATGCTAAAAAAAAAAAAGTAACTATCATGAATAGAAATACTTCATGTTATTATCCTCTAAAACACAGAAAAGTCTTAAAATGGTCTTGTTACCTATTAATTTTTCACCTGTAAAATATGCCATTTTAACATATAAAGAACAAAGAGACCATTCCTAAATCTCTGCATTCATGCTGTGTGCCATTTCTAAATCTGTGGAAGTCTTGAATATGGAAAGTCTACAGTTCCTACTGAATTTTAAAATGTTAAATCAGTGCTATTTCCATATTGATCTTGCCTGAAACATTTACAGTAACATGTTATTTTCTCTGCCAGAAATCAAATGTATTCCATATAGTATAATGAAGGACTAAAGTATGTTTATTTCAAACTTGAAAGAAAATGTTCTGTTCGACACTTTGAAATATTATTTTGTGTGTATGATCCAGCCAAATATAGTATGGATAAACACAACAGTATCTTTGCCAGAAGATAATCACAAGCTTTGAAACAGCACAGCAACAACTCTTTCCAGGATGCTATGATTAGAGACCTCCTAAGTGCTCATGGAAAAGAAAAAGGGTTTATAGTTTAGATGATAAATAATAATAGGTTCAATATATTATTGCTGAAAAAGAAACAACCTTTTTATTTATTGATATATATTTTAAATATTATGCAGTTGATGTTTATTCAGCCATACCAAAGCAAATACTACTATTGTAGTTCTTTTATAACTAAAAATATGCCATTAGTAAAAAACAAGTTATTGACTGTTTAAAAATTGTAGAGGAAGAAATAGATCCAAACTATGTTGCAAAGCTACAGTCCCATAGACACACTTTACGCAACAAACTGTTATTGTACATGGGATGATAATTTCTTTCTGTGTGTTAGCAAAGCTGTATAGACTGGGGGCTTTGACAAACCACTCTCGTTTCTGTCCTTTCCTTTTGAAATTATTTGAACTCTTGGAAATACTCATTTTAAATGTATAGGAAGGGCATGGAGACATTACAGGGCAGTGTTCTAAAGTGTAATTTCATGAAATTTGTATCAAGCTTTTCACTTGTGAATTTTTTATTGATTTTTAAAGAGTACATGCTGTTGGAAGGCATACATTTGGCAAAACAACTGCCACTGAAATATTTTCATTACTGACAGAAAAGTAGAGTGACATTAAATGCATGATATATATTAAACTACTGAGTATTCAGAAACATCTTATTGTTGGTATAGTTTTATAAAACAACCCCATCCTGTATTAATAAGAAAAAGTTGCCATTGTACTGTGAGGGAGGCTATACACACCAAATTAATTAGTTTTGGTATCATTCAAATTGTAAATAAAAAAGAAGGGTGGATATTGTTGTTCTTCAAGAACAAACTTGGGTGACTATGTAAACATGTGGGAATAGTCCCCACCTGAGAAAATTGAGAAAATGCTTGTGTATGGATGAGTGAACTGTGAGACTATGTACTTCAGTAAGATTCTCAGACGAAGGAACTTTTATTTCAAAAGGGTTACTAAGTGAAAGGGAAATTGATAAACCACTCTCAGAGACACAGACCTTATAAACCATAATGGAGACCATGACAAAGAGTAAAACTCTTCAGCCAACAACTGTTGGGGCATAGTCTTGGAAAGGACCAGCCTGGACTTTATAACTGATAAGAACCTGGGCTTTATAACTGGTAGAAGGAAGAAATAAGATGAACATGAGGATTTTGGATATTTGAGGGGGTGCATGTAGGACTAGGCGAAACTCACTGAGGAACGTTTAGCGGGCAAGAACTGATGAGGAACAAGAGAGAGGAGCAAGTATTAAAGGAGCTGGTCACATGTAAACAGTTACCAGTCTGCCTGATCTCTGCAGGCATCCTGTCTTTTTATTAAATCCTTTCTTAATTGTCTTTCTACGTAATCTCACTCTTCAACCCATGTGTGAGTACCACAAGGACTAGGAGAGAGCAACTGGAGAGGCTAGAGTGGTTGACAAATACCAGTGACAGGAAACAGCAGCCCATGCATTAGTGCCAGAAATTGGAAGGGATGAGAGGCTCAGAGTCAGCAGTTGTGTGTCACGGATGAAAGCATCTCACACGGTTATGATTTAAAAGTAGATTAAGACTTATTAATGGTGTGAGGTAGATCAAAAGTTAAATTTTAGCAGCTCTTAATGGTTGATTGATTTAATGACTAACAAGGTGATTTGGTAAAATATGTTATGATTAAAATAACAACTTGATTACAGATTTGAGAATGACAAGATTCACACTAACTTATTTCAAGGTATTCTGAATCAAAGTATATATATATATGTATATATGTAAAACACAAGACATACATACACACAAACAGAATAGAAATTTTTAGATATCCATTAAAATATATATTAACATGCACACTTGTAAAGGTAAATGTGCATAGTTAAACACATATCTAGGTAAAGAGGTGCATGGAAGAGGCTAGCCTATGGTTAAAATTTCTCTCCTCCCAAGTTTGGAGCAAATACTCACAATTCATTGGTACTTCTCAATGGGTGATATTTGAGAGTCAAGAATTCTGACTTCATCCAATGACTTTCCATTGTATTTGTGGGCAGACAATATTCAAAATTCAAGAAGTCTGAGCCTGAGAAGTGTCCCAACTCAAGGGAGATGCTAGTCACAGCCTGATGCCATCCAGGAGAGCTCAAAGGGTCTCACTTAGGATCATTATTTATAGGGTTCAAGATAATTGATTTTCCTCAGGTAAGTTTCCATTTTAGCTCAACTCAGATGAGGAAATACCCTTGTATTTTCCACCAGTTGGGCAGGCCCAGAAATTTCTAGGTTTTGGGGTTCTGGTATCACCCATCTTGGGTCACAACCCAGGTACAGATGTTATACTGTTAGGAGGTGATTGATTATCATTATTTTTCCCAAGCAATAGGGGAGCCAGGAGCCAGGTATACTAAGGCGGTACCTTAATGCTCTGGTCCACTGCCTTTCCCAATCAATCTTGAGCTGGCACGTGGCTCAGGAAGTGGGGGGAATTGCACCAAGCAGCCCCGGGAAGGGGTGGGGTTGCACCACCACACTGGGATGTCCCTGGTCACATGGTATTTGGTGCAGAACATCTGGGGAGCTGCAGTGGCTGATGCAAGTTCCAGAACCTGGAGTCAGACTTCAGTCCACCAAGGCCCATGTGCCCGAGTTGTCAGCAGCTGGAGCAAGTGAGAGTCCCAGCATCAGCTGGAGTGGGGATAGGGCCCATGTGCTTACATGCCAACAGGCAGGGACCACTGCCTTCGTGTCTTCCCCAAACCTGGTATGTGTGGATGTGGACCAGATGGTGAGTAGGTGGCCCCAGGTTCACACAGATGTTCCATGTTGGTATTGGCAGGGACAAATGAGTGTGGAATGTGTGTGAGACAAGTGTGGAGAGTTCATGTGTGTTTGCTAGAGACCACCAAGCTGGACCAGCCAGTGAGTGGGAGACCAGTTGAGCAGGTAAGAGTACCTGGAATGCGGGCAGGGGTAGCAGTCAAACAGAGGATGCTGATGTTCTGTGAGGGATCTGTGAGTGTGTGTGGGTAGGTGTGGGTGTGGGTATGTATGTGTAAATTCAGAGAGCAGAGACATTTTTGTGAACCTCAGGCCTGATTGGCTGAAAAACAGGACTTGACTATATATGTGTGTCGTGGTCTGACCTCAGAGGACAACTGAGCACCACGCAGCTGCTCACTTCCCCCCTCCCCCCCCAGCACTGAGGAGAAAATAAGCCAGACTTGGGATTCGAGATAGGACAAGGAGGGTTAAATCACTCATTATAGTCACAGACAAGAGACAGACTTGTTAGGGGAAAAAGAAAAAGAACATAGATTTATTTTAGACTCTAACAACAACAACACTTAACAGAGTAGGACAGTGAGAAGCATTACTACATCTTGAGAACATCTTCCCCCCACCCTTCCCTTCTTCCTGGGCTCAGTTTACTCCCAATAACTCTACCTCCTCCCAAGTGGTGCAGGGATCAGGGAATGGGGGGAGCTTCTAGAACTTCTTCCCCCTGATCCAGTGTGGTACCCCTCTCACAGAAGACAGTCTTAAATAAATTTTCTGACTTGAGTCTCTCCCACGGGCAACAGCATACTCCCATACTGCTCCAGTGTGGGACACCATATTTTTCCAACTGGAGTCCCTCCCATGGGCTGCAGCCCTTCCCGAGCTGCTCTGGTGTGGAACACCTCCGCATGCTGCAATCCTCTCAGCGTCAAACTACAACAGTGGAAGCTGCTTCTTCCCACAGGACCCTGGCCTCATTTGGTCACAGTCACCTTAGTTATCCATGCGAGGCCCCTCACAGGCCATAAATCAGTGTCTGCTCCACTGTAGATCTTCATGGGTGGCAGGGGGGGCTGCCCTGCCATCTCACCACAGGATACAGGGGGGTCTCTGCTCCGGCACACCTCCCCCCTCCTTTCTTCCTCCGTTCCTCCACTGACCTTGGTGTTCATGCAGCTGCCACAACTCCTCCTCACAAGTCTAAGTCCTCCTCTCCAGGTCCCTTCTTAAATACATTATCACAGAGGCGCAGCTGATTGGCTCAGTTTTGGTGCAGAGGTGGAGCTGACTTGGAGCTGGGGCAACTTCTAGAAACATCTCACAGGGGGCACCACTGTAATCCCCTCCTCTGCTACCAGAAAACCCCACTACTCACTCAAACACAGGACAGTATGGTTATGTGTTACTGGTAACTGACATACACGCACTACATGTGGGTGCTGTTAAATATCCACTAGTGCCCTTGCTGTGGTAGTCATGTAGACAGCTGAGTCAGTGTCCTCTGCATGTATCCATGTGCATGACTGGGATGCATGCTCAGCTTTGCTGCTGATTAGACTTGTGAACAGCAAATCAGCAGCCATGCCCTTCATCCCAGGACAGATAACCCTGGGCCTCAGGGCACCCCAGATTGGGCATCAGCAGATGGGCAGGAGGAACTCACTGGTCCTCGAGTGAGCCCGTACCAGTATTTGCAAAAGCACTCACTAGACAAAATACTGGCATAGGCTCGTGCTATGGATTATTATAGACTTGAAAGTGTCAGATTAGTTACATCAGATACTGAAAATACCTACTCTTTTATTATACATATCCATAACAATAGCCACAAAAGTCTCTGTATTTATCTGTCCAGATTGTCATAAAAATGACAATACTGTTTTGGCCCTTGTTGCATACTTGCAAAATTGAAGCTTATTCTGACATTAGTTAACATAGTCCTTTTAGTTTACAGAGGAAGCTGGATATACTACAAAATTAAATAATTACAACTTTCTTCATCACTGATGAATTCGATGAGGTTGACACTTGAAACTAGCTAACAGTTAATTTTTTTAAGGCAGAAAGTGTAGGCCAGCCAAGTTGGAGTCATTGGTGTTGAAAATATGAAAGATGGTTTTTAGTGTATATAAGCAGGTGACAAAAATGGATGGGAAAATTAACTTACACCACTGAATAGAAAGTATTTTATTCTCTCACTATTAAAGTAAATGTACATGTAGAGTAGTGATGGATATGTTCAATCTCATGATACAAAACACCTTACTACAACTTGCTTTCCGAAAACCAAAAAGGTTGGCTACTTGAAGCATTATTTTAAATTGGTTGAATATTATATTGTTGGAAATTTAATTAAGCAAAGAAGAATGCCAATTTATAAGTCTCTGGTCTACTGTATTAAGATCAATAAAAAAGAACTGATATGCCAATAAACCATTTAAACAATCTGAGAGCAGCTTTTTTTTGTGGCTTGAGCCATGCAATATGAGATTCAGACTATCACAGAAATAAGAGTGAAGGTTTCATTTGAGATATTAAAAGAATAACTCTGTATCATCACACACAGTTGTGATTTATATTAAAATGCTAACAATAGCCTGCAGTTACTACACAATGGAGTGTAATGATAGATTTCTTCTGTGTGTGGAATTGGAAGACTGATAGAGAGACTTTCAAAATGAATTTCTATAAAACTGCTTTGTTTTTATTGTTTTCTAGAAGAGGCAACATGAGTGCAAAATACTGTACCTAATGGAAGGAACAGTATACTGCAGAATTAAAGCCTAACACTATGGATCTTCTCTGCATACTTTTTTTCAAATAAGCTTTGGTTTGAGCAAAATCTGGCACAACTTCGTAAAAATAAAAATTATGAAAGCTCAGATCTATAAAGAAGAAATACCATAAATAGTTTTAATGCTCTTTGGAGGTGGGTATACTTATAGGAAACTACCTAAATAATGTGACATATATCTATATTTTATTGCAATGACACCTGTAACGAGCTGCAATATCTAAAATTGCTCATACATGCATTGCACCCCTAACTGTGCATCAGAAAATAGAAATCAAAACAGAATAACATTTCCATTGAGAAGCTAGGCATTTGAAACAGGATAGAGAGTTTTGTTTACTCTTTTATATTACTGGGTTTGAGGGTTTTTAACTGCTTCTGATATCTATTTTCTTCAAGTAAATATAATTTCATCCAAATACTGAGTCCTCACATTTATTCATGTCATAATGAACAAACCTGATGTGCAACAATATTTTCAGTTGCCTTCATAGTGTTATTCAAAATAGCACTTGATGTGTCATAAATCTCTCTGCTATAGTTGAAGAAGGAGAAAAGAAAAACCTTGGATCAATAAATGATTTGCAGTACTGGCAGATAGGTGACTCACTAGTGTCAACCTCAGGGAAAAAAAAAAAAAAGAGTTTTACTGCAGGAATTGTAGCTTCTAATCACTTGGTGACACTATTTAAAAAAAAAAAAAAAAAACAGCTGACATTTTGTCTGAGGTATAACTAGAGTGTGGACACTTGTCACCACATGGCCTATTTTTTCTGAATTAGAACAGTATATATGAAGTAGAAAAAAAGTTCACTGTACCACAGTTCAAAGTCACTTGTGAGAGATTAACAGTTCTTTGCTATTTGATGATCATTTCAGAGTAAAAACAAGCAGACAAACAAAAAGAAACCCCAACTAACCAAAGAAAAACTTTATTTGCTCTAATTTATGACAAGCAGTAGATTATTATATGCTTTGAACATCAATGAAGTCTTCTTACTGTTACAAGAAAAGTAAAAAATTATATTCTAGTAATTTTGAATACTATCCAGAGGTGAGTATGTTTTGAAGTGTAAGGGTAACTAAAAGTTTAAGGGATCTTCTGAAGAACTCTCAGTGTTGGTAGTTCTGTGTTAGTGACATCTATGCTATCTAATTTTGCACCCAATGCATTCTATGAGAGTTGTGTGACTGACTTCAAACACAAGACAAACAAGTCAGGAGTTCATATTTCTGAATATATTTCAGACACATATATAATACTGACTTGTGTGACTTTCAAGGAAAAATAATAAAACAGGTGAAACTATGCAGAGATGAAGAAAAACTACAGACAGGTTAGGCTGTGTTAAGTATGGTGAATTAACCTCTATCCTGTCCAAGAAAAAAAATAATGTGAAAAATAATATAATATAAATATTAAAAATAATAATATGAATTATTATAATATTAAAAGGCAATAGGCATGCCTGGTTCCTAAAGCAGAGCTATTTATAGTCTTACTCTTCAGAACTGTGACAGTATGCAGCAGGAATGGACTTGAAATCTTGGTGCATTCTGAGAATATCCCAAGTCTATGGTGGAGGCAGACTGCCCTGAACATCACATCATAATGCCCCTGAGTTTTCCTCTAAAAGTAACTGATAATGGCAGCAAGGGAGGAGAGCTGGTGTGCTCTGGCATGTCTCCCAGTATGGACAAGTGTTGGGGACTACAATTCAGAGGTGCTGACCAGGACACAAATTCAGGTGGGACAACATGAAACAGTCATCCATGGATCCAGCATGGATTCAGCCTGGGAGATGTGACTCCTAGGTTTTCTGTTTTTTTTTTTTTGTGTGTGGTATTTGTTTGTTTGTCTATTTGTTTATATTTTTCTTTCTTTTTTTTTTTTTTTTTTTTTTTTTTTCCTTACTGATTGTTTATGAGTACTCAATATATTGGAAAAAGGTATTTTTTCAAAAATGTCTACTTCCTTTTTTAACTCCTTCAGACTACTACAATAAACAAATTACTGTCATCTAGTACTGTCTACAAAAAAAAAAAAAAAAAAAAACCAACAAAAACAAAAACCGAAACCAAAACAGCAGAATTCTCTATCACAGGAAACTAGGTTGAGAATAATGCAAATAACAAAATGGCACAAGAGAAACATTGAAGAAAACTTTCTTCTGCATTGCAGAAAAGAACAGATACATTTGCTTTAAGTTCTTTAAAAGTATGCTACATGTTGCCTGCTTACTTTGCATTGTCAGAGTTGTGTATCTATGTTAACTAATTAAAGGGCTGTAGGGCTGGACCATAGACATGTTATGTTGCTCCCTATTCTGACACTATGAGACCAGAAGAGAGTGAGTTTCTGCTTTTTATGCAGAAACCAAATACACAGGAAACCTTACAGAGAGCTTTGATTCTATCTTTAACATAAGGGGCTTATTGAGACAATCATACATATAGGTACCATGTCCTTGGTTAGGATAACTGTCATCTTCCCTGAAGCTGATGTGATCCACCTCCTTCTGAAGCTCTCATAAGGTTAAATACATCTATACTTTCTCTAATGTGGTCTTATGATTCTCTGTTACATGTGCCATGAACTTTGACATTCATTTTATGCAGTGTACCGAATTCGATTTTAAGTTACTTCCATGTATGTTTAAACATTCTTGGACTTTCTGATTTGGTTTTATTTTTCTCACTACCTACTGATCTGTAGGTGGTAAGGATATAGTATCACCTGTATTTGTAGAGCTTTCATAAATATATACCATTACCTGCATACCCCATTTATAGAGGTAAAGTTGGCAGTAGTTTCATGATTTACTAACAGGCCAATCTCATTGCACCAGTGGGGGCAGATATCAGATCTCATAACATATTCATAGAGTGGCTTTTATGAGGTATCCCAAGAAAAAGGATAATTTGCTCTCCAATGATTACATGGGGAACTTGAATATTCTACAGAACTGAATCTAGTCATATAATTTAGGATGGACCATTTTCTAACCCATTTTTTAAATGTCATGCTTTGGAACCATATAATTTCTTCAATTAAATGTGAGGTTTGTAATTTACAAGATCTAGGCTCTAAGAATAGTTTTCACCATTTCAGAGAGTTAAAGCCTAGGACACCTGGACATTTTAATGATTATTTCTTGTGTATCACTGGCTATAAAGTGATGCAGGTTTTACCTTGATTAAAGCCTGTTAAGACAGCTTTTAGATTCCACCCTAGATGGAGAAAATCAGAGACCATGAAATCACCATTTGGAATAAGATACAGCCAAACAATCCAAACAAATGATCCAAGTCTGGCACTGAAAAGCTGATTGATCTGACAATCTGAATTTAAGGAAAAAAATGTTTCCAATCCCAGATTGGAATCTCAGTGTGATCATAACATGCTGAGTCACTCAAGGGAACAAAATGCTTGAGATAAGGTTGTCTACTCTCCCTGTGAGCTTTAGGATAGTTTATCTGGTCTCAAACCTATAAAGTTTCAAATAAAGAAACAAAGAGAAAAAGAAGGAAAGAAAATCAGCTTACTTCAAGTCAGTTCTGAAGGCAAAGAAGGAAAAAATAACCCTGACTTCTACAAGAAATTAGCTGAAACAATGAAATATAAGATTTGATTATACCCATTGTCTAGTTGCAGAGCTGTAAATGATACAAAGTTCACTGACAACACAGGTGATCATATACTCTCTGGGGATCACGTAGAGAAGCTCTAAGAGGAATACTTGCACGTTCACAGAGGCAAATGATTGAAAGAACTACCAGGAGTACAAAAACCAATTCTAACCCCATGTACTGGATAAATATTTTAACTCAAACTTAGAGTCCTCTATTTCTTGGGGAAAAAAAAAAAAAAAAAAGTATAAATATAGTTTTAAATAGTTCACAGTGGAATGCCTTTCCATCCACTTCAATGAGAAGCAGTACAAATCTACATGAAGAACAGAGTTATGATTTTAGGAAGGATGAAATTAGTAATATGTTATTTTTACTTTCTAACTATTCCCACAAATGTCAGTGAAGGCAATGATCACCCAGTATACGTTAGTAATTTATCCTCAGCATTTGTTATTCTGTTGCCAGTATGTAATTATCAAACTCTTTCAATTAAGATTTTCTATATTTATTGAGATCATATGAGTAAGTACTAAAAAGAGCATAACCAAAAATCAGCCACTTAAGGATCCCCAGTAAGAATGTCCCTGCTCATTATTACCTCCTCTGTAACAATTATATTTTGAGATATGTCAATGAGACCATTTTCAGTCCCTCTGATATATGACTGATTAATTCCGTAATGCAATCTTATTAATCAAAATGTTATATAGAATTAAAATGACTTAGAGAAAAAGGTGTGTCAAAGCAATAAAATTACTTTTATCAATGTGTTATTCTGTCAAAAAAAACCCCACCAGAAAAACAGTGTCTTTGCTTAATGAGACCTACTTTCCATGAAACCATTATGTCTGTCAATTACTTATATATTCATCCTTTAAATCTTTATTGGTAGAGTGCCAAAATAGCCATTTGCTTATTTTGCACAGGAGTAAAACCAAACTGTTGTCCTCTGTTTATCCTTTTTTATCTTTTTATAGGATTAAGCATATGTTACTAGGTTTTAATCCCTTAACATTGCTCCAGTTTCCTAAGTCTTGTTTAAACTGTGTTGAGCAAAGAGCTCCCAAGGTAATTCCCTTATGATTCTTGACTAAATTATCAGGGATTTTTGACTTAACAAGGTGTAATCTTAACAGATACTGTATTGCTTCTTCCTTATTTACATCAGTATATTGTATAAATGCATCCTTCTCATTTTGTCTGAAAACAGAAATCATCATGTAACTTGTGGGCCTTTCCTATTCTGTTTTTCCAGTGACTTCTGACTTCTGTCACTGAAAAAATTTTAGTGCTGTATTTACCATTTTATTAATAACAGAAACAAAAGAGAGAAGAAGGGTAAAAGGACAAATTGGGAATTTCTGATTTGAGTTCAACCCTGAGTAACATTACTTCTAAGATTTGAGGATAATTTAGGATTTAGAATATTGAGTTGGAGATTAAAAATGTCATTCATTAATGACAGTCAGCATGATTTTATGAAAGGTAATTTTTGTCTTTTTTGGTTTCCTAGAACAGATATCAATACTGAGGAAGTTCTATAGTAACAAATCAGAAGTAGGCAAACCTCATTTGACCTAAGGTATCCCTTATACACTGCTATTAAGGTCTTCCCCATTAAGACTCTAGTTACCCTGTCAAGTATAACTAGCAAATGAAAAGTAAAAGGCATCTATAGAGAATGAGTCATAGCACACGTATCATTTTCTGGTGGTGTCAACCTTATGCTGTACGGTACCGCAAGTTTCTAACACAGGTGACCTAGGTACCAAAAATTATGTCAGTCAGAAAGTATGTGGAGCACAAATAGGACATCTATATCAGATGGGTATTGTATAGCATATGTTAGCACAGATCTTTTAAATATCACAAATAATCACCAAAGAAGAAACTAGATTTTTTTAGTTTAACCACTGAAAAGAAATATATATATATATATATATATATATATATAAAAATAAATAATATTACATAATACTAACTTGAATAAGGTATGCATGGAGCTTGATGTGATGCTTTCAAATATTTTTATTATTTTGAAATGCAATGCATTTTCATAAAAAGTCAACTTGTATTAATCAAACCAACATTAACAAAAAATAAATCCATAAAAAAGTGTTGTCTGATTTGTTTTAAGTCAATCAATGAGTTTTATGTTTTGCATAATGAAGATTCTCATTCATTCAGGCACCTTTTCAAGCATATTTGGTAGTATAATTTTCTATTCCTGAAGGACTTTAGGGCCTTCAACATGTTTTATGCCATCTGTTGCATATAATATGATGTTCCTGCCTAAATCCTTCTTGATATTTATTTATTGTTTGAAACTACCATTTATGAATGTATTAAATTTATTTTCTAAAACTAGGATTATTGTATAAAATGTGTGGAGTACTAAAAAATGAAATGGTAAGTATGATAATACTTTTGATTTGTGATACTAAGAGCAGAAGATGAAAATGGGAAATAAATGTGGACAAGGTATCATACATATTTTAGTTTTATAACATAAAAGGAATATCAGATTCAGATTGCTTTTATAATTGCAACAGTATTTATTATTTTGCACTATGGAAAGATTACCACATGATTTCAACATGTCTTGGAAGGTATCATATTTTCTTTTAGTTTTGTATGTCTCTATATAAACAGGTAATAAGACTTCTTTGTTTGCAGCTCAATAGACTTTAAAACATTTGGGAAAGAAGTGGGATTCCTATGAACAGCTTCAGATCTTGGTTGATCAACAGAGGAAACTGAGCACTAGCAGTAACTATGGAATGATCTTTTTTCCTGTCTGCTTTTTGCTTTCTGTAGAAGGAAAATGTATTAAGCCATAGAATTAAAACTGAGTGTCTAGACTTCAGATACTAAAGGGCATTTAGATAGTGAATGATAAACCTGAGGGCCTCAGATTCAGCTTCTAGAACTTAATTCAGTTCTGTAGTAAGAATTAAAAAAAAAAAAAAGAAAAGAAAAAGGTCTGTTATTAGTTGTAATAGTTGGATTTAACTGACTGACAATTAATAAAATATTGTATTTTTGTTACCTGTTCTTCACTTAACTTCCCATTTTGTTCAAATAAAGCTATGATATCTGTGTGTATCAAGTTACATAGGTCACAGAAAATAATGATTTAATCTAAATCAAAGTATAGTACACTGCTCTCTGCAGAGTATGTTCACTCTTCTATCAATACAAATCATACTGTGCCCTCTGCTTTCCACTGGCATGTCCTTGAGTAGTTTGTAGATTTGCTTAAATGTGACTTAGTCAAAGCTTTTTAATACAGTTGTAAAACAATACAAATTTTTAAGACTATTAGCCATAACAACATTATTTTGCTGCATCTGCAAACAGATTAAATGAAGAATAGATGCAGAAGTCTTTAACATATCAACTAATGCAAGTGAAGTTGGTTACCTAATGGTGATTAGATATAGGCAGATAATTAATCTGTTATTCTTAATTCAACTTGTCTATCTGGCTCATGTAGATACATGTCATAATTATTAATTAGCAAACATAAAAATCACTAATTGACATCATCTCCACAATTTGAAAAATAAGACTTAAATTCAGACTACCTAGTGCATTTTAGGATGGTGTAACAAGAATATCAAATCTATCATGTGATCATCTCAGCCCTGGTCTCTGTGCAGTGCCAAGTAGTCTGTAGTGTTGCACTAAATTCTAGATCTGTCTGTATGCTTGTTGGCCACTCTCTGCATAAGAAAATATAGTAGCAGGATAAAGATATCTAGTGGTAGAGTGAAATCTTTTGTGTATCCCCAGACCATGGAGTAGAAAGAGATGGGAAGACCACTAACAGATCCTTAACAGTAATTATTGCATTGAGTGAAGCCTGAATGAGAACAGGTAAGGATTTTGAGACTTGTGAGAGTACATAAAGAAGTACTTCATCATCTGATGGGAAAGAAAAACAGAAAAGAGATGAAGCTTAAAATATGTTTAATTACTCAAATATAAGTATTTTTTGCAGTGTCATAGAGCTCAGCTCAGTTTATATGACAAGCTGTGTCATTCATTTTTCAAATGATCAAAATCAGTTTCTGCCATGACAAAAAAAAAAAATTCTTAAGAGCTACTTTGAAGTCGCTGTGTATAACTTGTAAAGGAAATTTCACTGAGTATCTTTGTAGCTAGTTACCATTTTAATCTTAGAAAACATTAATATTCCATTACTTGAATCACATTTAAAAATGGGAAACCATATAATTCTGTGAAGCTGTTAGCTTCAATTGTTAGCTGTTTTATCAAAAATAATCACCTTACTTGATTTTATTTAACATATAATATAGCATATTCAAAATATACCTTTTAGTGTCATCACATTGAAGAAAAAAAGTGACTAGAGTATTTATGAGATCAGTTCTTCTTTCCTTACTCAGACAAAATTTGCATTGATTTTCAAAGGAGAACTGCAAAAGAAGAAATGTTGGTTTAGGCTAAGCAACAATGCGTTACATAGTCAGACATACTAGGGCAGGTACATACATTGTTTCAGTCATTACCAGGAGGAACTAATATATAGATATGTCTGGAGTGATGAAAAACCCTTATGTAACTAATGTTTCCTTCCATGGCTCTGATGAGCAGAGACACTTGGACTGCACCTTTCCTCCTTTGGTGTGCCCACCTAGATCTTATTCTACTTTGTATATCAATTCCAGTTGAAATATCTGTTATTATTCCTATAAGGATGTGCAGCAATTAAAAAGAAAAAAATTAGAAATAAATATATATTTTTAAGAGCTTTAGAGTTAATTAAAATAATTTCCCTATTGACCCTTTCAGATAATGTTATTAATCCTTTCAGACATACTGAATTTCATGCAAATACTTCCATGCAGGTGAAATGGAAGTGAAAACCAATCCCAAGATTATCTCCTCAAGGTACATTTCCTAGTACCTTACTTAATTAAGAATGTTATCCTAAATGAATCTAATGTTATTAACGCATCTAAAATTTCCTGCTTAGAGAACATTAATTAAGTAATTCTAATGTTTAAGCATTAAATCTTGAATGGGACAGGCAGAGGACACAAAGTGGTCTTGTGGTGGTTCCTTTATCACAGCACTACAGGACTCATCAGTGTAAGTACATGTCTGAGAGTTGTCGTAGGACTTTGCATGTTTCTTTTCAAGGACATGTGTGTTGACAATGAGAGCTGAAACAGGGGTCTAGTATTCAGGGTGTAGAACCCAGTATATTATTTGCTACTGCTTGTATTAGAAAAACTGGAGGTAGGCATGTATTATGAGTAACTTTTCCAAAATGATTGCAGAAATCAAAATTGTATTCTCTATTACAATTATTTACTTAGAAATTGGAGAAAACCCATCACTAGTATCAAGGTGAAAATTATTTTTATTTAAATATATAAAAATATTACACTTATTGAACTAACATATAGAGTTAACAATAAGTATACTGTTAAATAGGTAAGACATGTATTCCTTAAATTGCTTCAGAAAGTCCAAGAAGAATGTAGTGTCACAGAAACTTCATTTTGTGTTATATATCAGTTTTGAAAATATGCAGTATTAACCAATAAAAATGTGATCAGCTCAGTTTCAATATACACTGATAGACATCAAACCTTAAGTCAAGATACATGCAAACTACAGATACAATCAAGCAAAAAATAATAACAAGAATGAAAAGGCATGTCTTACAATAATCGTATACTACATGATTACTGTGACAACTTCAGGTTTCTCATTTCAAGTCAGATAATGGAAGCAGGACACATGTTTGTTCCCAGTAAGATTTCAAAGACATCTTTGGCATGAGTCCTATGGATGATCCGCCAGATCTTCTTCTGCTACATCAACAATATATCTGAACCTCAGAAAGGGAATTTTTATTTCTCATTATGCTGTGGAATCAAAAGAACTTTACTAATATTTAGAGCTGGAATATACAATTTTCATTCATATTATAATAAAACACAATTCAGTATATTTGTTAGAGCTATATGTGTGTGTGTATCAAAATAGCATCATATAGCCATAAATATTTGACTTTTTTTCCAAAAGACGTTCAGGTTTTTAAGTACACCAGTTTTCGGATGCTTAGTCTCATAAAGAAACAGGATTGTCATAAAATGCTTTGCACTGTAAATTCTCCATCCCTCACCTGACCTGTCTCATAAACTAAGACACAAAACAATTTTAGGCTTGTGCATGCAAAACTTAGTTGGAACAATTGTTGCTAATACCCTGTATTAATTAATGAACTACATTTCACAGAGTTATCCACAGTGGTCTGAGGATAAATAGATAAAATATTGCAACATAATAATAATATTACAACATAATAATAGCTAAAATATTACAACAGACAAAACACAGGGAATATATTACCTTTAGACCAGTAATTAATGCTTTGTTATTGAAGGTAAAGTACAAAATTGACATGTTAATAGTAATACAGATGAGATCAAAAGTGATAATGTTCAAAATATTTAAATTTAAGAGATTCACCCCATTTAGGATTAGAAGATCCAAAGCAGTCCCTGTCTGTGATGAGAAAAAAGTTACACACCAGGAAAAAATTGTTCCACTCTTTCAAAAAGTCTCAGAGTTCAAAAAGAGAAACAGAAGGAGAACAGAGAAGCCATATAGAAGACAATGAGGAATTAAATTAAATAGTAAAATTATTTCTCTTATGCCAGTGTCATATTTTGAGCCCAGAGGACAACTGAGCACCATGAAGCTTTTTACTCACTCCTTTGCCTCTCAGGAATGGGAAGGAGAAAAAAGAAGCAAAATGGCTCAGGAATCTATATAAACGCTGGGAGGCATGTTCACCCATTAAGGTCACAGACAAAAGACAAACTCGTTAGGGGAAGAAAAAAAAGATAACTTTAATTCAAACACTAAAAAAAACAACACTTAACAGACAAGGTGGGACAGTGAGAAGGGCACCCACATCCAAACAACACCTTTCACAACTCCTCAATTCTTTCCAGATTCAGCTCTGCTCCCGATCTCCCTACCTTCTCTCCCAGCTGCGCAGGGGGAATGGGATGGGGGTTACAGTCAGCTCGCCGCTCCTCCCTTCTTGGGAGGGGGGGTGAATGCTGCACATTCTTCCCCTGCTCCATTTAGCTCCCCTCTCACTGAAGACAGTCATGAATGAACCTTTTCTGCATTGAGTCCTCCCCACAGGATGCAGCCACTCCTATGCTTCTCCAGTGTGGGTCATCCCTGTATGTTGCAGTCCTCCCAGCACTGAACTACAACAGTGGGGGCTGCTTCTCCCATCAGAGTCCTGGCTTACTTTAAGCACAGACACCTGCTCCAGAGTGGGGTCCTCCACAGGATACAAATCAGCCTCTGCTGTGGACCTCTGTGGTGGCAGGTTGGGCGGCCCTGCCTTCTCAGCATGGGATACAGGGGTCTTGTTCTGGTACACCTCCCCCACTTCCTTCTTCCTTCCACTGACCTCAGTGTTCATCCTTCTCGTAACTCCTCCTCACAAGTTTCAACTCCCTCCCATATTCCCCTTCTGAAATAAGTTATTACAGAGGTGCAGCCACCATCACTAATTGGCTCTGCCCTGTTCAGAGGTGGGTCCAACTTGGAGCCAGGGAAGCTTCCAGAAGCTTCTCACAGGGGGCTACCATTGTAGCCCCCTTCCTCACTACCAAAGACCCCCACCACTCGTACAGACCCAACACATCCAGTTGAAACAACAGGTGGATAATCTCAAAATGCAGTAGGGACATCTAAATTATTTTTAGATGGCAAATAAAAGCAAAAATGAAAAACAGAAAACAGAAATATCTAGATGTATAGAAAACATAAAACAAACCTCCTTGACAATAATGTGTATTTGTTTATAAAATATGTATTTTTGTATAGGTGTAGCACTCAAGACTTATAAATTCTCTTCTCCTATTTGCAGGATCTCTGGGCTGTTTAATAGAATTCACTTTGTGTGATGAAATTCGCTGTTACACAGGTAGTAGTTTTAGGCTCTATAACTGTACAATCTGGTGAATGAAATTCTAGATTCTCTGGTGAGAATGGAATAACTCCCTCCTGAAGAGCTTAATTGGTGAAGGCTTCAACTTTCCAAGTGTAGACCTTCCATCTAATTCCTTCTCTTTCTGTTGGTATTTTTTGAAGAGGCACCTATACAATATTTTACTTATCATATGAACAAGGAATGGTTGGTGTGAATACTATATTGTTCTAAGCTCCACTGTTTCCAAGAAAATGGTGTCACAGAGATCCTACTGCAGAAAAAATTTCTTCCTTCTTTCCCTTTGCCTTCAAAAAAGGAAAAAACCCTCCACCTTTCAGAAGAGACTCTTTCTGGCTTATGTGGAGACAAGAAACAGAGAAAATTTATCCTACTCACTGCTAGCCTCCTCAAGATGATTTCCCTCCAAACCTCTTGTAGGAAATGTATCTCAATGCTATGGACCATTCTCAGTAGACCCTAAAAACTTGTATCAGTGAGTCACAGGGCTTATTGTCCTGCTTCAGAGGTGCAAATGCAGAATTTATCTTAAAAGAGTTATAAAATGTTTCCAATGTTCCCTGTTTGCATGATTTTGCAAGACTGGAATTTTAAAATGCAATTCTTATATACAATCTCACATGTAGTCAGAAATACTATGATAGGCCTATTCTGTGTAAAAAGATTTATCAGAATTAAGCTTCAATACAGAATGAAAGTTTTGAATCAGAACCCACTATTGCTGATCATTTGGACTTGTGAATTGTGTTAGCTAATGTAATATTTAGCAGCATTATACAGGTCTGATATCTCACCATTAAGGTTAATTGAATACAAAGGTTTTTTGTAAAGTCTGAAGTCAAGTGTTTGCATTGTGGCAAAACTAATAACACTTCACCTTCATTATACTTGCATGGCCTTAAGAGATAAGTGTTTAGAATGTTGTTACAAATATGTGTTGTTATAATAAGGATAATTACCAGGAGAATTAATATGAATGGAAGCTAGTTATAGAGCCATCAGAACATATTACAACCCTTCAGTTAATTAGTATAATTATTTCTGGAGTAGAAGGAGTATTAAATATGTGTTTTTGTTTTCCTTCTGCAGTCCCAAATAAAGTAAAAATAGCTATTTGAGAATTGTACACATTACCACTCTAAAAGGTTCCTTTCTTAGTTTTAGTCATCTGTTTATGTAGAAAATGCAACAAATTAACCTCTGGCACTTTTTAAATTTTAGCAATTATATATTCTAATAATTTATTCTCTATATAGTATAATGTATTCTATATCTATTCTATATTCTACATGTATTCTATATACATGTTTAATTAATACCTAGAAAACACTTTCATACCTCACAGGTGCTACCTACTCATAAAGGCAAGAGGCAGCTATGTAAATATTTCTAAACATTTTCTTCACTGGTGTTTATAATTTGCCAAGCTGCAGGAATTTTCTGTTAATAAATAAACTTCTTTATATTACCTAAGTGCTAAGTGATGATTGTATTACTGAAGTTTCCAGGCTATCAAAGGTGCAGTGGTAGGGAATTCAGTACTGGACTGGCAAATGTGCAAGCCATTACTATTAGAAATAATTGCAGTCTTGCAGTTGCTCTTCATTATTTCTTTGGTTTTCATATAGAAACTGTAGAGAATTATTTAGGCATTCACTTTCTTCCTTAAAGGTACATCACAATAGATTTAGCCAATGGCTATTCCTTGTCTTTTTATTACCGTATAGTTATCAGTATGCCCTCTCTGAAATTTTCTTTGTGGGATAAGAAGTATGCAACCTCAACAACATCACATTTCTCTTCTGCTTTCTGTGCTTATGCTTATTATATTCTGTTTTACCTGAGTCTTTTTCTAGTTATTCTGCTCAAAATTACTGCACTTCTCATTTTCAGCTCTTTTCCTCCTCTCATTCAGATCTACTTGAATAATCTCTGCTGCCATGTTGCCAAATAGAAAGGGTAACCAACCAAGAGATTTTGGATCCCATCAGCAGCTAAGAATATGAGAAATACAATCTTTACATATAATGACTGGCTCAATGTCATTATGATCAATAACAGAAACCTTGGTTCTATTGCAATGCAAATAACAGTAAAAAGTGGAAATAATATTATTAAATTATTAAGGTGTTGTAAATAACAAAATTCTCACGTGAATAACTGAATGTTGTAGACTAATGTTTGTTTAATAATCCTTGTCTTCTTTTTTTTTCCTTTTAATTTCATTTATGATTTTCAAATGTAGTGGCAGATCCCCATATGATCACATTTAAAATCAATTCCTCTTTGAATAAGTAAAATATTATGTCCCATGAATACATAGTTCAGTGATAGAGAAGCACAGACTTTACTGCTGCTCTTATTACTTCTGCTAAGTTTTACTGGTTAGGTAAATAGGGGGAGACCAGTGGATATTATCTATCTTGGCTTCAGTAAGGGTTTTGACACTGTCTCCCATAACATCCTTGAAGAGAAACTGATGAAATATGGGCTGGATGAGCAGACAGTAAGATTAATTGAAAAGTAGCTGAACAGTCAGGCCTGGAAAGTGGTGATCAGTGATCAAAACTACAAAACATAGTTGAAGGCCAGTATCCAGCGTTATGGAAATATCCAGTGCAGGAGAGATGTGGAGCTACTGTATAGAGTCCAGCAAAGGATCACCAATATGAGTAAGGGACTGGAGCACCTCATATGAAGAAAGGATGAGAGAGGTGAGACTATTCAGCCTAGAGAAGAGAAAGTTCAAGGAGGGATCTTATGACAATATATAAATACCTGAGGGGAAAGTGTAAAATACAGAAATAAAGAACCAGGTTCTTTTCAGTGGTGTCCAGTGACAGGATAGTCCCAATCTGAAGGACAGAAACACTCAGGGGATTTGTCCCTCTTGGCCTTCTACATCACAATAGCAATACTGAGCACATTTTCCCAGTAAACACACGCATGCGCATGTGCACACAGAAAGTTATTTTTCATGCCCAGCAATTTATCTTCTTTTGTGCAGTAGTTTCTTATGTTCCACTCAATTAATGTAACCTCCAGCCACATCTAGTTGTTTGCTTGCAGCCTTAACACTCAGCATGTTGCCTTATGCTGAGCTGGCAAAATGTGCACTGCAGTTTTGAGTGTTGACATTTTGTACTCTGGCATTATATAATCATTCTTGGAGACGTAAGGATGCACTTTCAGCAGCTTCTGACACCTTTTTTGTCATTTGTGCATATCCTGATCAACTTCTTCTCTAGAACAGGAGTCTGTATTTGCTCTGACCGAAAAGATGCCCAACTAAGATGGTACAATAACTGAACAGAATGTGTCAAGTCCACAGAAAGATTCAGATTTCCTTCCTCATCTTCTCAGCCTCCTCTACAGCCAAGAAAGATGACTATTGACTCCCAAAGGCTCCTTCTGCAGATTGCAATAGGCCTTCAGTGCCTATTACACTGCTTCTGTTTTCAGCAAACCTTTTACTTTGACAACGTCAAGGATGTTCAGCTTTATTCCAGTGACTTTGGTCACTTGAATCTTTGAATATTTTGGAGTTTAAGTATACACAGGCTTCAACTAGGACACTTCTGAGCTGAGACCAGAGCTTGTGTTTTGTTTAGAACAGTTTTCACACTAAGGCAAAAATAGCTATTTAACTCTGGTGCTCCTAGGATCTGGAAACTCATAAGTTGTGTTGATTGCATTTTCCAGTTAGAAGTTGTTGGTGTCTACCTCTATTTATTACATCCCAGCAGAGGTTTTAAATATGCCTCAGATTACTTTTGACTGTGACACATGTTCCTAAATCCTGTTTTCTTAAATGAGTAGAAGAGGAACTAGCTACACCAAAGGCTGTACATGAGACAGACATTCCCTTCTGCTATTGTCTGATCCAATAGATTTCAATTAACCAAACACTTACCTTAAAGTCATCAGGCATCTGCCCTCAATACACTTGTTCCCTTATGTCTGATCAAAATATTTTTCCCCATTTAACCACTCAAGACTTTTGTTCTGTTTTGTTTTTGTAATTAATTAGACACCCATCTGTATTTCTTAAATCTTTTACTAAACTTACTTTATTTGAACCAATGAAGCCCAACTCTCCTTCTATTCAATCCATTGTTTTTAATAGATCTAACCAGATGCAAGTTCCTAACTTGTTAACTAATTTCTTCAGTTAATGAAGCCAGCTGTCTCACAGTCATGTTATTGATCATTTTCAGGCCTAAGAATCTGTTATTCCAAGCATTTTAATGGTCATTTCCAATTGACTCAGGTATCACTACACACAATCATTACACTGTGTTTTTAATAATTTCATTAATCCCAGGCATTTTCACTTCTCTTATAGCTCTAACACTCCAACCTGTTCTTCCTGAAAAAGAAGCTAGGAAATATAAAACTATATCTTCTAATTTCTGAAATACATTTTTTCAGAACACAAGGCTGGCATAATGCCTAAACCCCCCTTTTCTTAGTAGGGAACTACTGAATTTCTGTGTTAAAACAATGTTTCGCTTGTTTTTCCTTCCAACCATGTATGATTTTGCTTATTAAATTATTAAGTTTTTGTTATAGATACTCTCCCAGTAATAAATTTGAAAAACAAAAAAGTAGTCTTTGATTACTATTAAGGTCCCAGATGATCTAGAGAAATAATATTCTACTAGTTGGAACACTCCTGAATTTAGGAGACAAGAATGAAAGCACCTTTTGCTCATGAAGCTCAATTATTCTGATCACAAAGCCACAAAAAGATAGAAAAACTAAATTTATATTTAATGTTTTTCAACAGTTTGAGACTAAGACTATCTCACTATCAATCTAATTTAGTCAGTGCTCTCTTATCCAAAGAATGAAAAAAGGAAAATACAGAAGGTACTGTGAGAGTAGACTAAATTGTTATGAATAATCAACCTTACCTACAAAGTCAAAAAGATAAAACAGAGGAATGGATTGCTGAGTGAATCTGTTATCTTACATAGACTTATTTTTCAGGATAGTGACATTAACAGCATTTTGGTCCAGCATCTTGTTCTTTTGAATGTTCAGGAATAATCAAGGATTATTAGTATTATTTATTAGAATCACGTAAAACTAAAATCTTCTCACAGCAGCCACTTGTGTATCACAAGTAAAGATTAATATGAGACTTTACATGTTACTTAAGATCTCATAGCATTTTAATTATCTCAGTAATCCTTGTAAACTGCATGGGACTACAAAGGTGCTAGAAAGAATCATTCACTAAATGCCATCTAAATCAGAACTTGAGAACAGTGTCGCACAGAGTGAGTTACTGCATAACTTTATTTAACTGACCACTGTTTAGCCAGAATTTCCAAAACAGATCACCAGATTCTTTCCATCTGGTAGACAAATCTATAGTCTCTATAGTTACCTGTCTTAGCTAATGTCATCAAAATCTTTCAAATGACAGAGGATATAATAGGAAAAAAAAATAGACCCAAATCTTTTCTCATTAAGAAATATGGAACAAAAAATTAGCTTTGTTGCCTTTGTTGTAATGCTACTAGTGGTAGAAGAATTACACTACAAATGTTTTATTTCTATCAAAGAAACATAGCAGAGAGTCCCTATAATCAAAAATAATCTATATTTTCTTCTTCAAGAAAGAGAAAAATGCTCTATTTAATATATACTGGCTACCACTTACAACTGCAGACAGTGTATGTGCTGGATGGGCTACGGATCAGTAATGTCTTTTTTCATCCTATTTAACCTTCTCTTCTGTGGGCATAATCCAGCAAGGAGGTGAGTACTCTTTGACATGTGCTGAGTACTCCAAGCATTAAGAGAGTACAAATGGATCCTTTCTTCCACAGTGGTTTGCAGATTTGAGCCTTTGTGTTTGTGGGTATCCCAAGGCACATCAATGGCATTGTACCCTTCATTACAGCCTTTGAAAGTACTGCCAGATATTGCCCTCCTGCAGGACATTAGAATGACCAATGAACTCACAACTTCAAGAACAAAATATAAAGACAATCTATTTATATCAATTTTGCCACACAGCCAATAAAACATTAGAGTAATTTGCTATACATTCTTTCTCTTAAGATGAAGGGGAAAAGAAGGAAAATAAGTGAAAATAACAATTGTGCTTAGTTTTCAGAATTTCAGTTTTCCCTTCTATCATTCTTCCCTTTGTTGTCTTCCCACTTTCATCAATTTGAATATAAATTTTAGCTAGGAAATCTGGGAAGTCTTAAAATGCTTTTTATTTTTTTTTTTTAAAAAAAAACCTCTCCTTTCTCTGAGCATGTGCTAAATGGCATGTGCCTGTGTATGAAAGTTGGCACTGTGATACTAGGTCACAAAGGTTGAACTAAAATGTTCCTTCAACTGAAAACAAAAATGGAAAGTGATACTAAAAATATATGAGTATAATTCTCTTTGTAAACTGCAGTTTCAGATGAGACATGTGAAAGGTCAAAACTCTAGTGCAATGATTTGTCAGAAAGCCTGTGCATAGAATAAATTGTGAACACTTCAGCAAAATCCTGTTGTTCAATCACTGTTGTCAATGACTAATGTTGATGCTTTAATGAGTGCCTGATTGCAATGTGACATCTTCTAGGTATAATACTCTGCTTTCAGTTTCATAGTTGCAGTTGACCCTATTAAAGAGATGTTAATGGTTGATTCTCTCTATTAACATTCGTTACTGTTAAAGACAACGAACATAACCTTATGAACTGATTATGTCAGTAGTATACAACCTCCAGTCTTATACTTCATAAAGCAACACATCATTAAAAAACAGATGAGGATTAAAATAGACTGATTTTATAAATTTATTAATATAGAAATACACAATAATTCTTAAAATAAATGTCATAACCCAAATAATATTGAATATTTATACATTGCATTTCACATATATAGTCAGTGAAGAGAATAAACAGCTGAATATTTTTCTAGGTAAAGGTGTCAGAACGATGTATTTCTAAAATATGTAAAATGTATTAGTGTTCACTGTTGCTATCTACAACACATACCTATTTCTGTTTCACGTTAGCCTTTATATTGTGTCCTTCAGTGAATCCAAATGCCTACTGAAGCAAAGACATTTGTCTTACAAATTTTAAATTTCAGGTGTATAGGTCACTCATGTTGACCAATGTTATTTTCTTGCTGTTTAAGTCACTTGTCTGCCATTCCAAATTGGCAG
This sequence comes from Tyto alba, assembly GCF_018691265.1. NCBI lineage: Eukaryota > Metazoa > Chordata > Aves > Strigiformes > Tytonidae > Tyto > Tyto alba. The sequence goes on along the minus strand of NW_024881282.1, from coordinate 67,233,406 downwards.
TCAGCATTGCCTTGGGTAGAAAGCTCTTCAATATTTGATGGTATAACAATATTTGATAGCAAACGCAACGTTAGATAACAAACTTGTTAAAACCTTGTGGTTAACCTTTCCTGTTAAAAACAATACTGTAACGGCTCTAAGGCCACAGGAATTGCATAGCCTTTGCTGACACTAAAACAGACCACGGTTATTGCTGAAGGCATCTGACCTAACAAAGGTTCATTGGGAATAAACGAACAACTAGGATCCCAAAGAAAAACATATATTTTAATATTGTTTTACGGCAGATCTTATATCCAAAAGGTCTTAGCAGTCTGTGAGACTGTGTCTTATTTCCTTTTATTTCTTCTTGCATCAATTTCAGCATTGTCAAATATAAGTAATTCCATGGCTCAATGTCTGAAAACTTTTTGCATTGCATCCTATTTAGCAAAATATTAAACAGAAAACTAACAACAAGTGCAAAACTTGTCTCCACTTCCAAAACAGGGAAAAAAAATCAAAACACTGATATTCTTTTCAATTAAGTGGTCTCATCACTGTTTAAAAGAGTAATATTTTTTCTATTAGTTATTAGTGCTTGATTTTTCTGAGCATTATCAGAACAAAATATGCCAACAAAAAAACAAAAAAGCACTATATTTTTCCTTCACAGGAAAGACTTTATAATTTACAAAGTAAACACTAAACAATAAGAAGGTGATTCAAAGTTGACTAATTGACAGGTAATTCAAAATACATTGTGCACAAAATCTAATAAAACAAATATATATTTACAGAAATTCATATATTAATTTGCATTTTTAAATTAATTCTGTTTTGTCATTTGTAAACTGCTTTGTGTTCCTGTTCACAAATTTTCCAATTATTTGTTTTGTTAGAAAATATTCACAAGGTGAATTTATAGAGTTACAATTGTTTGTGGAAACTGAATTTTTAACATCAAAGTAGAGAATATGTGCAGTAGAATAATCTGTGTGCTATATAATCATGGAAAAGGAAAAAGGTATCTTGTTTATGTACTGTAATGACACTATATAAAAGGGATGCTTATTATTTCACAAAAGAAAATGTTAATTTATCCTGATTTCACAGATATTTTGCAGATGGAGATGATGTTGGCATATTTTAAAATAATTAATAAAAATTAATAAGCTTGGTTTTTATATAAAAAAAATTCAGCTATTCATGGATGAGTGTAATGACTATTTATTTCAGAATATTCACTCAAATACACAGGTGAGGTCTTCACAAGATAGCCAGTGGTTTCTTATATTGATCTAGAGAACATGAACATTTTTACAAGCTTCTGAGGTTTCATTCCTTTTTCCTTCTTCCTTTTCTTATTTTTAAATGTTTCTTCTAGAATTCAATAAATCATGTTGTCCTAGAAAACATATTATTTGTCTTTATACTTCACCTGTTGTCTGTCTGAATATAACACAGGCACATACTCTCTTCTCACAAAGCTTGTAAAAACACTGCAAGAAGCTCTCTTTTTTAATTTTTGGGAAAATAACATGAAAGCTGGTATGAAAACAGCACTGTAAGACTTCCATGTCTTAAGACTGAATTTTAATCTCATTTTACTAAAATTATAAACTCCCTTTTAGAGATGATATCACAGTCTACAAAGTGAGTAAAGTCTGCACATCTCAGAAAAGTATCCTATATTCACTAATGTAATCTACACAATATCTTCAGCTAAGAAAGAGCTTGTCATACAGTGTCATCTACTAGTTATTGTTTTTATTAATTTAGACCATGTACACATTAACTAATTTAGATCATGTAACATATATTTCTTGGGAATATTTGTGTTTCCTAATTAATGATAGAATTATTGATAAGCAGTAGAGTTGCAAGTAGAGAAGAAAGGCAATATACAGTAGTAAGTATAAAACTTTATTTTTGACATATTAAAAACTAATATTAAGCCTATTACACTGGAAACTGTATATGAACTTACAACATTTATGCCAAATCTTTGCAGTAAACAGATGAAGCTTATTTATTTTATTTTCATGACTAATTATTTTAATACAAAACAGGACCTACAAGTGATATCAACAACTTTTTTTCAGAGCATGGTCACCAAATAAACCTAATTTTTATTTGAGATAAATAGTATTCTGAAGTTTACTAAAATTAAATTGCCAAGTAGTTTTAAACACACAAAATCAGTGCATTACTGTTTGAAGCCTCTTTGCTGCCTTTAAGACTTATTAGCCTTTGATTTTATTTACCATTACAGTAATCTAGGTAGTGAATGCTTTCCATATTCTCAGACTAGTTTTGAGCTTTGCCAATGAATACATAAAACCTATCAGTGCATTAAATCTTAATCTTCACTGTTCTGGAATTCCCATCTTTATGGAAATTTCAGTGTTTTCTTCACATTAAATAATAGACAAATTTTACTTTTCTTGGCAGAATTGACTTCTGAAAATGCTATTGTGATTCTGTAATAACTCAGAATTTTTTCAGACAGCTCCTACACCGGTAAGCAGCTTTGCTTTCTTGCTATCTCTTTCTACCTACTTGTCCTTGCCATGTTGCTATTTTGAAGTAGATATATAAGATAAGATCTAAAATAGCTAGCTGGGATACCTCTATCTATATTTTGTGACAGCTCAGAATTCAACATTTCCTGTGTGGCTTGGCTGACCAATTGCTCTTCACTGGGATCCAGACCGCTCAGGATGTTTTGCTAATAGTATCTGAGTCTAGCAGTATAATTATATCTTACATATATCTGCAGTACACATTTTTTTGTGGTAGAGTACAAACATATCCCCATTGCTGGCTGGTGCAGGGAATAAACATGCTAAATTCAAAATAGTAGCCATTGTAAACACAGTAGAGTGAAAGGCAACAATATTCTAGCCTAACAGTTAATATAGGAGTAGAATAATATTGTACTAAGGAAAAACATTTCAAAAGAGCGACTATATCATTTTCTGTCACTAAAAATGGTTTCCAATATCTTATTTTCTGAATACAATTAAAGTAATATTCTGCCCTATACATATCTACATGTAATTTGAGAATGTTAATGTAATATACAGAAGAAAAAGGCAAATAAAGAAAGGTTGATTTCCAGTTCATTAGAAGTTTTGTGGTGGAAAATCAATATTTGCTAAATGGAGGACAGAAAAAGTAAAGGAAAAATCTCAGAGTCTTTCACTAAAAAAAAATATGTATGATTCATTGACAGTTGAAACAGTATTGTATAAGTCAACCAGTGCAGTAAAATCACATGAAACTTAGTAGAAATCAATGTCTTCTGCAGAGCTTTAAAAGCCACAATCAATTTTCATGCTGTAATAAACTCTCAGTGATCATAAGGGTACTGCATCAGAATTATCAGTATGTGTCTTTGGTCTATAAAAGGGAAGGAAGTGGAAAGAAGCTCTTTGAACAGTAAAAGTTTGGTATTTTAATTTTCAGACTTGGGATGTGGCCTATGTCAAAACTATGAGCACCTCCATGATGTTCTTCCCTTCCATATTTTGATATAAAAGGAAGAAAATAGCAAATTCTTGGCAGGGCTTTATGTATGTTGAAAGTTTCTCTGTAGAGACACTAATCTGATAGGCATCAGTGGCAAAAGTCCAATTCATACTGCTGAATTAATTATTTTATTCTTAAAGTTCAGTAGGAAGTTAAATACTTTTTTTTTTTTTTTTTTTTTTTAAGTCAGACCACATTATACTTCCAGTAAATCCAGGTTGGATGTCATAAAGCTATGCCCTAGAGCTAAGCAGAATATGGTGACTGAATGCAGGAATTTCTGGGTGAGATTTTGCTGCCTTTATACAGTGGGGCAGGACAGATCCACAAGACTACTTTATGACTCAGGAAAACTGGAAACTATTTGTTTTGGTTTTTATAGAATAAAGTTTTTACAGTACAATCTTCTGTTGTATTTTTTGGTATGTTTTGGTTTATCGTCATCAAGAAAAACCTGGAGTTATCTTCCAGGAAAAAAATAATTCAGTTTTCACTCAATTACTGTTAGTGGACTATCACTTGCGTACTAATAGTATTTTCTTCTTCTAATAAAGCCAGTTAAAGTGATTTAAATTATTACCATTTTAAAAAAACAAGTATTTTCAGCAGCAGTTACCAAATATGAGTAATGAAAGTCATGAGCAAATGCATGACACATTAAAACTTGAGCCATAAGTCTGGAACAAAATTGCATCATTGACAGCTACACATGAATGATCAGGGCTTACATTTTGGAGTATGAGAAAGAAGTAACCTGTGTATTGAAAGGTCAGTAGTTATAAGCATTAACATTAAATGTTAAATTAAATGGAAATTAACTCCTGCTTTATCCAGAGTGAATTTAAAATCAAGACAGATCAATCACCAAGGGTTGACCTTTGTATATGTCTATGGTCTAAAATACTACAGACATTTCAGATTCTTATTCTAATGGGAAGGTAGAGGAGTCACTAGAAATAGAACTCATCTCACATATCGTTAGCCATTGAATTGTTGTGTCGGCTATTAATCTTTCCTTCTTACAAAGCAGATGGAGTAACATAGGCACCTCTCGAGGATGATTCATACTATCCTAAACTGCATGTCTTTGGTAGGATGAATGATCTTCTGGAGGAAGCTTCTTGAGGGATCATAGAATAACTTAAATTGCGGCATTAGGCATAAAAAATGCTTAACTTTAACAGCAAAATCTAGCTGAGATGAATCATACATCAAGTATGGCCATTTTTTCAAAAGTGCTGATTTTTTGTAACAGTAACTCTAAACAAGATTTGATTAACCAATAGTATATATATTATTATAACCAATATTATATTCTCAATATGTCAAAAAAAAATTTCTTTGTAATTTCAGATTTCCACTGGGAATAGAAATGTATTCTATATTTCATCAGAATCATTTTGTGGCAGCTATTATGGTGTCCTTAAAAAGCAGTTAAAGGACATACATGATTCATTTTTGAGTTTATAGTCCTTTAGGGATAAGACCTTAAAGGTTTCTAGAGAAAAAGTTGACATTGATCTATATTTTGGACCTAGTCTTCACCTGGTGTAAATCACTGAGATCAAGGGAAGTGTGTCTGTCTATCAGATCTTTAGATCTGGATCATAAGTCCTACGCAGTGACATTTTCCTGTCAATTCAAGAATGATTACATTTTAAGAGTAATTAAAAGAAGATGCCTTCTTTCTCCAAGAATATTAGTTCACAATACTCCTTTATTCCTTATGAGTATTTGAGGAATAGGTGTCATATTTCTGACATGGTTTATGTCTTAATTTGTGTGATCATACACTATCATTTAAAATCAGGGAAAACGATAAATAAGAGCACAGCAATAACAAAAAGTTACTAGAGTAATTATAGAGCATATGGTAGATTATAAAACTGTGTGATTTAATTGTTTGCCTTTTTTACTGATCTTTGGTAGCCATCAAATTGTAGACCAAGGAAAAGCAAAACTGTCGGTATTTTTTCTGATCTTGGCACCCAAAGTAACTAAACAGTTGATAAATGACATAACATTGTATGAACAGTATGGAAGAAAAAAACATTTTTCCTTTACTAGCTTGAGGAAACAATAAGGTCATATGAAACACAAAGATTAGAATTAAATGAATTTTATCTTTAATGATTGCCACTGCTGAGAATTTTACATTAAAATAGTTATACTTAGAGAAAACTGGCTGTAGGTAGTGGCTTCTTACTTCTAAATGATTTATGTCTTTAAATAATTCACTGTAATTATAGCCATAACAAAGTTTGGAAATATAAAAGAGGTGAGAAAATGAAATTAAAAAAAATGGAATAGATGAAAGGAAATTTACAAAGTTATTCTTGAGCTGAACTATTTTTTCTTAGCTAATAACATTTTCTCTACATAATTTAAAACAAACCCACAAAAGCATTGTTTGTCGGTTTGGTTTGGTTTGGTTTGGTTTGGTTTGGTTTTTGGAGAGGGGAGTGTCTGTGACATACGTGGAAGAAATAGCTATTTCTTCCATGTGAGAGAGATAATAGAAGATTCTATAACGGGAGACAATGTTACGTACAGATCAAGTTTAAAAAAGGGCTCATATTTTCTCTTTATTTACAGTGTCAGCATTGGGGCTTATCCTCTATTTTAAGATAGGTAGCCAAATGAAGATAAACAATGCTACTTCATATTTTATCCTTAGTATGAACAGTTTTCTTGTGTCAATTCTTTCTTCTCTTTTTTTTCCATCCATTTTCATTAACTACCGGTCAATTGTTATTGGTTTGCTTTATTCTTGACGGTGTTTCTTATTGCAAGTTTTCTGTTTCCTGCTGAGTTTGATTCAGTTCTTACACTGACAAATAACATTTATACTGGACACATGAGACATGCCAAAACCCTTCATTTGACACAGAAAACACACCGACAAAAAATCTACTTTTATAGCCCACTATCTTTCATAGTGGTTCTTAAATGATCAGGATGAGAAAATAGGTCACAGAAATTTATCTGATTTAGAGCTACATAAAATCATTAAAACAAAAGAATATGTGCTGAGACATAAATGGTCAAATAATTCAACAAATAAATGCATAGTTTAATTTTATCCTAAATTCTAAACAATTTTGGTATAGGTAATGAACAATGTGATTGTTCACCACTCACAACTGATACACCGTTCCCGGTGAGCGAGCCCAAAATAACAAGATCCTGCAATCACAATCCTGGAAGCAAGAGAGAAAGCCTTCCTTCCCAGCTGCCCCTCCTTTACATACGGAGCATGGCATTACACGATATGGAATATTTCACTAGCTAATTTAGGACTGGTGCTCTGGCTGTGCTCCCTCCCAGCTTCTTGTGCACCTGAGCACGGGCAGAACATGGAGAGTTGGAGAGTCCTTGATCTCTTAGTGACAATTGAAAACATCAGTGTATTAGCTTTCTTCTCATACAAAATCCCATATTTAATCCAAACCACATAACTATTCTAGCTACTAAGAAGAAATATTAACTCTATCCCAACCAAAACTAGGACAGGTGAGAAGAATCTTTCTGAAATTGCTTCTGAATTTATAGTTCAACATGACTTCATGTAGGCTTTCCTGAAACAATATCTCCTTAACTATCATATCAACAGTCAGTGTAAAATTAATTGAAGATAAAATAAATTAACTTTAGTCTTCTTCCCGTGCATTTCAAATAAATATGTCATTTCATAATGAAATGAATCCTAGCAGCTTAAGAATCTTTATTGTTAGTTCTGTAGTTCAATATTTTTGGCAACTTTCAGCCTGTGTGTATATATGTCATAATAAGAGTTACAGGTTTTGAAAGTGCTTTCTTGAAACACAGTTTTACCTCTGTAGTCTGGAGCTTGCTTTCTTTGATTCACAGTTTCCCCTTCTGTCATTTTCTTTGAAATTAATGCCTTCACCACTTTACTGATGGAAAAATTTGCTCCCCAGTGAAAAAAACAAACAAATAAACAAAACAAAACTCACACTGAAGCCACTCCTTGAATTACATATTAGATGTCAATTCTTACTGAGTAATAGCTTTCCATCTCCTTTACTTCAAGTTGTTAAGTAGCTTTCCTATCAGATGGTTTAAAGAGTTAACATAAATGATTCTGTTAAGCAGCAGTAGTAACCTGCCTCTCTCAAACCACACAGTTAAGCAAGTCTTTCTTGATGAAGATCTGCCCTTTCCTTAACCTGGGAAAGTAAAGGACTGGTTTTCCGCCTTGCTTTACATAACAAGCCACGAACAAAGATGTTTTTGTTTCTATGTGAACCTCTTTTTCCAAACTGAACTTCATCTAAATGGTACTTCAATAGAAACTAACTGTCCAATGCCAAAACTTTTTACTCAGAATATTCTAACATAAGCAAAATCAACAGTGGTTTTATGTTTTTGATTCAAAATTCCTCACTCACTGAAGTTCTGTTCATTTTTACAGTTTTGTCATAAAGTCTTATACTTCTACTGCCTGTGCTGCCTGATAGGATAACATAGACAATGCTCAGCACAACTAACTATCCTCTTGGCTCACCGTAAGAATTTTATAACCTACTATTGCCAGGAAAGAGACCTGGTTATGCATGTCTTTTGAGGGCTGTTTAATCCTACTCCCCAAACTCAGCCATAGCCTTAGCAAGGAATTTCAAAAGCAGCTTCTTTGGCTATGCCACTTTTGCTGCTAGTCATACAAGCAGCTATGTTGTCTGAGGGTGCTCCTTTGAAGGATCTAAAGGAGCTGAAGGAGCTAAGCCAAATACCCAGTAGGAAATCTGTCAGGCACACTGAGCTCTCAGATTTCAGAGAGTTTCAAGAATTTTGTGGAGAGAGGCATCTATGTAAGGGGAAACATAGTAGAAAGAGTTTTGTAATGGAAGAACAATGTGGGCTTGGATCATGTCAGGAAGAAGGAAATGAGATCAATGTTTGTGGCAATGGTTAATCAGTGATTTGAACTTTTGGATCTGCTACAGTCTACCTCTCTGTTTTTAAAGCAGAAATGGCCTGTTGGGCACCTCCTTCCACATAAACTAGTAACTGACATCAGTCTTGGGCTGCACAAAAGACACCATGGAGGCCTTGCCCTGATGGGTCTCCCTGTGAAGTTCTGAAGGGCAGTAGAGAAGTGAGCTACTTGACTGGCATTGAGTAGATGTCTAAATTATAGATAGTTACAGTTGCTGATATAAACCTCACTTCAGGATTTGTATAAGATCAAAGGCTTAAATAAGTGCAGTATCAACAACTGACCATATTTTAACATCAAGCTCTATTAAAATGTTTAAAAGTAACATAGACATGAAGTTTCAGGAGATTATTCTACATCTCTAGATGCAGAATGCAATGGACATGTCTGCCTGAATCTACTACTAAAATGCCATAGGGCAGTATTTAGACTCATCTTCATCAATTAGTTCTAGCCAGCTTCACAATGAATGTGTTTAGTTCAGACAACTGCTGGTTGTTCTGGATACATATTGGTCAGATGCACAAATACAAGTTTTAGGTACTTCAATTAGTGGTTACCTAGCAAGCAGACACTAAAATGTATAACTGCTGGATGGAGAGGAGGTCACACAGTAAAACCTATAAATGAGATCATTCTAAAAACGTTATGACATAGTCTTCTTTGAAAATTAATGTGAACATTTTGTATATTGGATTCATATGCACCTTTAATTATTTGCATACTTCAGTTTCATTTTTTACCTCTTTGATGATCAAAGCCTGTGATATACATGCAGTTTGAAAATGGTGTGACAGAATAATTGGCAAGAAAATGAGATATATACTTTCTGTGACATAACAAAATGGGCATTTGAAAGGGAAAAAAATATTAAAGTGCTTTCTTGCACTATAAAGAAGTGTTAGAGATCTTTTGTGGCTGTAAATGGAAAATACATTTAATGGGTGAAGTGGAAACCTTATTATTATTATTACTATTATTACTATTACAATTATTTCCCTGCACAGTGTAGATTATACATTTTTTTTCATGGTGATAAATCACAATTTTTATTGTTGTTGAGTGAGTAATTTCATTGCCCAGGGCAGAAAGGAAAATTGGCAGTTGCTTCTAAATAGTTTTCCTTTCACTTAGGAGTTTCAGATACACCTACTAGAAATTAATAAAATCATGATGCAAATTTTATCTTTATATTATTATTTTTTTATTTACAATAACAATAATAATGGTAATATAATTTAGAATAATAGTTTGCTATGCAACTCCTTTTTTTTTTTCATATATTGGTAATGTAAAGTACAATCCAAGGTGTTCTTTATCAAATTTCCTTCATTTTTTCAAACTAGTAGTGCTTTAAGTTTATTTTCTCCTGTTTTGCTCTGAGCACTGATTGAATAGCTTCATACAGATAATCAGAGAAATTTAGAGACCTGATGTATATCTAAGTAATACAAGTGTCCAAGCGGAATAAGCATGTTTATGTAAGATGTTCTCACCTGACTCTTATTGACTCACGCGTACTATGAATTTGACACTTGAAAAGTTAATGTTCTCTAGAGAAAGATGTGTATTTCCCCCTTAGTCAAGAAGGAGCTTTTTCTTAGTTTTGTTTTCCAACGTTTAACAAGGTCATGGGTGCTTTTATTTACCTTATACACTAATGAATACTTGTAGATACATCAAATGTACTGTATAAATTAATCTACCTTATTGTCGTGGTTTGAGCCTGGTCAGCAGCCAAACACCACGCAGCCGCTCCCCCACCTGGGAATGGGGAAGGAATTAGAGGGGCAACGGGAGATTCACAGGTTGAAATAGAAACAGTTCAATAATAGTAATAAAGTAATATGGTGACAGTATAAACAGGTAATGTACAATGCAATTTCTCACCACTAGTCAACCAACACTCAGCCCATTCCCGGCTAGCGATCCTGAAACACAGAGACGCCACAATTGCAATCCCGGAAGTGAGAGCGAGCCCCTTCCTTCCCACCCCTCCTTTATATGGTGAGCATAATGTCACATGACATGGAATATTGGCCAATCCGGGCCCAGCACTCCAGCCGTGTTCCCTCCCTGGTTCTTGTGCACCTGCTCACAGGCAGGACACAGGGAGTTGGAGGGTCCTTGAAATCTCAGCGTGCTATCAGCTTTCTTCTAGTTACCAAAACCGAACATGAACTCTATTCCAGCCCGAACCAGGACACTTATAAATGCTATAATAATAAGGATTAAATAAGCCATGAGATATAAAAAGTGTAGATTTTCTATCACTTATTTCTATTTTTATAAAGTATTTTAAATAGTTTTAATTATTAAGTCTTTCCACATGATTATAGAGAATAGATTTAAGTAAAATATTCTTTTTGGGGCCAGTTGGAACTAATCTGTACAGCTACTCATTTTGAAATAGCCTTATTTCTTCTGTGATATAGATGTACAAGCAATTTATATACAAATGAGGATTTTCTCTCTTCTCCTCATTATACAAATGAAGTTGGCTAGTGTTGAATTTTAACATTTATAACCTTTAGGCACACTGCAGTCAGTCTACTACAACCTTGGGTCCCAAATTTGAAGGCCAGACTTTTTATGCACAGTATAGAGTATTTGGTGCCTCCAAGTAGGATTCACAAAATCTAACAGCTAAGAGCCAAAAAAATACCAAGTTATGGAAACACTCTGAGATAAATATCAAGAACATTTGGTATTACATATTCTCAATAAAGAATCCTCTTCAGGAAATTAATATCCAATTCCAGGTCAGGTCTCTCACAAATCCTCTGCTCCACAAAACCTGCAGATAAAGAGTTTGGTCTTATTTTACTCATCAGTCCAGAGTTCAAAGCACTTGTCTAGGAGAGAAAAATCTGTTTTCACACACTTGTGCTTCCTGATTTGAGGTTCTGATTTGATCAGAAGGTTGGAATCAGGTCTGTTTGAATTGCAAATAAGTGTCCTAATCACTGAGGTGCTGGATAATCTGATATGAGCTTGTCTTGCAGTAATTTTACTGTACATAAATTATTAAATATTCACTGGCATAGGAATTGAAAGACAGGTGTCCCAACATTCCAGACGAGTACCCTGATCATCAAGGTATTGGATATCCTAGTGTGAACTCCTCTCAGTATACAATTTAAGATATTTTTCTTTATATAAATAATTAAACTGAATTCTGGAGCAGAAACTTGTAACCTGACTCTTCTGCATCCCAGAGAAGACCAACCAACAAACTGTACAATCAGATTTACAGTTTCTCCTTCTTTCGCAGTCACATTGATTGTCACATTGATGGTTCAGTTGTTTAATAGGGAGTGAAACAGTCCCAGCTGGAATAATTTCTAATCATACTAAAATACTTAATTGTCTGGATGTAAAGATATTGGTAACTTTAACTTTTTTAATTCAATTGTCTTTATAAATCAGACAAAATAAGAATTTCATGATCCTAAATGACAAGATTTGGGACAAATTCCAGTTTCCAGTGAAATCAAATCTCATATAGCTCAGGACCTAGTCAGTAGGTGGGAGGAGACAAACTAGTGGAAAAGTCCTGGAACTCTCCCATAGAATGTCTAAACCCACAGTGATTCTGAAATTGAGGAATAGTACCTTCAGTGGGACCATAAAGCAAAATGTGACAGAGAATGAAGTAAGAGAAAGGAAGCAGAAACTGATTTTAAAGTACTGGTTTTTAAGACCAAGTGTGGTATACAAATTTCTAAACATATACATTGAATGTCTACTTCAATAATCTCATATTCTTCATTATGTCTATTAACTGTGGATGAGTATGTGTGCCTCTTGGTGAGAATGTCTAAAATATGAAAAAGGTGTTCGTATAGTAAAACATATAAATTCTGTACATAAAATTAGATGATAAACAGAAGCCTGAGTAAATAGAAGAAAGTACTCAGGACTATAGTTTTAAGCAATTGAGACCGATATGCAATTTTCCAAAGAAGGCTAAGCTGTCTGACAGCTTTATTGGTTATATGTATCAAACTTATGTGTAATTGTCTAAAGTGCAAAAGCTTACCAAGCCACTGATTGTGAAATGTAAAGTATGATGGATCAGATATTGTATATACAGGTAAAAATAGAAATCCTAGCTGTAGCAGCCTGATTTACTGTTTGTAACTTTTTGGGTTTTGGTCAGAAAAATGCCAGTACTATAAACTGAATGAATAAAAGGGAATTTGATGTCAGTTTGAATTAGGGCCTATAACAGTCAAAACATTTGTAAGAAATTGAGTTTCTTGTCCTTTCACAGAAGGAGAGACAACATGAACCACATTACAATCCTATAATGAAAGTACATGAAGAATAAACCGTTTCATCTCCAGAAACCAACCAGCAAAGGGTATTGACTTAAGCTGAAAGAAACAGAGAGGATTTCCAGAGAAGATTGGACAAGTGGACTTACTTCAGATATTTCCAGCAATTCTGAAAATCAAATGGAAGTTTGGAAATGAATTAATAATTACAATTAATAATTAAAAAAAAAATTAATAAGTGTGTGACTGAAGTGCAGATAGTGTTCCTTGAATTATCATTAGACAGATACCATAGAGCCATAGGTTCAGATGCTCAATCACTGAGCTGTCATGAGCAGGGAATTCTGATCCAGCAGTTTGCTTAGATCACCTCTCATTACATCAGAACTCCTTTGGCTATTTCAGTCACACCAACAACAGGCTCTGACCAGATTCCCAATGAGCTATCTCAGTGTTGTACAGATTCTTGCTCAGGAAGTTAAAAAGGGTAAAACAACACTAGAAAACTAAAGAACACTCAGAAAGAGACATGGCTATCTATATAAAATAATAAAAATACAAATCCCAAAGATCTGGTACATTATGGTACTCCATGGGAAAGACTCACATTGGAGAAGTTTGCAGTGAACTGTCTCCTGTGGGAGGGAGCCTATGCTAGAGCAGGGGAAGAGTGTGAGGAGTCCTCCCTGTGAGGAGGAAAGAGCAGCAGAGACGTGTGATGAATTGACAGCAATTCCCATTCCCCATCCCCCTGTGCTGCTTGCAGGGAGGAGGCAGAGAAATTGGGAGTGAGAGACCAGGAAGAAGGGAGGTGTGGAGGAATGTGCTTTAAGATTTGGTTTTATTTCTCATTACCTTACTTTGATTTGATTGGCAACAAATTAATTTCCCCAACTCCGGTCTGTTTTGCCTGTGACAGTAATTACTGAGTGAGCTCCCTGTCCTTGTCTTGACTCACAAATCTTTTTGTTATATTTTTCTCTTCTCTGGCCTGCTGAGGGGAGGGAGTGATAGAACAGCTTGGTGGGCAACTGGTGTCCAATCAAGGTCAACCCACTACATTCGGTAAGAACAAAGGATATAACGTCAAGAGTCCAATAGGATTCTATAAAGAAATCATATGCCTTTCCACATTTTTATAACTTTTTCGAAAGGGAATTTTCAAAAATATAAGCCCAAAACACCAAGTTCTATTTTCTTTCAGGGGGGATTCAAATGTTTAATGGTTTAACCTGTAGAAAACATCAGTTGATGATTATATTGAGATTAAATTTCTCTCGGTCTTTTTGTTGAGAATTTAGACTTTTAATGACCCGTCTGGCCTATCAAGACAGCTTTCCGAAAACAGGCACTGGCCAACTGCAACAACACCAAATGCATAAATCACATTGCCTTGCCACTGAGAAGTCTGTACCACTGTTGCAGTAACCAGAGAGCATATTGTTTCCAGTAAGTTACAAGGAAACAGTCTTATGTCAAAGCAGCGTACTACTCTTTTACTTAACCTGTATTTCAGCCTGTCTGCCTTTCTTTCTGACCTCACATAATCAGACCTACTGAAGTCAGTGAATAATATGCCACTATTAATTTTTAAAGTCTATATTTCTGCATTTTAGATGTTTCCAGAAGCTTGAATGGTGTAATTTCATCAGAATATATTTGTATCTGGACTGTGCAATTCTCAGTTACCATTATAGGAGCATATTGCAATTGTGTCTGTGAATTTACTGCAAGGGTTGCATAAACTAAAACTAAATGAGCAGTTGGGTGAAAGGTTTCTTGTAGCATCTTGTTAATACTGAATGTTCGGTAAAGTATTGCAGTGAAGTGTTGCAGTACCGTAGAGCTACTTCTTTACCAGGAGATGATTGTGTCATTCAACTTATATTTCTAACAGGACATCTATCTTTATGAGAAAAATATGACTTCATTCTCAAACTGTAATAGAATTACATATTCAAACATCTTGTATAGGTACTCTTAGCCAGTGTAAAGTCAGATCTAAACAATGCTGAAAACTGAAGAGGATTTTTTAATATTGTATGAACAAAGTTCAGTCCTTTTCACATCTTACGTCTAAAAGGGGCTTGGAAAAAAATCAGCATAAATTACTTTTGAAACATATTTTAAGGTGAATTTGAAAGATGAGTAGATGGAGATGCTAACGTAGTTTTGGGAAGCCTCACTGATGTTTGCAAATGCTGAAGCTAGTCAGGATGTAAATGAAATCCATCAGGAAGGATGTTGGCACAGACCAGTGCAGAGCTGAAAAGAGCAGTTTGACCTAGTTCTAAGCAACTTAGTTTGACTAATATTGTAGTGTGGCAGTCTTCCCACTGGGATCAATGAGAAATGGGTAAAATAACTGGAAAAATGCCATGAAGCACAGATGTTCTTTAACACTCAAGCTATTTCATTCAGAGGTACCTAGGGTATCTCTGAATACTTTCAGTCTTAAAAAATCTAATCTAAAAATAAACAAAAGTGCAGATATTTGTGGTCTCTTCTGATTAACTTATTCTGCTTGTTTATATTTTGGATTTTTTTTATTTATGAGAACATTTATCTTTCAGTTGTTTGAAATCACACTATGTTGCTACTTTCCTTTATATTTTTCCATATTTACTTTGATACTGGGCAGCAAGTATGTGTCTTCCTCACTTAACTGTTACTACAAGCTGCTACACAAATTTCTTGGCAGGGTGCTATACAATGAAAACATCCCATCTTATTTTTGAAGAGTCAAACTGAACCCTTTGAAAGCCAAACCCTAAGTGTGGGTAGAATGTAAAAAAGAGCCATTATTAAAAAAGAGGCTGTGCCAATGGTACTTGCACAGTACCCTCTGGATTATGTCTATACACATACTTGTATTTGCACATTATGTAACATAAGATTAAAACCTTTAGAGATTCAAGAATTGGCAGTTGCCAGAATAAAGCTTTCCATCTCTGTTTGGCAAGGACATTGGGCTCATCTTTGGATATGGACATTGCTTTAGGTTATCCCTGCTTGTCAGACTTGCTGTCTAAAGTGCTGTGATATGCTCTGAAAGTACATCACACTGTACATATTCAAAATATGCAAAAAAGCCCCATGAGTGCTGTCTACCTAAGCGACATTTCTTGCTGAGAGCAGACTATGGCTGATCTGTCCTGGCTTCCTGCCTATTTTTGTGGAAAGCTTAATTGGAAGGGATATGACTGCAAAAGCTCTAAAGATTTGGAGGTCTTGTCTACAGAAGAGATTGATTATTTCCTAGTCTGTTGCAGTAACTGCTGCCATCTTCCAAGGGACTTAGGCTAAGATCTCTGTGTTTTAAATGTGAATATAACAGCAATTTGGCACATACTAACAGACAACTGGGCCCATAAGAAAACACAATGCTCCCTTGCTAAGAGACATATATGGATATCATGTCATCTAGCTTTAGACATATTAGTTGTCCAGGTTGAACTTTTATTTATATGCAGTGGCAAAAATCCTGACAGATTCTTGTCATCAATAAAAATATACCACAAGAATAAGCAATCCACATGTCTGTGGACAATTCAAGAAAGGCTTTGAAACAGGAGCTACATCATGTGGCCAGGTATATATCTGCAGTGGTCCATAAACTGATGGGCGACCTGAGTCCTTCTCTATGGTATGAAATTAACCACAAATGTTAACATAATCTTCAGAAATTTAAAAAGATCTCTGGGGCCATACTGTCAAGTTCCAGAGTCAGCATATGTATAAACTAGTCCTAGATCCTTCCAGCCTCTTGACTTGCTGAGAGAGATGGCTTATATCGCATGGGCCTAGGAATGAAGTTTATATACTTGTATTAGGTATAATTGTATAACTGTATATAAGCTTGTATATGTTACATATTAAAAGATATCTTTCCTTTTGTTAATGTTGAAACTAATATTTTTGCTTTATCACATGATAAATATAGGAGCAGAGAGGCTTCCAATATTTTAATGACAGTCTGCTAATTGGTATATTACTCTTTTAGATAAATATTTTAATTATCTCACTATTTCTTTGTGATCTCTTATCTGTCTTTCGTAGAATCATAGAACCATAGAATTATAGAGTGGTTAGGGTTGGAAGGGATATTTAAAGATCATCTAGTCCAACCCCCCTGTCAGGGACATCTTTCACTAGATTAAGTTGCTCAAAGCCCCATCCAACCTGACACTGAACACTTCCAATGATGGGGCATCTACAACTTCTCTGGGCAATCTGTTCCAGTGTCTCACCATCCTCATCGTAAAAAATGTCTTCCTTATATCCAGTCTAAATCTACCCTCTTTCAGGTCTCTTGTCCTGTCATTACAGGCCTTGGTAAAAAGCCTTTATCCATCTTTCTTATAGTCCCCCCTTATATATTGATAGGCTGTAAAAAAGTCTTCCTGGAGCCTCTTCTTCTCCAGGCTGAATAGTTCAAACTCTCTCAACCTTCTTCATAGGAGAGGTGTTCCAGCTCTCTGATCATTTTCATGGCTCTGCTCTGGACCTGCTCTAACAGGTCCATGTGTCTCATACAGGGGACCTCAGAGCTGGATGCAATACTCTAGCTGGTGTCTCATAACAGGAAAGTAGAGGGGAAGAGTGGCGTAAAGGAGGAGAGTAAGGTTCTGTTGTCTAAGTATATAGGATTTTTCAAGGAGATAAGGTATTTTTTGCCTCAAATACTAGACTCAGCTTATTGTTGCTTGTAGGTGCTACTGAAATACAAATAAACAACAACCGAGTTATTAACATTTTCATACTTTGCTCAAGATCTTTCATTGACCCAGTTAGTGACACATGAAGTAGCACAACAGCTTAAAGATTGGTTTATAAAAGAAATTAGCGATCCCATTAACAAAATCACTGCAGCCACCTTTCTCTGCAGCAGCTGTGCCATCACAGACTCTTTTTTTATATAGACTGTATCACTAATAATAAGTAACACCTGACAAAGAGAAAAGGACACTCAAAGAATGATGAATCTCTGAGGTTAGGGGAAAGTGGCTAACTGCTTAACAGGAAATTTGGATGCCAAATGGAAAGTGAAGTTACATTTCTGCCTTTTATGTGGTAAAACATCACAGGCAAATATTTGATTTATAACTTGTTCTTACCAAATTTGTTTGGTTTTTTATTTAAAATTTCTCTTGAGTTTAGTATTTTTTCTTCCTTCCAGCATTAATGTGGATGTTATTACCTACACACACTATGATATGAAAGTGTGTTCAAAGCCTGTAATAATAAAATATATTTGTAAAGATAATTTAAAACACATCAACAAAAATAATTGGATTTTGTATGGAAATTTTGACATTAAGCTAGTGTCTTTTCCTGGCAGTCCAATTTCTTTTTTTTAAACTGAAGATGTTTCAGCCTTCTCCTCTTGAGAATTTAGTTCCTGCTGTTGTCAGAGGACATACTCAGGACAGGTACAGGGACAAGATTTTTGCATTAGGAAAGGCTGCTCTTGAGGCATAGCCACTTTTTACAAGGTCCAGCTACTCCTCATTATGTGAGGACATTGTCTAGGCTAGATTTTCCAGTCCTTCCCTCTCAGCATTAGGCAGAAGACAAGTCTGGACTGGATGCTTCCCAAGATAACACTTTACTGTACCAAGGAGTTGACACAGGCATTACGTTGCGGGATGAAGTGAAATCATGATGTTCATCAGAGTTAGTGGGACTATTGCTGTTTTGCTGACTAGACATAACATTTCATCATGAGATTTTATTTTTTTTTTCCTGATATCTTGTTATTTAAACAACAGTATCTTGACTCTATACTTCTTTCTGTGTGAAAATACACATTGTATTAGAATTAGTAGAACAACAACTACAAAAAAGTTTTAGTGGATTCTTTAAAAACATAATCCTAGGTTTTTCAAGGTGAAATTAAGAAGCATTTTGTGTGTGTGTGTGTACATTCTTTGTCTGATTTGAGTTTAGCAAAACAAGGAGTAAAGATAAAAAGCATGTCATAATTAAAAAAAAAAAAAAAAAAACAAAAAAACAAAAAAACACAAAACCAAACCCAAAACCAAATTCATTTTCTGATTTCTGAAATAAAAACAGTGCTAATACACCACAGGACTCATTCCCTATTACTGGCTGGAGAAAGTACCCCTGGTAAATTGGTGGCCAGAGCCTTCTCTGCAGCCTCCCCCCCAGGTGTGGTGCCCTGAGCAGCAGTGCGGGCTGGGGCAGGCTGGCTGGGGAGATGTTGTGCTGGAAAGGACCTAGCTGTGCTGGTAGGCAGTGAGATGACCATAAGCCAGCAGTGCCTTGGCAGTAAAGGTAGCCAATGGCTCCTGAGTATGGTCAGTAAGTCAAGTTAAGGAATATTATCCTGTTTTACTGAGATTTTTTAATTTTTTTTTTTTTGTCAGAAGAAGTTAAAGAACTTTGAGGGAGAGTAAATACCAGCCTTCTGATACCTACAATTAGGTAACCAAAGAGATAGAGACAGGCTTTCTACTGAGGCACCCAGTGAAAGAATGAGAGACAGTGGCCATAAATTGAAACAGAAGAGGTTACAACTGCTTAGTTGGGAAAAAAAAAAAAAAAAAAAACCAAAACAAGCAAACAAACAAACAAACAAAACAAAAACAAACAAACAAACAAACCAAAAAAGCCCACAAAATCAAGCTCACTTCACTATCGGATTGGTTAAGCATGTGCATATGTTGCCCGGAGAAACTGAGTTCTTTGAGTATTTCAAGGTTCTAGTGAAAAAAAAAATCCCTAAATATCTTGTCTGAATTCAACATTGACTCTGTTTTGAGCAGAAAGGTGGACTGGGTGACTTCTCAAAGTCTGTTCCAGTGTGAATGATTCAGTGATTTTACTGAATTTTATGCCTGTTCACTAAGACCAATTTGACTCAGTAGCATGAAATGTCAGGAAGCACTGGTACTCTGAATGATTATCAAAATATAAGCCGAAGGAAATCAATGAAAGTTGTATGCGTATATCTTCAGGAATAGCTAAGCCTAATAAAGCAGCATTTATCAATAAGCCCCAGGCACCATGGCATTTTTTTAATATAAATGTTTTATCTATTCTGTCACCTTTGCCTGAGATGTTTCAATTCAACTAGAATGGAAAATTTGATTTTCATTTCCTCTTTTCACAAAGATTATATATGACTTCGTTCAAGTTTAAAATGGTTTCTTATGGCCTATTTAGATGTAAGTCAACTCATTCTTGACATTGTAGAAACTAAATTAAACTTATGCTGTCAGTAATCTTTGAAGTGTCAGTTTTATTAATACCTCCATATATTTGTAGAATAAGTTTTTTGATTAATTTTTGAATCCTGAATCAATCTATATCAATGCCAAATACTGATGTGATTTCATACCTATCTATACTCTTATGGTGTTAAGATAAATACTTAACATATGTACATTGCAAGACTGAAAAAGAGACTTTTGTTATTTTATGGACTCTATATAAAGCAGAGTGAAACACCCAAAAATATAAACCTAAAGGGTCTAGACCCAAAACCTGAGCCCATGCTACAAGTTCTCATTTATCCCAGCTGAACCAGGAGATAAATTGACATTGCTTGAAGTTCTTTCACTCAGGTTCATTGAGTCACATTACTTCACATTTATGTCCCTGACCTCATTTTCTTTGCTCCCAACTTGGGTCCCTGGACAACCTCTGGAGCTAGCTCATCACTTGCCATGTTTGGGGCTGTTGATAGACCCCATTACCATTACCAGCAATGGGCTCTGCCTGCTGTGTCCAGACCTGGGACTGTGCTCCTTGGTGAGGGCACAGCCTGACATGGCTTTCCCATCCCTCGTGGAGCTACTGGTCCTTGCTGCTTCCCAACAACCAAATGCTTAAATAAGTAACTGTCCTCAGTTGAGTGAGTGGTGGAGTTTTTTGGTGGCAGGGGAGGGGACTATCGGGGCGGCCCCCTGTGAGAAGCTTCTCGAAGCTCCCCCAGCTCCAAGTCAGCTCCACTTCTGTTTGGGAAATTGAGCCAATCAGCTGCGCCTCTGCGATAACGTATTTAAGAAGGGACGTGGTGACAGGCAGTGGGACTTGTGAAGAGGAGTTGCTGCAGCTGCATGAACACCGAGGTCAGTGGAGGAACGGAGGAAGAAAGGAGGGGGGAGGTGTGCCAGAGCAGAGACCCCCCTGTATCCTGTGGTGAGACGGCAGGGCGGCCCCCCCTGCCACCCATGAAGATCTACGGTGGAGCAGACATTGATTTATGGCCTGTGGCTCCTGCTTGCACGACCAAGGTTCTGTGCCCGAAGAAGGCCGGGGTCTCATGGGAAAAGGTAGCTCCGTTGCTGTAAATCAGTGCTGGGAGGACTGCAGCATGCGGGGGTGTCCCACGCCAGAGCAGCTCGGGAAGGGCTGCAGCCGTGGGAGGGAATCCAGTCGGAGGAAGTTAGTGACCCATGACGGAGCAGTGTAGGGAATGCTGTGGCCCATGGGAGGAATTAATGTCGGAGAAAGTTTGTGGAGGACTGTCTCCTGTGAGAGGGGGACCACGATGGAGCAGGAGGAACAAGTTCCAGACACTCTCCTCACCGAAGATAAGGAAAGTGGCCGTGCTGACCGCACCCCCCATTCCCTGCCCCTGCGCCACTGGAGGAGGAGGTAGAGATATCGGGAGCAGAACTGAGCCCTGGAAGAAGGGAGGGGTGGGGGGAAGGTGTTCTCAAGATGTGGCAATGCTTCTCACTGTCCTACTCTGTTATGTGTTGTTAGTGTCTGTAATAAATGTATGGGTTTTTTTCTTCCCCTAACGAGTCTGCCTCTTGCTCGTGATCATAAAGAGGAAATTTTTCCCCATCCCAGTCCTATCTCGAACCCCAAGCCTGGCTCTCTGTCCCTTCTCATTGCCAGAGGGGAAGGGACAGATAGCTGCTGCATTGTGGTTGGCTGCCAGCCAGGCCTAAACCACGACAGTAACATTTAAGGCTATAACATGGATGTTGCCTAAAAAAGCCCATGAAGTCAGTTCTCAACAGTTAGCACAATGCAGCTGATTCACAACTAAACAAATAAAAATACAACATATTTCTGATGTCATGGGGTTTCCTCTTTTTCGTCTTCTATCAGAGAATGAGCTTGGTATTTTTGACAGTCATAAGTGGATGACTAGGACAGAGCAAGCAGATCGTTATGCTTCTCCTGATATATTCTTGTAAAATTTGTGTCTGAAGTGTTTGAGACAATTTTTTCTGAACCTCCTCCATAAATTTGTCTAATCAATTTTTGAACGCACGTAAACTTTTTGTGCCTACAATGTCTTGTTACAATGAATTCCAGAGCTGAAGAATGTGCATTTTTTGTTTTCAACCTGTCAGTGGAAAATATGATTTGATTCATGCCTCTTCTTAAAGAAACAGGGAATAATTAATTTATCTTCAATTTCTCTGTACTACTCAGATTTCAACATATCTTTATTGTGTCAAACAACAAAGCCAAAGAATCAGAGTCTGTGTAACTTCTATTTGTATGGAAGTTGCTCTGTCACTGTAGTCATCTCAACTCTTCCCAGTTACAGCCATTCACAATTACAACTTTCTAATAATATTTTTTACATTTAGAGATTAACTGTCAGAACTGGACAAAATATTTAATCTGTAATTAATTTATATACTGACATAATGGTTTTTTATATTTTGTTCTCTGTTTTGTTTTAATAACTGCACAGCATTTACAGGGGTATTTTGTTTGTTTTTCTTTACTGGATAATGAACATTCTTCAAAGAATTATTATAATTTTTCTTTTTTTTTTTTTTTTTTTCCTAGGGGGGCAATACATAGTTCAGAGTACTCTTTCCTCATATATTTTACTTCTAATTTATTGGTATTGAATGTAATCTGCTCTTTTATTAGTTATAATTAATAGACCTTTCTACAGCTCCTCATAGCTATCATCAAACTTATAAACTTGTTATTCCCCTCCATTTACTAGTCCATTTGTGAGCTTTGTGAATAAATACACTATTCTGTTTTATGCAATGCTTCTTGAACCATGTGTAGTATGAATATGATACGAATTTTACTTAGGGCCAGTTTTTATGGGTGAAGGAAAAAATAACAATAAGGACTGCTACGAAGCTAAACTGAGAGTAAATGCAGTAGATCTATAAGTGGTGGTTTAGTTAGTGCTTTTATGCACCAAAGTGTGAGAAGTAAGTTAAAGTATTTAAAATTATCATAAATGGATTCATTCACAGACACCCTTAGTTAAATATCTCCTAACATGAGAAGTACTAATAATTACTGAGGTGTTTTCCAAATATAGTATCAAAAGTTTTTGTGTGAGTAAAAATCATTATTATCAGAAAACTGTGGACTTTGACAGCTCACACATATTCTAAGAACTTTCTCCAGGTGGGTGAAAGGTCTTCTTTGCATTGTGAAGGATTTAAATAAACACTTCTTAGTCAGCAGACAGTCAGTTTGATTGGATGGATGGAAGTATGTGAATCTTAATGGAAGTTTAGCTCATTCCTAAATGTTGAAAAGCAGTGGGAACATTTTTTAAAAGTATAAGAATTGTATCTTTCTCATCTTTTCAATATTTCTTATTGTTTAGTAAAAAACTCTCTTTGCTTATGTCAGTGACTGATTACTGGAGGTATCTAATTCTTCATATGCACTGTATTGAGAGCCTAACCATATAATTCAGTGCTTATTATTGTAAAACATAAGCCCTTTTGTACACTCAGCCTTAAATTTCTTAAGGTTTTTGAATAGAAATAACTTTTGAAACAGAATAATAACAAGTATTTCCACAAGGGGACATTCAGTATCCTTGTTAAAGAGAAGATATTGTAAAAAAATACCTTGAGAATATCTTAATCCTCAGGTAGTCCAATTATGGTTGTAATAATTACAATATTAAAGGAAAATAAAATAACTTATTGAAAACAATCATGATGAACACATATTCCATTTAAGAATTTTTGCATTGCTTTATTTCCAAAGTAAATATAAGATATTGTGAAAGCATGTAAATGTAGGGAGATATATATAGAAATTAACTGTCATTTACAAATACATGAAGACAATCTTGTTGTGATAAAAGAAGGAAGTGGAGATCATGTTGGTTTGTACTTGTTAGGGTTAAAATTAGCTTCATCATAGAACTGTTCCTGTATTTCGATTGTTTGTAATATACAACTTCCTTGAAGTGTCTCTTTCTAGTAATTTTTTGTTATGTCCCTCTAGAATACTTTTTTCTTGGATGGGTAAAACAGACTAGTAGATAACATGTCATAATTCTTACCTTTCTATCTTTGTAAATATGTGTGTTAAAACCAATTTAACAAGAATAAAAACTTAAATTTAATCCATAAATCAAATAATATCGAATGCTTTTATAAGTTCAGAATTCTGACACTTCTTTTTACAGTTACCATATAATGTAATACTGATGCATCATCGGGATACCTGTGCTTCTTTACAACTTGCAGTTGCTAGAGCAATCCAGAGAGGTCCTAATGACAGAGAACAATTATCTGTATTTTTAAGGATCACTTAGAAACAGTCTCTGTTCTGAAACCCTATTTCTCTTAAAATGTCTTTCATTAGCCTTTCCCAATATTACCTGTTTCTCCACCATCAACCTGAATTCCTCTCCATCTAGGTAGTTACTGACACTAATGTCTATTCACCTACAGTGATATCACTCTTTTTCCTGAATGACTACATGGAAAGCACTTGCAATGCAAAGGTTGCAAACACTGATATTTATTCTCCATTTACCTTCATTCTGTCATGAATGTCTCAGATGAAACCTAAAGAACAAAATTTTTGCTTTGAGATTTTTCACTTTTATTTTGTTAATTTTTAGATTCTTGCTTTCACACTTTGTAATGTCTTATTTCCATATGTTTTCTCAGCGATGGAATAATAATCACCTTGAAGTGCTGATTTCTTAGATCCATTTAGCTGACAAAGTATAAACATGAAAAACGCTTTGGATTTATCTTTTCACATGATAATTAGGAAAGAAAAGCAGGACTTTTCTTTTTTTGTTTGTTTGTTTGTTTTTAAATACATGATGACAAACCATTCCAGAAGAGATGGCACAGCAGTCTGACTAGTTTTATTACTTCCTTTGAGATGATTTGTATTGTGATATACTGATAGCCTTTGCTGTTAGCATCAGTTCTTATTCTCAGATGTCCAAAGGGCACCCTTTGGATTTTCAGGTTTCAACATGACGGAAATCTATTTTCAGCTTGCAAAGACAGAACTGTTTGTGCAAAAGCTCTTTTAACTCCTTTAATGAGGGATGTCAGAATGAAAGGATATATGTGGTGCTCACTTCTGATAAAGGTTTGACATCCCTTACACAGATGTTTTAAAACATCTTTAGAGAACAGACAGGAAAAAACCCTGTTAAGCCGAAGGCAGCGTATCATGGACCAATTAAAAAATAAGCCAGAAAAAGAAACCTAGGTTTGTTTGTACAGAAAAATTTAGAGATATTTTTACTGATTTTTATATATACAATGTGTTTTTATTGAAGTGCACACTTGATTTAAATTAGAATGTGAGGTTTGTAGCATCTAAGCTATAACATTCAGGATTATGAAAAATCATTTGAACAGATTTAAGGATAGAAGCATGCCTTGTCAAGGTTGTGAACAGTAGTTTCTGGATATAAAAAACAGGACCTCAGGCAATCTGAGTGGAGAAATGGAGAATCATAATTCAAATAATATTAAATTGAAACAAAAAGGGGCCCAAACAATAGGCCTCAAACCAAAGTTGACTTCTGAGTGAATTCCCTGACCAGCAATCAGCATCTTATCAGCAGACTGAAGCAACCAGTATCTTATCAGCATGAAAATGTAACCCTCGGAACAATCCCTGGGAACTATAAGTAAACAATAGGAAGTAACTATAAATCCCAAATGTAAAGAAAAACAGAAACTCCTCAGACATGCCCGGATCCTGGCCAGATCCGGACATGCCTGAGTGAGGCATATCAATCTACCAGATATCTCCTGTGCGTTTTGTTTAGACTTGTTTGTTAAACTGTATAAAAGCTGGACCCTCTCACAGCACAGACGGAGACCTCACCTACGAGTGGACGCCCTGCGTGGGACTTCCCAATTGCCGGGAAAGGCTCTGCGACCCTTCGCTGTGACGGGGCTCCCCAGCTGATGCACGGGTCTGGATGATGGTAAAGTATGAGGGCAATTGGTGATGTATCTTTCTTAATCACTATAGCTAGCTTTAAATAGTAATGTCTAGGTGCATTACCTTGCTTATTCTTTCTGCTATTTCTACTATAGTAAAATTTCTATTTCTACTAAAGTAAAATAAGCCTATTTCTTTAGCTTGGTGTCTGTGTCCTTTGTGTTAACCCCGTCAATTGGCAAAACATAAATATAAGAATATTCAAAATATTAAATCAAATCAAGGTTTAAAATTTGATAATTGAATCCTTTTTTCACTTGGAGATTGATTGTTTATTACAATAAATTATCTATAGTTAAGAACACTATTATGGCAAATTCTACGTATCTATTGCTTTGATGGCACTGGAAACAGTCCAACAATAAATATCATAAGCATAGCATAGACACTTAAGAACACATTTTAAAAACTAGCTCTTGCCAGAGAGTTATAAAATTGAGAAAGAAAAAATAAATTAACTACACTTGAATAATTTTATAAACTTTTAAGGCCTTCACTTTCTTTCATGTCTGTACATACTATTTATTCTATACAGTTTGATTCGAACTTTCCCGGAAAACAAGAATCTTTTTCACCAGCTTTTGTAGACTTTGATTACTGGATTCATAGCAAAGCTAAAACCAATGGAGCGTCTTTTGGATTAATATTGACCATAAAAGCTGTATTGTTTATATGTGGCTTTTGAAAATAAAAACAGTGAAATAGACTTCTTAGAACCTGTAAGTTCAGGAGTCGTTGAATATGAAATATTGTCACAAATACATGACTCCATCATGTTCCATGCAAATACACTCACTATTCATATATATTGATTTAATAATCCAGATAAACTGTTTTCAGAGTCAGTTATCTCTGAAGTGTTTGCAAATTGTACAGGTTGACTGTGATTGGCTTTGTCATATTGTTTCTGCTTTTCTAGAATTTAATATTTTAAAGAACAACACAGTTTAGAAGGCAAACAATACATGGCGTAAAGTTGAAAGTGTTATTGTGATCTAATTTATTTTCAACCACAATACATCTGAACATGCAGTAACAACTGAGTGAATCCCTTTAATAACAATAAATAAAATTTAATTAATTGCCGATGTATAAATTTTGCTCCTTCCTCCAGACACTTAACTATTTTAATAAATTTATGCTATTAAATTCCTAAATTGTATTTTTGTCATTAATTCTTTGAAGACTCTTTTTTTCTTGCTATGTAGATCTTGATATGAACTTCAACAGATTAGACTGCAGAAGTGTTTTAACAAGACAGACACATATCAACTATTATAATCTGCTGAAAAAAAAATCTTATTTACCTATTTTATCCTTTAGAAAGCAAAGATCTGGTTTTCCTGAAGCTACCTGTGTATGCACATTGAATTGTTCGATGTTTGGTTCAAAAAATGGGAAAGAAGTTCAAATGTGTCCATTCTTTAATGTAGGCATTTTTAAAGTGAGACTTTTCAATTATTTATTTTGAAAGAAATATTTTTTACTATTTTGTCAAAATGAAATCTATTTTTAAGGGAGATTACTAACAACATAAAGTCTCTTTTTTAATCTCAAATCCTTCCAGTTAACCAGCAAACAAGTTATAACAGAATACAAAATGCTGTAAAAAGTCATACATGTATATTGGGTATAATTTGTCCTTATACAAAGCCATATATTTTTGATCTGTCATCTATTTCAATGCATAAATCACTGAAGACAAATGTCTATATTTTCTGCTTGGAGCTTGATCTATTACGTTACGTTTCCTACTCAGTCAAAGTGCCTTTCATATTCCTTTCACACAGGTCTCTCAAGTGAGTAGAAAATGTTGTTGATATTATGACATCTGCAATATACTCTAAGCAAATATTAAAACATTTATGTGGTTCCCAGTTGCCACTATAAAAGTAAAACTACTGTGGAAAATGTACTTTGGTAACCTGCATGTTTAAGAAAATTAAAATATATGAAACTCACTAGAGAATTATAACAGACCAACTGAATAAATGTTATCCTTCATAATCAAGATCTGAAAATGCTAGTGATCTTCCAAAAATATTTTGTGCCAAAACACTTCAAGATAACAAAGGAAAGCTAAATAACAGTTCTTATATGGCACGAAGGGTAGCTTCAAGCCTCGATTGCAAGGCTCATTTTTCTGTGTGTAGGTCCATATGTCATTGCCTTATATTCAACATCTTCTCTATCAGTTTAGCCATCCATTCTGATGAACGGACATGCACAGAACCTCTCTATTTTTTGGTGATGATTCATCTATGTCATCCCACACAGCATCTCAGTGCCACTTTATTTCCTGTCAACAATTCTGTCATGTTTGCTCTTAGGTGAACCGTGATTCATGGATGTCAACATTTCTTTTTCTTCTTTTTTCAGTTTAGCATTCTGTTACTTGTATCTTTGAAAAGTGTGGCTATGGCACAGTTTGTTCAGGCAGAGCAGTTTAGTGCTGTAGGGTGAGTGTACTCTGGAAAATACAGATAAAGAGTTTCACCTGTTTTCAGAAGAAATAAATAACACAACAAATTAGAGCAAACTGGACTCAGGTAAATAATTTTTCCTTCTTAAAAATCAAGGTTCATGAGTATATAATTAGTAGAAGAGCTGTGCTGCAGTTATTTGCTGGTGGAATTACTTTAAACTGAAACTTCTATGGAATAAAAATGAGGCTTGTTATTCAATAAAATAAAGACATTTACTTAGCCAGAGTTCAAAAACAGAAATTATACAGTAATTATTGTATTACATGTCTTCAGATGTTAATAATGAAATTTTATTTCTTCAAATTGGAAACTGAAGGCACAGTTCAAGGTTATATATTCAAACTGAGCAATGGAATTTTATGTGAATAAACAAAATATGTGAGTCTAAATCAGTACGTCCTGTACATTAAACAGTATAAATTTAAACTTAAAAGAGTAACTGCAGTGCAGTAACATTTAATCTTAAACTGAAATTTTAACCAATCTCAGTGTGTTATCAGCATTCTTCCAGATACCAAAAACGAACATGAACTCTATTCCAGCCTGAACCAGGACAGTATCTACCCCTTATTCCATATCATTTACATTATGCTCAGGTTCTGTATTTCTAATACATTCTAATTAATTACTATCCTTTTCCTTGGTCATAGACACGTGCACATAGAAACCATTCCCTCAGTCCATGGGCCATCACTGCAGAATGTATTATGAGTTCCTTTGGTCCATAGCTTCAGGTTCCATCTGTCATAATAGTCCCTTCAGGCAGGAGGAGTGATGCTCAGTCAGTAGGGAGCAGGTGACCTTGGACCTGGCAGGAGGATGGCATGCAGTCTCTGTTGCAGTTGGATCTGGTGGCTGATGCATCTGACACTGTTTGTATTCACAGTCTGCGGCAGTTGCTGGGCATCAGTTGCTGAAACCAATCCTGACTTTATCCAAGTTCATGTTTTCCTTCATGAATATGATGCTGTTAGCCTAATAAGTGTTAACCATAGCAAAGAATTGATAAGGTTGCATGGTGATTAATCTAATACAGGTTATTGGCTATTTTTGCCTAACATTAAGTCCCCTTAAGGTACACATCGGACTTCCCCATCCTTCTGCATTACACACCGAGTCCACCCGGGTGCTTGGGCAAAGGTAATTCCACGTATGGGCTTACCTTTACCTGAAGTAGGAATAACCCAGACAGTCTTCCCCAGCATGTTTTTAAGGTGCACTACCAGGACTCTATCTCCATCTACAGTACAAGGTTTGATTGGGCAGGGCCAGCCTGGTTGGTAGATCCTCTAATGTTGACTAATCAGGTGGACTTTGTTAAATGTGTGTCCCAGTGTTTAAAAGTTCTGCCTCCCATTGCTCTCTGCATGATTTTTAGTAGCCCATTATACCAATCAATTTTCCCGGAGGCCGGAGCATGATAGGGGATATGATATATCCACTCAATGTCAAGTTCTTTTGTCCAGGTGTTTATAAGATTGTTTCGAAAAAGAGTACCATTATCTGACTCAATTCTATCTGGGGTGCCATGCCACCACAGGACTTGTTTTTCAAGTCCCAGAATAGTGTTCCGAGCAGTGGCATGGGGCACAGCATATGTTTCCAGCCATCCAGTAGTTGCTTCCACCATTGTGATCACATAACACTTACCATACCGAGTGTGTGAGAGCATCATCTAATCAATCTGCCAGGCCTCCCCATATCTATACTTTAACCATCGCCCTCCACACCAAAGAAGTTTCAATCACTTGGCTTACCTGATTGCAACACGTCTCATATTCATGGATAACTTGTGAGATAGTGTCCATAGTTAAAGTCCACTCCTTGGTCACAAGCCCATTTATATGTTACATCTCTTCCTTGATTGCCTGAGGATTTATGGGCCCAGCGATCCATAAAAGTTTTGCCCTTATTTGGCAAGTCCAGATCCTTTTAAGCAAACTTAAATTTAGCAGCTTGGTCCATCTGATGGTTGTTTTGATGTTCTTCCATTGCTCAGTTTTTGGATACATGAGCATCTATGCGACGTACTTTCACAACCAAGTTCTCTATTCTAACAGCAACATCTTGCCACAAATCAGCAGCCCAGATGGGTTTGCCTCTACACTGCCAGCCACTTTGTTTCAATTGCTGCAATCACCCCCACACAGTGTTTGCCACCATCCATGAATCAATGTAGAGGTAGATGGCTGGCCACTTTTCTCTCTGGGTGATAGCTAAGGCCACCTCTGCAAATTGACTGGATTCGCCTTCTCTTTCAGCAGCTTCTGCAACCTGTTGTGTGGGGCTCCACACAGCAGCCTTCCACTTCCGATGTTTCCCTACAATGTGAAGGGACCCATCGGTAAATAAGGCATATCGCTTCTCATTATCTGGTAGTTCATTATATGGCGGTGCCTCTTCAGCTCAGGTCACCTCTTCCTCTGGTGACATTCCAAAGACTTTGTTTTCTGGCAAATTTCTGATTACTTCTAGTATTCCTGGGCAGTTGGCGTTTCCTATTCGAGCCCGCTGTGTGATGAGCGCGACCCACTTACTCCACGTAACATCAGTTGCATGATGTGTTGAGGGGACCTTCCCTTTGAACATCCAGCCCAGTACTGGCAGTCGGGGTGCCAAGAGGAGCTGTGCTTCTGTACCAATCACTTCTGAAGTAGCTCGGACCCCTTCGTACGCTGCCAATATCTCTTTTTCAGTTGGAGTATAACGGGCTTCGGATTCTCTATATCCTCGACTCCAGAATCCCAGGGGTCGACCCCGGGTCTCCCCCCGTGCTCCACCCCGGGTCTCCCCCCGTGCTCCCTGCCAGAGACTCCAGGTAGAGCAATTCTCCTCGGCTGCAGTGTTGAGCACATTTTTAACATCATGTCCTGCCCGAACTGGCCCAAGGGCTATGGCATGAACTATTTCTTGTTTAATTTGTTCAAAAGCTTGTTCTTGCTCAAGGCCCCATAAAAAAAATCATTTTTCTTCCTGGTCACTTGATAAAAAGTGCTTACGATCTGACCGTAATTTGGAATATACATTCTCCTGAAACCCACCACATCTAAGAAAGCTTGTGCTTCCTTTCTGCTAGTTGGTGGAGACATAGCCGTTATTTCATTAATCACATCCATCGGAATCTGACGACGTCCATCTTGCCATTTGATTCCTAAAAACTGAATCTCCTGTGCAGGGCCCTTGACTTTACCCCGTTTTATGGTGAAGCCGGCTCTCAAAATAATTTGAAATATTTTTTCTCCCTTCTTGAAAACTGCTGTATTCCCCCGTACAATGATGTCATCAATGTATTGTAGGTGTTCTGGAGCTTCACCCTGTTCCAGTGCAGTGTGGATCAGTCCATGGCAAATAGTGGGGCTGCTTTTCCATCCCTGGGGCATTTGGTTCCAGATGTATTGGACACCCCTCCAGGTGAAAGCAAACTGTGGCCTGCACTCTGCTGTCAGAGGGACTGAGAAAAAGGCATTGGTGATATCAGTTGTGGCATACCTCTTGGCTGCTTTTGACTCCAATTCATATTGAAGCTGTAGCATGTCTGGCACAGCAGCACTTAGCAGTGGCATGACTTCATTCAGGCCCCGATAATCTACTGTCAGTCTCTACTCTCTGTTAGACTTCTGCACTGGCCATATGGGGCTGTTAAAAGGTGAGCGAGTCTTGCTGATCACCCCTTGGCTCTCTAGTCGATGAATCAGTTGGTGGATGGGAACTACAGAGTCTTGGTTGGTGCGATATTGCCGTTGGTGCACAGTTGTAGTAGCAACTGGCACCTGTTGTTCTTCAACCCTTAGTAGTCCCACAGCAGAAGGATCCTCTGAGAGCCTGGGCAGAATGGACAGCTGTTTAATTTCTTCTGTCTCCAAGGCAGCTATATCAAAAGCCCACCGGTACCCTTTTGGGTCCTTAAAATACCCTCTCCAGAGATAATATATACCAAGAATACATGGAGCTTCTGGGCCAGTCACAATGGGGTGCTTTTGCCACTCATTCCCAGTTAGCCTCACCTCAGCCTCCACCACAGTCAGCTGTTGAGACCCCCCTGTCACTCCTGAAATACAAATAGGCTCTGTTCCTTGGAAATTTGATGGCATCAGGGTGCACTGTGCACCAGTGTCCATGAGAGCCTTATACTCCTGGGAGCCAGATGTGCCAGGCCATCGAATCCACACAGTCCAGTAAACACGGTTATCCCTGTCCTCCACCTGGCTGGAGGCAGGGCCCCTCTAATGCTGGTCATAGTATCCATTATCAATGAAGGGGTTAATGTGGTCTGGGTGTATCTCAGTCTCATCTTGGTTATTCACTTCTTGTAAGTACAACCCAGAAGTTTTCACAGGATCAGGAGCAAAGTCAACTCTTCTACAAGGTGTGAGTAACTGATTACTGGAGACTGGAGCAGCACTTTCCCTGAAAGAACCTTGATTTGTAGCCATTCTTCCTTCCAACTCTCGGACCCACTCTCTTAGAAAGTAGGTAGGTTTCCCATCCCGTTTTCTCATGTCTTCTCCATGGTCGTGCAGGTAATACCATAGTTTCCCCTGTGGTATATATCGTCGCTCTTGAGTAGGGAACCGTTTGTTCCTGATAGCTGAGACCTTAATCCATGCAGGTGGAGAGCAGGACATGTCCTCTTCAAGTTGTTGGACTTCTCATGATAGTTCCTCCATAGCCGTGAAAATTAAGGAAGAGAAATTCAGTAAAGAATGTATTTTTTCTGCCTAATCATTATGTTTTTCTTAATGATTGAACCTAGAGAAAGGCTTTCTAGGATATTCTGGTGGGAGATTTTTTTCCTTAATGTATGGCTTAAGATTTCCAGACACAGAGTTAATACAATAAACATTGCCAAATTTCTGTTGATCTGTACAGAGAAGGATAAAATACTTGAATCCATAACAAGAAATGAAACAGGGTGACTGATCAGAGGCACTTAAGCCTTTCAGCTCTGAAGAAAATATTTAACTTCAGATATCGAAACTTTATTGCCTAGAGTCGCAAATCTCTTATTGCCCACCCTTATCTAATATTGAAGATAAGAGTGGAATACATGTGCTTAGTCCTTCATGATTATAAAAGAGAATTTGCATGTGAGGACTTGTTGCAATGGTTTTAAAATCTAAACCAAAGTGTTTCTCCCTTTATTCTAGACATAAGAAACTTGAAATTGGAAGTAGAGTACCTGGTAAGACATTTTCCTTAGTCATTGTTTTTGCTTGACATTTTTTTTGGCATTCTTTACTGTGCTTGACAGCATTGTAAAGTTTGTTTGATAGTTGGTAAATACATTAACAACAACAGCAATAAAAATGCCACAAAACTGACTAAGAAGTGTTTATTTGAATCATAAGTTCATGGCAGTAGAGTTAAATCAGGGATTGATTTTGTTGAACAAATCGATAAACCAGCTTGAGATAGTAAGACCTTCTTTAAAACAAAACAGAAGTAAAATACTGAGATGAATCTCATTAGAGGTCCCAAAATAATTTTCCCTTGGAGATCCACTCTCTTTTATCAAAATAGTCTCAAAAGCTGAATGGAAGTAGGTACACATAGTCAATCAGAGAAGGATTTCACAGAGAAATAAGGTATCTCTCTGATATCAGAAATTTTGCCTATGAATTTTATCTATCCAAGCATACAGTCAACGTGACAAAAACTGTGTGTTTATTCCTTCTGAAAGTATTTGCAAATTCATTCCAAATTGGCAAAAATGTTGGTCAGCTGGAAGAGAGTCACGAGGTCCCCAGACACCAGATGGACAAAGTAAGACGTAAACATTCTCTTTTATCTTTAATCTTCTTTCACTTTAATCTTCCTTCTACTTTCCTTCTATATGTGTAAGTGGAGTGCTTGTATTGAATGCAAGAATGATAAACAGAAATATATATACAGGCTTCTAATTTAAATTAGAAAAGCTACAGTCCAAACTGTTGATCCAAATGAAAGCATTTTCATACTCATTTGTGAGAGTATTATTTTTCACAGAAAAATAAAGAAAAATGTCAATTACTTACATAACATGAATAGTTTAGCAAATGACAAATGTGAGAAATTTGGCTTTACTTTTTAGAAATCTATTACTAAGATTTGAAAAAAAACACATAAACTAAAAGTTCAGTTCTGTTTGCCATCAGGAACACATCCTTCTTGCTCAGCATCTTTATCGTTGTTGGATAAAATCTCTTTGTTAATATATTACTATAAGGCCTATCTAGCAAAATAGAGTCCTGCTCTAAAACTGAGGTGCTAGGCTTTACCAGAAAAAATAATTATAAGTAAAATCAGAATTAATAATTCAGAAGACAATAACGAAGACACAAAGTGATTTGAGCTGTGTCTTGTTTTGGTTTCACATTCTTTAGAAATGCATAAGAAAATAACTAAAAGTCTTGTGATGAGCTCTTTTGCTTCCCATGAAGAGAGATGTTTCTGTTGTTAACTAAAGAAAATGTTGGCATTTTAACTATTGCTGACTTTGTTTTTTATTGATGTTTGTTATTTTCCTCCTGAGTGGCTGATAGTTAAACACTTTCCCTTGATGCAGCCTACTCTATCTTCCAGAAACTGGAAATTATTTCACAATTCTATTATTTATCGAATTCCAATAGGATCTTAAATCATAAAAATCAAAGTAAGGAATTTTCATCAAATTTCAAGTGAATTTAGAAGTAGAAACCTGATTATAAGCAAAACTTCTAGTCACACTTAAGTCACCAATGACTACCAGTATATTTCAAGCTTGGCTTGTGTAAGCTGTTTTCTGGTCAATTTTATAAGACAAATGTATGCACTGATAAAGATAGTAATTCACAATTGGAGTCAGTACAATGAAGAGGCAAGATATAGTATCATCACGCCACAGAAAGCTTAGCAGAAAAAATTCTCCAAATTAAAATTCTAGTTAAAAAATACATTAATGAAAGCAAGGTCTAGGAAGGAGAAAAAATCCTTAGTTTTCCCAGAAGGAAGTGTTCATGTTACTACCTGATAAAACAGGGCCTTAAAGAGAACATTCAGATATTTCTCTGATGCATGAGCTATCATATGGTAGTTCACAATTTGGAAGGATGAACACTTAATACATGATTAGAATGAGTTATTTAAGAATGATTCATCTGGAGTAGAAGTTAACAATTAATTGTTCCCTTATTTTAGAAGGGAAGGAGAACAGACACACACCATTCATCTCTCACTGTATAGCAGAATTAGTTTTCTCAATCCTTTTTATACAATTGGCCTAAAGCATCTAATGTATAAAATATAATGTAATAGTAGGTAGAGTTGTAAGAACTCTGAACATTTTATTAAAATATTCTGAAATCTTTTTAAAAATCATGATACTTACAGAAATGGTTGTGTCAATTTTTCAAAGGAGGTACACTTTGGATATACATACAGTTTGATATGTGGGGAACACAGCACTTTTGTTACTGTGGAATGAGATAATTTTTTTATTTTTTTTTTTTTTTTTTAACCAAATGTTCAATAACAGGTTTGTTCAAAGATGCCTGTGGCAATTTGGATTTCAAAGTTTAACACAACACAGAAAATAGTATCACTGTTAAGAACAGCCTATGCATATTTTTCTTTTCGTCATATTATGCAAAATAATGTGAAATGAAACATCATAAAAAGATGAAAAAATGACACTTAGAGTAGGACTGCATAATGTGTCTTCTCTTTAGAAATTGTTACAAAAAAGCCATCATATTTACATTAGGTTGTCTAAATGATAGAACTCAGCACTACAGTTGAATCTGAAATACAGAAATATTAAAATATCACTATTTATTTTTGAAACTATTCAAGTGATTTTGACAGAGAATTCTGCATTTAGTGCTGTAAATTTCAGTTACTGTTGTTTGAACTGTCTCATAATATTTGTTTATTTTCAGGTTTTAGTGAATTAAGTAATAAGTAGTACTTGCTTTTTCTTTTGTTTCTTGTGCTATTGTTATGCATAACAATAACTCATCAATTCTCTTAACTCCAAATCCGATCAAATTACTTAATTAGAGGAACTTCATTTTATTAATAACACTACGTGATGTTGTTTAGCAAAGTCATTAGTTTGTTGTCACCTGGAAATAGCATTCATTTCCACATGGTTTTCCAGAAGTACTTATGAAATATACCAAAAATTATTTCCAAATGGCTGTTATTGGGTGATCTGGGGCACAGTATTTTGTCAAAACATGCATCAGAAATCCCTGTGACATGACTTGAAAGGACAACAGATTATAAAATGTTTGTGGCACACAAGGACTTCCAAACATTGCTCACAGTTCAGCTTTAAAACATGTTTACACCCATCTGTAATCTACAGTCTTTTCTGCTGCTTACAGTAAAGATTAATTTTATCCTAACCTTTACAGAAAACTGTAGCTTTCCTGTTAGTTCAGAGTTAGATATTGAATTTAAATTATTATTTACTTGCTGCTATTTGTATGACATTTCCCCCCCAATATCTATAAAGGTTTAGCACCTGCAGAAAAAAAATATTTGTGAAGACTATCTGAGACAACTTTTTACAAAATTACAAACACCAGAAAATTGTGTGTTAAGTTCTCAAATGAATTTTAGAAGTAAGATCTTAGAACAAAATGACTGATACCTACAGAAACAAATCTTAGCAAGAGATGATGAATGCTTCCTCACTCTGAGGTGCTGCTATTTCTTTCGAAGTTTCTGTAAGCTGCATCACACATATTATGCTAGGTAGTGTGAATGTCTCAGTGTTTCTGCATTTTCAGAATATACAAGGAGGGCTTACCTATATAGACAGATACATAGCAAAAATAAAATGTAGAAAATTTTTCACATTTTTATTTGATCTGTATTTTTCTCTAAATTTTTAAGTATATCATGATAAACGGGGAAGAGTGAAGGATAGAACAGACTGAAAGATAATCAATGAGGTCCAGTATTTTTTACATATACATTTAAAATACCTTGGTGACAGAAGCATGATTTTTTCATAGACTTGTGAAGACAGGTGATTTAACCTGCCCCTTCAAGGAAATGGATGGATCTGCTAACTGATTATAAAATATAGTCACTTGAGCTGGAATGACAGGCAATTTTTTTTTTTTTTTTTTTGTGAATGATTTCAATACTTGGACAATTTATTTTATTAAAAATTCCCAAATTGTCTGTATGTAGTTGGAGCCTCAGTCAGGTTAGGCTGTTCTAGAGACATGAAACTTAGTATACTGATGATCCTATGAGCGCAAAAACTCTGACTGTCCATCAACTTTTGAATTAACTGACAAAGGAACCAAGAAAATTAGTTATTTCACCAGTACCATTTCAAAGAGCTCCAGATGTATTGATGATCATGACTGCAAAAACACGACTAATTCATACCCTTCTGATTCATACCAGGATTCAAGAGGCTGAAATGCTTCAATTGGCTGAATTTAGTACCATCAAGTTGTATTCTAATGTAAATTATGCTAGAACAAAAAAAACAGAAGAAAAATAGGTTTATGACCTACATTTGTAACAGGGTAAATATTTCCCCTTTCCCTCTGAAATTCTTCCTGTTTTCAAATAATACTAAATTAATAAAATGAAATGATAGTGTCAGAAATGAGTTGTCTCCATCAAAAACAATATCTTGAGCTGAATTAAGTAGATGAATGTCTTGATCTTGTCTCAACTTCAGTTCTTCAACACAGGATTATTATGCAATCCCTCTGTTTTATGGTAACATCCTCTAGTATACCCATAAGAAATGCTGAAATTCTCCTTAAAGCATGATACTGAAAAAATACTAAAGGAAATTTTATTTCATTGTGCCAATTCTATGGTTCCAATGTTTTTTGTCAAATTCAAGGAGAATTGTACCTTTATTTTACCCCTTGTTTTTTATCTATTTTTTTAAAGCCATAATAATCCACTCCATACACATCACTTTACTTATTCTCATCCAAAGATAGAATCAACTTTTGATCCACTACAAATAATTTCATTCTGAATCCAAAGTTAAGCTTGTTCCTCATGAACTTGGGAGTTTGGAGGTTCATAGTAATTAAGGTTAGATGATTAGCAACAATCTTTTTATCTCTCACATTAAGTAAATTACTCTCATTAAAAACTCTGGGGCCCATGACTGCATAAAACTTAAACACCTTTTCACATATAAGGAATTTAAAATGTCTAAGTCACTGAACTTAAAATCAAATTAATATTTTTGTTTTATTGAGTGGGATAATTATTCATCAGCTTCAGTTATGTACATGCTGAAATAGATACGTAAAATAATGCTGAGCAATTTATATGGACTCTGTAGATAAGTATATTAATATTAAATAAGTCTATTATATTTTGCTAAGATACCATATTTCTCAATAGGATTTAGACAAAGAAAATCCACTTGATTACTGAGGAAATACAATGCAAGACAGATATTGACTCAATTTTGATCAAGAGCACATGTACTTGGTTGGTTGGTTGATGTTGGAAAGAATATTCTTCAGATAAAATGTATGACAACTCAATGATCACACATAAATTTCCTAGATAAACTCTTAACTCATAGCTGTGAATGGTTTACTCAAAAAATTCAGTAGTCTCTCTTTAGATTTATAGTTTTAAAAAATACACCTAAATTGTAATGCCTTATAGCATTATTTGAAAAAACTTTCAATATTTAATAGACTTAAAGCAGAATTCAACCTTTTCCAT
Organism: Tyto alba; assembly: GCF_018691265.1. Classification (NCBI taxonomy): domain Eukaryota; kingdom Metazoa; phylum Chordata; class Aves; order Strigiformes; family Tytonidae; genus Tyto; species Tyto alba. Next base: position 67,194,281 of record NW_024881282.1, on the reverse strand, counting down.
ATTTTGACAGCTAGTCCATTCTTAACTCTTCTGAGTGGGTTACTGCCACTATAAAGCAGGATAGACCCACTGAACAAAACTGTTGAAACCTAGCAAAATCAGAGCATTGAAGTTTACCATTGACTGTCAAAGAATGGATGTGATGAGATATTAGCATTCTGATACAGCACTTCTCTGGCAAACTGTCATAAGAACATGAGGCAGAACAACATTAGCCTATTGTCAGGATAATTAGAATAATGACAATGTGAAATAATACAAATGTAACTGCCATCCTTTATAATTCTTATAATGAACTTATAATATGTCTCATCTTCATTAAGTAGCATAAAATATTTAGGGAGATTAAAAAAAAGAAAAAGAACAATTCACATCTATATTTTGTAGTCTTTAGTTGGATTGACATGAAATTTTGAAACCCTTTACTATCATAAACTAGCACCATGAAATTGCATTTATCAACCTTGATGTTAGTGCTTAATACTGGTATTACATAATGTGTAAATAAATTAGTGTGTCAGTAAATAAAATATTTTGCTCATGTTGCATTAGCTTCAGTCATTGGATAGAGTAGTAATATAGTAATTATAGGAAAGTTAGAACATTTGAAGATAAAATATTAGTTCAAATTTAAAATATTTACTGTAGAATTGAAATGAAAGTATTGTTAATTTTTAAGCATATTTTTAAAGAATACCCATCTAATATCCAGGGCATAGCCTTGTGTTTCACTCTTTGTAAAAAATTTACATTGACTTCAACACTCCACATTAATTCCTTCATGATTTTATTATCTGGGTAATAAACTAAACAATAAATCTGAACAATAAAACCACAGAAATAGTAGAAATTGAGGCTGAAAGAAATTATAGGAGAGTTTCTATTCCTTCCTCCTTTGAAAAGGTTGGATCAGCTATATCTGTGTCATTTCTGAACAAATACTTTTACAACCTGCTCTTAGGAACTGGAGTTGCCACAACGTCCCAACAAACCACCATAGTACTTCATAATCCTCACTATTACACACTCTAACATAGACCTTCCTTTCCATTATTTAAAGTAATTTCTCTGATCTGCAGTGAGTTTTAAGATGGGAACAAACCCCTCAGAAGCTATGTTTTACACATATGAACACCACTACTGTCTTTTCCTTTCCTTAATCTCAACATCCCTAAACCTTTCATCTTCATCTTAATGTCTGATTTTCCAGACCTTTCAAAAGCCTCCTGCTCTCTTTGGGACTCTCTTTAGTTGAATCACTCTTTTTAACTTGCATTGCCTCAAAATTGAAATGCTAAGGGTTTATCGGCTCTGAAAACAGTCAAATAATTGTTTTATACTCAACATTCCTATTTATAGATCTAAGGAAGGTGTTTGCTGACTAATGCCATAACCTATTACACGAGAGACTCCTCTGAATATAGTCATCTGTTTTGAAGTACCCTGTCTTAAGTTACTATCAGTACTATTAATAATGACAAGAGGAAGCATATTCAGATTTTAATTTTCATTTTGCTTGCAATAACATTTTTAGTGGAAATGTACATCCAAATAAGTATTCACTTCTTTTCAAGGAAATTATTAGAAGATGTTAAACTTTCATTAGCCTTTTAAAGCAGTAAATCTTTTTAGGCAAGGTATTTTAACATGACAAAATTTTCCTTTAATTTCAAAGGATACGTACAGTATAGTAAATAAATATAATATCACACAGAAGATAAATTGCATCAATTTCTATGGAACATTATTACTTTATTAATATTGTGTCTTTTCAAAGCTATAGTGCTGAAGGAAATGGTATTTCATGTTTTGTGGAAGTTTTCCTCTTTTGAACCATGTGTATATTTGTTGAAACCTGTAAAGTTTTCTAGTATTAATTGTAACTATTTTAATCCAAACTAGAAATAATTCTCTTCTGTGCTAAACTCTATTGAATTAAAAGTCCAAAGATTTAATAACAACATTGGAATCTGTCCCCTTTGTAAATGGTATAAAACATAGCTCAGTGAAGAAACACTGTCTTCATAAGATAGAGGTGTACTCAAATTAATTCAAACACTGTTTATTAAAATAAATAGCTAGAATGAAAAGAAAGAAAAAGAGAAAAGAAAGCTCCTGGAGACAATATATTAAGTTTCTCTTCATAGGTGACAAGAAGTGAAATCTTGGATAGAAAAGTTAAAGTAGAGGCACTGACTGGACCCATAGGTTACAGGAACCATTTTATTACAGAAGTCTCAGAGTTCATTATGCTAAACTAGTTGCTGTTATGTAAAATAAGAAAACCATTGCCATTTACATTCAAGGGACAGGAATTACAGAATAACTCATCTGTCTCTCCATGCCAAACTTATCTTTTTCAGTTCTTTGTTTACAAACTAACTGATTCATATTCAGGGAAACACAGTATAGAACACAGTTTTTAAATTGATGCATGTGGACAGGAAATGTGACCCCAAGTAGCTACTTTTACACCCGGCGATGTTAGTGGTGTCACAATTAGGCTTTTAGGAACAGTGAAAAAGGACTGTGAAAAAGAGGCAGTAGCCATCTCCTCGGGGACTGCAGCTGATTGTCACCTGACTGATGGAAATTCCTCTGCAATGCTGGCGGCAGTCAGGCTGCTGCGGAGCTGGCCATCCTCTGCTCCCATCGGCCTAATGAATACTGTATCCATCAGCCCGAGTCCAGGTGAAGGAAGTTCCTGTAAGTCACATCCCAAAACAGCACTTGAGGGGCTCGGTGCACTGAAGTCACAGCAGGTATCAGCCTACCGGCCTCGGCGGGGATGCCTGCTGCACGTAGTGCCAGCTTTCTGCCCTGGGGCTCAGGGGTGCACTGCCACAGTGCAGTCTTCACCTTAGCTGTAAATAGTTTGCCTTGCCTATCCACAGATGCAATATAAATATGTTTATATAGGTAAGGTGCACATGAAACATTAGGAGTGTTTTAGAGGAATAAGTTCCACATTTATAAATGTGACACAAGCTGGCACAGGTGAGAAGTCCACCCTAGAAAATAAAGTGAAAATTTGGGAAGGGGTTTCAAAGTGATTCATCAGCACCATAGTCTGTCTTTTATTTGCTTTGATTTTATTCCTTTTCCTTTTTTAATGACTGCATGCCCTCATTTGCTGAGTTATAAAGAAGAGATATTTTGTCTGTTTTGTACTCTATTCACTTCAAGATGATAACTGAGCCATCAATAAACATTTATCTCAACAATTCCCAAGCATTAACTCTTCATATCGGTCACAGAAAAAAGGCAAGACTTCCTCTTTTCAAAGCTGAAATCAAGAATATTCTTGGAAATGGCATTCTATCTGAACATCAGTATTTCATGGATATTGGTACTGAAATTTTTGCTTTATGAAAATTTCATTTTAATTTCAAGCATCTGTAAAGAAAAACTATTGACAATGATGTCAAACCATTTTGGATAATAAATCTATATCTTCAGCTAGTGTTAAAAGTTGCAAACCTGGTTATTTTAATGCAAAATCAGAAAAGGTTGTTAAAAATATCAGTACTTTAAATAGCAGTTTTAGTGTTAAAAAATAGTTTATTTATTTGAAATAGCAGTAATATTGAATACATTAATGAGGAAGCAAATAATAGAATTTGGACTTACATAACTCAATATCATAGAATAACATGCATTCAAACTTCAGATACCAGGAGACCAACATCAACATCATCTTCTGTGAGTAGGAGGAAGATAGAAGCTTGCTTCCTTCCTTCCTTCTTCTCTTTCTCTCTTTCTCTCTTTCTCTCTTTCTCTCTTTCTCTCTTTCTCTCTTTCTCTCTTTCTCTCTTTCTCTCTTTCTCTCTTTCTCTCTTTCTTTCTTTCTTTCTTTCTTTCTTTCTTTCTTTCTTTCTTTCTTTCTTTCTTTCTTTCTTTCTTTCTTTCTTTCTTTCTTTCTTTCTTTCTTTCTTTCTTTCTTTCTTTCTTTCTTTCTTTCTTTCTTTCTTTCTTTCTTTCTTTCTTTCTTTCTTTCTTTCTTTCTTTCTTTCTTTCTTTCTTTCTTTCTTTCTTTCTTTCTTTCTTTCTTTCTTTCTTTCTTTCTTTCTTTCTTTCTTTCTTTCTTTCTTTCTCTCTCTCTCTCTCTCTCTCTCTCTCTCTCTCTCTCTCTCTTTCTTTCTCTTTCTTTCTTTCTTTCTTTCTTTCTTTCTTTCTTTCTTTCTTTCTTTCTTTCTTTCTTTCTTTCTTTCTTTCTTTCTTTCTTTCTTTCTTCTTTCTTTCTTTCTTTCTTTCTTTCTTTCTTTCTTTCTTTCTTTCTTTCTTTCTTTCTTTCTTTCTTTCTTTCTTTCTTTCTTTCTTTCTCTCTTTCTTTCTTTCTCTCTTTCTTTCTTTCTCTCTTTCTTTCTTTCTCTCTTTCTTTCTTTCTCTCTTTCTCTCTTTCTCTCTTTCTCTCTTTCTCTCTTTCTCTCTTTCTCTCTTTCTCTCTCTCTTTCTCTATTTCTTTCTCTCTTTCTTTCTCTCTTTCTTTCTCTCTTTCTTTCTCTCTTTCTTTCTCTCTTTCTTTCTCTCTTTCTCTCTTTCTTTCTCTCTTTCTTTCTCTCTTTCTCTCTTTCTCTCTTTCTCTCTTTCTCTCTTTCTCTCTTTCTCTTTCGTTCTTTCTTTCTTTCCCTCTTTCGTTCTTTCTCTCTTTCGTTCATTCTCTCTTTCTTTCCCTCTTTCTTTTTCTCTTTATTTCTGTTTCTCTTTCCCTCTTCATTCTTTTATTTCTCCCTTTGTTTCTCTTGTTCTCTCTCTCACTCTTTCTTTCTCTTTTTTTCTTCTTTTTTTTATTCAGGATGGATTCTTGTTCATATACATCTGTGTGATGCTTTTTTTTTTTTTTTTTTTTTTTTTTTTTTTTCTCAACAGCATGCTACTGTTGATTCATGATCTAAATTATTTTCTGAAGAACTGCTACCAAGCCAGTTATTTCCTATCCTGTATTTATGCAGCCGACACTTCCTGAGGACATCTGTGAGCTGTGAACCCTGCTCTAGGGACCACCTGCCAGTAAATTATGTGTTGTAATGTTCAGAATATCAATGCCAAAGTCCTTTTTGGAACTCTACATGGATTGTAACATTTGTTTTAACATCTCCATATCAACATTGAATTGAATTTTAGTGACAGTATCATTCTGGACCTGATATTTTGCTGCTTAATATAATTTACAAAAGTATGAGAAAGTGAGACAAAGTGAGATGAATATCTTTCCTGGAGATAAATAACAGGTCCAGAAAACATATGATGTTTCGAGTTCCTCCTTTTCTAACAGTCCAGTTTCCATCCTATGGCAAAAAAAAAAACAGTGATTCTACAGATGCAGATTGAGAGGACTAATGCAACACCAGTGTCCAGTCACTAGTAGGGGCTGATGCATTCTCCTGGGTTGTGTAACATGACTCTGTGGCTAAATAGCTGCAGAACCTCCACTAAAGTGGGGCTTTGTTGACTCCTGATTTTTTTCCTATTTTATTTATCATAAAATCATATTTGTTCTCTGATGGAGTACTAAGCAGTCTCGAATTTGGGACAAGATATCTACTCAGTCCGTCTCTGTATATGCACTGAGACAGAGCATAATTTCTTGGTTTACAATCACAGATACAAAACTGGATCACTACTTGTCCTGATGCCCTGATAATACCCAATTCTTCTGCAAGGGAAAACCATGAACAGGAAGAGGGTGATGGGACCTCAATGTATTCCAGGGAGTGTGCTGCTCTGTGTACCTTCTCCACAGTCTGAACACACCCTCAGCAAACAATCAAGTCTTTCATTTCGGTCACCATTTCAACATATGTTATGAATCAGTTCCTTCTGTGCTCTTCTACTCACTCAGAAATCCGGAAATCCTTTCCCTCTTCATGATTTCATTTGCTCCAGCCTCAATCTTATGCCCAGAAGTACTTGTGACAAAATTAATAGCACAGCAGGCAGTGATGGAATATAAGACTAACACTGGCAAAAGAAAACCATAATTACAATTTCACACACACACACACAAGTACAATCTATCTATCTATCTATGATAGATAGATACAATATAGATTGCAAAATTGTATTTAAATTTGTGATCAGAAGGTAATAACAGAAGCTTTGAGAATACAGGCACAGATGATACCTGGGACTCTGAAGATATAGCTGCATAACAGGAACAGTCAGTCACTGATCACTAAAGGAATGCAACATTATAAGCTGGACAGAACTGGGTTTTAGTGTAACAAAGAAAACAAAAACCATATATGCAGCATATGCAAGTCATCCCACATATGTTACCAAAACAAATGTAATATTAAGGAAGTTAAATGACAGTCATAATCTCTACAATAAGAGGGAGGGAGGAATTAAAAAAAAAGGAGAAATGCTCTAGTATTGTCCCCAATTTAAGGATGCTATGCCACTACTTATCTGCAGGAATTCTTCTCTTCCCTTTGGTAGACAATGAACATTGCTTTTTCATTTACATTCACTGTATTTTGCTACAGAAGTTATGTTGGAGAATGGCTCAGACAAGGGTCATGAGCCCACCGAGCAATTGTACGATCAGAGCCTGTTCTCATGAGCCCACCGAGCAATTGTACTATCAGAGCCTGCTCTAGCCGCTGATGCTGGGTGTCACTAGGGTTTGACTGCAGTTGCTCGCAGCTGCTGATACATGAAGAATGTCAAGGATGCTTTGGCCTTGTGTACCGTGGTGTGTCAAAAACAGATTAAGAGGAATTAGAAATAGTGGCATGAGAAACTTAGTGTTATGAGAAGCTTGTGCTTTTAGCTAACTGCAAGTAGGTGGACCGTGCAAATACGACCTTTAGAGCTTAAGCCAATCAGCTAGTGACTAGTAGGCATAATAATTAGCGCTGTCTGTATAAATATATGTACCCTGGACTAATAGAGGGATACGATATATGATGCTCTATCACCCACATTGAACCCGTCTCGGTGTGTTGTTCTTCCACAGCTCCGCAAAGTTATATGTAGTGTGATCTTTCACAATACAACCTGGTGAAACAAAAACAAGAATTTTTAAAAGATGTGTGTGTGTTTTCTGCTCCAGTTTTCCCACATGACAAGGTGATTGATGCCACAGGACTGAACCACAATATATTTGGGTGCTGTCCTACAGATACTAGGTAGATCAGTAGACAGATCAATAGATGGATCGATATTCCTCCATATTTTAATATTTATTTACTGAAATGTAATCCTGATGAACAGTTCTTCTTTGATTTAATAGAGCTAAAGGGATTTATTAAATGCTGTAGACAAGGAGAGAAAATGTAAAACTTATATATTGTAAAGATATAATCAACATATATCAAGAAGAAAATGTTACTTATTCAATATTAAAAAAAAATCCTCAGTACATATCTTTTTTTAAGGCTGTAAACTAACAAAATTTGTTGGAAAATACAAATCACTAACACACTGAAAGTTCATAATACTAAAGACAATTTCAAGGAATAATAAATCCCTAGGAATAAGAAATTGCTTTTGCTGCATGGATATTAATTTGCTGTATATCATTATCATGTCAAAAAAAATTCAATAGAGGATGATAATAAAACCTGAAACCTAAACCCACTAACTTGATGGAACTCATTCTTTGTGAAGTACAGCTCTTGCTACTTATTAAACATTTGTGAAAGATTTTGGTTCTGTAACGTACATTCATGTATGCTCTCAGTGAGAAATTTGGTATGCAATGCTTCCCTCAGCTGCCTTCTCAGGAACACATTGAAATAGACTCATAGAATCATTTAGGTTGAAAAAGACCCTTAAGATCAATAAGTCCAACTGTTAACCTAACACTACCAAGTCCGCCACTAAACCATGTCTTGAATACATAAGACAATATTTTGGTAAATTTGGTGTTCTTATGTTTGTGAGATGGGCAGGTACTACTTGATAACAATATAAAATTTTTAATAGAGATAAACATTTTCTGCTACCATAAATAGTCTGCATACAGACATACGCATACATACTTATATGCTTATGTAAAATAATGAACACATGCAAGGTACTCGTCAAAGATAATGAGGGACTTTGGTTACTTACCTCCTTTATTTTCTACAGTACTGTATTTCTTAGAAAAATCAAAAATTAGTTGGAAAACATCTGTATTTCATACTAGCAATGAGCATAAACTCTTGCAAGGAAATGAAATATAAGTAAAAGAAAAGTGTTAATTAAAATGTATTACAATATATTGCAGAAGACAACAGTGCAAACAAGTATGTTAAGGTTTCAGGTAACAGAGTGTTCATAGTTACCTAAAGGAACACTTTTACTGTAGGATGGAAAAGTCACTGATACTAACACAAGGTATTCAGTATTCATTCAGCTTCCAGTATTCACTGGGCATCAACCATGAAGCAGCAGCAGAACTGGTTTATTCATACACAAATTATGAGAAAGAGAAATCTTGTATATGAGAAATCGGTAACAAACTATCACTTTTTGGACTGTGAAACATCCATATGAAGTCACCAACCTTTGAACTAATCCTGATCAGGATAGAGAGTGAGCAGAACCCATGCTTCAGTAAATGGGAAATCTGATGCTTCATTTGATTATTTGAGAGTATTTGAACTCCAGAAAACACATCCTGAGTGATACAGTGTTTCTGAGGAACTTGATAATCAAAAGCTATTTTTGTTGCCAAACACTACATTTGTTGCCAAATTAGTTTTAAAGCTTTAGCCTAAGTAGAAAGTGATTTTCTCAGCTGAAGCAGATCACTCATTAAAAATACACTGCATCCATCCCAAACCCATTGTCTGGACTGTGGGCTGTGTGGTCACTTCCAACAGAGTTGTGTCCATCTGTGACGGTCCAACCAAAATCATAGTGAATGCCTCAAACATCTGATGGGGAACTTTGGCCAGGGAGACAGTCTCTGTGGAAATGCTGGAGTCATGCAGGTAACAACAGGGACATGTGGAGGGAGGAGGGGGGTTCAGCAGAGGTGGGACTGCATCTTTCTGAGGCTGGACTTCCCTGTCTGAGCGAATTTGTGAAGAGCCAATGAAGAGACTGTTTTCACAAAATGTGTGCCGAGAGGGAGGGTCAGATGACAGTTATGCCTGCAGGGAGTGGGGAGCAGCTCCCCAACGACCCGCCAAGTGCACCGACCCATTTCCAGAGAGATCTAAGGGTACAAACTGCACATGCATGGGGACCCAGAGGGTTCTAGAAGCATAAACTGCACATCACACCTAATTAGCATAATGAACTGAAGTACTCATCTGTAAGAGGGGAAAGGGATTATAAAGGGATGAGAATTGAAGCCCCAGATGGTGCCCCTCTGGAACTGGATATCTAGGCTGGCTGGACCAAGACTGGAACCAGAACTGGTGAAATATCTCTCTTCCCTTCCCACCCCCATCTCCCCCTTTATTTTCTCCCTCTTCCTCTTTTTATATTTCTCCTCTTCTTTCCCACTCTTCATTTTCCACATGTATGGCTCATTGGTACATGTTATAAGAATTAAGAACTGTTGGTACAGGTTACATGTTGTATGGTTTGTTGGTGTTGTCGTGGTTTGAGCCTGGTTAACACCTAACCACCACACAGCTGTTCACCCACCCTCCCTCCACTTGGGAATGGGGAGGGAATCAGAAGGGCAAAAAGAGACTTGTGGGTTGAGAGAAAAACAGTTTAATAACAGGAATAGAATAATACGGTGACAGTATAAACAGGTAATGAACAATACAGTTACTTACCACCCGCTGACCGACAGCCGCCTGCTCCCGGCCGGCGATCCCAAACACAAAGGCCCCGCAGCCAAACTCCAAGAAGTGAGAGCCACTCCTGGCTCCCTCCTTCCTTTATATAGTGAGCATAACATAACATGACATGGAATATCGGCCAATCTGGGCCCAGCCCTCCAGCTGTGTTCCCCCTGCCCCCACACATAGGCAAGGGCTCTCGGACCTAGAGAGACTGGAATCTCAGTGTGCTGCAGCACTCCTCCAGCTACCAAAACGAACATGAACTCTATTCCAGACCAAACCAGGACAGTATCCACCCCTTATTTGATATCATTTACATTATGCTCACTTTCCATATTTCTAATAGATTCTAATTAATTACTATCCTCTTCCTTGGTCATAGACATGTGCACATAGAAACCATTCCCTCAGTCCATGGGCCATCACTGCAGAATGTATCATGAGTTCCTTTGATCCATAGCTTCAGGTTCCATCTGTCATAATAGTCCCTTCAGGCAGGAGGAGTGATGCTCAATCAGTAGGGAGCAGGTGACCTTGGACCTGGCAGGAGGATGGCAGGCAGTCTCTGTTGCAGTTGGATCTGGTGGCTGATGCATCTGACACTGTTTGTATTCACAGTCTGCGGCAGTTGCTGGGCATCAGTTGCTGAAACCAATCCTGACTTTATCCAAGTTCATGTTTGCCAGAACAAAGCACTGATAGGGTGGTGTGGTGGTTAATCTCATACACTTTATTGGCTATTTCTGTCTAACACTGAGTCCCCTTAATGTACACATCGGACTTCCCCATCCTTCTGCATTACTGACCAAGTGCACCCGGGTCCTTGGGCAAAAGTAATTCCACATATGGGCTTACCTTTACCTGAAGTAGGAATAACCAAGACAATCTTCCCCAGCATGTTTTTAGGGTACACTACCGGGACTCTATCTCCATCTACAGTACGTAGAATATTTAACTGGGCAGAGCCAGCCTGATTGGCAGATCCTCTAGTATTGACTAACCAGGTGGACTTTGTTAAATGTGTGTCCCAGTGCTTAAAAGTTACGCCTCCCGTTGCTCTCAGCATGGTTTTTAGTAGCCCATTATACCAATCAATTTTCCCGGAGGCCGGAGCATGATAGGGGATATGATATATCCACTCAATGCCATGTTCTTTTGCCCAGGTGTTTATAAGATTATTTTGAAAATGAGTGCCATTATCTGACTCAATTCTATCTGGGGTGCCATGCCACCACAGGACTTGTTTTTCAAGTCCCAGAATAGTGTTCCGAGCAGTGGCATGGGGCACAGCATATGTTTCCAGCCATCCAGTAGTTGCTTCCACCATTGTGAGCACATAACGCTTACCATGCCGAGTTTGTGAGAGTGTAATGTAATCGATCTGCCAGGCCTCCCCTTATCTTTTCTTTAACCATTGCCCTCCATACCAAAGAGGTTTTAACCGTTTGGCCTGCCTGATTAAAGCACGTTTCATATTCATGGATAATTTGTGAGATAGTGTCCATAGTTAAGTCCACTCCTTGGTCACAAGCCCATCTATATGTTTCATCTCTTCTTTGATGGCCCAAGGAGTCATGATCCCAGCAAGAAATAAATTTTTCGCCCTTATGCTGCCAGTCCAGATCTATTTGGGCCACCTTAATCTTTGCAGCTTGGTCTATCTGATGGCTGTTTAGATGTTCTTCCGTTGCTCGAGTTGGAGTGGCTGCAGTGTCTGTTGCCCGAGTTGGAGTGGCTGCAGTGCCTGGTGGAGGTGTCAGAGTGGTTGCGGTGCCGGTTGTTTTGCTCTCAGATGCCGAGACTTCTTCCTTTTGAGGATACTGCGTAGAGGTGAGCAGGGTTCAGTAGGCATGGGCCAGGCCCCAGCATGTTGCAATGATCAGTATCTCTCCTGAGGTGTCAGGATGACGGCACACCTTTTCTAAATATTTACTAGTTTCTCAGGGTCCTGCACTTATTCAGGGGTGGAGTTCCAAAACATTGGAGGTCCCCACTGTCCTAAGTACTTCTCCATGCTACCCCACACTCCCCGCCACTCATAGCTCTCTAACCTTGGGGTAGACCTCTGGGTGGTATTCAGAAACAGTTGCTTAATCCGAAACAGAACCTGAACCACATTCTGGAACACTACAGCTTCCAGCAACAAGACAACAACATTAATATGAGCATTCCATGGATATTCAGAGTTTTCAGCATTCTCAAGTATACTTGCAAGTAGCTTGGAGAGGGAGAAGATGGAAGAAGGTATCTCCCCCTTGGGTGGGCTCTCCAAGGAGAAAAGGTGGAGGGTGTAGTTATTAACCCATTTCACTAGGTGCCCCCAGTGTACACAGATAATGACCATGCTGAGTATAAATACCAAACTAATCTCAGGACTGACAATTTTACCGTGCCATAGATTAGTGTTACATAAAACAGGAAGGCAAAAATCTTAATCCAAATCCCACGGGTAATAAGTAGCAGCATGGAGACTACATATAGTAAGTAATGTGATGTATAACACAACTACAGCAACAAAAGCCATCATTTTAGGAGCCAAGCAAATGACATTATAACAGGATGGGCAGTAGGCATTATAACAAATTTGATAGCACACACAGATCTAGTCTGTTATTATCTCAACCCTTTGCACCCCACGTTGGGTTCCAAAAAGGACTGTTGTGGTTTGAGCCTGGTTAACAGCTAAATGCCACACAGCCGCTCACCCACCCTTCCCCCACTTGGGAATGGGGAGGGAATCGGAGGGGCAAAGGGAGACTTGCAGATTGAGAGAAAAACAGTTTAATAACAGTAATAGAATAATAAGGTGACAGTATAAACGGGTAATGCACAATACAGTTGCTCACCACCCGCCGACCGACACCCGCCTACTCCCGGCTGGCAATCCCGAACACAAAGGCCCCACGGCCACACTCCAGGAAGTGAGAGCCCTTCCCGGCTCACTCTTGCCTTTATATAGTGAGCATAATGTCACATGACAAGGAATATCGGCCAATCCGGGCCCAGCCCTCCAGCTGTGCTCCCTCAGCCCCTGCACACAGGCGAGGGCTCTCAGACCTCGAGAGCCTCTGGAATCTCAGTGTGCTGCAGCACTCCTCCAGCTGCCTAAATGAGAATGAACTCTATTCCAGCCCGAACCAGGACAGTTTTAATAGTTTGTTGGTATATACTCTAAGTTTTTCCTCAACCACTGTTTTCATTGCATTTGCAAATTTTAGTCGTTATTTGAATTGTTGCCTAGCTGCCATTCTATCTGTTGTGCCACATCTGTAACCAACAGTTATGTAACCAATTGTTGTGTAACCAACTGTTGTGTTAAATTTCAAGTAAAAAATTGCTTTTTTGGAGAAACCATTTGAGTGGTCATCATCACTCCTTGTACCACACAGAGAATTAAAAACCTCACCCTAGCCCACAGGGTGAGACTGGACACCATCATCCTGCTGTTTCATAGTTTCTGCATGATTTGTCCTGTACTTAATATTACTCACACGTCATTTTCTCATATCCATATAGCTAAACTAGCAAGAATTTAAATTGGTTTATATTTAAATTGAGTTATTTCACTCACTTGTAATTCCTACATGAAATAGGTGAAGCACTGAAATAGTAATGTATCTACTTGAGTTGGTGTGTTTCACAAAGACATCCTCTATATATAAATCTACTATGTTTTCATTTTTAGAATCAAGTTAGTTCTTGAAGGCTCATATTTGCAATATCTAGATGAGAACTACTGAAACATTATTATTAACTTTGTATGTTTTCATTTTTCATAATATTATTTACAAAAATTGATATGTTCAGACTTATCCAAGGCTTTGGCAGAGCTTAGGAAGCAAGAGGAGCATGTGTGATCCTATAATATGATCTATGAAATATATGCTGTGTCAATCTGAGGATCCTCAGTTGTTCTCTATTCAGAGAAACATACCTTGACCTTTAGCAAGAGCTAAACTAAAACTGATAAAAACCCAAGAGTACAAATTGTTTTGCAACACAAATATTGTATTATTTGATCCTGTCTATTCCGGTGACTGAATTACACTGTCAGAAAGAAAAGCTCTGCAACCTCTCTATGTCTCACAGTCTTCACTTAAAGTTGCCCTGATTTTAGCATAATAATAACGGTATCAGAGAAATATAAATCAAATGTAAGAAACTACAGCTATCCTCGTTAGACTTTCACAATATAATAAAATTAAATTAAATACAATTTGAATACTAAATGGAAAGAATATTACAAAACAAGAGAAGTAGTTTTTGACTGACCCATCAGAACAGCTGCTGGCAATTGCACTTTTAAGTTACATTAAATAATAGTACAATTCTTTCATTATTTAGAAGGGAGGAAAGAAAAAGCCCCATGTCTCCTTTACTGCCTTCAGTTTAATAAACTGTAACTGTCTTTTTTACTCCTTCTGATAAGATCAAAACATTTTTTTTTTAAAATAGATTGATAGGCAAAATAAACCAAATCTTTCTGGTTTCAGTTTTTTATTGGAATTGAGAAGACATTCATTTTTACTGAAGACAAACTTACAGTCCAAACTGTATCGCCTGTCTGGATCACATGTCTCTCTTTAGAAACCAAATCATGTGAAAGGGCATCACTGACCTTCTGCCTGTTCTTGCACGTACCTTGTCTTGGATCTACCAGTCATCCTGGAAAAAGGCCAGATGGAAAAGTAGAAAGCAGAGATCCAGGTATAAAATAGAGTCAACTCATACAAATCTAGACCAATTTAGACATCTTTTCTGCTGGAAACAAAGATATCTCTTGGTTTTGTCACGCCATTGTTTAGGGTCCCATTAATTCCCTTAGGAATCAATCCCAAGCTTGGGAAAGCCACAGGAGACATGCTGACAACAGATGCTTCCATCACTTTTGTGATCACATTTTCACTGACTCAAGAAAGGCAATTGCTGCCTGCAGTACCCATGCTCTATGCTCAACACCAGTTTCACCCTGTTATTCCAGCCTCATGGAGTCAAGCTACTGAATTGTGGCCAAAGTGAACTCTGTGTCTGACATTTACCTGCAGCCTTTTGTACCCCTCTTCAGTCCCCTCCTCTTGTCATTCTCTCCTGCTTTTCTCTTTAAAACTTTTCTCCTAAAAGAAACAACTAAAATCTTCATTTCCTAATGCACTTCTTAAAGACACTGTGAAAGCTAGACCCACACATGGTGACTCTTATTAATTTCTGTATGTATCAGAAACTAATCCAATAGAATTAATAATGTAAATGCAGTTTAAATGAACCAGGATCAGGGTTTGTGAACAGGAAGCATTTCCTGCGTGAGAAAAGATGAGCTAATGAGTGCAATCTTCTAAACTGGCTACAAGCTACCCATAAATTTATAGCCCAATACACTTGGATTCACTATCGCCCATTCCCAACTACACACATAGACTTTCTTTGTAAACAGATTATAACAATAGTGCCATTTTTATGTTAATGCCAACAAAAAGCAGGGTGGATTTTATCATCTTTCATTCACAAGTATATTACCTCAAATGTTCCTGTATCTGTGTCAAAAAAGGAGATGCTCTGCCTATTTCTTTCAGAAACCAACTTTTAGCTTAGACACCAATAGCTGATAAGACTTAACAATGTTTGTCAGGAACTACCATTTATATGGTTGACACTAGCTAAAACTATATGTGCTGCCATCCATTGACTCCCAGGTTCTTCTCCTTCACTGTTATAATCTCTCCAGGTTTGCAGTTATTTTAGTACATCTGAAAAAAAAATTATTAATATACCATTTCTATGTTTCCCTATACCACTGTAGGGCTGGCAATTTAAAGATGACAGTTTTCTTTTTCTTCTCATATTTTCTGTCTTGCTTTCATTTATCTCTATGAGGATACATATATTCAATCTGATTTTGTTACTGTGTTCTTTCACTTTTGAATCAATGGTTTATTTTTCCCTCAAAGATGATCAATTTTGTTGAGCACCCTTGTCCCTGAAAGATAATTTGTTCCATTTCAGTTCTGCCTGTTTCCTCAGCTCTTTTTCTGTCTCATCTTTCTTGCTTTGCTTCTATCTTTCCTTTTTTTTTTTTTTTTTTTTATTCTGTATAATTCAGCAGCATGATACCCCCAGTTAATTAGTGCTATCAGTACACTGCTTTTATTCACTAGAACTCTCACATGGGGTGCCAGCTACATAGTGATAGCATTATCCTCACATGATTTTTTTTCTGCTTCTTGTAACATCACATGGAATGCCTGTTTTATATCTCTTTCCAGGTAGCGTTAATCATACTTTGCAAGCTTCATCTGTTTGAGGAGAAATTCTGTCAGTTTTTCATGAGGTGAAAAGTATTTTGGCTGAGTCCCGAGACTGTAAGGACCTAGTTGTGTCAGGAACTTGTTTTCTTTCAGATGATAAATTCCCATTGATTCTAGTGGGACTTGAGATCAGAGTTCTTGATGCTAATGTATTCAGCTCTGTATAGAGTCAACAGTTCATACTCACACCACACAGTTTCAGAGCAGTCACCCAATGAGCTAAATCCATCAAGTCTATACAAAGACTAAAAAAAGTGCATTGTACATCATTGGGGTGTGTAACATTAATTGTATATACAAGTGAGTACAATAGGAGACAACAGTGTTTAAAGTTAACTAATCTGTGGTGCTACAATACTGGCAAGCTCAAAATCTACTTATTTTAATTGGTTTCTTCAGTTTTAGTCCTGGTTTACAGACTTTCAAAGACCTGATTGTAAGTATATCAATAAAATGGACAGTAATTCTACACTGTAAAGAATCAACAGAATGTGATTTCCCAAATCTTTGTCTATTAAAATCCAAGAAGAATAAATTTCATGCCTCAGCAGATTTCATCTGCAAGTGTGTTGTGGTTTGGGCCTGATCGGCAACCAACCACCGCAGCTAATCACCCTCCCTTCCCCCTCCCCACCTGGGAATGGGGGAGGGATTAGAGGGGTGAAGGGAGACTTGCAGGCTGAGATAAGAAAAGTTTAATAATAGCAATAAAATGAGAACAATAACGATGATGGGGGAAAACAAAAAGAGATATATAAACAGGCGATGTACAGCGTAATTGCTCACCACCTGCTAACCAATATCCAGCCCGTTCCCGGCCAGCGACCCCGAGATACCAAGATCCCACAATCGCAATCCCGGAAGCGAGAGAGCTCCTTCCCAACCACCCCTCCTTTATATAGTGAGCATGACGTTCCATGATATGGAATATTTCACTGGTCAGTTAGGGTCAGGTGCTGTGGCCGTGCTCCCTCCCTGCTCCCTGTGCCCTTGTGCACGGGCAGGACATGGAGAGTCGGAGAGTCCTTGAAGTCTCGGTAGCAGCTGAAAACATCAGTGTGCTATCAGCATTCTTCCCATACCAAACCCAAAGCTAAATCCAAAACACAGCACTCATCTAGTCCCTGAAAAGGAATATTAACTCTATTTCAGCCCAAACTAAGACAGTATTGCCCAAACTAAGACAAAGTGAAATCTATAAACTAGGATCCAAGTTTTGATTGAGATACCAACTCAAAAAGAGTCAAGGAACTTATATTACTATCATGTAAAAAAAATTTCCTTTCCATTTTAATTATTTAGCAGCACAGGAGGCTTGGAAACAGTAATACAGTATGAGAAAACTGAGGGACGAGAGTGCAAGTTTCTTCGTAGTACAACGCTGTCCATACTACATTCTTTGGCTATATAAAGACTAGGAACTAGAGTATATACACTGTATAACAACCTTAGTGGAACAATAGAGGGAAAAGTACCAGTTGCAGAAGCAAAAAAGGTTGTAAGAAAGCACCAAAAGCCTGATCTTTATGCATAGACCTAGAAAGGTATTGACTGTTACCATTTGTAAGCACTAAGTTGTTTTCCTTTTAAGGAAGAATGATGGATTCCTTTGACAGAATAATAGACTGGTTTAGGTTACAGAGATGTCTGGAGGTCTTCTAGTCTGACCCTCCACTCACAGCAAGTTCAATTAGATCAGGTTGATCAGGGACCTGTACAGCTGGCTTTTTAATATTTTTGAGAATCAAGATGTCACAACATCTTGGGCCAATCTGTTCTAATGATTGACCATCCTTATGTTGAAAAAAATAATTAACTTCCTTTTATACCAAATCAGAATTTCTTTGCTCCAAGTTGCATCCATTGCCTCTCTTCCTATCCTTGTGCACCTCGGAGCAGAGAATCTGGCTCTGACTTCTCTTTACCTTCTCACTGGGCTGCCTTGTTTTGCTGAGGTTGAATAAACCCAGTTCTCTCAGCCTTTCCTTACAAGTCATGAACCTTCAATTATTTTGCTGGGTTTCAGTTGGACTTGTTCCAATCTGTAAATGTGTGGGAGAGAACAAAACTGGGCAGAATACACCATATGTGGTCTCACAAGTGTTAAACAGAGGGGAAGGTTCATGTCCCTGGAGCTACTTCCAAATGTTGGCCACCTTTGCTATAAGTGTTCAACTCATTCAACATGTTGCATATCAGCTCCTTTTCCCTGGCGCTATTTCCCATCCACTCTGTACTGTTCATGTGGTTATTCAGCCCCAGATGCAAGACTTTGCACTTGCATCTGTTGAACTTCACGAGTTTTCTGTCAACCCATTTCTCCAGCCTGGTGAATCCACTCTGAACCTCCAGCATAGTGATCACTCCACCCAGTCAGGTTTACAGTCTCAGTGAGAATGTGCTCAATCCATCATTCAAGTCATTAATGAATATAATTTATTACACAGCATAAAATATAAAAAGCAATGGTTTGACACTAATAAACTTATTTCTAGAAATGAGCTATGAAAAACATTTCCGTTGCCACTTAGCCAACAGATTCATTTTACCATGTGACTATTCCAATGATAATGTATAAAAGATGAAGTAGACAAGCCTAGATAACTGAAAAGTTATAAGCCATTGGCATGATTAGAAAATAGATGAAGAAAAATGGAAAAAAAAAAAAAAAAAAAAAGGACTTAATATTAAAGAACCAGTTGTTTCTCTGGGTAGTAAATAATCCTCAAGCAGTTGTGGTCTTTACCTGTCAATTTGTTTATACTGAAATGTTGTTAGAGTGTTCAGTCAGCACTGTTCTGATGTGATATGAAAGATAAAAAACAGTATTACTACTGTGAAATGGCTGCTTTAGTTTACGTTAAATTTTTGTGCCCGGCCTTAATAAGATGTATCAAAATTCAGAGACAAAGGCTGAAAAAGTTCCAGGTGACTTTCAGCCTTACACATATGACCAGTGAAATACTGTGTACTGTTTAGACAATGTCATCATCCATCATCTTAATCTCCTTATATCAGCTTCCAAAGAACATCTTACTGAGGAAAGGAAATGTTTTTGTGACAGGTCATCAACTGGTGTTATCCAATGCTCCCAAGATTTTGTCTGCCTTCCTTCTAGCTGGTTGTGTACAGAGCTCTGAAAGATACAGAAATGCCATTCATGCTAGATACTAGTTAATTCCACTTTTTTTTTTTTCTCTCAGTACAAATGTCATTACTTCAGTTAAACCAAAGAATAGCTGGGTCTCTGTGAACCATTTGCTTCAACACAAAACAAAGAAAGAATGAATGTCCTAGTGCAACTCATTCTTGCTAAAAGACACAATTCTACTGATTACAAATTTACATGTTATATATCTAAGGTTAAATGAAATGCATAAGAAAAATAATGAAAGTTAACATATCAGGATGTTTTCCCTCTGCACCATTTTTCTGGCACTAGGAAGGTGCTGTGATCAGGAGCTGTAGTTAGAGATTCAGAGGATTACTGAACATTGAATTTTCCCAATCTTACTGGGACATAAAATTAGAAAGTCATATTTCCTAACTTATGTGTATCTGATAAGCCTTGAAAAGTGATAGTTTTGTGATTTCTCCAATGATGTAACTATAAATTCTTATTAGCTGTGATCTTCTACAGTGTAGAGCATTTACCCAAGAAATTATAAAATACATGTTTATACTGCCTAATACATTAATATTTACTTATTAATATAAAATAAACAATAACTTTCTTTTATATTATAATATATCCTTAAGAAGAGCACAGTTTTCTAAAAAGTATTATAGGAAAACGGTAAATTTTAAAAATTTTAACTTCAGCTTCATATACATGTATGTATATAAATATGTATTGAGAGAGAGTGGAGGAAAGAGAGAGAAAGTTAAAATAATTATTTATTGTTTTGATTTAGGTGGGTTTTATCTGAATCAGAATATTTAATTGTACGGACATAATCCTAAATATACAGTTTAAAGCAAATATCCCCAGTTCATCAAAGGAACAAAAATTATTAAAGTGTATTTCTTAAGTTCTTGTGTTATAGGAGCTCTAATTCAGTACAATAGTCTTCTATAAATCATGCTTCTTGAAGGATTGGAATTCCCAAATGTAATGTGGCCAATTTAGCAACAAAAAAAAAGATATGAATAGGATAGCAAAAACAATGTCACATATCTCTACTTGAGTTATGGGAAATATAACTGATGTGGAGAATTCTTTTGAACGATGCCTGATTTTTCTGAATTCTGTTGTTTTTCTGTAGATAACCTGTAATTGCAAGCTTTCTTTTGTCCTTTTAAAGATAGCTATAAAAGTTGAGTGAGACAGAAATCCTTTTTTTTTCCCAGAAATTCCTTTTATTTTTTTTTTCTAAGGATATCCAGTATTAAAAGTACTGAATAGCAATAATACAAAGAAAAAACATGTTTGTAGTCTTACACTGTGAAGAATAACCAGAGGGTGATGTTGTGTTCCCTGACATTACTCATATTTTGGTCCCAAATATAAACACAAATGCCACTATCTCTGTCCTCTGTATATTAACATCAAGATCTATAAAAAGATACTTTTACATGGAAAATTCAAGAAGACTGAAAATAATATGGTAAATAAATACACTAACCCATGCAACATATAATGGTGCATTTTGTGTAGCAAATAATCACTTTTTTGACCGTGTTTCCGGTGCTAGTGTTCAGATATAATAAACTTCTATCACTTTCTCTAAGACTGCCAGCATTTAAAATGCCTATTTACAAGGTATCACTGGCTGTGTTTTTCCCAGTCTTGTAAGATGCTCTTGTGGCTAAGCTGGTGTGACACCGAGTAACTCAAACTTCAGCCAAACGGAAAGAAACTGAGCCATTAAATAAAAATAAATTAATAAATAAATAAGCAAACAAACAAACAAATAAATAAATGGAAGCTCTGCAAAAGAAATGGGAGAAAAAAAAAGAAATAAAGCAAACATGAAACAACAAAACCCCAAACCAAAACCAAGAAAATAGAGAGAACTCCTTTACTGTAAATACATATACCTTATCAGTTTCCTATTTACTTATTGGAGGTATAAGTGACATTTTAATCAATAGTGACTCATTTCCAAGTCAGAAGCAATTTTGGAGTAAAATCTGTCAATAATAAGGACATTTAGAACATTAAGAAAAGCTTTTCATAATGCCAATTTGAAAAATTGAGCAGTCTGTCAAAAACATTATTAAAACTTTTCATTGGGTATAATTACTCTACAAAAATTTGCAGGCAATAGATTCTTTGGAAAACTTAAGAAGTGATACAGTGATAATATTCTAACAGTATTAATATTCTAAGATATCTATTAGGATGTCTAAAGTTATTGCACTAATAAATCACCTTTCTATTGATTTAACAACGAAAGTAATTTCAAGCTAGAGTTGAATGAACACCCGCAGGAGGCACTTACCTTTAATAGCACAAAGAAAGGGCACCCTTTGCCGGTCTGGAAGTGTGATCAAGTCTTTACATAGTGCAGTAATTGTCTTTTTGGTGGTTTATACACGTATTTCTGATGATCTTGTCATGGAGATCAACAAATGATTGCTCCCAGACTTCCTGCACTTTCCTCTACTCATGCAGATCTCTGACTGGTCTTGTGGTCGCTGGCCAGGGCGAGCACACAGGTTGCAGGCTGGCTTGCGTGGTGAGCTGGGGCTGCCTGGGCCGACCAATCCTTCTGGCTGATATCTGCCTCCTCTGCTGCCCTCAAACACCTCTTCCAGGAGCTGGCATACCTGGCAGCATGCAGGGACTTTTTGGGACCCATAGCGAAGCAGAGGTTGCCATGGGACCACTACAGGAGATACTGGTGTTTGGGAACAGGAGGGGAGTAGGGCCCCACTGGCTGAATCTTATGCTTAAGACATCAAACTTGCTCATTGGAGACTAACATTTATAAGATTCATCTGTGTGTGATTAAACTTGTGGCAAAATGAGGATCTGTCTCCAGATGAATGTGTGGGGAAAAAACTGTAGTGAAGTGATTTTGAAAATGGTGATAACAGATTTTGGAAACTCCTCAGACTCCTTGCTCGGGCAGCTGAAAAACCAGGAGCCTTGCGAGCTGGTGGATGGAAGATTTTGTGATCCTGATCCTAAGAAGAGTGTGTGGACAAGTTGGCCTAAAACTGAAAAGCAAAGAAGATGGACAAGGGAACTGGCCAAAAACAGAAGGTAAAGTGAGCTTTAAAACTGGACTGTTTTGTTAGGAGATCTGCTGAAGTCACCACATTTCTCTAAACATGTTTGATCTCAACAAATCCTGTCAGAATAAGGTTACCATAAAAGATGTCTATTGTTTTTTCTAGTAAAAAATGCAGAGAATTGAAAAAGGAGTAGAAAAATTTTGTTTGTTAGGGTAGTTGAACAATGACCTATTGAACTAGATTCTATTACTTACTGTGCCAAGAAACTCCACGTGATGATAAGCCAAACAGTTCACTGAATTTTTCTGGGTCTCTACAGTCTATATGCTGCTTATGACTGCCTTAAGAACCTGGATTTTTTCTGGCAGAAATTCTGACAAAAGCATAGAGTCATATGAAGTAATCAGGCCTATGCTTTTAATTTTCATATTATATTTAAAGAAAAGGTGCAAAAATCAATGCATAAATTGTTTAAATAGGGACATAACCTTACTGTGTTCATTCTAGCATCTAGCTCAGTTTACCTACTGGAGACATAATGGAAAAGTAATGACATAAAAACTGATATATTGACATCTTTGAAAAACTTCATCGCTTTAACACTATGTTGTGGTTTGAGCCTACTCAGCAGCTAAATGCAACACAGTCGCTCACTCACCCTTCCCCCACTTGGGAATGGGGAGGGAATCAGAGGGGCAAAGGGAGACTCGCGGGTTGAGATAAAAACAGTTTAATAACAGTAACAGAACAATACACTGACAGCAGTATCAACGGGTAATGTATAATACAGCTGCTCACCATCTGCCTGCTCCCAGCCAGCAATCCCAAACACAAAGGCACCACAGCAACACTCCCAGAAGTGGAAGCCTCTCCCAGCCCTCTCCT
The DNA here is from genome assembly GCF_018691265.1 of Tyto alba. NCBI lineage: Eukaryota > Metazoa > Chordata > Aves > Strigiformes > Tytonidae > Tyto > Tyto alba. The sequence continues at coordinate 67,171,174 of NW_024881282.1, read as the reverse complement.
GCCTTTATATGGTGAGCATAATGTCACATGATCTGGAATATCAGCCAATCCGGGCCCAGCCCTCCAGCTGTGCTCCCCCCACCCCCGCACACAGGTGAGGGCACTAGGACTTGGAGAGCCCCTGGGGTGTCTGTGCTGCAGCACTCCTCCAGCTACTAAAACAAACAGGAACTCTATTCCAGCCTGAACCAGGACACACTAAAGTGATGAATGCCATAAAAAGTACATAAGGAAATTCTTATTCCTTTCCTCAAAGCAGAGTTTGGATAATGGACAACAGAAAAAAGCTAGGCTTAAAAACTGATTATTAATAAAACTCAATCAACTATTAATCAGTCGTCTATGTCTCAAGAGCTTTCTATCATTTTAACTGAATGTGAGATATGCTATGTGGGAAAAAATGTAGGAAAAAATGTGACCATATAGAAGACGACTGCATCAAAGTGTAAACACATAAGAATTAAAGTATTTTGACTGCCGTATATATGATATTTCATAACTTTTGAAAATATTTGACAGTTGGACTAGATGATGTTTAAAGGTCCCTTCCAACCCAAACTCGTCTTATGATTCTATGATACCGTGGTAATGTTGATTATGGTTTTCAGTATAGGCCTTTCATGTCTGTAACAGATATTTGGATTTTTGTACAAACCTAGTAATAGACATGCTCATCATAAATGAAAGGAGGGTTTAGATGTCAGTAGTATCTTCCCGTACAGATTCACAGTTCCCCCCTAATAATGTCTCATTTGTTATCTTCAGTATTGTTTGCATGGTCACATATTCATACTAGCTCTTCTGTGCAGAGTTCCTTATGAAGTAGAGCAAAGCACTTTGAAAATGGCTGCTTTGGCGCTAACTTGGATGTCAGTGATAAACAGAGATTTCACATACAAAGTATTTTTCATATTGTCAAAGCTGTGGGGGATTAGAAAGTGCTTGCAAGGAAATACAGAAAGACAGCATAACAGTAACAAATAGGGGATGCCAGGCACAGAAACGTTTCAAATTCTACCCTTATTTGATCTTAGATTAATAACTCTCTGTTCACCGACTATGCAGAGTGTTGAAACCTCTTTGGAGAGTAAGTATCTTTTTGAATAGAGCGTGATGATGACAATACCTGTGTTTTACATAACAGTCATCCAAGAAATGGGAATTTGGGGTTCTTCAAATCAACCATGTTCTGCATTCCCAGACAGTAGTTACAGCAAGTTATTTCCAAGTATAAAACATAAAAGAACAGGCTATCTTTACTGTTCTTGTAGATGACACTGTATGAAAAGGACTACACGGGGAAAAACAAAGAAGCAAGAACTTGATTCTGGAAACCGTGTATTCAGACAGCAACTGGTAACTAGACTTCAATCCCCAGATTTCACAATATTTAATATCTTTACCATTATATCAAAATAGATATATTCAAGTTATCAAAGACTCAGACAAATATCTTCATCCTAAGGCTATAGCCTTATGACTAAGGGATCGGCCTACCTTAGTTAACTTATTGGAGGAGACCATTATCTTAGGAAATTTAGTTTTGAATCCTTTCTGTGCCTGAGAATTTTTATCACTTGCTTCCCAGGAGAGAGTGCTAACCCCAAGGCTGTTGTCCAATACATCCAGATCTTTCATGCAGCTTAATGAAATCAGCCACATCCCCTATGCTTTGTGCTGAATTTATAGATGTTGCCTTATGGTAGGAAAGGACAGAACAAGCCTAATAAATTGTCTACTACAAGAAATTACGGTGTGTTTAGATTAGTCAGGTCTTTGGCAAGGAGTAGAGGTGTTGCTGTTTAGATCAGGATTTTCAGAAGTCACAAGCAATTAAGTTCTGGGTAGCTCTCAGGTTGAAAAGGTAGAATCCTAGTCAGTTTTAAGTGCCTCCAGAATTTGGTAGCAATGCAAATGTGTAAATAAGCATGACATATTTTCTAAGTATTGTTAAGTCTGTAGCTAAGGCAATTGCTACTTTCAGTTTCTGTTCCCAGAACAGATTACAATGGTTTGGTGATTATGCTGACTCTCTAAAATATCTATATCTATACCTATACCATCTCTATCACTATGTAAGTGGGGAATTCATGAATTGATAATGGTTTTGGATATTTTCCCAAATGTATGAACCTTCAACTACTGATAATGCAGAAGAAGAAATCACACATGAAGCCTGTTTCACTGGCTTTTATTCCTGACTTTCTACTATATTACTGCAAGTCTAACTGGATTTAATTGTTTTGCTTAATTTTGGTCTCTGTGATTTAATTGGAAGTTATTCTGCTTAAAATAATGATTTACTGTCTGCATTATTTCAGGAGATATTTTTCTATATTCATGTAGGAATCTAACAAATAGTTTTTCAAGGCTAAGTAAATCACCCTACAGACCCCTTGGGCTTAGAAGAGAGGAAAAGGTACCTCCAGAATGTGATTCATCTGATCTTAAGAAAGCATCTAAAATAGATTAGCTGACTTTTCTTAAGATTATTATTCATCCAAAGCCCTTAATGGGCAAAGCAATGTTGATTTTCTGAAGAACTGAACATTATAAAAAAAGCAAAGAGAAAGTTCTAAAAGCAAAATACACACACGTACACACACATATATATATCAAGATAGAAATATACTGGACTTGATTACAGGTTCAGAATTTTTTCTCTTAGGGAAAAAAAAAACCCTAGTATATTTGTGTATATAATGATATATAGTCATACATATACCAATATAAAGCCAGATATATTAATATATATACAACTGTACTAGCTTTTTTTTTGTTGTTGTTGTTTTAGTGCATATATACATATATTATATAAAATAGTTGCCAAATAATACAATGTGAGTTACCTCAGCAATATCTAATTCCAAATGTGATATTTAAGGGTAAAGTACATAATAAGAGCATTCATTTGTTCTATAGATTGTAAAAATCTCACAGCTACAGTATTTCTTCAAACAATAGCATGCTGTGCTCATTACACATGGGAGAGCATTTAAAGTAAGTTACTATTGTTATACACATATTGCTTCTCCCCAGATTCACACTGTGTAACAGTGAATTCAGCTTTTTTAAACTAATGTAAATGAGGTTAGAATACAGCCAATGGTTGACGTGCAGTTTAGATTAAGTGTGTTGTACCTTTCTTGTGCAAGTAAATATCTGCTTGTTTCAAAAATTTGTTTTTAGTGATTGAGGGAGGCAGTCTTACTCTCAACTATAGGAAAAAATAATTTCAAAATTCTTAACATGAAAAAGACTGGTGAGCAGCACTTCCTCAAATTAGACTGTAAAAATTGTTGTATTTGCTTACTCTTATCTCTGTGCTGTGTGTGTCAGAGTCCTGAAGTTCTACGCAACTTTGAAAGTACCTTGTCCTCAAACTAAAAGTGAACAAATTTTGGTTTCTATTTTCTTCTGTTTCAATTCTGCATTTTACATCCAACAAACTAGTCAAATAGACTCTGCTGCACAAGAAAAACAGATGACAGGGGAACACATAACACTCAATGTCCTTGGGCATATTTTGTTGACCTTAAATAGTATCTAGCACTTCATGACAGAAAATCATTTCTCTTTCAGAACTTCAACAGCTGAAATAACACAAGGATAGGTAGCCCTATACTAGTTCACTAAATACAGAGTTTGAAACACTTCAAAATATGTCCTTGAACAAAGACTTGCCTGTGTTGTTCAATAAGCTGAGAGACCGACTGGATTACAACTGATAGTAAAATACAAGTTTTTTACTTTTGATATCAAAGAGGTCTTGTGTTCCCTCTCTTATTGAACTGTACAGTACTGTGCTAACTAGGACTGTTCACATTTCTTTGGTCTGAGAGAACTAGTACAAAAATTTGCCACAGCATATTGCTCTAAAACTAGTTGCAATTTGGTCAGTACTCAAATTATATTAATGACATATATATATATATAAACACACATATATGTCTATCAGGGTAAAAGAAGGATGGAATTTTCATTCTTTTTTTCTTTTCAGAGAAGTTCTTAAAATGTAAGATACTTTATTTGATCAAAGGTTAGAAGGATAGCATTTCCTATGTGACATATGTAATATGTTGCGTGTTACAAAATTCTACACTAGTTATTGATTTATTACAATTATACAGTTTTCAGCCATTATGGAAATATTTTTTCCTCCCCATGTTGTCAATCATAAGATACAGACCTTACCTCACCTAAATTTAAAAGGTATCTACATTCAAGAAAGTAACTTCTGGTGCCCTTTAAAGTCACTGGAGAGAACAGGCTCTTTTAAGATGTGACTCATCTGATAGATGAGTACATTCAGATGCCGTGACATTAATTTCATCCTAAAGTGTCTTCCTGTTCCCATTGACTATAAAGGAAGATTAGATGACTAGTTCAGATGTGGCAGCCTATATTTTAGGCTCTACATATGGTCAGCTTAATCCTATTTAAAAAGTCCCTTTTCACCTACAAGGTCAGTCACAAAGAGCTAGTACTGGAAGAAGGAGACAAAGACATTTGCTGAGAATGGAGCTTGTGGTAACTACCTGGCATTCTCTGCCCTGCCTGATGATGGAAACTGTTTAAAAAATGTATGCAGCTTTAGAGTGTCTGTCCTATGACCAGCCAAGATATTTGCAAATATTCATGTGGCTGGATTTTAATGTTCTGACTGCTCACATACAGAATAGTTAAAGCTTTGCCCTTTATGACTAATGAGCAGTGAATTCTTAATGTGTTTTTCCTAGATAATGATTATTTCATTATAGATTAGAAACAATGTCACATATGATGGCATGAATAGAAAATCAAATAACAATCAAAAGTCATTAATTCTGTAAGATAATATTTGAAAAGAAATTTTAAGAAATATCAATCTGTTGGAAAACCATCAATAAATGTTGAGAGAAATTGGAGAAAATAATCAAATAAACAATGAATTATGGAGTACCTTCTGAGTTGCAGAATATCATTAAAGTCAAGTTTTCCAGACATTTGAACATTTAAATTAAGTATTCTTATGAAGTAAAGCACTTAACTTTAAATACATTATTCTCAAGCTAATGTTGCACAACCTTAAACACAAAATTAACCATATTCATTTGAATAGGCATGGTTTATCTATTTGGTGTGTGAGTAGATTGGAAAAAATGCACATGAGAATATTCTCAAATTTTCTGCAGAGTCAAAGTAAACCTACATTATAAAATACCAGATCTTTAATAACTTATACCAATAAACATTGAGAGATATTTGGGTAATTATATGTGACCATTGGAGATCTGTTTAAGAAGTTAGTTCTCGATGGAAATATCATTGATCTGGCTAGTATGCCTAATCTATTACGGTGTAAAGTAAAAAGGACAAAATATAAAATTAAGTGATTCTGAGTGCAAAATAAACCAGTTTTATTTCTGCTTTGGATATACTAAAAATGAGCAGATATTCTATTACTTTTGATGGAATTAACAGAGATGAAAAAAAAAAAAAAGGTTTCTGTGAAAACTAGTTGTAAAATATTGATTTTTATTACTTGGATGGTGTCAGATCATTTTCAATGCATCAGAAAATGTAAACAAAGGTTACCTCAATGAAGTCACCTCTTCTGTTAAGAATAGCAAACAGGGAAGCGTTTAGCCTACTGTGCATAATACACAATAAAAGTTTATCTCAATAGATAGGACAGTTTCTCCATACAAAGCATGCCATTACATTTCCTGTGTTTTGAGCCTCCTATGGAATAATCTGCACATAGTTACAATGGTGAAACACTTCAACCTTGGCACATCAGCCTCAGTCTCTCAATTGTAAATACATTTGTGTGTAACACCTATGTGTCATTTTGTCCTTCAAAGAATTGAGCTGTTTCTTCAAATGTAATAAAAAGTGTTTGTTGAATGACAAATGCAGAAACTTCCAGCATGTTCTTATCTCTTCAGCAATTTGAACCCATTATTTTCTTTAAATTTCTAGATGGAAAAAATATGAGAAAAAGAGGTCCATGCTGAGGTGTCCTTGTGATGGTATCACACTGACCTCTTAAATATTTCATGTCTGCTTTCATAGTGAACACTGTACAGAGAAATTCATTAATGTCAGGATGATTCTGTTGTGAATAGATCAAAGATGAAATCTAGGTATTGTTTTTCTGTTACTTCTACATAAACATACAAAGTATATTTGTTTTGATGATGGATCACACCTATTATATTCTTGCGTTTATCTTCAGAGAATATGATTCCCAAGCACCACTACATTTTTTTTTTTTTAAGCATTTAATTGCTTCTATGTTTTTCAACATGGAGGATAGTATAGATATATATACACACAACAAACATATATATGTATATGTGTGGGGGGGTGTACATATATGTATATAAGGAAGCAGTTTTGCCTGAATGTAGGGACACACCCAAAACATGAGAGTGAACATTTACTTAACTTCATGTGTTTTAAACCCAGCCATTAAATTGATTTTATTGATTTAGATTGCCTCAGTCCTAAAGTCAAAACCTAAACCTGTCCAATACTTGTATTTACTCCCTTCCTTATTTCAGTACTTTTTTAAAGTTGCTATAATTACACTTAATATAGTTCATGTGACATATAAAATTGAGGTAGGGAAGAGGGGACAGTCTCTAGATCATCTTCATTCTACTGCTAATGTTTCATTCTAAATCTAGAGAGCCTGGCTATTAAAAAAGATTTCTCAAATCCTTTTTTTCAAATGAAATAAGAGTGTTCAAGTGTATGAGAAGACAATCTTGTACAAATAAAGAAACAGACAACTAGAGAAGGACTACACTATAGTTTAAAATCTGAATACCCACACATTCAACCTTCTGAGCTCCTGCTGCAACATATACATAGAATATTTGCATAATGGTTATTTCTGTCAATACCAGAAGCAACAAGGCTTTGGTTATTGCAGGTTTTATTTCTCCATACAGAGGTTCTGCGTGGATCCTCAAAATGCTAATATAGCTTTTTCTGTCTTACAGCATTGCCTGTGGACATTAGTGGATCTCTTCTCAGTATTCAGTTGATAGTTCTCACAAAACTTGATAGAATCTAGTGTTCTTTTTTTTTTTTTTTTTTTTTTTTTTTTCCTGGTACTTCTACTCCTCTGATAAAACTAGTTCAAACTGATCAAAAGTTCAAAAGCATTTGGGGTTTTTTATTTGTTTTGTAGGGTTTTAGTTCTGTTTTGTGTTTTTTTTGGGGGGGGGGGAGATGTATGTTTTGTTTTTCTTGGTTCTTTTTTATGTTTTTGTTTGTTTGTTTGTTTTTTTCCAATGAAACAGTATACCAATGTGTTGTATTATTAGACAATAATTTATTTATCAAGGAGGAGGGGGAGAGGTGTGAGCATGGACAGACACCCAAACCCTGCCCCCCCCCCCCGCAAAAAAAAAAAAAAGAGAGAAAAAATACTATTATTACTGATTTTATAACAGCATCATTACTTGTCTTAAAAGTCTAGTGTGCTGATAACATAATTAAAGATGCATTTAAAGATCTCATTTATAGAAACTTCAGAGAATTCTCAGTCACCAGTAAATTTTCTTAAATTACATAGATATACATGGAATCTCTTCTAAAAGCCTTTGACAATATCTTGAGACCCATTATAATAAGTCCAATTTTATTACTGGATGACCCTCTACCAAAGGTCCAAATAAAGGTATTCACACTGTTGCAGGCCTTGAGATGCCTCTCTATTTGATTTATTCAGCTTAAACTCATTTCCCACACAGTCCCCAATTAATTTTTATTTTATTTTATAGACAATACCAAAAAGTTTGAAATCTGTAATCAGACTTCTTTAGAAAATTATTCAGAGCTGGACTCTCCAGAGATATGACCTAGATATAGGTCATAACATATGGTAAAATGGGATGAGTTGTTAAAGCTGTGTCTATTGAAGCTGAAAATTTAGGTAAAGAAGCACAGTCTATCTGTCTGTGCCTACTACTTCCAAACTAACCATGAAGGAGACTGGGGAATATTCATACCACAAATAGGACGTTGTATAATCATCTTCCACCTGGATCCCTAACATCAGGGACTTTCTTGAATCAGGCAGCAGCAGAGTCCCATAAGATTAATATAGCATGCATCAGTTGCCAGATTCTTTGATGCTGTACAGCTGTTCTGTATAATATCTCCAGCATAAGCTGAATTAATTTAATTAGTGAATTAAGGCCCTGTGTAAATGTAAACATGCAGTGATGTGATAGAGAGACATATACAGACAAGTGGTTAGGGTCATCTGTAGACTATATCTAGACCCCATTCCATAGCCCGGTTGTACCTACTGTACTTGTATACTTTAGGGTCATTTTCAGCTGCCAGAGGTCTCCTAAACATATTGATAGAACCTAGGAATGGCCAGTGCATCCCCAGAAAATAGAAAACACGGACTGTGTTCACAAAATTACAGAGGGTTAGATACTCATTATCTTCACTAACAATCCTTAGAGTCATATCTATGAATCTCTGGACCAAATAATTATTTTTAAAAAATCACAATAGGTGTAAGGGAGAGGGAGGCAGAGGCTGATTCCATAGAATTGCAACCAACTCAGAGCAGGAAAATAAATCTGTGTCCCTATTTTGATTTATCCATAACAATTGGGGTTTGGATTTTTTATTTGGTTTGGGTTTTTTAGCATTTTGGTTTTATTTGCTTGGTTGAGGTTTTTTTGGTTGTTGTTGTTTTATTTTTTTTATGAATAAAGGGGATATGAAGAACAGAACACTTCAGGGACTCTTATCTTTGACAAAACAAAAAATTTTCAAAGGGAGAGAAATTTCTACCTTCTCCAGACAAATACAGTCATGCAGTTGTGCAGACCAATGCAGGCATTAAATGCAGGACTACCAACAGGGGAGGTTTTTTTGTTAGCCACAAACCTGAATATGTTCAGTCTCTAGTCTTTTATAAATGGCTTTGCACAATCTTGCATACTCTGTTCTTTAAAGCTATGGTTACCAAGTTACTCACGTGGTAGCTGCTCACTGAACCCAGGCCTGAATTAAAAGAAATACAGAAAGCCTGTCATCCTTAACTTGAATCTAAACCAAACATAAAAACTCTACCTATTTGCTTTGGTCATATACCTTTTTTGGTATTTACTTTACCGTGACCTGTAAAATGAAACAAAGCCTAAGAACCCCAGGAAATAAATCAAATAAAAAAATAATAAAATAAAATAAAATAAAATAAAATAAAATAAAATAAAATAAAATAAAATAAAATAAAATAAAATAAAATAAAATAAAATAAAATAAAATAAAATAAAATAAACCAAAACAAAACTGGAAAAAACACTTCGAGGTTATATCTATCAATGCATATAAAACTATGGCCACTAATACTGAGCACTGAACTTTTTGGTACTGTTAAATTTTACCCACATTATTTTTGTGTCTTCCAAGCATTAGAATGCATTTCTAACTTTCGTGAGAAGGCCAACAGGAACAAAATTAATTCCCAACACAAATGTTCCAAATCAAAGACTTTTCTAGACTTAAACTAGAAACACCAAAAAGAAGATATTTTTTCAAGATATTTACACAGATTGTGTACTTGAACTAAATGATTAAGACAAATGTTAAATGAAATATTTCAAATTATTGTGTCCCAGATAATTTATTCTTTTATGAGCAGTTGTAAATGCCTTAAATATAAACAAAACATTGAAAAAGTAATTTTGTAATATGTTAGTCTGGGTTTGCAAGCTCTCAGAATTCACAAAAATATACACTGGTAGAAAAGCTGGTAAAGCAGGAACCATGTGTGTTTTTCTAGGGAGATGTTCCTGTAAGACTGTCCAGAATCTTAGAACAACAAAAGAAGTAGTTACTCTAAAAATATTTCTTAAATTTTAAAATGAACCCAGAGCACTTCGGAATGAGAGTAAGGAAATTCAGGGAATAGAGCTGATAAATAGCTGTTTAGCTCTGTACGCCTTTCACAATCACAGTTTGATTTAAATTCTTAGGGCTATAAGAAAATTTTTACAGACCTCTCAAAATACAGGCATAAAATTATCTAACCAGATATCCAAAATGTCATTTGACCTAAAATAAGCCATGTTGTATCACAAGCTATTTGAATAAAAGCAGATGCAAGTTCACAGATGATGTAACCTTTGTAATAAAAACTGGGACACAGTCAACTCACTTATGCCTAACAGTCTAAGTGGTTTCTCACATAAAACTAAACAGCAGAACCTGTTACACAGAAAGAGGAACGGATGACTGTATGATGGTGTTTGAGAGGCAAATACTGTCGAAAATGTGATGTCAATCAGGATGTGTGGTTACTTCCATGATAAACACCAGTTAATTTTGAAATTGAATATGACTTTCCAGGAAGTCCCAAAGAATTTTTAATTCCTAGACATAAAAAGCAGAAAGAATGGAAATAGAATAAACTAGAATTAGAAGAAACAAGAATGGAGGACAATTTAATTATGCTTTATCAAGAATTGATACATAGGATATCAAAACTGGAATATTCAATTTGGGTTGTACTGAACAAATGTCTTCTTGACAGTGTTACTTGATGTGCTTTAGAACTGGGTTTCACTTTTAGCTGTAACACCCTTCAGGAAATATCGGAATATCTGAATTAACTGTTTCCCATTAATATTTAAATTGGTTTGGTTTTACTTTCTTCTTTGTAATCCACTGTTTCCCAGGTATGTTGGCTATAAGGGATACTGTCAGGCCATCCAGTCCAAATTAACATATAATGCAGATCATAAAGTTTAATTCAGATTAAACCAATAGATTTACTATTTTGAAGTAAAATAAAATCTGTTCAAGGAGAGAAATGAATGTATCAACTCAAAATAATAGTAATAATACTTTAAAAATGTTTCTGTTACTAAGTAACTCTTTATTCTAATACAGGTTTTATCGCCTAAAATTATCTTCCCATACTGAATACAAGAAAATGTTCATAATTCATAAGTAGAACTAAATTAAAAGTTACCATTAATAGTTGCATTTCAGTAGAACTGATTACACCACTCAGGATGTGTGAGACAGTTTTGTGATATACTTAACATTAAGAATCAAAGGCTGTTTTTCACATACAGTTCCCAAAGCAGCATGATATACTTCTCTAAAGAAATGTTACCTTTATTCAGGCAGTCATTGTTCCCACTGAAAAACACATTACAAACTATATGTTCCAGAAAATAAGTAATATTTTTTTTTCACAATATCATTAGTAAATTAGTAAACAGATCACTTAGTAACTATTAAAACAGGCTTATGAGTCAAACCATTATAAAATATTTGCTTCAGGACACATTGTATGTTGTCTTCCATATTCTAACTGGCTTCCAGTTCTTTCTTTGAGGAATAGTTTGTTTAAGGGAACTGATTCAATAGTAAAGTTTGTTTTGTTTTGTTTTTTTTTAAATAAAACATCTTCATTACTTGATGCTTAGGTTACATCTTGCAGGAATAGAAAACAGTCTCTCCTGTCATTAAATAGATGCAAATGTTTAATTCATGGGAAATTAAAAATAAATATTGAAGCTTTACATCATGTTATTTGTAGTGTTGATGTTTGAAAATACTTAAAAAAGAAAAAAAAAAAAATTATACCTTCACATACTGTGTTTCTATTTAATGTTATTGGTATCCCCAGAATCTGATCAAATTTCAGTTCATTGTTCAGTGTCATACTAAGGTAAAAGTAGATTGTAACAGGAGTTTGTTAAGGAAGCTATTTAATATGCATTATGCATCAACATGTATTAGTTTTCTTTCATTATAGACAGTGTGAACTAGAATAGTTCTTTCCTGAAAATCTAAAATTTATTGCCTTGTGCAACTGTAAATTCTCAGTCCAAAATGTAAGAAAGTTTCATATCCTGAATGTCCCTGAGGGATAGATATATCAGAAAACACGTCTGGCAAACAGTGATTTAAGCATCTTAATTAAGCAAAACAGTTAAAACAAAGTTTATTCACAACAGTCAAGATGCTTGCTCTAGAAGGAACAACATTTTAATAATCAAAAAGTTTCACAGAATGGTAGTTTAGTGAATGTACTCATAAATTCTTCTGCACCTGAATATAGGGCCAGAGTATGTAACAGAGATAACAGAAATCTCAGGTTCATTTATACAGGAATGTTTTACAATCAGCCCAATAACTCCACACAAATCTCCAGTCACAATCTTTCTCTTATGGTGAAGAGGAAATAGATACCCAGAGACAAAATTCAATTTGTCCATAGCTGTTTGTCATGGTTTGGGCCTGGTTGGCAGCCAACCACAGTGCAGCAGCTCTCTCTCCCTTCCCCTCCGGCAATGAGAAGGGACAGAGAGTCAGGCTTGGGGTTCGAGATAGGACTGGGATGGGGAAAAATTCCCCTTTATGATCACGAGCAAAAGGCAGACTTGTTAGGGGAAGAAAAAAAGCCATACATTTATTAAGGACACTAACAACACATAACAGAGTAGGACAGTTAGAAGCATTGCCACATCTTGAGAACACCTTCCCCCCCCCCCTCCCTTCTTTCCAGGCTCAGCTCTGCTCCCAATATCTCTACCTCCTCCCCTAGTGGTGCAGGGGCAGGGAATGGGGGGTGCAGTCAGCATTGCAACTTCCGTCATCTTCAGTGAGAGGAGTGTCTGGAACTTGTTCCTCCTGCTCCATCGTGGTCCCCCTCTCACAAGAGACAGTCCTCCACAAACTTTTTCCGACATGAATTCCTCCCATGGGCCGCAGCGTTCCCCACACTGCTCCGTCATGGGTCACTAACTTCCTCCGACTGGATTCCCTCCCACGGCTGCAGCCCTTCCCGAGCTGCTCCGGCGTGGGACTCCCCCGCATGCTGCAATCCTCCCAGCACTGAATTACAGCAGCGGGGCTACCTTTTCCCATGAGACCCCGGCCTTCTTCAGGCACAGAACCTTGGTCGTGCAAGCAGGATCAACAGGCCATAAATCAATGTCTGCTCCACCGTAGATCTTCATGGGTGGCAGGGGGGGCCGCCCTGCCGTCTCACCACAGGATACAGGGAGTTCTCTGATCCGGCACACCTCCCCCCTCCTTTCTTCCTCTGTTCCTCCACTGACCTTGGTGTTCACGCAGCTGCTGCAACTCCTCCTCACAAGTCCGACTGCATGTCACCACGTCCCTTCTTAAATATGTTATCGCAGAGGCGCAGCTGATTGGCTCAATTTCCCAAACAGAAGTGGAGCTGACATGGAGCTGGGGGAGCTTTGAGAAGCTTCTCACAGGGGCCACCCTGATAGCCCCCTCCCCTGCCACCAAAAAACTCCACCACTCACTCAACTGAGGACACTGTTTTCATCTGGTAATATAAAAGCCACACAATACATTCTCAGTAACATGTAGCCCAGTTTCTACTGAAGGATCCTGGCTTGATTAGGCCTCAGGTGTATATCTCAATTAGGGAAATTTTATGCTGCAGGTGAGTCTCAAAACTCTGTGGAATTTTTATTTTAAGAGAGTCTTCCACAGGTTTCTAAGATACATGGCTGAGCAAGAAAAATGGACAACATAATTGTAAGTTTCTTAATTTACTTGAATTTAGTTAGAATAATGAAACAAACAAAGAGACAAACAAACAAATTAACCCTATGTGTGAACTGTGGTTTTAAAAAGGGACCTTTATTAACAGTAGGACCAGAAAATTAAACCAGTTGGAAGTTGTAGCTTGAGCAACTAAATCTGAAAAAATCATGAAGTTTCTTCAAGTTTAGGATATAGACTCAAGCTAAACAATTATTTGGTCTTTACCTTCACAAAAGAGGAAGATACTGAATATAAGATGAAAAGTCAGTTGCATAATGGAAATAAATGTATAGAATGGAAATAGTCCTAAACCAGGTGAAGCAAAAATAAAATTACTTAATTCAGTTCAGTCAAGAAGTTTGGATGTTGCCACCTAAGAATAAGAAGCCCTGACTTCTGTAATTTGAACAGTCTTAGAACAAAGTCTTAAGAATATGTAAAGTTTTAATTCATAAAAATGAAATGTGTAATCTTAGTTTATCAATCACAACATATACTAACATAAATTGCAAAAGTTTGGGGTTTTTTTAAGATAGATGAGACTTAGAGTACTTCCTGTATTTGGACTAGAACAGAGCATCTCTCTCAATTTTTTATGGAATAAAAGTGAAGATGGGATTATAGATGAATTTAAAAGCAAGGGGAGAACAACAATCTGAAGAGAAGATGACAACGGATTTTGAAAGACCAGCCATCAGTTGAGTAATATTTTAGTGTAAAATTCCAGGCATTAGTCACAAAGGATTCTCTACATATCATGCCTCTAGGAGGCCAAATGCATATTGTAGCCTCTACAATTAGTAAAACTCAGCCCACCCTTGCTCTCTGAATTCCCAGTCTTGAACATTGTGCTGGGTTTCTGTGGTACATTTTTTTGGTAGCAGGTGAGGGGGCTACAGCAGTGGCCCCTTGTGAGAAGCTTCTTGAAGCTCCCCCAGCTCCAAGTTGGACCCGTCTCTGGCCAGGGCCGAGCCAATCAGCAATGGTAGTTGTGCCTCTGTGAGAATGTATTTAAGAAGGGGACCCTGAGAGGGGGTTTGGACTTGTGAGGAGGAGTTGCGAGAAGGACAAATGCCAAGGTCAGTGGAAAGAAGGGGAAGGATTTAGGGGATGTGCACCAGAGAAGAGCCCCCCAGTATCCTGTGATGAGATGGCAGGGCCATCCACCCTGCCACCCATGGAGGTCCATGTTGGAGTAGAGGTCAACCTGAAACCTGAGAAGAAAGCCACTCCAAGACAGGTGGCTGCGCTTGAAGTAAGCTGGGACTCTGAGGGTAGAAGTGGCCCCCACTTCTGTAGTTCAGCACTGGGAGGACTACAACATATGGACGTGATCCCCGCTGGAGCAACATGGGAATGGCTGTGGCCCGTGGGGAGGACTCACTGAGGAAAAGTGGAGGACTGTCTCCAGTAAGAGGGTAGTTATGTGGAGCAGGGTAGGAAATGTTCATAGCCATCCTTTGCCCCAAATACAACTCAAGCCTATATTCGATTGTTTCGGGTTTTGTTTGTTTGTTTTCCAGGAAAAAAAAAGGAAGAGTAAATTTCATAGCCAACTTAATTTCCTGCTAGGAAAGTCAGTAAAGCTAAAGCTAATATTACAGATAGCTAGAAGAGACAGAAAGCTATGGTTTTTTTTTCTCGATAAAACAAATAAAAAGAATCCAGGTTGGGGTAAATGGTGATCTGACTTTTTTTTTTTTTTTTTTTTTCCCCATTAGAATGGTTTTCTACTTCCTTATCTAATCCTTTACTTGGTCTAATTTTACATCTGTTTTCAATGTTTTCTATCTTTTCTCTGTTTTCTCCCTGGACTTTTCACCCTCTTTTCTGCTCTCTTCTTTCCTCCCCTTTGAATCCAACTTAGAACAAATACAAAACCATGTAAGACTGAAGCAAGTTCAGGATAGATTGAAGTCAGAAATATCTAATTCCTGTTTTGTTTATGTTCTCTGTTGTCTTTATGATTAGTTATTTGAAATGAACATTTTTTTTTCCAACAGCACAACTTGTTAAAAGAAAACTTTCCTATAATCATATTTCTCACTGTAGGGGAGTGATAATTCAAAAATCATTAAATTCGATCTGACTCCTTGTGTGTAAATAACACGGACACATTTTGATTCACTGTCCTGTCTTCATAGGAAGAAAAAGAAAGCTAGTTATTACAGTGCAACATTTAATACAAGCTAGCTAAAACTATATGCATGCATATTCAGGATTCTGTTTTGTAGCTTGATATTATTCAACTTCTCATGTTAGTATATGGCATGTATATGTATAGAACTCACCTTAAAAAAATAGCCTTTATTTATCTAAGTGATGTTGCCATAGTATACAGTATAGAATTCTTCATGAAAGATGAAGCAGACAGAATCTGTGCCTCACAATTGATCTTTCAGCTAGATAAATGTCCAGTGGATGCAATATCTGACACAATAAAACACAATTTTCAAAATTGTTTATAAAACTGGAGACAAAATCTGAACCTGTTATATAAACTGGAGAAAATAACAAACCAAAACAAAACATTTTAGTATCTGAATTGCATTTAACTAAAACAAAACAACAAAAAAGTTATGATAGCAAACCAAAGCCAGATGCACACATCTTCTATAGTTACTACACTGGAAATTTCATTACAACTTCTTAGTCATTGAGTGTTCATGTATTTTCATATAGAGCTCATTAGCTTCACAGTTTCACAATTATTACATCACTGTGTTTCTTGATTAGTTAGGAAAATAGATATCAAAACAAAACCAACACACTTAGAAAATTCAAAGGAGGACTAAAAAACTCAGCTGCTTTTTAACAGACTAGTGCTCTTAGATACTAAGAAGCAGATTTTCATAGAAGCTTAGTGAGGAACATTCAATCAGTTTAGGCCCATGAGGTACTGGCTGATAAGCCCTTTAGAGAAATTCAGTCATTTACTGACCAAGCATGAGTGAATGTCTTCTGAAATGTTAACCCAATTTGTATACATTGAAAAGTTAGTTTTTAGTACCACAGATATTTTTAGCCTTCAAAATGGTTACTAGCTAGATATGTAGCCTTATAATTTTGTAAGCCTGAAGTGCATGAACCTAAGAGATGTGGTTGCATAGGATGTCACACATTAGTTCTCCTAGGTTATGTAGACTTCAACAAGTGATAGACAAATGAATTTACAATCAAGGAAATAAATCTCAATAACAGATACAGAATTCCTTAGATGCACTTGCAAAATTTTGAAAGCTCTTTAGAAAGCTCTCCTTCATGAAAGTCAGACCATTCATCCCTTCTCACGTGGAGTCTTGTATCAAATCCTTCAGCTAAGGAAGGATGGATTTGCTGAATTTGACTCAGCTTTGTCAGACAGAGTGGAGAATAAGAAATAGATTGGACAGGACAGCAGTAACAAATTTGGAGAAGCTTGCAACATCTTTGTCTGTGGGAGAAGCTTGCAACATCTTTCACCTCATAGTCTGGTTATGAGAGATGTGGAAACTGTAGATAAAGAATAAATTTTATGGCAATGTTATCAAAACACTTTAAACAATTCAAGGATGTTTGGGTAAACTCATAGTCTGCTAAGCCTAGATCAGAAGACTAGCCACAAGATCTACCTTGCCTCATGTTCATATGATTCAAATCCTAAAATAAGATATGAACTTTCATAGACTAATAAAAAAGATAAAAGATACTGAGGCTGTTTAGTTTTGAAAGGAGGTGATTCAGCAGGATGAAGGAAGGTGAGGACAGAAAAAATAATAAGTTTGAACAAAAAAACTGGCCCTCATAAATACAGTTTTTTTATTGGAGAATATATGAATAATGACAAATTCAGACAAAAGCATTTAGGAAATTCTTGCATAATACAGTTTGTGAAACTTATTGACAAATGTTGCCAGTGTGGTGAAGAATGCAATAGAGTCAGAAAGGTATTAAGAAATATATTAAAAAATTGAACTTGATAACTAATGAGATTTTTTTTAATAATTCTTTTGAGGGTGGTGATGCAAATCTTCTTTCTTGATAATTTAAAAAGCAACTGATAAGAGATAGGAAGGAGCTTTCTTCTAAGTGACCACTGAATTTTTCTTGAAAGTAGAAAATGGTAAAACCAGCAGAAGAACCCTGTCTGCTGCTCTGGCCCTGTAATGGGAATTCCCAATATTACCACCTATAGCAAACTTAGTTTTCTCCCTACTTTGAGATTTGAAAGTAGTACCCTTGTTCCATATTCAAAACCTATTAGTCATACTTCACAAAATATTCTCCGGATCAAATTAAAATGGAAACTAGAAAGACATTAATATTTTTTTGCCTGCACAGACAATTTCTTACTGTTCAACGATCAAACATGGAAAAGAGGAGATTGTCTGATCAGAAGGCATCATTCACTGCAGGCATCCTGTTGAAGCTTTTTATTTCTTACAGCAGTCAATTTAAACTTTTGTCCCTTACAGTGACTTTCCTCATAACAGCATGATACAAGAGCATAACAGCCCAGCTCTCTCTCTGTTTCCCATGGCACGAGGTCAACATATTTGTATTACCCAACACACACCTTTTCCCTTTTTTCCTCCTTCATTTTTCTTCTTATTATGGCAGGAGATGCAAGGAGATAACATTTTGGTATATATCAAACAGATGCCTCAATTTCTGCAGCATGTTTGCACAGTATTTATGATCTTTTCAGAGTTTAATCCAAAGTGTTACGTTCTCAGAGAAGGGTGTTTTGAACCATGAAAGAAAGGTCTAAATAGTCAGAATAGCCAGTCTATTTGACTGTCCTCTTGAAATGGGCAGTCTACACCAGCTGAAAAATAAATATGATCCATAGCCATCTGTGAGAAAAAAAACAGAGCAAAACATTAATTTCAGTAAGTTTAGACACATACAAGTTATGTAAGTTTATGATGATTTTCAGCAGAGGGAAAGATTGGTACAACCCTCACGTTATAAATGATAACATTTCTGGTGATTTCAGGGTGTTTGCTAGAGCAAATACATTCTCGCTGAAATAACAGAAATGAACCTGTGCCTTTGCTGGTGTTTCTTTCCAAAGAACTGTTATTGTCTCTGTTGTCTGACATAAGATTAATATATTTTGAAAAAAAAAACCACATTGATTTATTAACACAGCATTTGGTGACTATAAAAAAAGGATGGTGGGACTTCTAGTTTTCTAGATATAGGTTACACAGACAAATTACTATGAGTTAGTTGGAACAATTTCAAAAGACCTTGTGTTATCACATAAAACCTGTAAGAATCAAAAAATTAACATCTAGCTCAGACATTGATATCTCATTCAGTCTTTGCTGAGATGAATCTTTACTATTTCGTTATAAATTTTCTAACATTACTGATTAAAAAAAATAGATGGGGCACCTAATATAATTAGATACCACTGCACTGTGCCTATAAAACTTAGTCTCGCATTAGTTGTATGGAAAATTAAATCATAGTGAAATCCAAATTAGACCAAATGACAGAATTTTTTAAAAAAATAAATAAATGAAAAAGAAACCCAAACCACAACATTCCCCCCTCCTCCCCTGCCCTGCCGGGAATGATAACTTCTGGGGTTGAAAAAAAAAAAAAAAAAAAAAAGAAGAAAAAAAAGAGTACAGCTAGAGAGGGCATGAAATTAGCAAAAACTCTTCAAAGATATGTAAAAAAAAAAGACAAATATCCAGTTCTTACTGGCTCTGTGGCTTTGATTTCAGTCCCTTTGTTCCTTTGAAATTCCCAGCCATTATAAATGAATAACAAACAGTCCTTTTAAAATCCAGAAGATCTAGCAATTTGTACTGTAGTCAGGTTACATTTCTGTGGAAGATACTCTTGAGAACTGCTGAACCTGTGTTGAAATATTACCATTGTGTTATCTATTTTCATTAATGTTCTTGTGAACTATCTGAAATCTATTATACAGATATAGAATATTTCCTTCAAATAGTGCTTGCAGAGAGCAGAGATGAAAACCTCACAAAATCTCATTGCCATTCTGTGTTGAAAGGCTAACACAAAGTGATTTTATCATTATGTTGTTCATTATCATATGTTGTTCTCTGTTTATAAAGAAGTTTTTTTTTATATAAAGGGCAAGAAAAACATGTAATTGCTCTTGTTGAAAACATCTTAAAATATGAAAATTCAAAAATCAGAACAATACTAACAAGCTTCGACTCTCTACACCTGGTTCTTCAAGTTACAGAACCATTTGATTAAATAAAAATGAATATAGATTATACAAACCCTAAACTTATTTAAAAAAAAATTATTGATGTGCTTCAATTTTCCTTTTTAAGTAGTAGATGTATCTGTAGAAATACTAACATTTTAATGACGTAGTTATTAACTGAGTTACTTCACTAACATATTCCATTACTGTCTTTCCATTCCAAAATCATCTTGAGAACAGACAAATATATGAAAGACAAATGTACAAGCAAGCAACGGTTCTCCATCTCAAAAGTGCAGCTGAGCAATCCAACAAGCCAAAAATGTTTCAAAAAAGCCAGGCAAACAAGACTCTATTTGTTATGCATGAAGGAATATTTCAATTAGTTTAGTGTGGATTTTTGTCTGCCAGTTGTATACAACTGTATGTATTTCCTAAGAACATTTGTTTTCCTAGTGAAGAGCCTCGCTTCCCAAATGGTAGGCTCCAAAATCAGCATGTTGTGGAAATATTCAGATGGAACAGAGACCACAAATTCATCAAAACCAAAGTGTTTGCAGGAGACAGTTCAATTTTGACAAAGTTGTGACAGAATGGAGGCAGGTTTCCAATAGTCATCTGTAATGCTAGCTCACCCACCTGCCTTTTATGAAGGTTGTTGGTGGACTACCAAGCTCCCAACTTTTCAGCAGTCCACCTGGCAGGCTGTTGAGGCGCTATGTGTTCTGGCTTCCAGGTCACTCTGCCTAGCCAAGGCTTCAAGGCTCTTGGCTTGCTTTCAGCTTGCCTGGTGAAGGGTTGAGAAACCCCCAAACTTTCTTTTCTAGCTCCAAGTGCCCAGCTGGTCAGCAGACCAAGGTTTTATGGACTATGATGTGGGTCTGCCTTTCCAGATGTAGACCTAGATACTTTATAACTTCTAGGATCCATAGCATCCCACCCAGAGAAGTTTTCTTACTGCTGAAACATTTTGCCTTTGAACCCAAATTAAAAAAATTCAGAGACATTTATTATTAACAGAAAATTGAGATATGTGAAACAGAATTCCTTTCCTATCCTCAGATCTTCTCAAATAATGTTGAAAAATAGGCTTTGCAAGATTTTAAATTCCAAAATACAGTTGTTTTTCAGATACATTTGCAAATAAAATGTTAGAATGGGGGTCTAGAGAATAAAATAATTTTCTGAGTTTACAGGCTGCCACTACTGTTTATCACTGGATGCTCCATTTCACTTGCAGCGACTATGCTGATGTAAAAATGTTCTAAAACAGTGGTTAGACTCATATGAAATAGCTCTACTATTCCCTACTTTGTCTTCACTTATTTTTAAAGTAACACTAAATAAAAGTTCTGTTTTAAAAAAATCTTTAGAAAGAGCAAGTCTTATACAGAACTTGCATTCACTGTAGTCAGTGAGAGCTCTTAATGAGAGCAAAATCAGGCTTATAATGTGTTATGTTGCACAAGAAGAGGAGTTATGTGTGTTTCACTGTTATAAAAAGTTAAACAAAAAGAACTAAAATGCCATATGTTCATAAATTCAGATGTTCTTAGCAACTGAGAATGCTTAAGAGTAAGAGACAGTGAAGAAAAAAGGTAGGAAGAAAGACAGTCAAGATGAGTGAATAGGAAGCATGATAAAGTGAATCAAACTTAAAATGCAAAGGATATAAAAAATAATCACAAAACAGAATATTTACAAAATTAATATTTGAAATGTTTTATCTTAATCTGACACAAAGCAATAAAATCTACACTCTTACATAACCTTTAGCTGTTTGTTTGGTTTTTTAAAAAAAATTTGTCACTTTAGAAGATGCCAGATCAACAGTTTGGCATAAGTTCAATAAGGAATCATCAGAAAGCATAATCAGGAACCAAAGAAATTAAGTATTTGAGGCAGCTGGTACTACTCAGCAGACATCCATGTGTTATGGCTGAGGGTTTGTGTAATGTAAAAATAGATTTGTGGGTGAATGAAATCAGTAAGGAATGGAAAAATGACATGGAATTAACAATTCAAGTCAGGAAGGGAAAATAAGTAAGATAATTAGTGAAGAAATCACGAAGTCACAAAATAATCAGTCAAATATGGCCAAAATCATTAACATCCCAGAAACATGGCATGAAACTGCATTTTTAAATTTAGATTGTTAATGAGTTTCAAAATTTTGATTAATTACATGGTTTGTCTGAGTGGTAACTGTATATTGGACACTGTGAATTGTATTTGTCTTGTATATTTCACAAGCCCTGACCCTCATGGGAGACTTCAACGACCTTGTTATCTCTTGGAGGGACAATCATCAAGGCACAACCAATCCATGAGGCTCCTGGAATGCACTGATGATGAATTCCTTCTCCAAGTGATAGAGGAGCCAACAAGGAAGGTGCTATATTTGACCTCAGTACTCCAGGTGGTGTCTCAAGAGAGTAGAGTAGAGAGGGAGAATCACCTCCCTTGACTTGCTGGCCACACCTTTCTTGATGTAGCCCAAGATACGGTTGGCTTTCTGGTCTGCGAGCTCACGTTTCTGGCCCAGTCAGCTTTCCATCCACTGGTACCCCCAAGTCCCTCTCTCCAGGGCTGCTCTCAATCCACTCCTCGCCCAGGCTGTGTTTGTGCTTGGGATTGCTTCAACCCATGTGCAGGACCTTGCACTTGGCCTGGTTGATCTTCATGAGATTTGCACAGGCCCACCTCTCAAGTCTGTCAAGGTCTCTCTGGATGACATCCCTTCCTTCCAGTGTGTTGAAAACACCACACAGCTTGGTGTTGTTGGCAGACTTGTTGAGGGTGCACTCAATCCCACTGTCCATGTACATGTTAATTAATTAATTATTTAATTAACCTGTGTATTTATTAAATCACAAGGGTTTCCATCTTTGAATCTGTAAGTTTTGTTGTTTTGTCTGTTGAGCAAAACAGGCAAGAAAGAGCTTACACACTTCACAGTTTAGGTCACATTTTCTTCCTATTTTATTTTGGGGAGTCATACAACAAACCTTCTGTCAGGACCTCCTGTTGGGATCTTACCACTTTTCCCCATTTGTCAAGGGTTAAAGGAATATTATTTCTCCCCAGGTATTGGACTTTACATTTCCATTTGTTGAACTGTATGAGGTTCCCATAAATCCATTTCTCCAGCCTTCAGAGATCCCTCTAGATGACAGCACAACCCTCTGGTGTATAATCTACTCCTCCCAGCCTTGCATCATCATCAAACTTGACTGTACACTGAGCCCCATTATGTGGATCATTAATGAAGATATCAAAGAGGATTGGATCCCTTATTGAACCATGGGGTACACCACTAGTTACTGGGCTCCAACTTGACTTAGTGCCACTGATTACCATCTGTTCCCAGAGTCAGCCGTATTCAAACCACCTCACTGTCTATTCATCCAGCACATATTTCATCCGCTTCTCTATGAGGGTCTTATGGGAAGCATCCTGAAGAACTTTCTGGGGAAACACCTTTCTCAAGTCAGAGCTAGACTTCACCACGGACAGGTGCTGGGGTAATTTATTTGCCATCCATCAAAACCACATTTTCTCACAGCTGTGCCTTTATTAAAAATGCTACAGTAGATGTGTTAAACATCACAGAATATCAAAGGGTTAAAACTGCTTGTTGTTATGGCTATATAGCTCAGTACAAGTATTCCCAGAAATATCTTGCCTGATATTTTCCATTATCTGGATAGTAACTTATGACTTTGTCACAACTCTTAGTGACTTTGAAATATCAAAATTGTATTTAAGGTTTTAAAGAAACTAGATTCTCTAATTAACAGCATATCCTTGATCTACAAAATGGATTCGCAGTACCAATCTTTATCTTAATGACAAAAGAAAATTAAAAAAAAAAAAAAGAGAATAAAAAACTCAATTTGTGTTTAATATTTTCATCAGGATCTTTGAAAAAAAAAACAAAAAACAAACAAACAAAAAAAAAACAAAACCAAAAACCTTAATACCCACATTCTTTGGTGTCTTCAGAGGAGTATCAATTATGTGGTGATGACACATGCACTTCCTTACCTCAAATTTCTTTCAAGACTTTTTTCAATTAAAGAACCCACGCTCTGTGAAAGCTACATCTGTGTGTTTAAGTAAAAATAATTTGTGCCTCAAAGCTATACAACAAAAGAAGAAAAAAAGCCTCTGATCATTTCCAAATGCAATCACTGAAAAAAAAAAAAAAAAAGTCAAAGGGAAAGAACAGGGCTGTTTTCTCAAGTTATGTATGTGTGCAGTTTTTTCTTCTTGTACCTCATTCTACCATGGTATCATGTTTTTCAGAAAGTACTTCCAATCTGTTCTCATTCTGTTCTTCAGCCTACCGTGTCCTTTTTTATTTTTAAAAAATCCTGATCAGGATCTTCTAATAGTCTCTTTCTCAGTTTGATGTCTTTAGTTCCCTTTGCAATGTGATTTCAGTTTAGGAATTACAATATAATCTCAAATATATCTTTCAAAATAATATATTGACACAGCAGATTCAGATCTGTTAAAAACCTTTCAAAACTGTCTTAATTTTTTCTGGTTTTGTATGACTTTTTTCCCAATAATTTCTTTTATTTCTTGAACTCATTAAGGTTTGAAATTTTAGGAATGCCTACTAGTTGAATTACCATTATTCACTCAACACTAGTCTATTAAACATACAACATTCCTCTGAATAGGCAATGTTAAAATACAAGCAGAGTAACAATGAAACTAAAAATCCAGATGTTTTTTGCTTATCTTGCATTGCAATATAACCATTTGCAAAACAGCGAGACAGACCTCTTGCCTAGACCACCTCTAGTGCCTGCTGCCTTCCTTGAGAATAAGAAAAATGGTGAAATCTTCGCAGCTCATGTTCTCATTCACCTTTTCTTCACTTCTTTCTGTTTCCATCTTTCACTTCCATCAATGAACTGTAGTTAAAAAGAATGGTTTGATCTAAAGAATCTTCAGTGAAGTAAGATGTTAACTAATATGTAGCTGAAAAAGAAAACTCTAAGAGAGAGAGATAGATATCCCTGGCTTTCTTTTCTGTCAAACTCTTAAAACCAAGTGACCCTAAAAACTGCTATTTGTTTGAACCAGAACATTATCGAGTCTTAAAGAGCCAATTCCCCTTAGAAATTATTAATGGTTAATATTGCAGATTTTAAACACTGACCATATTATCTGACAGAGTATATAATTGAACTAATCTGTTAGTCTTGCATTGTCTTTGCCTGATTTGATGAGCAAGCTAGCCTGAAACAGAATGAAAGGATGAGGTAGCTAATTATGGAAAACAATCCTTTTACATTTTTTTTCATGTATGTACTGAGTACTTTTACTCCTGCTCCACTCCCAATGCCCTTGCAAAAAAAGAAATATAGTTGGTACTCAGTGCTCTTTCATATCTACTCTAAGCATGAGGAGAGGGAGACTGAAGTCTACAAAAATTTGCAAAAATATCATGGATGTCATGGTGACTAGTTTATTTTTATCTCCAACGGGAAAAGAAGCATGATTGGAAAAGGAAAGGATTTGGAAGACAAAACAAATCAGAAGGTACCCAGAATTAATTTCAGATGGTCCTACACCAACTGGTCTACAGTGAAAAAAAGAAACAGTCACAGCTTGCTTGAAAGGAGGGGAAGACTCAGCTAAGCCATGAAAAAAAGTAAAGAACATAAACCCCTGCCAGTCCAGCGGACTCATTTGCTCAGTCTCACATATGGAGAAACCTTCAACTGACCTCAGTTATCAACAGCCAGTGAAACAGTGGTTTCAAGAGACCAACACTAATCAGTGATTGCAGCCTTCCTGGGTGAAGGGAGTAAACTGTGAATTAATCGCAAGGTGTAACTTCTGCTGTAGTAATTAAGTGATGGAAAAATTTTATTCAACATCCATTATTTTTATATTCCCATATATTAGGAACACTTCGTTAGTACACGTGATTATACTTCTGTCCTGTGCATTTTTCTTGCTTCTCAGTTTAACTCTTTGCTGAATCCAAAGTCAAATTTCTGTTAAAATATTCCATCTTCATGATTACATAGTTAAACATCTTGATAAGTGCGAGTATCAAGTTTTTTCAGAAGTCCTTCATATTTTTCTTTTTCTTAGTAAGCAAAGATTTAATACAGAAAGAAAACTTCATAAGTATGATTTGGAACACAATCAATCACTTTTAAATTAAAAAATGTTAGGAAGCAAATTTACTGGTGTTCTTTTCTACACTTCTTCGAAGTAGAAGGCTGACAGTATTTACAATTTCTCACTTTATCACATACATGTACCAACTTAGGTCTTTCTCTCTGCTAGTTCTTCAGAGATAGCTTCTGAGTCTTCATAGTCTGGCTAAAACATGTAAAATTTGTCAACTGGATTTTTCAGAGCTTAAATAAAAATGTGATGTCATAGTTATTTTTAAAAACCATGTGAATATTAAAGCCATCTGGGAATATTTAGATTTAGAAACATTATATGCTTCTAAAGACATGAAGACTATATATTGTTCCTATTACGTGGGTGGTATCAGTATAATTCATCAGTGGCCAATTATGCTGGAACCAGCAAGCAATTTTATTTAGACTGGAAAATTCATATCCCGGCTATGTTTGGTCATCTAGGTCATTTAGTCATCTATATGCATCCAGGGCCATTTGAGGTACACAAGGATATCCTGGCTGGCTTCTAGATGCTTCTCTGGAAGGACATGGTCATATATGCAATATTTATGTACTTGTGGTTTGAGCCCAGAGGGCAACTGAGCACCATTCAGCCATTCACTCACCCCTTCCTCCACAGCACTGGGAAGGAGAAAATAAAACAAAAGGCTCAGGAATTGAAATGAGGACAAAGAAGGGTGGCTCACACATTATGGTCACAGTCAAAAGACAAACTTGTTAGGGCAAGAAAAAACCCCATCACTTTAATTCAAACACTAACAATAACAAATAACAGACAAGGTGAGACAGTGAGAAGGGCCACTACATCACCAAAACTCTTCCCCACATCCTCCCTTCTTCCTGGGCTCAGCTCTGCTCCCACTCTCTCTACCTACTCCCCCAGTGGCACAGGGGATGGGGGTTACAGTCAGCTCACTGCTCCTTCCTTCTCGGGAGGTGGGCTGAACAACACACATTCTTCCCCTGCTTCAGTGTGGTTTCCCTCTGTCATCATTTGAGCCTGTACTCAGCAGCTAAATGCCACCCAATAGCTCACCCACCCTCCCCCCACTTGGGAATGGGGAGGGAATCGGAGGGGCAAAGGGAGACTCGCGGATTGAGATAAAAACAGTTTAATAACAGTAACAGAACAATACGGTGACAGCAGTATCAACGGGTAATGTACCATACAGCTGCTCACCACCCACCGACCGACACCCACCTGCTCCCAGCTGGCGATCCCAAACACAAAGGCCCCACAGTCACGCTCCCAGAAGTGAGAGCCCCTCCCACCCCACTCCTGCCTTTATATAGTGAGCATAACATCACATGACATGGAATATCGGCCAATCCAGGCCCAGCAATCCAGCTGTGTTCCCCCCCACCCCCGCACATGGGCAAGGGTTCTTGGACCTAGAGAGCCTCTGGATTCTCAGTGTGCTTCAACACTCCTCCAGCTACCAAAACGAACATGAACTCTATTCCAGCCCGAACCAGGACACCTTCTCACAGGAGACAGTCCTCCACAAACTTTTTGTGGCATGAGTCATTCCCCATGGGATGCAGCCATTCCCAAGCTGCTCTGGTTTCAGTCACCCCCGCATGTTGCCGACCTCCCAGTGTCAAACTACATCAGCAGGGGACACTTCTCCCCTTAGAGTCCTGTCCTCCTTTAAGTACAGCTGTCTGCACTAGTGTGAGCTCCTCCACTGGCTTTAGGTCAGCCTTTGCTCCACTGTGAACCTCCGTGGGTGGCAGGTGGGGCAGCCCTGCCATTTCACCACATGATACAGGGGGAGGTCTCTGCACTGGCACACCTCCCCCTTTCCTCATCCTTCTTTCCACTGATCTGGGTGTTCTCATAGGTGTCCTTTTAATAACTCCTCACAAGTCCCAACCCCCTCTCAGGTTCTCCTTCTTAAATATGTTATCACAGAGGTGCAGGCACCGTTGCTATTTGGCTCGGCCTTGGCCAGAGGTGGGTCCAACTTGGAGCCAGGGTAGTTTCAAGAAGCCTCTCACAGGGGCTACTGCTGTAGCCTCCTCCCCCACTACCCAAAACCCCGTAACACAAACCCAGCACAGTACTACATTATATTTGCCAGTACCATATCAACATTTTGGATACTGTATGGCATCTCAGACAGCATGAAATTATGACATTTAAACAGCTGGATTTAGATTAAGAGGTATCATCAAATGCAAGAATAAGACAGATATATTTGGGTGTCCATCTGTAGATATCTGCATGAAATAGATTAAAGCTAGTGGAGACCAAGTCAATACAGCCCATGGAGTCTGAAATAATATTGGATCATTCTAATGTGGAAACCTAGAACTTGATTCAGTTGCTCACACAGAGATATTTAATGTAATTTGAGTTGGCCTGGGGTATTCTCTCTGCCACCAATCTACCATTTCAGAAGGTAACCAGTTTCCTACTGCTGGTCCCTTGCAGATGTCTCAGATATCATAGGGTGTCTCAAATGTTATTAAAGGCTTATATTTAAGAAAACTAATTAAGATACCATTGACAACTTTACTCTGTTTCTACTGACTATAGTAGAAGTCTAAATACCTAACTCATACAAAGACTTTTACTTGCAGATGCCTAAAAGAAGCACCTTAATCTCATATATAACCACACTTGTGCTTTATTTGGGTGCACACCTGTATGCCTTTGCTAATATTAGTTTTCTCTTCTCTGTCTCAGTTAACTGAGGTGCAATACAGGGATAATGATGTTTTCCTCTATTGTATTGGATTATGTTTACAATAGTCAATAAATCATAAATCTCCTGCTACTCAAAATTTATCAGAAGAAAATGTGCCATACATATGCAATTAAGGTTTTGTCTCCTGAAAAGTTTTTCATCATTGCATATTATGATTTGTGTTTGATTGAAGTGATGGATTTAAATCTAGTCATCATTTTTCTTCCAGACAAATTTTTAGTTTGTTAGTAAAGAAGGGTTTTTACTATGTAGTTTCTAGTTGTTCAGTAGAGGGAAAGAAAATAACTGAGTGAAAACATCACTCCAATGGAATGATGCAATTTAAACTAAAAGGGTAACTTTCACTTTTTGGAAATTGCTTTAAAAACCATTAACAATTAAATGAAAGACAATCTTAGTCAAATATTTTAAACTTCTATTAAACTGAAATACTGCATTAATGTGGCATCCACAAAATTCTAGTATAAGAAAAAAAGTTTAAAAAAAAGACAGACTAAAATAACAAGGTAACTGAGCTCCATTTAGATCACTTTTCTCTATCAGTCACCTTCATTTGGGAAGGTACTTTAACATGTCTTTCATAAACTAGACATATAAAAAAATAAAGTGATTAACCCAAACCTTCTTCTCTTTAAAAGGAGTAGCTCTATAACTGCAAGGCTTGACAGTATTTTTTTACTGTGGTCTTCATTCTTCAGAGCAGTAAAATTAGAAAAACTCAGGTAGGACTGATTAGGTCAGCATTGCAGATCTTAGCAAAGACAACTTCATGTCAGTTTTTGAACTGAAACTTGAAATTCTTTCCAAGATGCAAGGACCTGAGTTTGTCTATTCTACCAGCAGTATAGCATCTGTTTTCCTCTTTATTTCTGAACTCCTTAAGTGTTTCTTCCATGAACATTGAGTGCGTGGAAGGCTATAGAATTATACCTTGAAATACTTAGTTAAGTAGAACTCTCAATGTAATGGCACCACTGAATGGCAAAAGTCACCAGAATATGGTGGTAGGCTGTTCCTGACCACACTAAAAGTTGTTCAATAAAGGTATAGCTGAAGATTCTTCTTTACACTGGAGCTTTGTATAGCGCATTCAATATGACAGGTTTTGTTTCTTGCTCAGATAACACTTGAGATCCATAAGAATAAACTGAATTTTATCAGTCAGTGTTCATTTAGCCTTTGGTTTCATAACAATAGATCTCCCCGTTTCCATGCTTATCTACTGGATGATATGGCTGGATATCATGTATATGACAGATTATGTAGGCCAGAATCAATCTACCTATTTTTACTCATCACAATTTTATTTAGAAAGCCTGTTTTCTTCAGATTGATCATCCATTATTCTGTTTAGCAGTTAGTGGCTGGGGAACATATGTTACCAAAATGTAGATGCATTTGCATAAGGAAATCAGAATTCCCAAGTCACCATAGTAGAGATTTTTTATTTGCTCAGAAATATTAATTACCATTATAATATTCAGTAAATGATTTAATAGATAACAAAAATCTTAGAGGGAAAACTTGGCCAAAATCTTCACCAAAAAAAAAAAAAAAAAAAACAAAAAACCAACAAACAATTCCTGCTTCTTTTACTATCATTATATAAATGATGACTTTTGTAACATTGGAATTACAGAAATGCAAAGGGATCCACTGAGCCTAAGACATCTAAGTCAGATACAATATGCCAGTTTTTGACACCTAAGATGGAGTCTCAGGGATGGATCTCACTTATCTTCAAGATGAGTACAATGTGGATGTTTATGCCTGATGTAGCCATTTAGCCTCCTTGTATAGAAGTTGGAGAGTTGTAAGCATTTGAAATAGTCGTATGTAGAACAGTATTTATCTTACTTATTTTAAATGTAGGTTGTAGGAATTCATGTGAGTTCCAGGAATCCCTATTACTTCCTATTGACCATAAAGAAGATCTTTGTGGTTAGGTCAGTTGTAGACCTCTACATTGTACTCATCTAAATTTGACATACAGAAATAAGCATTTGGTCCTCATAAATTCTTACAAAATACATGAAAAGAGAATGGGGCTTCTGAACATTTCCAAAGAGAGCTCATATCTTTCTTTTCTATTGGTTGTCTAAGGAACTAACAGTGTGAGGGGTCCTAGAGGCACTGTTTTTATAAATCTACCCAATATATTTCCCTCTACAACACTATGTGACACCTTTGAGGTATTGTAAACAAGCCATTTGTTCTCTGTAAAAGAATATACCTTATAAATTTGAGATTCGCCCTTAATAGCTTATTTTCTCTCTGAGCCACCCTCACAAAAACACTTACATGTGATAACTATAATACCCTTATAGTTGGTCATGCTTATTAATAGTCTTAAAACAAAATTATGTAAATTTTATTTAAACTTTTATAATTGCTGTGGGAAATAGGGAGAGAACTGTCTGCCCTATTGTTCTAAGACTCTCTTCCCCAGTGCACACTGAGATCTCTTTGGGAAATGTGGGTTTGTGATGATAGGAAACACTAGATACCTTCTGAGAATAGACATCTAATGAAGCAGAAAGAGTTTGTTTTGGTTTGTTTTGTTTAGTTTTTTTAAAGTAACAAGTGATCAATTTTTTCATCTTTTCAATTCTGTCTGGCAAACACCTCAGACACAAGATATTACATCCCAAAGGTCCTGTGCATGTAAGGACAACTTCATCAACAACCCCTGTTGGCACTCTCTGGGCCTGAACCTTTTTTAAATATCATATTTGGACCACTGTGCAGCCAGGAATGAAAGAGTCCCGTGGATAAATATTGAGCAAGCAAGAAAGTCAGTTTTCACAAAGAGAAGTCATGGTTTTCTGGTCATTCCCAGCTTCTGCAATCTGTAGATGTTTTAGATTAAACTGTCTCCAAATTTTAAAAGTGAAACAAAACAAATTGTTCCATCAGGAGAAGAAAAAAAAATTTTTTTTTTTCCTATAGCAGATCTTCATCTACTCTTGCACCTCCCAGCTCTTTATTATGTCATTATTATATCTATTTGACACATCTTTCGTCACAGTGCTGAGTGTTTTCTTACAGCACTCAGCTCCTCTGTTGTCAAGCAACCTCTGGTGAGCCCCTGTTCTCAACAGGTAAGGAGTTTGTAAAATTTTAAAAATCACATTTCTATTATGGGTGTCAGCAGGTGCAGATACTTTAGAGATATGTGGCCTGCAGATTTTGAGTGGACAGACATATGTTGCCTAAAAAGGATGAGAAATCTCTGAGCTTTCCTGAACTTTCCCATAGAAAGGGAATAGAAACATAAATTAAGGCATCTCCAGAGGTCATCTAGTCCAAACTCCTGCTCAAAGCAGGAGTTATAACAGGTTACCCAGGGTCTTGTCCAGTTAATATAAAGTATTTACAGGGATCAATGTTCCTCAACATCTCTAGGTCTCTTTTCCAATCTCCGAACATCAAAAAAAATATTTCCCTTATATTAAGTTAGAAATGCCCATGTTCCAGCTTCTGACCATTGGCTCTCATTTTTTCAGTGTGAAATTCCGAGAAACATTTTGTTCTACTTTTTTCCTGTTATACAGTTGTAGAAGTTGTAGCTCACTAATAGGGCTTCTACCTAAAACACATAATTCATTTTTGAAGTCAACAAGTCATTGTCAAATACTTGGATATACAGCAACCTCCCTTCAACAAAAGGGTGAATACCTCATTCTTAGAAAGACATATTTTAGGATGAGGGTTCAAAAATATTAAAGATAAACATGATCTACTTTTCACATGACTATTTTCATCACCAGGTTATTACAGAAAAAGTGTACACCATAACTACAAAAGCACATGTACACTTCCTACAGAAGTTTATCTTAACCTGGTCTTTTGCTTTTAAGAATCTGTTTCAATTAATGTGTATTCTGGTTCACATGTTACAGTAATACATTCAACATACATGGCCCAGATTCAATGGAAAATACAGTTTGTGGAAAAATCTGCAAATAAGTTCCAGAATTAAACAGTTTTATAAGCCAGTATGACGCTTTTCCAGCTGAACCACTAAATCATCACTACAAATGTGAATGTCACTTCAAGTAACTCAGCCAGTCATATAGAAAGTGATGTATGGATTAATGAGATTTATGAGGAAAGATTCCATCAGCTGTTGAGTAAGGTGAAAAAGTGATCTCAAAAGCCACAGGTTATTTTAGGATAATGGTATGTAATTTATATTATGGGACCACATAACAATACCACATATATTATCGACAAGAGGACTTCAACATGGTCAAAATAAACACTGAAGCCACTATAAACTAGATACTTAAGATCTGAAGAGGAATTCAGAATTAGGTAAGTACCAAAGTTCCTCTTAGATGGAACAAGGGGAGATCTAGAAATCTCAGAGCAACGTTTTAACATCACATGGAATATGCACAAGCCACCTGATTGGAAAAACCTAGGGTAAGAGCAAAGGAAGGCTCTGAAATTGCATTGCTTTCCTGGACCTCTATGCCTACTTGACATCACAAGTAAGAATTTATTTTAGAATGAGTGTCAAAATTCAAAACCTTCTACTGGACTTAAGGTAGTGTGACCCATATACAATCAGAAAGGAGTGATCATTTTCTTTGTGAAACATAAAGCAAAGCTTTTAAATGTAATTGAATGTTCACTTTGGAAATGGGAATTTCTTCCTCCTGTTTTTTATGTTGGAGGGAATGACCACAGCTGTTTTGTACCTAACATTATATTGCAGTAGATTGTCTAAATATGTTATCAGGAGATAAATCTATCATATATTCTTCCATCTGGTCACATGTTTCTCCATATAAGAAAAAAAAAAAAAAAAAGATGACATCTGGGCTATTTACAAAAAAAAAAAAAATGTTCTAGGTGTTAGACATCTGAAATTTGAGGGCAAGAGGAACAGGCAAGTATTCACAGGCCAGTATTTCATGCTGCTTACTGAGAGAAACAATTTCTCCCTTTCAAGAAAAGTCAATGACACACAGTCTATGAATGATGCTGAGAAAGAACATTTAGACAGGAGTATTTTCCATGTGTGACTCTCATGTCAGTTGCTCTTTATAGGCATCACAGTCAAAGTGACTTCTGCTTTAGAGGAAGAAGAGGTAGAACTTGGAAGTCATCATTAGTAAGTTAAAAATATTGCTGGGATTTATTGCAGGGCCACATAATAATCAACTTATAGGGGAAAGGCCATGAAAGACAATAAAGAAAATAAAAGCTGTGTTTTTAAAGACTTGCAGCACGGAAAATGTGATAGTTCTTTTCAACAGTTAGAACAAATGCCTCAGTCTCAGCCGCCGGGTGTTCTCCTGGAAATTTGTCCCAAACTGCACTTCAAACCACATAACCAAGATGCTCTTTGTTGTAATTTCATAGATCTATGTTTTTTTCATATGAAAAGATTTAAAAAGTTAGTATTAGCAGCAATTATTCATCTCTGAAATAAGACAATATTCACTGAGAATGAAGAAAAAAGGTGGTGTTCTTTAGGAACATTACTGTCAGAGACACAGAGAAATATTTTTGGTTCTATGGAAAAAAACAAATCAATGCTTTATCATTTTCACTACCTCTATGTGAGTTTCCTGCTGACTGCTGCTTTCCTTTTTCTGTTATTACTGAAATACTAAGCAAAGAAGTAAGGAGTGACATCAGGTCAGAGGAAGGACAAAGGAGAAGAATGCAGGTGGTGGTTTCTGGTCTTTTTCTGTTTCTCAGAAAACTATTAAAAGAATACAAAATTTAGATTTACTTTTACTGAAGACTTAATAGGTATTTATAACACAGCAGTTTTTCTTCTATTACCATTAGCAATGATACTTTGTTCATTTATTTGATTGTCTGTAACATTCAGAAATGTTCTGTGGATTCACTGTTGGTGGGATATAATATATCCCACCTGTTATTTATATCTGTGATTGTTTCTAGCATACGTTACAAAAAAATGAAAAAATGTAAAGGTTGCAATTGTCTGAGTTTCAATTTTAGAAATTTTTATAGGTATAAAATCATCTACAATTTTTCAAAGTTTCATAGAAGAATTGTGCACCAAAGAAAAGATGTATTTAGCTTAACTTTAAACATCTGTGATGTATACATCCAGAGCATAGATAATCAGAGAGGCTGTTTTTATGGAAGAAGAAAGAGGAATCAGTTGTTTTTTGGTTGTGATTAAAGTAATCTATTTTAAGTATTTATTTTATAATGAGATGAATTAGATGTTCTAATTATTCTCTATTTATTGTAAAGGGAACCATAGGTGACCAGCTAAGCTCTACAAGTCAGATCTTTAAATTTTATATCAGATGAATTTCAGACTCAATTTCTTGTTTCTCTAGTTTCTAACAGTAATGGAACATTTATTGAACTGAGTGGCTTTGAAAAATATAACTCTGCTGGTTTTCCACAATCCTCTTATACTCATCATTTTACATCAGATATATAACCTGTTTTACTACTCGTAAGATTTCATTTGCAACATCTAATCTACTAGAATCCAAACCACAGTCTTCCCAGATCAAAATGAACATTTTTTTCTCATGACCTTTGAGCAGCATTCATGCCTATGTGGTAGAAACACATCCAGGATACTCATTCCAAAAATTTCCTCCTGTTCTTTTTTTCAGAATGTTTTTGGCTGCCATGTAAAAAGATAAGGATGAGCAGGGAGAGCAAAGTTCCCCCATCCTTATTTTATTTTACACATTCATCAAGCATAAATCTCCCAAATTTACCCTTATCTATTGTTATATTTCCTGTGCGATACTTCATTATATTTCCCTTTTAAGTTCATATTGGACATCATATAAAACTCAGAGTATCCAGACACCTCTCTATGTGCAATATGAGTAATTTTTCTTTGCAACAAAGTAGGTGGCTGCATCTTCAGAGACTAGAAGATAAAACATAGTACTCATAGTGTCTGAGCTGCATTCATGTTGCTGACTCAAAAACTGGTGTTATCCAGTAGTGAGTGCTGTGGGAGTTAAAATATGAATGGAGGATCAAATAATGGAGGATAGCAGAGTAAAATGCAAATCAAAGACTGTATTTCATGGGAAGTAATTTCATAGGACAGAAAATGGCTGCATGCTCTAAATCTGTAATAACAACTTTAAATCCATATGCTGGGCTGAATCTGTGTCTCTCACATATTGCATTAAGACTGAAATTTGAAATACTGAAAGCTTTAAGACTTTCTTTTTTAAAAAGTCAATGTATTTTCTTATATGATAGTTACAATATTAAGGCTTACAAAGGGTTGAGTTGGTGGGATCCTTCTGGAGAAGAGGGACATATATATATTTGATACCTGTCTATAGTTCCTGTATAGCCAGTAAGACTTTATAAAGCTCTTTTTCTATTGTCTATGACCAGAAAATACCCAGAGAGTAAGATCTTTGCAGTTGCCTTAATGTTCTTTGACATTCATAAAATCATCCATGACAAAAAATAGGGGTTAAAAAAAGATGGAAAGAGATACATAGTGTGAAATAACCTGGCTCCTTTAAGAAGTCATAAGTAAGAGAAAAGAGAAGATAAGAAAACCTGTGTCAAGTAGTTATGGAGAACTACAAAGTAATCACGCAAAGTGACTTGATTTTGCTTTGCAATGTCTTCACTGTGATGTTGTATCAATACAAGAGTTCTTTAGGTCATGTCAGGGTGACATGTTGCAATTATTTTGTAGTTCTCTGTGACTTTACTCATTGACTTCATCGTCTCTCCAGCTCTTCACTGTTGAATACCACTCAGTTAGGTATTCAAAGCATGAGATATCTCCTAATATGCTTTAAAATTTGGCACTTCTGTGTATTCCATTATTTTTCAGACCACTCTTACTGAACTAGTCCCGGAATGGATTGCCTTGAAGCTTGAAGGGAAAAAGAAAAAAGATCAGCTCATGTCATATTATATAAATCCATGGACACATGAAAAAGCAGGCAGAGCAGTGTAAAAGTGCTTGAATGGAATTTTGAAAATGTTTTGTGTCAAAGGACAGCTCTAGATTAATTAGAGGCATTCATATGAAAAAAATAGAATTAGTGGCATTAAGCATAATACACTGTTTTTAAGTCTCTTATACTTGTTTTAAATAAAATGGTACTAACAGAAAAAATATTCATGTGAAGCCCATGAAGCAAAGCCCTAGTGATCAGGTTGATCTGTGAGAATCACTTGTATCTCATGAGCATTTAGAAATTAAGAAGTATTTCAGCAACAAAATAAGGTGAAACAGTTCTAAGTGGTGACTGACAATTGAGCCATATGCTCAGCATAATAAGAATAATTCAGGCAGAGTATTTCCTGCCAATGACTCACCCATTCTCTAATTTCAGTGATGATCTTGGTGGGAAACAGAAATTGAGTAACATCCAAACTAACAGATGTCTCTCAAGGTCTTTTCTATCCTTAGCAGATCTATAGTTTGGAGAAAAGTAATCCCTCTGTATCATGGAGAAATATGACACGTAGTCCCATTCTGTTGCATGGGCACAACAAATGGAACAACAAGTAAATATATTTTCTGTCACTAATCAATAATGGTCTTCAAAATTATAATCACTGTTACCCCATCTTCAAAAAGAGAGAAAGATTTAGTTTATCTTTTTCTGCTAATTACCTTCTTAAAACAACACTTTGCTTACATTTTTCCCATCCTAGTAGAAGATGTAATGTAGTCATTGCTGCCATAACATAGGTCTAGCTGGTACAAATGATATCAAGATCAAGATTTCTATTTTTATAATAGCAGAGGTTTATAAATTGATACTTAGACTCCTGAGCAAATATCTTGAATTTCTAAAATATTAAGTAGCAAACTTGTTTTTAAGAAGTTATTAAGTATTATGGTTGATATGACTTAGATAACAGATGTACATATAAATGTTAATAAAAAATCATTGTTAGAGAGGTTTATAACAACTTTATATTTTTTTTTCTAATAGAAATATAGGTTCCTTTACTGAGAAGATAGTGTGTTTTTTAATGTCCAGATGAATTCCATATGGAGAAAAAGTGTAAGTGTCAAAACAGGTTAAGGGTATATATACAGGGTACAGAAACAGCCTCATGTGAGTTAGATGACCTCACACACTGCTCAAATATTGAATTTTGCATATGGAGTAAACAAAAGAAGAGAGAAATTAAATTTCTGGGAGCTACTCACATATGTTCTATTACAGAAATTTTATATCTAATTTATTTTAAAAAACAATAAAAGTTATAAATTATAATAAATGCAATTTTCCAGTAGGCAATCCTTAGCAGGAAAAACTACAGTGCAAATTACAATGAAAAATCCAATCAGCTATGCTTATCCTTCAGTGCAGGTACCTAAATCCTTTTAGCAGTTGTAAAGGTGTTCTACTCATGTAACTGGGAGAATTCAAACCTTAGAACGTGTTGACGATTTTTTTTTTTTTTTATGGTCTTCCACATTTCTCTAAATTTTAATGGGGATGCATAATTAAAAAAGCAATTTTCTTTTCAGTAGTAAATACTCCAGTGAAGCAATCTTCTTACAGTATGTTGTATTATTATTAGAATAGAAATGCAGCAAATCCAGGCCTGTTATCTGCCAAAGTTGGCTTTAAATAGGTCCAAAACTGCCAAGATATATTTAATCAACTAACTTGCCGCAGCTGTTTTTTTTTTTTTTTTTTTTTTTTTTCCTTTATTGTCCACTTTTTTTTTTATTTATCTGAGAAATAGGATTTTGTTTTTGTTTATATACCACAAGCTGGGACAAATTATTATCAAATTTCCTTTACACTGATTCTGAATTTATTCAACTATGATACATGATCAAATGTGTACTTCTAAAATTAATCTTTCATATTTTGTGTCACAACATCTATGACTTTGTTTCATGTGGTAATTAATAAAAGCTCCTGTTAGACACAGAGCATATTCTGAGTGCAGAAATAGAAAATCTGTAAATTGCCTTGTCAAGACTCATAAATTTGCTGCTGTCCAGAGCATGTAGTTCACATGCACTGTTTTCTCTTTGTGTTTTGAAACTTCATGTTTCCTCAAAAAAAAAAAAAAATAGTTATGTAGAACATCCATTGATACAGTAGATGAAAATTTTTTGAGGAAGTCACAGACACCGAGGCATCAGATATGTACAAGGACAAGTGAAATTGGGTACATTCACTCACCTGACTAAACTGGACAACCATGTTGGGTTTAGCATCAATATAACACTTCAGGAGCTCAAGAGAATTTTCACTAATTGTCCTATGAACTTTGCCACCATTCAACCTCTTATATGTGTCACATATACCTAATTACATTCATATGTGACTACTTTAATTCTGCTCCAAACCCACTACTCTGACAGGCAGAAATCATCAGTATGTGAGAAGGCACAGAGGGCATGCTCATTTATTCTGGAAGAATCCCTGTACCAGAAACTTTTTAAGATGTAACATAACTCACTGTGCCAATTATCAGCCCCTGATGGATATTTTTTTGAAAAGAGAACATTCAAGGTAAACTCGTCCTTAACTGGACTTTGGTAATGACAAGAGCACAATTAAGATTGAATAGCAACCATGAAAAACATTGCCACTGAGTGTGAAATTTATATTTTAATTTATGTTTTGATTATTTCACATTCTTCTAATTTCAATGCAAGGTTTCATCATATGAAAATATTAACACTTAATATTTACTCTATGCATGATACCTGGATGCAGGAAAGATAGACAGTGAAGAGCAAATTCTTAGGGGAATATTTTTTACAGCAACTCTATTCATCTAATTTTTACCTCAGACCAATGTAAATGTGAATTAACAACAGTAGTATAAATAGTTGCATGACAATGTAAAACAACTCCCAGTAAAAGAACAACGACATATCAGAGAGGCACCTCAGCCTGATTTCTTTAGGAAATTAATCTTATGTCCCCTATTTATGTAAGTGCCAGTTAGGAAATCAGGATGCCTGGTCCATCCTCTCTTAGCATTCCCTTGCCCGTATTAGGGAGAGCAACCCAGGTGCCTGAGCCAAAGGTTGAAACCAGATACAAATATCCAAGAAATGACAGAGTTGTTGTTCTGTTTCAAACTCCACTGATCTTGTGCAGGGCTGTTCAACAGGAACACCCTACAATCTCAATCAAAACATTTACTTTTTTCTCCTCCCAGGTTCAGCCTGCTTCCCACCCCTATTCCCTCCCAACCAATGGCCAACATATATTTCTCCTTTCCCCATTTCCCACAGTTTTGTAGACTTTATATCTTGATTTGCTATTTATCATATAGTTGCTCAGATAACCTTTATGCTAATACAAAAAAGTTCACAGATTTTCTGAATGCATTAGCTGCTTGTGCAAGCATTGAATGTCCCTTAGGCACCCCACTGCTATTACAAGGTACCTTTTTAGGACTGGAAGGCTGTCTTTATGAAGGACTCATATTCCCCTCTGCACACCATCCAGGAGAGTCTTGAGAAAGACATGGTCATATAGTTAAGATTGCAATGATCATTTCTTTTGGTCTCAGCAGGAATAAATCTTTGGAGTGATTTTGTTTATAGAGTACCTGGAGCTCACCAGTTCTGTAGCACATAGTTTGAGCTCTTTTATACTTAAGTATTTCATATAGCATAGCACTATAAGATTCTTCTACTCTTAAGAGGAAGATTCAGGCAACTCCATAGAGGGATTCATCCCATTCTAAAATAGGTTTCTGAAATCCATAGGAAGAATAGTCCTGTGGAAGCACATTTCTCTCTTCAGGGATTAACTTCAGGTCAGATGCCTACTACTTGCATAGCTAAAGTTTTTTTAAGAAGAAACTTACCCAAAGAATTGGGTTTTTATGTCAGTACAACTGTGTTTATATCAGGACTTCATATTCTGACAATTTCTAAGACATAAGTAATCATAATAGTAAGCATGAATTTGACAGAGGTTGTCAAAAAGAGCGATTAAAATAAAACAATTATATAGGAATAGACAAAAGAAAGGATGCAAAACTCTAAGTAATGGAAAATAACCTTTTGCATGAGCAAGGTTGTTCTTAAAAGTTACAAAAAATATTAAGTTACTCCTCAAGTCTGTTATAATTTCAGCTTGATTAAAAAAACCCATTTTTGATAGTGATGAAACTACAATGTTAAATATCTTACTTTTCCTTTGCAACTTAGAAAATAAGTTTACATCAATGTTGTTTACAAAGAAAAATTATCAATTATTTTAATAAGGTTAGATTTATCTACTTTCCTCAATACTACATAGTAAATCACATTTCATGAGTTATTACTTTGTAGCATTCAATTCAGATTGGTTATTTCTGTCACTATGTTATTGATATTAAAATACAATTTAATGCTTACTGACAACAATGGATTAAGCCATAATTGTTCTATAGTTTGGAGCTGACCTAGATCAGCAAAATTTAAGGATCTATCTAATCTGTAGAAAAGATTCAATTGGAAAAAAAAAAAACTGTGCATATTTGGATTACATTAAAATTTATAACCACAAATTGTACCTGAGTTTTGAAAATTTGAAGTATTTAGTATTTTTTTTCTGCTTTTGCATTATTTTGTAATTGTGATTGGACATCTTTTCATTATTGTATTCTCTCTATGATGGAAAAAAAGTCTGTCAGTTTTTTAATTTACACCTCTATTTGGACTGAAAGAACATTTAAAACATGTAGCATTTCCTACAAAATATGAGGTTCCCATATTTTAGTGAGATTTAATTAAGATATAAATGCTACCTCCTTATATTAATTTACAACAGGTAATTCTCTTTTCTGAGAAGCAGAGGATAATGTAAAACAAAATAACTTGCCATTGCTGATTCTAGTTCCCTAATTCTTTGTCTTGAAACGTATAAATACTAATATGTTTATTAAAGTAGCAGAAACTAGTTTTTAATGATGCTGATAACATAACCATAAATTTTCATGTATCATATTTGCCTGTTGTAATTAGATGGTATTATAAGTCACTTTATTATCTGTACTTA
Organism: Tyto alba; assembly: GCF_018691265.1. Taxonomy (NCBI): domain Eukaryota; kingdom Metazoa; phylum Chordata; class Aves; order Strigiformes; family Tytonidae; genus Tyto; species Tyto alba. The sequence goes on along the minus strand of NW_024881282.1, from coordinate 67,129,548 downwards.
TTTTGGAATAATAATCTAAAGGAAAAGATGCAATCTGAAACTAGTCTGAATGACCTTTCTAAATGCTGTATTAGTTTATGTGCACATGTGATACATTAATTGCATCATATTTTTTTTTTTTTCCTGTAGAAGTTTGTCTTAGAAGTTCATATTTGAAGTAGCTGCAAATAACACTATCTAGGGTGCATCTCATTTGTTCATATCTGCAGAGACATTTCTTCGGACACAATAGTGTGGTGAGACAGCATCTGGTTTTCAAAAGAAGACCTTACCACTTGATTTTGGTAGGTATCTTACCCAATTTAGAGATTCAGAAAAGAAGGGAATTAAAAATGGAATGACTATTGTATGAAGAAAAGGTGTATAAGTTTGTTCTTCTATATTGTATTCTGTCATGCAAGTTTGTTTTGAACTAATGTAGCATTGTGTGCAATTCATATTATGAGTATACTACTGTTACTGTTTTCTGCGCTCCAGATCTGGAGTTTACTGATACCTCAGTAAGCAGCAACATGACAGTATGATGACAGCGAGAGGGGTCTGATGATAGTTTTGTTGCTGATATGCTTAAGAACCCTAGTCATGAATAATGATATATCAACACACTTGAATCTCATCTAGATTGAGGTATCTAAAGTAGAATCTAGATTAGTAGTGTAGTACTGATATTTTAGAGTACACCCAACAGAAAGCAATAGACTATCAATGCAGCTCTGTGCGTCTAAAACCTACTTGTATTATGAGATCCATGTGAATAGTCTATGAATAGTCTAAGAACTACGTATATAAATTTTTTCAGGATAATTAGTCTTATGCTCAAGCATCAATAGTAAATGAATATTCCACTTCATGTAAGGGTTGTGCTTATAAAAATTTGCTTGATGATTTGGCTGGGTTGATGCAACCTTCTGTGTAGAGACACTTTTATTCTGATTTTATTAATTTTTTTGACATTGGTAATAAGTTTTCTTAAACAAAATCAATATTAGGCATTTTTTAGCAACACGCCAGTGCTGTTGCAATGAGTGCAATTTTGATATACAAAGGAGGCTATTTTTTTAAATAAGCATATGCTGTGAATTTATGGATTCAGAAAATTTGACACAAAAACCAAAATATTTCTCTGCACAAATCTGTGGATTTCTGTTCTCATGTGTCTGCTGAGGCTGAAAGGCAGACCCAGAGCACTGTTATGGTTTAACCCAGCCAGCAGCCACACATCACACAACTGATTGCTCAATCTCCCTGGCCCAGGAGATGGGGCAGATAGTTGGAGGGATAAGGGAGACTCTTAGGTTGAGATAAAAACAGTTTAATAATTGAAATAAAATAAAATAATGACAGTAGTAGAAAGTACAAATGAGTAATGCACTATGCAATTGCTCACCATCTCCTGACTGATATCCAGCCTGTTCCCAGTCATTGATCCCAAAAAGCCAAGATCCTGAAACTGCAATCCTGAAATGAGAGAGAACCCCCTCCTTTCCAGCCAACTTTTATCATGATATTACATGATATGGAATATTTCACTGGCCAGTTTGGGTTTGGTGATCTGGCCATGCCCTCTCCGAGCTTCTTGTGTACCTGTGCACAGGCAGGACATGGGGAGTTAGAGAGTCCTTGATCTCTTAGCAACAACTGAAAACATCAGTGTGTTATCAGCATTATTCTGAATCCCATACTGAATCTAAACCACAGCACTATTCTATTCTAGCTACTAAGAAGAAAAATTAACCATATTCCAGCCAAAACCAGGACAAGTACTCATTTAAAACAAAGAGATAATTGTAAATCTTCCACTATAATGGGAGTTGCAGAGGTAGTGAATGATTACTGGAAAAGAAAAATTATCAGTGATAATTAAATGCAGATAAACCAGAGCAACCAAAGTCCACTTTTACCTCATAACCTTTCCCTGACAAGTTCCCTTTCATATTTCTGCTTAAAAACTTTTATTTTTAAATCTTTATTAACCTATTTCAGCACCTTCTATATTAAATGACAAAAAAACTGGCCTAACCCCAAAACACAAAATATTTCATGTATGACCTTGAGTTTGAAAAAAAAGACAGGAGCAAATTCCTGATAATTCCTACAAATATTACTATATAATACATTCTGAGATATTTGATGTTCCATAAGTATAGGTAGCTATCTTCAGATCTGATATTATCAGTGTGGTAGTTGTTTTCACTTCAGTTTCTGATTTTCTTTAAGTAACAGAAAGGATTTTAAAAAATATTAATAAAGGTAAATTGTGGTTCCTTTATCAGCAAATTCTTTCTGTACAAAATCCTATAGATTCCTTTACATGTGTTTTGGCAATATTTTTCCTATCCATTCAAGACAAGGGACTTTCTTTGAAATACTGCCTAACTGTTGCACAATGTCTTAATTTAAAAATTCTTAACACTTTTTTACTTTTATTATTCAATTATCATGTTTTGTAGTTCATTGGCCCTGTTTATCTGAAGATATTTTTAATTCCTGAAGCCTCATTTTATCCCTCAGTTTCTTAATGGACTTTTAATAAGTCTTTATACCTTTCCACTTAAAATTTATTGTGATAATCAAAAACTTCACCTTTGCATCCTGTTTCTCTATATGTTACATTTTGTCTAGTACCAGACTTTCAGAAGAGATGGGAGAATTAGATCCATTAACTTTCTCACTTTTTTTTCTTCTAATTTTGTGCTGATAAAGACATTAGTAAATTATTGTTCCTGTTCTCATCCCTGTCAGGCATGATTTGTTTATTCTCAGCTGGTTCAGTTAAGGTATTATTTTAAGTCAAGCACCGAATATAAAACAAAAATGTAAGTCTTTCTTTTTTGAAAGGGACAACTAGTCACTTCTTGCATGAATAACCGTCAGTATACTTTTCCTTTACAAATTGATCTAGTTGAAGATTTCCCTGTTCATTGCAAGGAGGGGTTGGACTAGATGACCTGTAAAGGTCCTTTCCAAACCAAACTATTCTATGATTCTATGACTTTTCTGGTGTCTGTTCTGCATCAGCACTGAACAGCCACTGATGATAGACATTATAATATCATATCATGTTTACCATCTTATTCATTTATATCTTGGTTCACCTCTTTTTCACAAATATTCTATGTGTGAAGGGCTTAGTATTACACAGTTGAGACTTTTTGGTTCATGGATTTAAATCCACTGTTAGTCTTATCAAGGACACACTGGCTATATATCCTCAGACCATCTCTTATTTCTTGGTCCAGACCTCTTAATCTCACCTTGCAAGTATTTAGGTTTTACACATATGATAGTAGATGCTTTTTCCTGCTAAAGTCCAGCCAATGTTTTTTCAGAAAGGAGTCAAAATACAAATAATGAAGAATAAATGGAAAAAAGCTTCCTTGAAGTATTCCCAGCTGATACCAAGAATAGCTAAATATGTGTCTTTGGTGATGATTAGTAAAACTCTACAATTTTCTGTTATTCCCAGTAGTGTACAGTCTCAGTATTTTCAACATCTATAAACACAGGCCTGAATAAAAAGCATTATTGTAATCCATCCACACTACCTCAGAGATTCCTCTTTGTGGACTTGACACTTTTTATACCTAGCCTGTCAATCAGAATCTAAACCTCAGTACCTCTTGTTTTATGTTTGCATGTCACTGGAAATATCTTTGCCTAAATAGATTGTTGTAGATATGCTCAGATATAAACAGTGTTAACAGATTCTTCATGTTGGTTAAACATGAGACAGTCTAGTAGTTCAAAATGTGATAATTAGCATTGCTCTGGAATGCAGCATTCATTCACAGAGTTATGATAAAACCACAAGGAAATGTGCTGGTTTTGGTAAGGATACCATCTGGTCCCAGCTTTTGCTATTTCTGTGTTTCTTTTCAAGTGCTGACGTTGAAAACATAATAACGTGTTATTAGTTCACTACCCTTCTATGTAATCTCTTTTTTCTGGAGTTTGACCATCGTTTGTACAAAGAGTGGCTCTACCTTTACCCACCATTCAGTGACAGCCTTGATAAATATTACTTTTTTCCTCTATATTTTAATTTAACATCCTCTTTTATTTTCTCCAAAACCAGAAATTATTCCTTCTTAGTTTTACACAACCACTTTAATATGATGTACTGCTTTTGGCTGTGATAGAGTTAATTTTCTTCACAGTAGCTAGTTTGGGGCTATGTTTTGGATTCATTCTGAAAACAGTGTAGCACAGGGATGTTTTCACTACTGCTGAGCAGTGCTTACACAGAGCCAAGGCCTTGTCTGCTCCTCACCCCACCCCACCAGTGAGCAGGCTGGGGGTGCACAAGGAGTTGGGAGGGGACACAGCCAGCACAGTTGACCCCAACTGACCAAAGGAATACTCCATACCATATGATGTCATGCTCATCATATAAAGCTGGGGGAAGGAGAAGGAAAGAGGGGACATTCAGAGTGATGACTTTTGTCTTCCCAAGTCACCATCAACAGTGATGGATCCCAGCTGTCCTGGAGATGGCCGAGCACCTGCCTGCAGGTGGGAAGTGGTGAATGAATTCCTTGTTTTGCTTTGATTGTGTGTGTGGCTTTTGCTTTACCAATTAAACTGTCTTTATCTTAACCCAAGAGTTTTTCTCACTTTTACACTTCTGATTCTCTTCTTCACCCCCACAGGAGTGAGGGGGATGAGCAAGCAGCTGTGTGGTGCTTAGCTGCCCACTGGGGTTAACCCACAACAGGTGATTAACTCTACATTTAGTATATTTCTTCAGAGTTTTTGTTTATTTCCCTCAAAACCAATTTTAAATTTGCTTAGTTTCCTTTCTATATTCTTTCTCTAAGTTTCTTGTCTGAAACCTTATTTTTGATCCACGTTATAGATTTTCTAATGTTGTTTTGCTATGTTTTGTTATATGTTTGGTTTTTTTTTTTTTTTTTTTTTTCCCTTAGGATTTGATAGATGATAGTGCATCATGAGCTTGATCAGATCTAATAACAGTATCCCAGGAGTACATCTACCTATATAGTTATACCACACAGTTTTAGTCTAGTCAATAATATTTGACTATTTTTTTGTGTCTTAATCTAGCAAAATTTCTTATTTTTAATGAAGAAATCTTCATGTCATTTCTTCTGCTTACATTTTCTCTGAGTTCTTGAATCACTCTCATCCCTTCAAAGATTTTAGGAAAAACACTGCTTTTTAATTTTAAAGTACTGATCTCTACACATTCTGGGGTTGTTTTGAAAGAAAGCTTGAGATTCACACTCTGTGAACACAGACATTGCCTGGGGCAAAATTTTCAGTGTAGATTGATTGCTTGAGTTTTAATTTCTTCACTTTTCTTTTTTCTGAGTACATTACCGTATCTCTAGTTTCCTTTTTTTCGCTTGCATTAGTATCCCCATATTTGCATAAATCCATCTATAAAGCATAGGATTTTGTCTGTGTTCATCTTTCAATCAAAGTAAGTTATCTAGAGAAAACACCTTAGTTTTTATTTATCGTCTATCAAGATCTTCATGATGATGCTTGCTATCTGTTTGAATACGGAAAATAAATGAAAAGGCATTCTACCTTCCAGTCCATCTGACTAATTATATTAATGGTTATGTTATTTTTCTATGCAATCTCTGTAGGGGTTTTATTGTAGACCATAAAATATTCTCTGAAAAGATAACAAAGAAAAAGAACAAACCACTAAACATTTAAACAAAATAACATAAAATGGGGAAAACAAAAGTAATAGACAATTACTACAACCTTAGGATGGGTTTTAGTTTCTTCTGAATGAAAACTACCAAGATGCATAAAATTGTTCTTTGATTATTCTTTTCTTCTCAAAACCATGATGACCTTGTATTTAAAAATTTGAAAAGCATCATGTCATGTATTTTGAATATAATCCACTTTACGTTTACAGTGAAAAGCAAACTAAGAGACTGGTGATTCTCAATAAGTATTGTAAATATTTCTAAAATAAAAACTAAGAATTGAAGAACTTGTGGACCCAGGTCATGGATATCTATAATGATCAAGAGGATTTTAGGCATTAGGAAAGGTATTTAGAACCAGGATAGATTATTGGAAGAGGAAAGTTGGTAAATGTGGTAATGATGAGGGCAGAGATGAGAAACTGAACAGCAAGGGGGACTGAACAGCTGCAGTGGATCCTGAGGACGAGAATGGACTTCTTTTCGTGAAGAAGAACCAGGTAGAAGATGGAGCAGGACCTATGAGTGGACGCACACAGGAAAGGAACAGAAGCATCCTAGGTGAGCCTGGTCTGTTGGTCCTAGTGGCAATGTCAATGTTTCTAACACCAGCATAGATCAACATCAAAACAGGGAGAATGGGGATTTTAGAGGAGAAAACATCAAGCTCAGATTTGACCATATTATGTTTAAACTGGGGAGAGAACAGTATCATATTTTCTGATTAAAACAATATAAGGATACCAAAGGCTATACAGTGGTCATGCAGGAACACTGCAGGTAGAGAAGAAGGTATGGGTGGTCAGTACAATAAACCGTTTCATGAGGCAGAGACCACATTTTGGTTATGCTAATATATTTTGCCTAATACACTCACCTGTGATGGAAGGCATAACACTATCACAGAATCAATTAAAATATCTATTTAAAATAAAATTAATTTAAATAAAAAAACCTTACACTTATTCAAAATTAGTTTAAAAAGCCTTACACTTATTTCAAATGTATTAGAGAAACTAAAATTGTTTCTTGTAGCCTGTAGTAAAGTCATTAAAGAATGTCCTCACAGTTACAGCCTAGTGATTTTGTGGAAGATTTTAAATATATTAATTTATTTTCTCCGTTTATAAATTTGTTCTAAGAATGCAGTAATGTCATTTGTGGTACTATTATCACCGTTTACTACAATATTTTATAAGATAACAAAATGCTGTATCAAAATGCCAATAGATCACTACCTATGCACTCATGCTATAAATAAATAGCAATGTTCTACAAACATTTCTTTTAGTTTTCTGCATCCTCTGTAAATCTTAGAAGACATACCAGGACTCATGCTATCACTAAAAGCTCTAATCAGGGGAAAACTTTTGAGACAAGCAGATAGCAATTTTGTTGATGATTTTGTGGACTTTGTTCTTTTCATTCTTTCTGCCTAAAGAGAATTCATATAACTTTATTTCAATTTCTCAAAAGCGTTTCATAAAAAATCCATTCTTGATAAAAGATGTATTTTTCTACCATGTAATAAGCATCTGCCAAGATCCTAGATAGATGTAGACCTTTATTCTGATGTGACCTCTTTATTATCTGGTAAAACTGTGTGTGTCACTGTTAAATGATCAGAAAAAATGCCTTATTTGTGACTGTGTAATACTCCCTGTATGTAAAAATCTTACAACAGCTAAAAGTGTCATAGTTTTAAACCAAAGTAGCAGTGAGGAAAATAAATGGATGAAGATACCACAACACTTCAATTGCAGGTCTACACAATTTTACAAATTGCAAGACTTACCTGTCCTGTGGGAGATATGTTGCACTCCAGAAGTTGTGCAGGTTAGTGCAATGGTTTCTCATCTGAATTCCCTGGCCCACAGGAGATGAGAAGGTTTCCAGGAGAAAAGTTTGGTATGTCATCACAGCTCTTCCAGCCATGCGGTGCTTAGTGCAGGGTCAGGGCTTTAGGTTACTCTGGTGTCTTCTGTTCTTTGTTTCTCTCTTCTCCAGTCCCCAGGGACTCTCAGGCTTCCCTCCCTGATACCTCTCTCAGATACCCCTGAAATCTCTCAGCATGTGACTCTGGACAACCTCAGTTACAGGACTGGGCAGAGAATAAGTTATTCTTGACTGACCTGTGGTGCCTGACGTGGCTCCTGCCATTTCTGGAGCTCACAGTTTGCTCTTCTGGAAACTTCCTGGCAAGTTTGCAATGTTCCCAGTGATCAGCTGGTTGTTTACACCTAAAACATTCCTCCCTTCCTCCGTAGGGATAACTGCAGTTCATATGCTTAACACTATTATCAACTAAGCCCAACCCATGACAAATGCCACGTTAAGTTCTCAACCCATAAAAAAGTTATTCTTGTGAATGTTACTGACTTCAGCCATGCATCTGCATCTATGTGAAGGACTTTACCCTAGAAAATATACTAATTTTTGAATGACAGCATAAAGGAAATTTAAGAAAATAAAGGAATATCTCAGTGTTTTATTATTAATGATGAGGAATCTCAAAACCTGGAGAATGTGCAGATAGATTTCCAGGTGTTTAATAAATATGTATCAAATCACTCATTGCTTTGAGGTTCTTATAGGTCACTCATAACAATCTCAGACCCTGAGCACAAACTTCAGGATGAAAATCCAGTAGATTTTCATGTCATACTTTTCATTTTCTGACTTCGAAGATAAAAACTTAACAGCTTTCTCCTGCTAGAAATTATTACAACCAATTGGCCTGTACAGGTTTTGTTGATTATAAATCAGTACTTTGTTTTCTCAATTACACTTGAGAAGAAATAGTATAGCCATGGTTTTGCCTCTGTAGTGCTAACAAGAATAAAAAAGAAGTAATGATTTGTTCCTGCCACTTAAGTCATAAGAGGTCATTTTAAGTACCTTGATCTTAACAGAACTGCAGTTAAGACATCAAGCTATGGTGCATCAGTTACAAAGTCTGATTTTGGAGGTTGCAAACAGAATTTAGGAGGGTTCAAACCTGTCTATAGAATGTGTTTTCCTAATACTTTTTATGCAGGTAGGAAAAATTTCAAAGCTGTGTAAAATAGTTCTTTTAATTATTTGAAGAAGAAATGAAAGAACATTTGAGTAATACAGAACAACACTGAACATTGATAAAAGTCAAGGCTGGATGAACAGGTATTCATTTGCAGCAAGTGTGTATTTCTGTAGTTTTTTTCTTTCTTTCTTATTTTACTTGCTGCTCAATATTTGCTTTCAATTATTGCTGCCTTCAGGAGATGAGCTTTTCCATGCCAATAGCTTTGCTGGAACAAATTGAATATTCAGTGTTGAGGGTAAGAAATGGTTTGACCCAACACTTTTTTCTCTTCTGAGGCTTCAGAGGAGTAAACTAGAGCAGCAAAATACAAGAAGAAAATCTGCTCTGATCAACATTTGGAATCTATCTAGAGGAATAGATGTCTCTCTTCTGTAATAATGAACTATGTGTGTAATTGTCAAATAGTAATTGATTTTTGCTTAAAGGATTGAAAAATTAAACATGCATACAAAATAGGTGATAAACCCAAATTACAGAGGAAGCCCATGATAGAGACTTGAATTGAATCCAAGCCTTGGGCCTAGTACAATAGCTTACTTGCACAAATGAAGTGAATGACAATAGTGCTTGGTTTCTTTACTTCAGTACTCTTATTTTCTTCCTGTCTTCCCACACTAGAAGTCATGAATAATTCATTTTCCGTGTATAATATAGATAAACATATATATAATATAGGGAAACAAATACCTGATCATAATTGAGTAGACAGAGATCTCTTATTTTGTACCAGCACATTTCTGGTGTCTATTAACAAAATGTAGGTAAGTAAAGATATATTTCCATAGTCTATATTAAAGATTTCATTATAGAAAGCATGGTTCTATGTCTGTTTTATTTTATTTTATATTTTATTTTATATTTTATTTAATTTTATTTTATACTTTATTTTATTTTATTATATAAGGGTATCTTATAACTTAGGATTTATTGCATTTAGATGGTCTTTTTTCACACCGGTTCCTTCAGGTCTCAGCTTCAAGGCAAGGTGCAAATTAACACAAATTATTAATTATAATTATAACTGTTATTAATGCAAATAATGGGTCTGTATTACATTTATAAAATCAGGTTTGGGAATATGTGGATTATTGAGGTTATTGCATGCATAATGACATAAAGTGATCATGAAACCAAGTTAGATGTAGCTGATTTGTTTCACTGTATTAAAGCTGAAGTATTACAACCGAGACAAATATATATGATACTTCTGGCGATGGAAAGTGAGTTTCTTTGCCAGCATTAATCAAATTTTAGTCACAACCTTTTATAAACTAGCATCTTTGTATACCGTCCAAACAATTTGTATTTTTCTGTTGGCAATATTTTCTCAATAAATTAATGTTATATAACATCCAAGGTGATGTGAAATTATTGGCTATAGCCTGTTGAATTACAGCTCTATTATTTGGTATAGCTTATTAAAGATTAATAACGGAAGCATTTTCTCTTAGACCACAGTTCAGTGGTTAAATCATGCCAACAAAAATGTGGTTTTAAGTAAAGCTAATGTACTACTTCACATATATTTTCAATTCAGAGCATGTTCTTGAACAAAAGGTGAGTTAATTATTCATGTGATCCTGTTGTGAGACTACTGTTCTCTATCATAGAGATGAACTAGTTCATGCTTTTTAAGAGCAGATTCATTTAGTGTGAGATTTTCCTGATTGTCTATTTGTTTTTCACTTACTAACACAAGCTAAATTCTGAAGCAGATTTCTGATTCATGAACTTCTATAAAGTCCAAGACTATGACCGTACAAATTCATCCCAACAACCTTTAGTTCAGATTATTATATATATATGCATACAGAAAGTTCCTGAGCTGTTAAGAATTAATTCAGTCTGTACTACTTTTAAAGTGCAGTAATATACAGGCAGCTGACTCATCATGGTTGCTCAATAATAATATTATATTCAATTAGAACTCTGATGCTTTCTAATTAAATATTTGCTAACTACATGATCCAGCTATTGTGTTCACTGGAACACAGTAGATCTTGGCTCCATTTTAAAGATTTAATGGAGAGGTATATAAACTATTAATCTATTTCTCAGAATCACAACGCTGTAGCAATTAGTACTTTTTCAGGTGGAAAAGAGCTGTTTCCTTTCACTGCAAATCCCTTTCTTACAATTTTGTGGTTTACAGAGAATATTGCACACAGGTGTCACAGGTATGTCTGCCAAGATTTAGGTACTTCAGAATATGCACATGTGCTTTTTATATGGATTGCTACTTGTGACCATGATAATAATTTTCACTCCCACCTTTTGAGAGAGTCTTGATTCCAGGCTTCCTGCTTGCACCCTTGGAATACATAGCCTGAGTTTGCAATGGATTGCCGGTTGCTGATTCCCACATTTCAGAAGACACTCCTGTTCCCACCATACATTGTCACCTGATATCAACTGACATGCATGTTGTTCAGTAGAGCAGTCCTGGAACTGTGGAGATGATGGAGGAGAGTTCTTGTGTTCAATTCATCAAATGTTTCTAAATAGCTTCTTATACGTATAAATTACTAAAAATATATGTGACTATTTTGCATGAAACTACATCCGTTCTTTCATCCAGAGCTCAAACACAATGACCATGTCTAGTCCACAGTGTTTTCTTTGAACAGCCAACTACTAAAAATGTATGAGGGATGGAGAGAGAATGCAGAGAAACATGAATGTGTTGAAAAAAGTATGTGAGAAAAAATATGCTACTACCTCTAAAAAGGTGGCTATTTCCATGATGACTTTAGGGTAATATGGCTATACCTCCTCTGTATTATTAGGCAGAACATGAAAGGAGAACATTTCTTTTGCATTCTTCGAAGACTGAGAAAGGGTTTAATCTAAGACATAACTCTTAAAAGGTGGAAGACACCTTTAAGCTGAATCAACCACAGTTTCTTCTAGTGTCTCCTGTTGTATCACATCCTTGACCCTGTGAGACCTTGTATGGCTTCACTCTTCATCTGTCCTTAAAGTATAAACGGTAGTATGAATAATACTCTGTATGAGTCAGACTTAAGTTTCAGGTTAGAAACAAGGCAATATCATTGTTAATAGTATAGCGATAGCTATGTAAGCAGCCATAACATAAGAAAAAAGCCTGCAAAATGCAGGAATGCTTAAAATTACAGAAAATATTACATTGCTATTTGTTGGTTTGTGGTAACAGTTTCCAGATCCATGATTTCCTTACTAATTCTGTCTCCTAACCACTTAACTGCTGCTGAGATCCTATTTTTTAGAGTTTATTTTGAATCTTCAGTGTTGGATTGCAATAATTTTGTTACTCCCTTTACTACCAAAATCCTTTTTCCCACTGCAAGTTGTTGTACCAGGGGAGGACTGGAAATAACAGAGATGTAGGATAGCTCATAGGAAGTCAACTCCTCATGCAACAAGGCCAGCCTTTCCTGGGAATTTCTGTCTGAGTCCACTTTGATCCTTAATTTAGGGGCTTTCATTGTTTCATTCTTACATCAATATAGCCCCAGTAGTGTATCTACAGACAATGAAAGTACCATTAAGAACAGAGACAAAAATTCATACTGCACAATATTTTTCTCCTGTTCTGGAGTTTGTTTCAGTTTTTAAACATTTTTTTTTCCCAAAATTATATACTAATTTAAAACAAAATAACCCCTTAACTTTGTAGAACAATAATCACAGAGTCGTGTCATCATGGAATCACAAAATGGTTTGAGTTTGAAGGGACCATTAAATACCAACTAGCCCAATCCCCCTGTCATGGGCAGGGACATCTTTCACTACATCAGGTTGATCAAATCCCCATCCAACCTGGCCTTGAACACTTCCAGGGACAGGGCAGGTGCAACCTCTCTGCACAACCTGTTCCAGTGGCTCACCACCCTTAAATTTGGATTAAATGCAGATTTAATGTAGTGGGAAAATTATTACCGATAACAAAGGCATAGCTTCAAATATTCACCTAGTACACCAATAAGCTCAGCTGAGATTTGCATGACCTACAGTCTACTTAGCTTAAGAAAACCAAGGACAGTGTTTGTCTAATGGAGAAAAAACATAAAAAGCAGAGGGGATATTCTTCCATCCTTATATTCCAAACAAGATACCTAGATGTTCCAGTCTGCACTGTTAGAACAGTCTGAGAAGTTCACATCTATCACAGTACCAGGATGTGCATGATCATTGTCATACTTTAACTGAATATTAGAAAAAAAAATTAGTATTAGACTAGCCTACTGATAAAGGGTCCTGGATGAGAATAAAAAAATCTACATTTTTTTTTTTTAATATATACTTTTTTTCTCATTGATCATCTAGTTAATAGTTGGTTGGCATAAAATTTAAACATATCTTTGTGATCCCAATACTGGAAATAAGTGAGAAATTTCTATTAAAGAACTAAGAAAAAAAAAAAAAAAACAAAAAAAAACAAAAAAAACAAACCAACCAAACAAAAAGCCTTTCTAATATAACCATCTAACCATTAGCATCACAAAATCAATTATATACTCAGAGTAGGAGGCAGAAAAGGTGGTGACTTTTACTTGTGTTATAAGGGCAAACATTCTATTAAAAAGATATTTATTTTGATTCAACTAAAATGTTATAAGCAATTCTGGCATAGTGAGGAAAAGAAAATACAAGAAATACAAGAAATTTAAAAACAGAGAAGACAAGAAATTGGTTCAGAAAATAGACAAGGAAGAAGAATATATTTTTTTATCTGCAATTTTCACCTCCTCCCTTCAGTAAACCTAATCTTAATGAAATGAACAGAGTATGAAGCTATAGCAAGTTTGTAAGCAAGATACATATTTCTGCAGGAAACATATTTTGGCCGGCAGTCACACCACCTAATTTCAGGTACTTTCCATTGGTGTGACAAACTCAAAAGCTCTTCTCTTATTTTATTCAATTCTTATGAGTGGATAAAGAGGGTCCTATAGGAGTTCAGACAATATCCCAAGTCTGGAGGACATTTTTCAATAATCAGCAAGTTACAGATGCTCAAAGCACAGACATTAATATTAGAAGCCTACATATAGGGGATGTGAACACCCTTTTCCATATATTAGAGGTATTTTCATGATGAAGCAAGCAGGTAACATGTTTATAGGAATTATCATCATTTTATCATCTCGGCTTTTTCAGTGTAAAATTAATGTAAAACAGGTATAGCCTTTTGACATTCTTAAGAAATTGATACACTCAGGAAAAATCCAGTTTCTGTCTTTTATCTTAGTCATCCCAACTGCAATTGCGGGGTCATAACACTACCTCTGAAGCACAAAATATTATACATCTTTCTACTATCTGGACTTTCAATCATATAATGTATTTTTAAAAATTAACCAACCAAACAAAATTCTCATATTATAGAGTCAGAGGTTTGGTATCACACATATGACCAGATTTTGGAGCCTATGAGAGGTTTTTAATGGGTAGTAAATACCTGCAATGATAAACCCTGATGTGGAAAAGGCACAATCTCATGCCTTAGTAAAATTCTATGATTCTATCCACAAATCAATAAACATGGAATAATGTTCTTCAGATCAGCTACTTGTATTTCTACAGTAGTTAAAGCAATGACAGGAAATAGAAGAAGTATATGGAGTAATGTTTGCTTTAGCGTATTGAATTTCCTGCCTGATAGAGCTTGAAATTATATATGCACAAGTTCCTTCTATGTTCCAGGGAACAAAACTGCAAGGGAGCAAATATATTGACATTACGGATAAATAAGTAAATACACAAACATACATATACAGAATAACATTGGATATGTCACTCGCTGTCTGTTTTGTAGTTACAGATAGCATGTTCCCATGTGTTAGCAATTTGATATATAATTGAAATGAATACTTGTGACTGCTCTCATCTCAGTCTGTGGTGAGACTAAAAGCTGTCTGTCAGGAGAAATAGATCTACTAATGAAAAGGGGCCAGAGAAGACTACTTAATGCAGAGCAGCAAAATTGGCTGTAGAAAAACCTGCTGTTCCCTCCTGGACAGACTCTTCAAGCTTCACTCAAGATGAGAAATACTTGCTCACCTAAGTGAGTCTATCAAAGTCTATGCAGGCAGTTGTGCAGGGCCTTGAAATCAACAATCCCGGAGACTTAAACTTAACAGAGTAGTAAAAATTTGCCAGCAAGAGGATTTAGAGAGTCAGAAGTAAAAGTCAGCAGGCAAGGAAGATAATGTTGGCTACAGCTTTATAGATAGACTACCAAGCTGATCTGAATAGCTGGCTAATACTCAGGCAGGAAGAGTTGCTTCTGCTAGGAAGATGAATTGATTACATACCAAAGATGTATTCCCTGCATACATAGTCTTGTTTATTTAGAACAGGAATATGAACCCAGTTAGTCTTTTCCCAGCTGCAACTGAAATAAAAGAGGACAGGATTTCTTTGCTCCACAAGCTGAGAGGCAGAGAACTGTTTACCCAAAAAGCTTTGCACCTTTGAACACTGACATTTTCAGTTATTTCTTCAGGTCTTTTCCAGCTTCCTGCATCTAAATCCCATCTTTTTTCCATACAAATGCTAATGCCCACACCTTTAAACAGGCGAGTATCACACTCAGTCAGGTTCATAGGTATATAGAGGCAATATTTAGAGCATTAAAATTGACACAGATTATGCCACATCAACTGTATAAAACTAAGCAGGTGGTACAGTGAGCAGTATGAGATATATGCTGACTATTCATTAAGAAAGGAACTTTTAAAAGCAGGATGCTTAGCCCTAATTTACCTAGAAGTGGTGACATAAATTTTTATATTTGTCACATGTTCACACTATATTAAAAATTAAGACAACTAGAATTGACATAAATTAATCTATTTATATGTCCAAAGCCTGTGTTCAGATTAACTCTGGTCTTCTATTTGGATGATTGTGCCATTGCTTCCAGCTATCTTTGATACATAAAAAGACTTAATTGTTGCTTTCATTCAGCCTGAAACTGTGTTTGACAAACCCATTAGCTTCAACAAGCTGTGTGACTGTCTTTTGGACACTGACTTACTTGTTGTCAGCAATTAAGACACTCAAAATGTACCTGACTAAGCCAAAACCCCAAGAGTTTCATAAGGTGAAAAAAAAGAAGGTCCTGAGATTTTTTTTTTTTTCTGCAATAAGACTTAGAATTTCTTGAAAAAGTAATCAATCTAAAATAAATAAAATCTGTGCTCTTTCACTCCAGAAAGTTACTACTCTATTGTTAAACACCTGATTTGAACAGAGGAATCTAGTGTATCTCTGTACTCTTTCATCTCCCTCAGTTAAGTGAACCTTTCCCATTATCATTGAATTTGTATTCATTTTTTTCAAGTTCTATTTGGTAGAAATAGTTACACACTTATTAGGTTAGAGAAAGAAACAGGAAAACTGATGATAAAGTCCCTTGCTTGGGCTACATACCTGCATTCATGTGTTTGCTCAGAATGAATACACAATCCATAGATTAATTCTGCTGTTTCTCTGTCAGTTTGAGCAGACCTAATTAATGACTTAGACACAGAATCTTCCCTTTTGAAAATTTTAAATCAAATATAGTCAACCATAAATTTGTTTCCTCTTTAAAAATTTTAACTAGATTTATAACCATTGCACAAGAATTATATGAGAACTAGACAGAAAAAATCAACTGAGAAGGAATAGCAACAATGATTCATCAAATTAAGATTTGTGAAAAGATTATAAAACTCAGGTAGAACCTCTTAGTAAAAGGAAAGAAATAAAAATTTCTGCATCATAATTCTTAGCATCATATAGTAGGTGTGTTAATAGATAAGATTAATGTATACCTAATTTCTTTCCACTGAAAGATTATTTATCACTGACCAGAAAGGGACTATGGGGTAACTAACATGGATAGACATCCCTATGTAAGGTAAGTACCACCTGAATTGTCTACAATCTAGAGAGATTTACCCTTAAAACATGAATGACAGTGAAGGTTACTTTGGTTGTCTGTGGGTAAAAAAACCTGGGAGACAAATTCTGATATGGAGAAAAAGATTATGTGTGTGAAGAAAAGAGAGATTAGAGTCTAAGCCAGTACACCTAATTAATTATTACTATAAGGGTAACAGTGATGAAGTGAAATAAAAAGGATTGTTCTGTTTATAATGAACTTGACTTGTTTACAGATCAGCTTAAGCATGACATTAATATAAAAAGCTAAAGGAGTAAAGAAATATAACTGACATAGAGGAAATAGTTTACTTTCATGTTTGTGTTTAAACCCTATAGATATACCTAGACACATATTGCTGTAGTGCAAATCCTTTTGTAGCTATGTTGATGTTACCCAAAAAACAGATTTGTGCCCGGCATGAAATAAAGCAATCTTAACAAGCTCAGGAGGGATATCATGTTTATTCAGGCCTGGGTGCTTGGTGGACTTTTCCACAAATCAAGCACCTCAACAGCAGGCTTTTGTGCTTCTTTTGTACACAAAAACCAGAGGTTAGTACTTATCCAAACATGCTTATTAGATACTGATAGTTTAGTGATTAGCATACAATTATAATACGGCTTACATAATGCTTCTACTACTGTGCATGCTCAGGGTAAGGGCCTTAACCTGGACAGGGGTCTTTTGGCCTGTGGATGTTTTTTATTATTATAATGAAGGTAGTTCACTTTAAGGACACTGCAAAGTTAGTCTCATTGCCAAGTTACTTAATTGAATAGTCACTTTGCTGGGTTGTCAAATAACTCATCCTCAATCATTCTCTTTATGGTCCAGCATGTTCTTCTTACTGACTAAGGTTTGGAGATCAAAGTCTATCCTATATGAATTTCTTATTGCTAATCAAAGTCATCTTGATCCCGTTTTATATTCTCACTTGACCAAGTTTCAAACCTCATAATTGTCCCCATACGTGCGGTAACTATAGCTACTAACACAATTATTAACCATGGCTACTAGCAAATGTGAAGTATACTGTATCACTGGGAGTAAGGTTCTTTTCTTTCTCTCTTTCCTGCTGTGTAAATCAAGTTTTTAAATCATGTTAAAGTCTTTTTGGAAAATATTAAAATATTTTCAGTGTTAAGAACAAATGTCAAAATAAATACTTGGCTACAGTACATCCAACACAAAATTAAGGGCTCTTAAAGTCTTATATTGGATAAACTGTGTAAGAATGCCATAAATAACACTTTTTTCAGGGCTTCAAAACTGTTTTCATAATTCCTTATTGATTTTTATTTATTTATTTATTTTTAGTGAATAGGGCCTGGTATGTATAGTATTTAAAGCTTCACTCTTAACATTAAAAAACCAGGCAGTTTTCCAAACTCACTGAAGTAAGAACCATCAAAACATTTAGAAGGCACTAACTGAAGCAACCTGAGAAAATTGGCAATAAGATGTAAATAAAATTTACAAAGCCATTGTGTTTGGAAAATGTTAACTGTTCTGTAGAACACACAACGGAGTAAAAATAGTTCAGCAATTGAAATAATTGCTTGTAATGAACAGTAATAATCACATAACAACTACCAATAATCTACATTCTGCAATATCTGCAATATTAACAGATTAATAATTACTAAACTATGGTGCTGAAAAATTTAAATCAATAGCTTTTGCAGGTTTCATTTTAAAATAAAGACATATGTAAAGATGGAAGGAAATGATGAGAACATAAAAATAATTTACTGGCCTTGGGGGAGGTTATATCACAATTGGCAGGCTTCCCTTTCTTCCACTAAATCAAAAAACCCCAGTGATTTCCATACAGAATCCTAAGGCAACCTGCATAGCAAAATTTCCTTTAAAATCAAGTTTGTACTGAGTTAAAGACAATTGGTCAGGCATTTTGTGTCATCACTGGATGAACAAGTCTATCTGTTAGCCAGAGGGTGATAAGCATTGAAAACACATTATCACATTGTCACATTATCAGTAGAATTTGTAGAAATAATTATTGCATTTATTGTAAAACATGTAATCAGTGTTTGGTTACAAAGAATGATGAGGATAGTATCGGAAAAAATTCCCATTTTTCTTATAAGCTGAATTTGGTGACTGAGGAGATAAGGACAATTTTTTTTATTGTATTTTGTATTTTGGCACAGGGTCATGGTTTATGTCTATTTCTATCAGAACACCACGTATATTTCATGAATGTCACAAAAAAGCAGTGGATATAACAGCTTCAAAAAGGAAAGATATCTACAACTCTGTTTAAAGTCTTGATGAAATAAAACTATAAATATCTTCTGTTCATTCTGTACATGGTAGCTTCAAAGTTGAAATAACAGTAATAAAAAGAGATAGAATCTATAACTTTCCACTCTGTTTTATAAATAAAGCTTTTTGGCCATACTTACTTTCCCATATTATTCAATTTAAGTGAATGCTTGAAGAATTGAAGTTCTCTAGCAAACATGGTTAGTAGGAAAGTAACTCTAAATGTCATGTACATGAGAAATTATATAGTAAAAGCACACACAGAAGCAGTCATGAACCATAGTAATGGCATGAGCACCAGAAACAAATGATACAGTGTGATTCCAGCTGATCAGTCACAGCAAAACAATAACCTTAAAAAAAAGTCTAGAGTTCTGAATTCTTGAATTTTTTAAACAGCCATAAAGATAAACCACAAAGAATTCAAAACACTAAAATCATTTGTGAAAGCCTACAAGATCTAGTGCACATTAAATAATAAGGCTAATAAGGCATGCAAATCTAGTAAATTTACCAAGCAGCACTTTAGTGGTGGTCCTTTGTGGTCTTTCTCAGCACATTTACATCTGGGAGTAGATAAATTGTGACAGATTAAACAGTTGGCTGTGGAAGAAGTCACAGTATCAACATCTGACCCGTTGCAGGAAAGAGATATCCCCAAATCCCAAGTCTAATGGGGACTAAAGTGATTTGGTTTTGTCTTTTCCATTTCCCTTTGTTGTAGCCACCATATTGTGACATGGTTCCAAATAGTTCATACTGACAACCAGTGGAAGAATCAAATCACTCTCTTTAGTGGACAAAATTATTCATGTCAGCCAGTGGTTGATTTGTGAGGACATAACTGCAACTGTTTTGCAGATAAACTTTAGAGAACTGGCACTCTTTATTTTTTTTTTTTTAAACTTTCATAAGAGAGAAATTTAAAATATAAGCACCAATACATGTGCATGCACATGCACATATAGAATGGTATTTATGTTAGAATTTTTGCTTCTAAGTAGTGGCTTCTGATCAGTAGATCTATCAGTCCATAGTATATAAGAAATGGAGAGAAATAACAACTCCTATGATATGACTAAGAAACACCTAATCCACTCTGGCTGTAAATGATGTATTAAGTATGATCTTAGAAGAAGCCAGCTGTATCTGTTTAAATAAATTAAAACTGTAAGAGCCAAAGATGATGAACAATATTGTCTCTAGAAATTAATGTTAAGTCAATAAGAAACATACACAGAAGACATCAAAGAACTAAAGCAGCACATGGAAATTTATCAGCAATTTATATTCTGTTTTCCTGACTCTTACACCTTTCTCACAGTGAGTAGGATTCTTGTGTAAAAACTCATGAGAGTGCTTATGGAAGAAAGATGCTGTTCAATGTGATTAGGTGGCTCTTAAAAATAATTGATGTCAATAGGACAATAATCATCCTGTTAACTAACTTCAGTTGGCACTAATCAGTAACTTCCAATTAAAATCAAAACAGTAATTTATATATCAGCAGTTATAAAATTATTGCTTGAAACAAATGATAAAACATTTAGGTAATTATTTATCATATGAAAAAGTAAATAAATCTTACAAAATAAAATTTAGAAACTTTTATATGATCTATTTCCTCTGATCTCTAAGCTTTCCTCTACAAGTATCATTTTGGATTTCCCAATATATTCTACAAACAAGGAAATGAAAGAGTAAGAGAATGATGGCAACATTCCTTGAAATAGCATTTAATAGAATGTTAAACATGTGGTTTGGTAGGAAGTGATCATGCAGGTTGTTGGAGGTGTAATATATACCTTTGCAAAAGAAGAAATCATGTTTTATTTCAGAGTATCTTGAGTGTCCCAGTGAAGTAATCTGTTGTTCACATGGTTACATTAAGTGTATCTTAGATGCTTTATTGAATATTTTTACTTTGTTTTTATGGCACAATTTAATATTTGGTGTCCCCATAACACTTCAAGCATTTTGAAGACAACTATCATGTATATCACGTATTTTTACAGTCCTTTCTACTTCAATAATTTCATTATGGACAAATAATTGAGTATATTAGAAGAATACTGTTTGGTGGATCAGACAAAAGTAAATACTTGTATTTATATTTTTATCAGTTTTATATTTTATAGTCAGAAATAATTACCATCAGATATACTGAATTAATTTTCCCTATCCAAGGATTAGGTGTTTAAGTACACTAAATCTTCCCTTGCTCTCTGACATTTAAGGAAATTGACCAAATATTAATTGGCATTTTAATGTGCAACCAGATAAACTCTATCCATTACCAGCCTGCATAATATGTTTGGTTTCACACAAGATACACATCCCTTCTAATTCTTCAGAAATTTGAACAGTAGTGTTTTGAGACCAAATCTCATGATGCCAGTGTTTTTTTAAACAAAACAATGACTTAACCTCTATGCTTGGATTCCTTTCAGCTCCCTCAAAAATACTTCAGTTAAAACATTGTATTAGTCAGTAAGTGGCTTGAAATATCAACAAACACTAATTTTAAAGTGCTTTAAAATATATTCAAACAAAAATGAAAAATTAGTTATAATTTATAGCTCATAGATTTTAATATATATTTTATAGACTAGACTCTCACTGGGGCCATTGGCAACTAAAAACCTCATTAGACACTGAATATGACCCCTAGGAACACTGGTAGTCACAGAGACAGAGCAAGCTGATTTCTATCTGTTTCCACCTGTAAAATCCATTGAATATGCAAGTTGCTACAACTGCAGATGTGTGTGACAGCCTTTGTTTCTACACTGTTAGGTGCTTCAAAGGCTGATCTCTTTCTTCTAGGCCAAGAGGTGCAGGAAGTGAGAGTATTATTATTTCACAAACATTACGTCAAAAGAGACAGTCATCATCTCAGCCAGAAGCCACTAAGCTTTTCATTCTCGTATAGTGGAAGCTAAACTGATTAATAATTACAGAATGACTCATTCTGCTCTAGTTTCCAATGCCTGGGTACTCAGATCATTTAGAGATTGATTCTGAGGCTTTTATTTTTCATAGGAAGTCCAATGTGTTTAAATTTGTGTACCTGAAGCTAGTCACCTGTTCCTGTATGCATTACCTGGTTTCAGAGAGTTTGGAGACAACTCGCTGAAATATTAAGAATAATGCTACAACATGTTAGAAAGAATGTGTGATTTTATTATTTTCCATACTCTGAGTCTTATAATTTAGGTCAAGGACACTCTACTTGACTTATCGTGTCACATTTGTCTCACCCAACTTGACCTCTAAGCTAGTTGTCTAGAATTCCTTTGCAATCAGTGGAGAGCACAGTTCATTTGACCCATATTAGATTTTGCCTGACAAAAGATGAATTGTACTGTAAGTAAAATTAGTTTACCAGAAATGGAAACAGTCTTGACCAGATACAGAAATCATGGGTGAGGCTGACATCAACACTAGAAAAACACATCTGCCACACATATGAAGTCTCTAAACTCTCTACAGTATCTAAAGCATCCTACCAGGCCTGGAAGTTATGAACACAAAATGCATGTGCCTTTCTGGAGTGACAACAGAGTACTTTAGCACATTTCAAGTAGCATTTCAGATGTTTACAATTAGACAGAAAACTTGAGCCATTCTTCTACATTGCTGTCAGTGCAAGCTCAGTCACCCAGCTTATCTGTGGATATTTACATGTAGACACCTAAATTTTAGTATCTTACACTCAGAAGACTCTAAATCTGTAGCTGGTAGACATCAAAAGTTGATTGACATGAATCCTAGCATTATATCCTGTCCTTTATACTAAACCAAATCTACTTAATTTTTACTTTTAAAGTCATATTAGCCTGACAGTAGACAACAGCTCCTCAATGACAGTATTGGCATTTCACACTGAGGTCCAGTGAACAATTTAAGTGCAAAATGACTCTGGTATAAAATTATGCTCTTGCTAGGAGAAACAGTCTTCCTCACCTTTCACTGACAGTCATTTGCTCCCACCTCTGTTTTTTCTGCTTTTCTGTACCACAACAAGCATTTCAGTAGCTATCCAGTGAATTATTCAGAGAACAGATCCAGCTGAAAACCATCCCAGCAAAAGCATAATAGCTATTATTCTTTTTGGATCAGTCATCCTGATGTGGTTTGCCACAAAATAAACCAAATCTTTGTGTAGGTGTTAATCTGAGGCTAGAATCAGTAAGGTTTAAAATACTTAAAATGTGTATAAAATTGCAACAAAAAAGAACACTACAGTGTTTGATCATGATATTACAGAAAAGATTCCATTTGAGAAGGTATGATTGCAACTGTATGGAAAAATCAGTAACTCATGGAGAGAAAAATTGTCAATTTTGACAATTCTCAAGATCTTCATTCTATAAACCAATCTACTGCTTTCATGGCCATGTCAATAGGAGCATTTTTTAAAGAAACTTATTGTTATGGGGTGTAAAAACTGAGTTAAAGTGAATAAAAACAATATCAAAGAAAGTAGATAGCTAATCACAACTACTCTATAATAATCTGAAATAGATTTTTAAAATGTTTTTCCATGTTGCCCTACTTTTGATTCTATAACATTTGGGTTATAATTTAGTAATAGTAAAAGTAGTGCTTTTGCAATGCATGTCCTAAAGAAAATGAACAGTAGCAGGTAACTCAAAGGTGCAATCAAAATTAACCAACATATCATGAATTTTAAATATAAAAGGTTTTGAAAAACTGCTTCTAGCCTTATCTGTACTTCAATAATTATTCATGGAAGATAGGCGTTTTATATTATCATTTGGGGGGGGATAATCTTCAAATAAAAGAAAAGACAAAATGTGCCAAATAAATGAACAGTTATGAATTAGGTTTTTAAAGACTAGTATAAATTTACTCAAAAAATGCAAGCATTTTCAATTTATAAAAGTGAATTAAACTTACAAGTAATAATATTTCTGATCTAAATAAATCAGATGAAGTGCTATGATGTAGAAAGTGATCTTTTAACAATGGTCATTAAAATATTAGAAAGATATTTGTGTTTTAAACTATCCTTTAATCTATACTGTAAATCCACATTCATCAGACACATTATGCATACTTTGTAAGGCCCTTAGCAAAGAATTCAGACTTTTTTTTTAATTTGAAGATAATTCTTAACAGCTATCTGCTTTAACCTAAGAGTTTTAAAATTAGATATCTATTTCTAAACTAAATTACTTTTATATGCACTGAAAATAAATATGATTTTCTTATAGATAGTCTATCATCTCCTAAAAGAAAACCCTAAGATAGGTGAGAGGACTTATAATCATTTCCATCCGTTCTCATTCGGAAAGGGATTATAGGTTGATTAACTCAGACTTTGAGATTTTTAGGAAGTCCAAATCTGTTTAAAATGAAACCCATACTTAGTTTCTACTGACACAAGTACAATATAAACATGTCATCAAGTGTCTCTGACAAAAATCTCAAATAGAGATAATTCATCATTCTCTAGAACAGTTTAACATACATCATCTCCATTAACATGAGTAATTGAACCTATAGCAACACAGTCTGTTTGGGTTAGAGTCATCTGCAGGGAGAATGAGATGATTTTGTAACACGTTATTGTTATTCTTATTGTTACTTCTTGATATATCTATCTGCTATGCATAAGACTTTTTATCATTATTTGTTAATTATGGTAAAAAAAACCTTTTAAATTCCCTGTAAAATAAATAAAAGAAAAAAACAATATTATTGTGCCAGAGATCTGTGTGCCAGATACAAAAGTTATGAATAAAATTATCCTGTTTTAATGGTCAAGGCATACAAAATGGACTGTATTACAAAAGTTACATGAAACCTTAAAAAGGTTAATTTGTTATTATAAACTATTTGTTGCAAGGTTACAAAAGCTAGATATTGGGCTGTCATGCAATCTTGTCAGGCAGCCCTTATTTTGAAACTTCTATTTTCTAATGGAAAAGTGTGGAAAAATCAGAATACTGATAGTGCCTGAGACATTCTTAAAGTGGAGTCTGTGCCTCTGGAAAAGACAAAATTATTTACAACAGAAGCCCTAAAATATTTATAGAGTGGCTCTGTTTTTTGTAGTTAAAAAAATGAAATTTCAGCATAAATGCACTGGAAGGGATGTTGACGGAATAATATAAATTCAATTTATAATCAAAACATTTGAAATTAACTTATATTAATTTTTAACAACAAGCACTGCTTTATATATACATTTTATAATACTGCAGATGTAGAGAGTAGCTAAATTCAAAGACAAACCAAGTTAACCTGCAGTTTCACTGAATTTGATCAAATTGAGGGATTCTAATGAAAAAAAAAGAGCCTGGGTCCAACTGTTACAAGAATGGAAACTGAACATAACATTTGCATGGCTGCTGCATGCCAAAGCCAATGAATTTTTAACAGCTCTGCTTGAGAATTTGTTGTCCAATAATTCCTCCAGAAGATCATCTGGTTTGAAAGGTATTCACACCCCTCCTAAATAGTATGTGTGGATCCAAGCCAACAAGGCACCTGTCATCTACTATGTGGTACATTATTTATCTCCTCCTTTAGAAGATTGTTTCATGCAAGTGCCTCAGGAGAGTTTTTATATGAGATCAATAATATTTTTGAATTTCTGAGTGACTGAGAAATGTGCCTGAGCTACTCTCAGGGACAGATAATAAATATAACACTTATGGGAAGAAAGGGATTAATATAGAGATGAAGTGAAACATAACATCTTGAAAAAGGCAGTGTCAAGGCTGATATGCCTATATTTAGACTTACCGGCTGTATTTTGGTTTATGTGAACACATCTGTAATATTGCATTCACTTCAACCCCCAGCACACACATATACACACACACTATGCTTTTTCACTTCTTTCTTGAATAGAGTGAAAATGCAGAGGAAAATAATTTCAGACACATCACCAAAGAGCAGGTAAACTGACTATGAGGAATGGTGACTGCTATTTTCACAGACCCCCTGCCATCCATATAAATCCAGCCATCTCCATCCAGATCCACCTGAGTAACTTTCTTGAAAACATATTTAGCAGCTTTATGATTTGAAATGAATAAAGTGACACCATTTTTGTTCGTGACTTAAAAGCAATTCCCTTTCCAATCCCAAGATGTCGTGTTCTTGGATTAATGACTATATACAAAATGGAGTTGGTAGAAAACAGGAACAAACAAAAGGGTATGTCAGGAAATGTTAATACTGAAAACATAATTGATCAAATGGCTTTACCCATTCTAGGTGTTGACCATGATGTTGGGTGACATTAACAACAAGTAACATTGAAGAAAGGAAGTGATTCATTTTGTTTAAGAGAAAAAGGAGACCGAGGGAGCACTGCGTTGTACATGAAAGTCGGGGAATGATAACAAATAGATGGGGAATAGGGAATGTTGTGCCTGTTCCACATTGCTCTTAAAAAGAACTCTTCAAAGGAGATAGGAACATGGAGTAGCTCCCACACAATCCACCTCCCTTCTCTAGTCTCCAGGACACTCCAATGTCCTGGTAGCAATAGTATGTTAGAAGTACACTGATCAGCCTGGCCTATCCCAGAAGGTTGACTCTGACTGCTCTTCCACAATCACTGTCTGAAAAAAAAAGCACATGATTTTGAAGAGACATAAGGGATGTGACTCCAAACATACTACAAATAGTTTACCTGGTTTAAGACATATCATACAATCATAGAATCATAGAATGTTTGGGTTGGAAGGGATCTTAACAATCATTTAGTTCCAACCCCCCTGCCATGGGCAGGGAACACCCTCCACTAGACCAGGTTGCTCAAAGCCCCATCCAATCTGGCCTTGAACCCTTCCAGGGAGGGGGAAGCCACAGCTTCTCTGAGCAACCTGTGCCAGTGCCTCACCACCCTCACAGGAAAAAAATTCTTACTTATATCTAATGTAAATCTGCCCTCTTTCAGTTTAAAACCATTACCTCTTGTCCCATCACTATACTTCCTGACAAAGAGTCCCTCCCCACCTTTCCTGTAGCCCCCTTTACTGAAAGGCCACTATAAGGTCTCGCCACAGCCTTCTCTTCCCTAGCCTGAACAACACCAACTCTCTCAGACTGTCGTCATAGAGGAGGTGCTTAAGTCCCCTGATCATCTTCATGAACTCCTTTGGACCCACTTGAGCAGGTCTATGTCCTTCTTATGTTGGACACAGTACTGCAAGTGGGGTCTCACGAGAGGGGAGTAGAAGGGGAGAATCACCTGCTGGCCTTACTTTTCTTGATGCAGCCCAGGGCATGGTTGGATTTCTGGGCTGTGAGTGCATATTGTTGGCTCAGTCAGTTTTCCATCCTTTCATACCCCCAAGTCTTTCTCCTCAGGACTGCTCTCAATCCATCCATCACCCAGCCTGTATTTATGCTTGGGATTGCCTTCACTGCTCTACAAAGTATCTCCTTGAAAATAGTGTGGGTCCAGTAGTGTCTATATAGCTTGGATTTCTAAATAAATTCTTGTTGTTCTGTGATCAACACATGCTATGAGTGTTGAACACCAGTTTTTTACAGGGGCCCAGCACACTGTGCTCCAACTCCATTAATGTGCTGCTCCGCAGAAAGCCATGGGGCAGGGTATTGAAATTCACTTGTCTGGATTATTCTAGTTTAGTTCATGACACTCCCACAATATTTTAAAGGAATTCTATAAGCAGAAAAATAGCTTCAGATCTGGTTGCTTTAAAACTAGAGACACACTAAACAATTTTTTAGATTTTTTCTGATTTTTTAAAAAACATAATTTTTCTATTTGCCACAAAAATTAGGCCAGTGAAAGACACAAAAGAAAAGACTTCAATGCAGATGTCAGTTCTGCCTAACTTTTTGCTGATTAATTCATGTTTAATTCTAAATTAAATAAGCAGCCACAGTAAATCAAACCCAAGTTTCATGTCCTCTTCCTTACAGACTTAATTACATGCCCCTTAAGAGCTCACTCCATCCTTTGTCAGGCTTGGAAATATTTATTTGAGTGGGAAAGTGGAAGACTTCTTAACCAATCACAACATTTAGAAGAAAAAGCTTAGTGGCTTAGAATAAAAAAGTGAAAGGTGGTTATGTAATTTTACCCATATATAATATAAATGATTCATGTGCCTGCTAGGTGTTTAAGACAATCTCTTCAGACATAATATTTATTCTGAATTCAGTTAGTAGTTTTGTTGGATTGGTTTTTTTCTTCCCCTGAAAGACAGCACCATCTTCAAACTAACACAGCAGCAGATTTCTTGTGAAAGCAATAAAACAATAGCTGGCACAGAGAGTCTTTTTCTTGGGAGATTAAAGGAAGGGAAAATAATTCTGCCTAGTAAGTAATTCTGAAGTACAAAGAGTTGGAATAAGAGGTTTAGAAGTCTGTGTAAATGTGGCCATAAGGATTCTGAATGTGCAATGTGTTCAATTAGGGGAAATTATTATAACTGTTAGACTTCTATACTGATGTTTTCCCCTATTTTATTTCTTAATTGATTTACTTCTGTTTGGTTTACAACACAAATTTGCAGGTATCATGTCCTTGAATAAGTAGCTGTCATTCAGTAGAGAGAACAGATCATCATACTTTGAGTAATAATGGAAAAACTGAACAAAACCTTGGGCTACAAACAGGGAATTAATAAGTACAAATTCTGAACAGGAGGAAAACTGAGGTGAATAGAAAATTGAGGCTCTCTTACCTGATATTTAATTTATATTTTTTGCTGATGTACTCCATAGTCATTCAATAGCATGACTTGCTGGTTAAGCACAGCAGCTGGAAGCTCTTTTTGGGAACACAAGGCCAAGAAAGATGAGTTGTAAAATTATAATGAAAAAAAGTTTTTAACAGGAAGATTACATAGAACAATTGCTATTGATTATTTCACAAAATGTTAATTTGTAGCTGTAAATCACTGCTGTCAGGATAACTGTGGAAAACGAGAAGAAAAAGGATCTCAGGTGGCTTTATTTAATGATTTTGGCTGGTTAGCAGGTATTTGAATCCATTTATAAACTTGTACCGTGATTTGTGTGTGCTCGTACTTGTGAAGAGAAAAGAAAATATTTCTAAGTGGTGTATTTGAGAATAAGGGGAAAAAGAATAAGGAAGAACAAATTTAAGAATAACAGCATCTTTTGGATCTCATTTCATCCAAATGTAAACAAGTCAGGGTAGAGAGTGTTTGAAGGAAAGGTGTAGCACTCAGTCAAAAAAAAAAAAAACCCAACAAACAAAACCCAACAACAACAAAACCACAACAAACCTAAATTTCCCAAAATTGAGTAACATTTTTGAGTTACTAGCAAACTTATGAGTCTGAGTCCTACTTTCAAGTGTGACACAAATGGAGAGGAGAGGCTTGCAATGAGACTTAGGGCTCAGAGATTCCATTGTATTAACTTTTATTGTTAGTAAAAATCAGCCCACTAGAGACCGAAAAATAATGTGCTAATGAAAGCCTCAGAGGAAGAGATTATCCATGCTCATATGACACATGAATAATTGCCAATTTACAGTGACATGATTACACATGTAATTCCACAGTTTCTTCAAGTATTTCTAAAAATATGTATCAGATCATAGCTCACTCAGGACAGCTGAAGATTTCACTTTTTAAGACATCTGAAAAATTCTCCCTTTTTCACATTTTATACATAATATTATTACAGATTATCACATTAGCTACCAGATATTTCTCTGAATGCAAAGATCCTGCCCGACAAAATCCTGAAATCACATTAAAGGTACATGTTCTTACTAAAAAAAAAAAAAAAAAATTTGACTACTTCATTAGTCAGATTAATATTTTTGGAGTTTAGATATCTCCTTAAATGTGGGCCTGTGTAAATGGAATTTCATTCATTAATATTTATGGTTTGTCCAGTGTGTCACAGGCTCACTGTATGTTATGATGATTCACTTCACATTAGAACATCTCTCTGAGAAATCTTGTTGAAAAAGATACTCAACATTTCATGTAGTTCTGATTAACAATCCTTATCTCTAGTCATTTTAAAGTCCTGAGTTATAAATCTAATATAGATTTTCATGCAAAGAACAATATGATGGGCACTTTCTTATTTCTTAGGATATAGCTTAGCCTAACAGGAAACTCGCATGTAATTTACATGCATTGACTATTGTTGTCACATTTTATCTCTGATGATACAAAAGTTGATACATATTTGTAGGGAAAAATCAGCTATCCAGTATGTATAAATTAGAAGAATCAGATAATATTTGAAATGGATAATACACTATCTTGAAGTTGTTACTTATTTTGATGTGTTATAATGCAATTAGAATATATATACACAACTTTTTAAAAGAATTGGCACTGGTTTAATTTTCTGTTACATTATTTCTCTAATCTTGGAGAAATAAATATACTTTTCTGTGGGAATTGTGGGCAAATGTTGCGTGTGATTAAATTATGGCATTTTAACAGTTGCTACTGGCCCAAAATTTTTTATTTCTTCATGGAGAATGTTCAGTCTTGTCAATGATTTATTGTTTCTACCTATGCTTGCAAATACAGTACTGCTATCCTTTGAATCATATACAGCAGTTCATACACCTGCATCTGTATGCTAATCATGACAAATGTTCAATATAAAGTAAGACAGAAAATGAATCCAAGGAGTGAATAATAGAATCTTAATTTAATGTAAAAAACCCCCTATGATATAGAAAATATTTTCTATTTTTATTCTTGGGATCTGACTTTTTTCATAATTTGAAATGTACCAGTCAGAAGGAACAATTGTATAATATTAAAATTGTATTCAAATCAAATACAAATACTAAACCTATAAATTTCTTAGCAAGGCAGACTGTCACCAATAAAGAGCTCTCTCAAAGTCAGAGATCCACATGTGCTATATCCCCTTGATATCTCATGACCTAAGAAATCCAAATAACATTTCTATTTAAAAAAAAAAAAAAAAGCTATCTTAGGCCTAGGAGGGAAAAGGGATCTGAGACAAAGTGTTTTGGTGCAAAGTAAACTATCCTATAAAGTCCCTGGAAGAAGAGAAAATATCATCCCCTAGAACCTATCTATGTATTCTCAGTATAATATATTACCACCTCACTCAATACCCTTCTCCAGACTTATGGCACTGTTCAGACCCACTTGAGTCATCTCCATATTGCTCCCTCTTGCACTTAAAAGTGATTTGGGCTGTACAAACAAAAAATGACTTCGGTTTGGTTAAACCGATGTCTTACATCACTGTTGTGGTTTGGGCTCAGAGGACAACTGAGCACCATGCAGCCACTCACACATGCCTTCTCTTCTAGCAATAAGAAGGGACAAATGAGCCAGGCTTGGGATTCGAGATAGGACAAGGAGGTGCAGATCACCCGTTATGGTCATGGACAAAAGGCAGACTCGTTATGGGAATTAAAAAAAAAAAAAAAAAAGAATATACGTTTATTACAGGCACTAACAACACTTAACAGAGTAGGACAGTGAGAAGCATTGCCACATCTTGAAAACACCTTCCCCCCACCCTTCCTTTCTTCCTTGGCTCAGCTCTGCTCCCGATATCTCTACCTACTACTCACAGCATCACAGGAGGCAGGGAATGAATGGGGAGTGCAGTCAGTACTGCTGCTTCTTCCATCTTCAGTGGGGGCAGCTTCTGGGACTTGTTCCCTCTGCTCCATCGTGGTCCCTCTTTCACAGGAGACAGTCCTACACAAACTTTCTCTGATGTGAGTCCCTCCCATGGGCTGCATTGTTTCCTTACACTGCTCCGGTGTGAGACACCAACTTTCTCTAACTGGAGTCCCTCCCACAGACTGCAGCCCTTCCCAAGCTGCTCCAGCGTGAGACACCCCCACATGCTGCAATCCTCCCAGTGCTGAATTACAACAGTGGGACTATCTTTTCCCACAAGAACCCGGGCTTCTTTGGGCACAGCACCTTGACCAGCCAAGAGAAAAAACACAGGCCATAAATCAGTGTCTGCTCCACCATAGGTCTTCATGGGTAGTGGGAGGAGCTGCCCTGACGTCTCACCACATGATACAGGGGTGTCTCTGCTCCAGCACACCTCCCCCCTCCTTTCTTCCTCCATTCCTCCACTGACCTTGGTGTTCACCCAGCTGCTGCAGCTCCTCCTTGCAAGTCTGACTCCTCCTCAACATGTCCCTTCTTAAATATGTTATTGGCGAGGTGCAGCTGATTGGCTCAGTTTTGGTGCAGAGGTGGAGCTGACTTGGAGCTGGGGGAGCTTTGAGAAGCTTCTCACAGGGGCCCACCCCTATAGCCCACTCCCCTGCTACCAAAAAACCCCACCACTTACTCAAACCCAGGACAATCACACTTCAAAATCAGTTGAAAAACAGTGTAAATTACAAAAACACTAGTTTAGAGTGTTTGTTCCCTCCAATTTATTCAAATGATCTGTCCTTCAGGAAATCAGATATTTAAGCTAAAAGCACAGCAATTAGTCCAAAGTAAAAGCCAGGCACTGATTTTCAGTTGAAATCTCCGTAATGCTTAAAGAAAATCCAGAGAAATGTCAGAGAGATGGATATTTGTCTCTCTCCATTACTCAGGGAGGAGTGAAAGTGACTAAATCAAAGTGCCTAACTCTTAGGAAACTAATTTTAGACAAGATGAATCAAAGTCTAAATACAAATATTGTTAGGAAGAAACATATATGTAAACTTTTTATTACCGCTTTTGTAGGGAGCTTTCTCATCCATCTTCATGTGTTATTGTACCTGACACCTCTTCAGTATGCTAATTAATTTAAAGTGCTATTTTTAAAACATAAAATAAAATTTCAAATCTGTTCTATCTTTTTTCATGTCTTTAAGTACATACAGATGGAAATGGGAATCATGGGGAAAAGAAAAAGAATAATGTCAAGATTTTCAGTGCTTATAAGTTTTGCACACTACTTTTCTTGTTTAGCTCATTAATTGGTTGATTTACTTCCCATTTTCTTCCAGTCTTCCTTTAACACTGCACATACAGAAGACTGAAGTGACCTAACTTTCTAACTCCCTATTTAGAAAGCCTAAAATCATGTTATACTATGCTCAAATAACTTTTCATATTCCTGAGGAAAGACCAGGTCAGAATTTCATACATCAGAGTAAGAGCAAGATTTCTGAGATATCTACACTCTCTATGTGTATTTCCATTGTCTGAGATGGACTTAGTACATAGCCACAAAATCTACTCTATGACAGTATGACACACATATCTGTTTTCTCATATCATCCTAGGATACTTGCATCACTCCCATCGTAAAATAATAACATTTGTATGAGACTACCTTCCTGATAATGCATGAACCTTGACTTCTATGAGATGGGGATAACTTATCTGCTATGCAGCCAATCTGTATATTTCAGCCCATGACATCAGCTTTGGAAAGTTAAAACTTTCATTTTTTAAAGCCTTTAAATTAACCATTTAAAGTACATTTCCCTTTACTCTGCTAAACTGATCACCAAATAATTGACTTTTATATACAAGATACATAAGTAATTGCTGCTAGAGATATACTCTTAGTAATCATATTCGATGTCATTATATAGCAGTTTGTCAAAACAGATTTGAAAAAAAAATATACTGTGAAGATTATTTTAAAGGAAGTATCAGTACATAAAATATAAATATGCAATAAATGTATTCTCTTCTTCAGCATTGCTACATTTCTTATGGTATGTCTTCACATTCTGAAAATTAATTTTACTCTTAAATTTAACATTTTCAGGGGAATGTTTACTCTTGTTGCCATAATATAAAATAACACCCAAGGAGGAAATGTGCAGGAAAATGTTTCACAAAATCCTCAATTAGCAATTTTATTGAGTTACTGTTGCAATATTTTCACTAAGTATGAGGTTTACTGGTAGGTGCACAGAATCTAGATTTGAAGATATTCAAATTTCATGGTATTCCAGACCTTCGATGTTGAAAAAAAGCAATTTGCTATTTGTAGCTACATATTTATGTACATTTAAACAAACTCACAAGTCAAAATAAATCATAATACATCTGAAAACACACAGATCATACCTGAAAGATGCTATAGCATTGCTTGTTACAATAAGAAAATCATGGTCTCCAGACCACTGAACCTGTGCATCTTCTTTTCTTCAATTTTTTGATCTTTCTTTCTTCTTTCTTATGTAAGAAAGAGGTATAGCACATTTTAAGGGGGCAAATGTCAACACAGCACAGTTAGGGACCAATTCCAAGAACCCATCTGTATGTAACAAAATATATAAATATTTTAAAAAATAGTCCTACTACAAATTGTATTAAGAAATATTACACTTAAATGGTTTTTATAGTGTCGTGGTTTGAGCCTGGTCAGCAGCTAAATGCCACGCAGCTGCTCACCCACCCTCCCTCCACTTGGAAATGGGGAGGGAATTGGAGGGGCAAAGGGAGACTCGCGGGTTGAGATAAAAACAGTTGAATAACAGGAATAGAATAATACGGTGACAGCACTATCAATGGGTAATGTACAATACCGTTGCTCACCACTCACCGACCAACACCCGCCTGCTCCTGGCTGGTGATCCCAAACACAAAGGCCCCACAGCCACACTCCCAGAAGTGGCAGACCCTCCCAGCCCACTCCTTCCTTTATATAGTGAGCTTAATGTCACATGACATGGAATATCGGCCAATCCGGGCCCAGCACTCCAGCTGTGCTCCCCCTGCCCCCACACATAGGCACTTGGATCTGGAGAGCCCTGTTCATAAGCTCTCCTCCAGCTACCAAAACGAACATGAACTCTATTCCAGCCTGAACCAGGACGGTATCCACGCCTTATTCCATATCATTTACGTTATGCTCACTTTCCATATTTCTAATACATTCTAATTAATTACTGTCCTCTTCCTTGGTCATAGACATGTGCACATAGAAACCATTCCCTCAGTCCATGGGCCATCACTGCAGAATGTATCATGAGTTCCTTTGGTCCATAGCTTCAGGTTCCATCGGTCATAACAGTCCCTTCAGGCAGGAGGAGTGATGCTCAATCAGTAGGGAGCAGGTGACCTTGGACCTGGCAGGAGTATGGCATGCAGTCTCTGTTGCAGTTGGATCTGGTGGCTGATACAGCTGACGTTGTCTGTATTCACAGTCTGTAGGTAGTTAGGGCTTGGCGGTCGGAAGATATCGCACTGTACGGAAAGATAGGGCCCCTTTTTCTGATAGCCCGATAGCCAATAGTAATGTAGCAGTGATGTAAGCAGACGGAAGTGACGTTGTAAACCCAAGCTATATAAGGCCTGTATATTCCTCAATAAAACGCCATTTGCCATCCACCACACTGGTGTCTGTGATCTGATGGCCTGAGCGGCCTGGGGTTGGTCGCTGTGCCGTTCCTGAACCAGGTCGCCGCGCCTCTGAAAGGCAACAAGTGGTGCCAAAACCCAGGAATCGCCTAGAATTGGGTGAACGGTGGCCGGAGTGGCAGGATCAGCCCGGCGGGGAGGATGCTCCCAGACCAACAAGGATGATGGAAGCCCTTGTGAAGGTCGTATTACAAATTCATAAGCAGTGGGGTATTGATTGTAAACCCAAAGATTTTACTCTCGCTGTAGAGAGACTTTTAAATACTGGGGTCATTGACCAGCCGGTCGATATCCTCCACCCTGAAGTGTGGGATAAATGCACTAAAGCATTAGCCGAAGAGACAATGTTCTCGAGTAGTGGGAAAAACCTTAAGGCATGGGGGAAAGTTGTACAGGCCTTACAGAAGGCCTTGCAAGAACAGGAGACTTGGAGGGCGGCAAGGGACTGTTTGCAAACCACTCCGAAACTGGGAGTCGGGGCGGCCACACAGACTTTGTGCCCTCCAGATAGTGATAATTCTGCCAAGCTTAAAGACCTGCAGGAGGGCGATGCGCCCCCCCAATCCCCAAACCCTGACCCACTTACGGAGGAGGAGAAACGATCACAGTCCTTTTGGGGCGGGCTAACCAAGGAGGCTAGGGGAGCCACGGAGAAATCAGAATCTGGGGAAGTCTGGCCCACACCACTGCCCTATGTGCCTCAAAATGGCGCTGAGCACAAGGGGGAAGGGCAGGGCAAAGATGTTTTCGGCGGGAAAAGGGAGGAAGTGCTAGAACTAACAAGCGTGCGTGAACGGGAAGGGGAGGAAAATGAGAAAGAAAAGGCCTGTTGTGGATGGTGTGGTGGGAGTGACTGGAAAGGGGGGAGGAGTACGAGCGACGTGAAGGGAACCAATCAGAGCGCCCATCTGGAAATATGCCCTTATAGGGCAAACATCCCATCGAACAGAAGGTGGGGCGAGCCAAAAGGGAGGGAATGGCCCACCCGCAAGGGAGGTGGGAGGGGCTGGAGCCCAACAAAAGAGCATTATTAATCGTGAGGGCCACTGCTGCACACCCACTTACTTGGAAGTCGTCCGACCCAGTGTGGGTTGAGCAGTGGCCCAAAAGATGGTAAAGTTAAGTGGTGTCCGCTTAAGTCCATTAAACTGGACCTCCAGAATAAAACTAACGAAAATTGTGAGTTTTTGTCCACAGGACCGGATTCTCGAACACTCCCGTAACCCGTATGCCCCAGTGGTAAGAGAAGATGACAAGGCGAAAAGCAGCCTGTCCACACCTGGGGAGTTCCCTACCTTCCGGTCGCTGAATCAGTCAAATTCGAATCTTACGAGTTCTTGTTGGTTATGTTATGATGTCCCTGTTATTCCTGGTTACCCCAGGTTACACCCCATGATTCCCAGTTACCCTCCAGTTACCACTTGTTCAGTGTGCCTTATGTATTCTGTTCGAGATTTTGATATATACTTTTTAAAGTTTTTACAGTTTAGCCAATTCAGTTAAGCATAGGGGGGGGAAATGTAGGTAGTTAGGGCTTGGCGGTCGGAAGATATCGCACTGTACGGAAACATAGGGCCCCTTTTTCTGATAGCCCGATAGCCAATAGTAATGTAGCAGTGATGTAAGCAGACAGAAGTGACGTTGTAAACCCAAGCTATATAAGGCCTGTATATTTCTCAATAAAACGCCATTTGCCATCCACCACACTGGTGTCTGTGATCTGATGGCCTGAGCGGCCTGGGGTTGGTCGCTGTGCCGTTCCTGAACCAGGTCGCCACGCCTCTGAAAGGCAACAACAGTCTGCGGCAGTCGCTGGGCATCAGTTGCTGAAACCAATCCTGACTTTATCCAAGTTCATGTTTGCCAGAACAAAGCACTGATAGGGTGGTGTGGTGATTAATCCCATACAGTTTACTGGCTATTTTCACCTAACATTTAGTCCCCTTGAGGCACACATCGGACTTCCCCGTCCTTCTGCATTACCGACCAAGTGCACCCCTGTCCTTGGGCAAAGGTAATCCCACATATGGGCTTACCTTTACCTGAAGTAGGAATAACCCAGATGGTCTTCCCCAGCATGTTTTTAGGGTGTACTACCAGGATTCTATCTCCATCTACACTACGTAGAATGTTTTACTGCTGAGGGCCAGCCTGACTGGCAGATCCTCTAGTATTGAATAATCAGGTGGCCTTTGCTAGATGTGTGTCCCTCCATACCAAAGAGGTTTTAACCACCTGGCCTGCCTGATTGCAGCACGTCTCACATTCACGGATAACTTGTGAGATAGTGCCCATAGTTAAAGTCCACCCCTCAGTCACGAGCCCATTTATGTGTTGTGTCTCTTCCTTGATGGCCTGAGGAGTCATGGGCCCAGCGAGCCATAAATTTTTCTCCCCTATGCTGACAGTCCAGATCTACTTGGGCCACCTTACTCTTTGCAGCTTGGTCTATCTGATGGTTGTTTTGATGTTCTTCCGTTGTTCGATTTTTTGGTATATGAGCATCTACGTGGTGTACTTTCACAACCAAGTTCTCCATTTGAACAACAATATCTTGCCACAAATCAGCAGCCCGGATGGGTTTGCCTCTACACTGCCAGCCACTCTGTTTCCGCTGACGCAACCACCCCCACAGGGCATTTGCCACCATCCATGAATCAATGTAGAGGTAGATGGCTGGCCACTTTTCTCCCTTGGTGATACTTCAGGCCAGCTGGATAGCTCTCACCTCTGAAAACTGACTAGATTCACCTTCTCTTTCAGCAGCTTCTGTGACCTGTTTTGTGGGGCTCCACACAGCAGCCTTCCACTTCCGATGTTTCCCTACAATGTGAAAGGACCCATCGGTAAATAAGGCATATCGCTTCTCATTATCTGGTAGTTCATTATATGGCGGTGCCTCTTCAGCTCAGGTCACCTCTTCCTCTGGTGACATTCCAAAGACTTTGTTTTCTGGCAAATTTCTGATTACTTCTAGTATTCCTGGGCAGTTGGCGTTTCCTATTCGAGCCCGCTGTGTGATGAGCGCGACCCACTTACTCCACGTAACATCAGTTGCATGATGTGTTGAGGGGACCTTCCCTTTGAACATCCAGCCCAGTACTGGCAGTCGGGGTGCCAAGAGGAGCTGTGCTTCTGTACCAATCACTTCTGAAGTAGCTCGGACCCCTTCATATGCTGCCAGTATCTCTTTTTCAGTTGGAGTATAACAGGC
This sequence comes from Tyto alba, assembly GCF_018691265.1. Lineage (NCBI taxonomy): Eukaryota > Metazoa > Chordata > Aves > Strigiformes > Tytonidae > Tyto > Tyto alba. The sequence goes on along the minus strand of NW_024881282.1, from coordinate 67,091,009 downwards.
TTCGGATTCTCTATATCCTCGACTCCAGAATCCCAGGAGTCGACCCCGGGTCTCCCCCCGTGCTCCACCCCGGGTCTCCCCCTGTGCTCCCTGCCAGAGACTCCAGGTAGAGCAATTCTCCTCGGCTGCAGTGTTGAGCACATTTTTAACATCATGTCCTGCCCGAACTGGCCCAAGGGCTATGGCATGAACTATTTCTTGTTTAATTTGTTCAAAAGCTTGCTTTTGCTCAGGGTCCCATAAAAAGTTATTTTTCTTCCTGGTCACTTGATAAAGAGGGATTACGATCTGACTGTAATTTGGAATATGCATTCTCCAGAAGCTTATCACACCTAAGAAAGCTTGTGCTTCCTTTCTGCTAGTTGGTGGAGACATAGCCATTATTTTATTAATCACATCCATTGGAATCTGACGAAGTCTGTCTTGCCATTTGATTCCTAAAAACTGAATCTCCTGTGCAGGGCCCTTGACTTTACCCCGTTTTATGGTGAAGCCAGCTCTCTAAATAATTTGAACTATTTTTTTTCCCTTCTCGAAATCTTCTTCTGCTGTGTTCCCCTGTACAATGATGTCATCAATGTATTGTAGGTGTTCTGGAGCTTCACCCTGTTCCAGTGCAGTGTGGATCAGCCCATGGCAAATAGTGGGACTGTGTTTCTACCCCTGGGGCATTTGGTTCCAGGTTTATTGGACACCCCTCCAGGTGAAAGCAAACTGATGACCTGCACTCTGCTGCCAGAGGGATTAAGAAAAGGGCATTGGTGTTATCAGTTGTAGGCGTACCACTTGGCTGCCTTTGATTCCAATTCATATTGAAGCTGTAGCATGTCTGGCACAGCAGCACTTAGCGGTAGAGTGACTTCATTCAGGCCCCGATAATCTACTGTCAGTCTCTACTCTCTGTTAGACTTCTGCACTGGCCATATGGGGCTGTTAAAAGGTGAGCGAGTCTTGCTGATCACCCCTTGATTCTCGAGTTGACGAATCAGTTTGTGGATGGGAACTACAGAGTCTCTGTTGGTGTGATATTGCTGTTGGTGCACAGTTGTGGTAGGGATAGGCACCGGTTGTTCTTCAACCCTCAGTAGTCCCACAGCAGAAGGATCCTCTAAGTGCCCAGGCAGAGTGGACAGCTGTTTGATTTCTTCTGTCTCCAAGGCAGCTATACCAAAAGCCTACTGGTACACTTTTGGGTCTTTAAAATACCCTCTCCGGAGATAATCTATTACAAGAAAACAGGGAGCTTCCAGGCCAGTCACAACAGGGTGCTTTTGACACTCATTCCCAGTTAGGCTTAGAATGTAGGTGGGGTTCCCACCCCATTTCCTCATATCTTCTTCATGGTCATGCAGGTAATACCATAGGTTCCCCCGTGTTGTATACCGTCTTGCTTGAGTAGGGAGTTTTTTGCTCCTGATAGTTGAGACCTTAGTCTGTGGAGGTGGAGAGTAGGACATGTCCTCTTTAAGTTGTCAGACTTCTTGTGATAGTTTCTCCACAGCTGCTATGATGGAAAAAGAGAGACTTTCTCTGTAGTGCCAGAGTCGGCGAGCCAAGTCATCCATAGTTGGTTCCTCTTTGTCTCTCCAGTCAAATACTGCTAGTGCATTCGAATGTGATGATGGAGCACTCCGTATAAACTTCCTCCACATGGGCCGGGTGCATTGGATTTCATCTGGGTCTGTGGGTAGCTGTGCATCGTCTGGATCATAATAAACCATCTCCTGCACAGCCAGTTCCCTCAGGTATTGGATACCTCTCTCCATGGCAGTCCACTTACCTGGATGACACATAAGATCTGTCCCTCATGCCTGACAGTAGTCGTCTCCCAAGGCTGAACGTTTGTGTCTTTCTTCCAATAATCTTGTCAATGCCGGCGTCCCTGGACAGGGATCCCAGTTGCCTGGACTCTCTACCTTCTAATTCCACACTGTTGGCCCCGCTATCCCAGCATCGGAGCAGCCAGGTAAGGAGGTGTTCACCTGGATGGTGGCTGAAATCCTTTCGCATGTCTCGTAGTTCACTCAGGGATAGGGATCGGGTGATTACCACTGGGTCTGCCTCCTCCTCCTGTTCTTGTGATGGCCCTGGTTCACCATCAGCTTTTACAATGTGAGGGGATTTTTTAGTGTATTTCTTCTTCTGTATGGGAGCAACTGATACTGTCGTGGATTGATTCTCCGGTTCACCCACACTACTTATCGTAGGGGTAGGATTGGCTGCAGTGTCTGTTGCCCAAGTTGGAGTGGCTGCAGTGTCTGGTGGAGGTGTCAGAGTTGTTGCAGTGCCAGTTGTTTTGCTCGCAGATGCAGAGACGTCTTCCTTTTGAAGATAATGCATAGTGGTGAGCAGGGTTCGGTAGGCATGGGCCAGGCCCCAGCATGTTGCAATGATCAGTGTCTCTCCTGAGGTGTCAGGATGACAGCACACCTTTTCTAAATATTTTACTAGTTTCTCAGGATCCTGCACTTATTCAGGGGTGGAGTTCCAAAACATTGGAGGTCCCCACTGTCCTAAGTACTTCTCCATGCTACCCCACACTCCCTGCCACTCATAGCTCTCTAACCTTGGGGTAGACCTCTGGGTGGTATTCAGAAACAGTTGCTTAATCCGAAACAGAACGTGAACCACATTCTGGAACACTACAGCTTCCAGCAACAAGACAACAACATTAATATGAGCATTCCATGGATATTCAGAGTTCTCAGCATTCTCAAGTATACTTGCAAATAGCTTGCAGAAGGGGAAGATGGAAGAAGGTATCTCCCCCTTGGGTGGGCTCTCCAAGGAGAAAAGGTGGAGGGTGTAGTTACTAACCCATTCCACTAGGTGCCCCACAGTGTACACAGATAATGACCATGCTGATTACAAATGCCCCACTACTCCCAGGACCGACGATTTTATCATGCCATAGATTAGTGTTACACAATACAGCAAGGCAAAAATCTTAATCCAAATCCCACGGGTAATAAGTAGCAGCATGGGGACTACATACGGTAAGCAATGTGATGTATAACACAACTGCAGCGACAAAACCCACAATTCTAGGAGCCAAGAGAATGACATCATAACAGGATGAGAAGTCAGCATTATAATAAATTTGATAGCACACATAAATCAAATCTGTTTTTATCTCAGCCCTTCATGCCTCTCGTTTGGCTCCAAAAAGGACTGTCATGGTTTGAGCCTGGTTAACAGCTAAATGCCACACAGCCATTCACCCACCCTCACCCCACTTGGGAATGAGCAGGGAATTGAGGGGCAAATGGAAACTCAGAGTTTGAGATAAAAGAGGCTGCCTCCTTACCAACACCTGGGCACGTTCACAAATACAGAAACATATGATGCAAATGTATATACTTAGGGCAATCTTAGATTCTAAAGAAGAATTCTAGAAGGAGTAAAAGAGTCCAGAAAACAAATCAGTTTTTAAAAGGGAGCATGATCTGTGCTCAACATTTGGTGAAAGGGGTTACACAATGTAGCGTGCCCCTAAATAACAGAGGTCTTTCTGCAGATAACCCCCTCCTCCCTTCCTTCCTGTTTCTGTGCTAGCCCAGGGCTGCACCGCAGGTCTTGTGGCTCTTGGTCCAAGGTCTTTCCCACCCTGCAGCATGGTGACTGGGATTTAAAACTGTGAAAAAAAGGTAATAAAAGTAAAGAAATAAAATCAGTGTGTTTGCTTTGCCAGAGACAACAGAAACTGTCATTCCTAGTCAACTGTATTTCTGGAAGTAACTTTGACATCATTACCAATCTTTGTTACTAAAGTTTGTTGTCTGTTCCATCCTTAGTAACTTGGCTCTTCAAATGCTTCTCCTAGTTTTAATGTCTTCTCATACTTGTTTGTGTTGCTTGTATTTCAGGGTTTTCTCTTTACAGGCACTTCTTTGCATCTGATTTTTCTTACTGTCTACTCATCAGGAAAAAGAAACATTACCATTAAGTAGATATTTCCACAACGTATATGTCTTTAAAGCATATGTTCAACATCTTATCTATTTAATTATGCTATATACATTTGTTGCTATATAAATGTTTACTGCATGATCATGATTCTGTAAATAGGTTGTGTCATGCTGCAAAGTGTATCTTAGAACAATTATTGGTTAATTATTGTTTTCAAGAGAAGAAATAAACTTTCTTTAATAAGCGATATAATAAAATTATCTTCTTAAGTGTTTCTGCTCACTTCCTACCTAATCAATTCATTACCAGTAGGCACTTGGTAGCTGAGATTTAGAACAGCAAGATCTCTTCATCCAAGCCTTGGGTATGAACTGGCCACTGAATGGTAAATTTATGATTTGATACTGCTTTTTGTGAAATAGATTTTCCTAACAAAACTGTTTTCTATTTTTACTATATTAACATTTCAGCCCTATTAACATCTTTTTATTTCTTTATTACACAGTTAATGGCATTTTGCTCCATATGGTATAAAATAAGCAGTGAATGTTAGAGGTATTTTAATATGAAATTTGAGGGATCAAACTGATATAAAAAGCACAAAGATATTCTTATCCATAATATTCTTTTTACCAAAATCTATAGACCATTTCACCTCAGAAACAAGTAATACATTTCACTCACAAAAAGCTAAAGTTATCTTTTCAAATTCCTAGTTCATAAACATTATAAGAGTTTAAAACCATTTTTATCATTGGATATCATCATGGTTGTTTACATCAGTGTCACATTAGAATGAAGTTGGGAAGTTAGGTTAACTGTTTTTCTGAGAAATGCTTTTGTATGGGAAATTCCTCTAGCAGTGTAAAGCTGGCAGGGTAGATTTACAGTACATAATTTCCAGGACCATTAGTGCATAAGTACGTCCCAGGAGGAAAAGGGCATTGCCTTATTACTACATCTTCAGGAGCTATCAAATAAGTACCTTAAGTGTTAGGACATGCACACATAGTACCAAATCAGATTTGCAATTTCTCTAAAGTATATTTCATATCACCCTTTCCTAAGTGCCTAAGAATGGTAAAATGCAAACATGGATATAGTAGAGCTCCACAAAGTGAGCATATTTTAGTTACAGCTAAGAATCTGGGACCAGATCCAAAAATTAGTAGACACCACTAAAATCAATGGGAGTTAGGTACCTAAATATCTTTGTGCTTTTCTTATGAAGTCTGTAATATTTCATCCCTGATGTTTTACTCTGTGGTGTTTCTAACATTCCCTTTATATAACAGACTAATTTCTGCTCTTCAGGTAAATTTATAATTACTTAGTGAATTTAGTAACTGTTGAATTTTCATGGCCAAAAGCAGAATTCTTTCTTATCTCTTTGCCATGCCTTTCTTCTTCCTTTTGAATTCAAGAATTATAGGTCTTCCTTATGATCTTTACTATGTATCAAACACAATCATGGAATACATAACTTTTTTTCAGGTTTTAACAATTATGACTAATGCCAAAATTCCTGAAAATTAGAAAGCTCAGAAATTAACAGAGTTCTGCTTTGAATCTCCTTGATGTCTGTCACTGAAATCTGCATGCAGACATGCAAGTAGGTTTGCTTCTTCAAGGTAAGACCAGATCTAATTAACTCTACACTGAAGTATAAGAAAAATTTTCTGAAGTCAAGGGAAGTATAAACCAGGAAAGAAAAGACTAGATGTGAAAATATTTCAGAAAATCTTATTTTGGGGGAAGAAAACATGTAGGTAAAGAATTCAATTTTTCTAAATGTTCACTGACTTTCCCATTATATAAATCATAAAACGTGGGTTGAATAGCATGCAGCATGTCTTGGAACAGCATTGGAATTCGAATTCCTATACTCCTATGGAGGAAAAAGACATAAAATATGGATTGATATGATAAAATGTTTAAATTAATTTCTTCACAGTTTAAAAATATATAAAATATTTATCATTTAATGGACTTTCATTATAATAGATTAAAGGCAAAATATTTAAACATTAAACTGATCTCTCTTTTTGTCACATTATCCTGTTCCTTGCTCTGCTCCAGTGATGGTTACAACCATGGGAAAAATAAAATAAAATAGATTCACATGGGGTATCTAAAATATAAATTACTGATGGTTACTGCTGTGGGACCAGTTATTCACTTCCATTTCTTCCTTAGATATTGTGTAGAGCAACAACACTTTCTTTGTTGCAGTGTGAATATGCCACAAAAGTGCCTATAAAATCTATAGTGAATTAGCAGTTACTACCAAATATAAATTGATCTACAGTAAAGAATTTGATTTATATCTTGTGGTCGTGCACTGAGGCTGCCAGTAATTTGGCTGTATTTTTTTCAGGACATTTTTTACATTACACAGAAAAATATTTTCTTTGTAGTGCATATGTATTGTTTGTTTGTTTGAAGATAAATCACATTTCACTGTGTGGTTCACTCTCATTTTGTTTTCTTGCCAAAATGAAGTTTGAGAACTGCTTGGTATTCTTTCACATAAGGGTCATATACTGTCACTAAATACTTCATCACACAATGCTACTACATGTTTAGCACAGCAATCTTCATAGGCATCTGAGAAGAAAGTGTTTGCATCCAGAGAAAGTTTAAATGAATTAAATTCCACAACTTTAATTGACAGCTGATAATCTAGAATAATCACCTTTCAAAGGCTGTATGTCCAGGACTAACAAAATAGGCTAGTTTAAAACCCATTGATATTGACAGGTGAAGTTCAGTTCATTGTGTTGGAATATTAATTGAAAGCCATGAACCCAACAAGGTGTGAATTCATGGATGATGTTAAAAAAAAAAAAAGTAAAAATACTTTTAACATTAGCAAAAGTACTGTCAGATAATCACGTGCATTTATTTCCAATAATGCTGAATGAGAAATGTCACTCCATGATTATTTCCTTTAGTGTTTATTTTTGTGGGGTTTTTCCCCCTGAAAAAGCACAGTCAATGAAGAAAAAATGAACAGAGGACAGGAAGTGGAATGATGCAGGAAATCTGCCTTGCTGTCTTTCCCCTGCTACTTGATGCAGAGTATCTTCTGAACTAGGCAGAGTAAATTAGTGGGAGAAGTAAAGGACTGTGGGAATAAAAGAGCACAATAGCCTGTCCTTTACTTCTACCCAGCTAAGTCCTTGTAAAGAATTTTCAACAGCAGAAACAATCTTCTTTCATTTTCATTAATTTCTAAACTTTCCCGTTATATTTTTCTTTGTGAGTTTTTTAATTAAAGATAATCTCAATTTACTGTGAAAGTAAGGAATAAGAGTGGAAAAAATGGAACATATTTGAGAAGATTTTAGGAATTTCTTTGTGTTTTCAATGTGTAACTGAAAGAGGACGGTTGGGTAATACTGGACTAAACAATTAAGGAAGGCAATTCTAAGGATTCTCTTATGTAGAACTATATACATTTCTTTAAATACAATACATGACTGTCGTTGTTTAGGCCTGATTGACAGCCAACCACAATGCAGCACCTCTCTCTCCCTTCCCCTCCGGCAATGAGAAGGGACAGAGAGCCAGGCTTGGGGTTGAAGATAGGACTGGGATGGGGGAAAATCCCCCTTTTATGATCATGAGCAAAAGGCAGACTCGTTAGGGGAAGAAAAAAAAGAACATACATTTATTACAGACACTAACAACACATAACAGAGTAAGACAGTGAGAAGCATTGCCACATCTTGAGAACACCTTCCCCCCACCCCTCCCTTCTTCCCGGGCTCAGCTCTGCTCCCGATATCTCTACCTCCTCCCCCAGTAGTGCAGGGGCAGGGAATGGGGGGTGCAGTCAGTGCTGCCACTTCCTTCATGTTCGATGAGGGGAGTGTCCAAAACTTGTTACCCCCTGCTCCATCGTGGTCCCCCTCTCACAGGAGACAGTCCTCCACAAACTTTCTCTGACTTGAATTCCTCCCATAGGCCACAGCATTCCCCACACTGTTCCGTCATGGGTCACTAACTTCCTCCGACTGGATTCTCTCCCACGGCTGCAGCCCTTCCCGAGCTGCTCCGGCGTGGGACTCCCCTGCATGCTGCAATCCTCCCAGTGCTGAATTACAGCAGTGGGGCTACCTTTTCCCATGAGACCCCGGCCTTCTTCAGGCACAGAACCTTGATCATCTGAGCGGGAACGACAGGCCACAAATCAATGTCTGCTCCACCGTAGATCTTCATGGGTGGCAGGGGGGGGGCCGCCCTGCTGTCTTACCACAGGATACAGGGGGGTCTCTGCTCCAGCACACCTCCCCCCTCCTTTCTTCCTCCGTTCCTCCACTGACCTTGGTGTTCATGCAGCTGCAGCGTCTCCTCCTCACAAGTCCGACTGCCCGTCACCACGTCCCTTCTTAAATACGTTATCACAGAGGCACAGCCAATTGGCTCAATTTCCCAAACAGAAGTGGAGCTGACGTGGAGCTGGGGGAGCTTCGAGAAGCTTCTCACAGGGGGCTGCCCCGATAGCCCCCTCCCCTGCCACCAAAAAACTCCACCACTCACTCAACCCAGGACAATGACACAAGCATTTTAGAATAAAATGGATAGTAAACTGAGATAAAAAATGGCTGATAACTTTGGTCTTGGAGTAAACAACTATATAATATTTTCTTGTTATATCAGTAATACTCAGTGAACATTACATATAAGCAGAAATAGTTTTGCTTTGTCTAAAGTGATTAAGAATATGTGAGTGAAGATCTTGCAGATAATTGTTACTGTGCCTTGAGAGGTCACCTTCAGAGTTATTTTTGAATAGCTTTAGGTCATAATGAAATAAGCCGGTCTCTTTTTGCCATGATTCTGTTCCATTCTGCCTTTTTTGCAGAAGGAGCAGCACCTGAGGACACCTTTATTGGCCATGATGAAGGCCATATGTCAAGCTATACAAATCCTTTCCAACTTTTAGCATTTGGTTCCTTGGCATATCCCCAAGGAAACAGTGCAACAGCTTTGGAGTTGCCTGCAGAACTGTCCCATGATCTCTATGATGTAGCTGGATGAACTGTTTTCTTGTTTCTCTGAAAACTATCTTATTTTCTTTCACTTGATCCTCATGAAAATGTGAAGAAAATGTTAACAATTACATTTATTTTATGCTGTTTCTAGTGTTTTCTTTGATGTCCCAAATAAAATAAGAATATTTTGTTTATTTTATGTAAACTTGTGAATGAAAGGAGGAGAGATAAGTGAGGAGAATAGCTACGTTATTTAATTTTAAAATTTTAATTGTATAGAAAGAGTTTTCCTTACCACCAAGTTTGTAAGAAATTTCAATTCTTTTGCAGTTTTAGAACTTTAGATTTTGGACATAATTTTCCTTTTCAATAAGTGTGGAAGTAGTAGACAATACTATAAATGACTAAAGCAAATTAATGGAAACGGAGGAAGTAGTTAGGGAAAAGGATCTGGGGATAATGAACATGATTGGTTATGTGTTTCATCTATTACAATCATTATACTATATTTTTATCAAGATTCTACAGGAAGATATAGCCATAGTTGTGTAAGAAAGATTATCTTATCTTCTTCAGATGGTATGAGCATGTACTTTAGAACTTTGCTTTAAGCACATATTTTTGCTAATACTAAACTTTCTTGAATCATTCCTCTTCAAAAAAATTGCTTGATCTACACTAATCAATCTTCATTTTACAGACAATCAAGAAAGAAATGAGAGCAAGTTCCTATTATGTAGTCGTTCAAGAATGATTAAAATGAGAAAAAAACATTATAACCAAGAATTGATCTTGAACCTCCCCTAAAGTTCAGAAAATTGTGTAAGATACTTTACTCCTGTCATATTACTAAATAATTATAAGTAGTTAGCAACTCAGGACTAATATTTATTCCATTGCTTATGTGTTCATTCTCTCTCATCCCAGGTAAAAGTTAAAAGACTGTAATATAAAAAGACATATGAATCCTCTAGCATTTTGGGAAGGCCAGGAATTAAAAAATGTGAGAAATTATGTCAGTAAATATTATTTCCTTTAAGTAATGCATAGTTATCAGGAAAGCATGTACCTACAACTGGTAGCTGGTTCAAACTTTGTTTGCAAGGACAGCACATATAGCAAACTCAATATGTGTAGGCAAATGTAACGTGGCTGTAGGTTTTCAACAAATCAAACTCTAGTCCTTCCTTCTGTGCCTCTCTAGTCAGTAACATAGAAGTCTGTAATAAAAAGAAGAAAATACAAAGTTTAGCTCAACGGACTGACCAGAAAGAAGAGTCAATAAGAGCAAAATCTGTAGGCTACACTTCATATATACATCTGTCTGAATACAGACTCTCTCTAAAGAGAGAGAAATCAAACACACAATGTCTTCAGTATGAAAAAATGTAAGACATTTACTAGGCTGTTAAAAACATATACAAGATTAATGTATTGATTACTGTTGCGAATAACAAGCAGTGTGAAGCAAGTCTGTCTTCAATGAACACAGAGCAACTGGATGGGAAAATGGTGGTTACTGTTATTGAGCTTTGACACTTTCCTCCATGGAACTGAATTTGAATATTTTGAACTGAATTTTTTATGCACTTGCAGACAAGCTAATTAATTTAATTTATATATCAACTACCAGATACTCAGTATAATACTTTCAGGTGTACTGCTTAGCTTCATCAATCAAATTTAGAAACTTAAAATTGTCTTAAATAAGCAAATAGCAAGACCTCAACATCTCTAATATTTCTATTTTAGGCATGGGGACTTCCGTTTCTCTTTTACAGTTTTTATAAAGGAGGATTATTAAGTGTTCCGGCCTGGAATTGCCATATATTTATGGAAGAGCTGTTTAATTGTTGCATGTATGAAGAATTTTTATGGACATACTCTATTCCTATCTCATCTTCTTCAAGAAATATTTACGTGTGGTACAGCCTTTGATGAGCAACAGTGTACTGTTTTGTTTGCAAAGAACCCTCAAATATGCCTCATGATTAATGTAGTAGGGAAGGAATTTGCATCCTGAAAGGTAAATAGATTTTAAAATGTCAAGTTTTTGGCTAAGATTGCTCTTTGAATTAGGTGACATTTAAAGAAAAAAAATAAAATTATATTCCAAATTAAAGAATTAAGATAATGCTAAAACATATTAACATATTGAAAAGCAGAAAATGTAAAAAATGTCCCAAGATAGCAGTCAATGTAAACTTTACATGATAATCAGTGAATCCCATGGATTCACTAGGATGTATTTCCCTTATTGTCTTCTGTGATAGCTACTACAATTTATGATCAAAAGTGAAAAGTGATTTTGAACTGAAAAATGAAATTTTAAAAAACCAAAACTAATCACAAGCTGTATATTCTGTGACAAAACTGGATTGAAATTGTCTTTTTTTTTTTTTTTTTCAAGAAAGTTGCAGCACTGAAAAATTTCTTCAAAATAATTTTGGTGATTTCTTTAAGGAAGCTTGTTAAGTTACATGTCAGAACAGTAGAAAAGTGGTATTGAGTGATTATCTGACAAGTCATGGTCTAGAAATCACATTTCCAAAGAGGGAAGGATTGTCAGGATAATCAGTTCACTAAAATACAGTACCTTTATAAATATAACCTGAGTTGTGCTGAGCATACATTTGTAAGTCTATATTGTGATGACAAAAAGTTTCAACTGTCAGTGGAGGGTTTTCTCCTACATGTTCAGAGAAGATGTCTGCAGCACACACACAGAAGAAAAACCCAACAGCAAACCCTGAAAACCTTTTCTGCGGACTTTGAATGTATTCATCTCATCTAATCTTTGACTTCCATACATAACTCCAGATTTGGGCTAAACAGTCCTGATTCCAAACAGCATCCATTGTAAAATGAGATTACTCACACTCTCGAGTTTTTCCTTTCTCTTCACTAAATATAAAGGGTGGCTAGACAACTAGCATTATTGTAGATGCCTCAGGTATCTATATTGAGTTGGATCAAGCATCTGTATTTACTATCTAGATTTATTTGTGTAAATCCTCTGTCCCTAAAGCCCACAAATGTTCATAGGTAAATGTGTAGAGCCTTCACTGAGAGATCATATGGTTTGTCTTGTTTTCTTGACATGTGTCGGGGTAGACCTCCTTTCGTCTTCGTGAGACCTATCTTCTATTTGATCACTGGTGTAAGAATATGACACCTGTTAGTCAGGACAACAGGAAAAACTCTTTACACCCATTTTTTAGAAGTAAACAAGAATGCTTCCTATTGAACAATATGTTTTTTTTGAAGTTTTACACCAAAATCTTGTTTGCTTTGTGTCAAAAATATGATTCAACAAGGAAATGTTAGTGACACTGAAGATTCAGAGAATAATGACACACATTGCAATGCTCAAAATGTAGAGAGTATCAGTGAAGACCAGTCTAATTAGAAAACACCATTGGTCAATCACAGAGATATTGATAATCAAGTTAAGTGCCATCAAGTCTCCACTGGAGTCTGCTTTTGCTAAGCCCTGGCATTAGTTAACCATGTTTCAAACACATGGGAAGCTGTACTGCTTTTATCTTAATTACATAAAAAATAATATATATATATATAAATGAAAAAGCAGCTTAGTATTAATTAGTAGTAAAATTAAATACTATGAGAATATAAAATCTGCATCAGTTAATCAGACTTTACAAAAAAAAAGAAAATTTAGTGCTGTTCAAAACGTAGTGCTGCACTGTGCCAACAGTTATTCTTTGGTGCTCTAAGTTCCCAGATGCATATTTTATTGTTGGAAAGGAAATGGTCAACAATTTAGATGAGTGGAGAACTGAAAATTCATAATCTAGAGTTTATGCTGCATTTCATGCTGATGAACAAAGAAGGGCAGTTCTTTCAGCTTTGTCTACTGAGCTACATAGATTCACAGAGTAATGATATTATTCACCTTGTGTATGAGAAAAAGAAAATAAAAATCCATTAAGTAGAGCTGTTGTTCTCATCTTTACAAAACACACTGCAAAATTTGTGGTGAAAACATCTAAACAGTGCTGTAAATATAAAATATGTAAATAGAACAAGGAATGTAAAATATATTTCATAGTAACACTGAATTTCCATTGGAAAAACCACACCTTCCAATGGGTACCATTCATGCAATCATGCCTGATTTGAAGGCAGATAATACACTAACTGACAAAAAAAAATATAGAACAGATAACATCACCAAATTGATGAGTTTATGGCTAGACAGTCTGCTGACTTACACAAAATCAAGCACAGTACTCAGAGACACACTGAATCATATAAGTTTTCTTCTCCTCTCCAGCTTCTCCAAAGTCTGTACAGAAAGGAAGATGAGGGGTAAAGCCATAAACAAACAAATAAAGAATCCCACAACAAGAAAATACCTGAAATTTATTCTGACACCCCAAATAACCCTTGACTAAAATCTATCATGAGAGTCCAGGTTTGCAGCCTCATAAGCATATATAAACCAATGGAGTCAAGTCTTTTTATAGATTCCAGAAAAAAAAAAAAAAAATTCTACCAGTATTTTTATTTTTCTTTTTTAGAATATTTACTTGAGTTCATTCCTTTCAAGTTAATTCAGAACCTGCTTTGGTTCACTGAGTGCACATAATTAATTTTGTTACAGGACTATTTCCCTAGATGTGATCACTTTGTTTAACTCTAATGAAACTTCTGTTAAAATTGATATGCCTGAAATTGTGCAAACAGTTCATCATAAATGTTTAACAGTATTATTTTATTGAAATTCACACCTTCACATCTTCATTGCATGGATGAAGTGCCATTCTTTGATAACAATGAATAAAAACCCTTCAAAATCAAAGCAGGTTATAGAGTGCCATTTGAATGAAAGGGTGAGGAAAAAAAAGCACAACCGCAACATGACAAATCAAATCAGTTTACTAACCCTGCTCAGCAAAGATTTTTTTTCCATTGCATGACATTGATTTCAGCAATTAATATGTCATTTTAAATTTGCTGCTTACTTTTTCTAAGACCTCAACCATAGATGAACATTATGTTCCACATGCAAGTATAAAACTACTCATAGCTTCTAAGATTTTGATAAAAGAATAATTAGTAATTTCTTCTTTTGACAGCATTTTTGGAAATTGTACCCATTTGTAAAAGTGTTGAACTATATATTGTTCAAACTGGCATGCTCTATAAAATCACACTGAGGAGTGGAGAAAGAGAAAGAGACGTTAGTGAAAGAATTCACAGACTGTGTTCTGTAAAACTGAGTATCAAGGCTCTGGAAAAAATTGAGTACTAGAATGATGTCTAGAACAACCTGATTTTATTGATTCATAGATTAAAAATGATAATAAATTATCTATATATGCAGTAGATCAATACTGGTTTGACTTAATACAAAATAACATTTTGAGTATAATACAGAGGTAGAAAAAAGTTATTAAAATATAAAAATCCTTTCAAATATAAGAGTATTTCATAGATCCACAATAGCAAGGTAATTATAACTGAAAGCTGTTTCAGTACATTGAATTTGTCTTCACAATAAATATAGCACCTAGAAAATTCTGACTGTAGTGTATTGTTGCTGAAACATTCCTGTTAAAAATTGGTCTAAAGTTGGTCTTGTAAAGTCATGTGAATGTAGAGTCTTTAAGATGATAAAATGAAAGTTCCACTAAGCCAGCTTTCATTTGCTCTAGTCTGGTGTTGACTTTTTGTTCTTCTGAAAGTTTGATCCAGAACTGCTTCAGCTAGAAAAATAGTGTTGTTTCCAGTCATACGCCACACAAGCAAATCCAATTGTTTACAATTACCTTTTCAAACCATTATGATAGAGGATACAATTTGCTGTCATTAACCAAAAACCTTAGACCAGTCTGTTGCTTCTGACAAGAAGAAATTTATGATGGGAGATTTTGCCAAGAAACTAGCTAAGAATGAATATAAGAGTGAATTAGTATCTATCGTAATAACATAAGAGAAATAATGTAAAGTTTCTTGTCACTCAGAAGCAGAATCTACCACTCAATAGCAGAAATTCACTGAGGTGCTGGACACATAAAATCAAACATAAGATTTGCTGTTGTCATCTTAGTTATCAGAAGTGATGAAAATGTGTTACGTAAAATGCCCTGCAGATGAAAGACACAAAAAGAAATACAAAAAAAGGAACAATAGAAAAGAAAACAGTTTCTGTGTGGGTGAAAGAGGACAAAGGAGGTATGGTGTCTGAATCATGTGCAGAATAGTTTATAATAAAAGATATAAACCATGTGTTCTGAACAACTGAAGAAAAATGGCATGATCTTGGCTCCTGTCCTCACAGTGTATTCTCTTTAGAGATTGCCAGAATGATTTTAGTTGTCACAGCAAAAACATTTTTAAATGCCACCTGTGGTACGGGGCTGCAAAAAGTTTTCAGTAGCACCTCCTATACCAGTATGGTTAAGTCAATACAGTATGTGTGCACATCAGCCCTTATTAAAAGGGCATTTTGAACCAGGATTATTTTCTTGGGATTTTATGACATATTCTTTTCACTTTACCTTTGTCATCTCCTTAGAACACAGGATCTTCAGGATACACATAATCCATCACTTTGTGTTTGAATAGCTTTAAGCACCAAAAGATTTTGTTCTCAGCCCTTAGATACCTCCATGGTAGAAATTACACTGAGAATAAAATTACTGTTATACTTAAGCCAAATAAGATGATCTTACACAGCACCTCTGAATGAATGAGGTAATTTTGCTTAAACCACACACTGCAGTTCCACAGAAGCTATTAATTCATCAAATGTATTAAATTAGTAGATGATGACCCTCCATGCCTTTATCCATAGTAATGTTTAATGGCCATCTGTTTTGAGGCTCATGTTAATCACACTGTAAAATTCAGAGATCTCAAGTGCAGAGGGACCTATTAGTCACCTGATTTACCTCTTTCAAAGATGCAACATGGACTTTATTTAGTTCTGGAGACATAAATGTATTTTTATATGACAAGAAACTAAAGAGATTTTTGAGGTTAAGCTTAAAAAAAGCATGCAGGGCATAATTAAGAAATAAAAAAGCTGGAAAAGAGAGGGTTACAGAGGTTTTTAAACTCTTAAAAATTATTTGCTTTTAACTTTTTTAAGCTCTTTGAAGCAAAAGAAGAGGATAAAATGAGAGGCAGATACATGTAAAAATTATTTAAGCAGTGCTTTTCATCACAATATAGAGGAATCTGTATCACTTACATAGAAAAAAATTATTTTCAAAAGCTAAACAAAGTAATAAGAAGTAATAAAATAAATACAAATTAATATAATTACTAAAGAAAGATAACTTTAATTTCATAATGGGGCAGTCAAATCTTTATATTTTAATGTAAATGATAGTCAATTAGACAGTCCTCTTTAGGGAAACCAATTATTCCACATGCAGTGGTTTAGAGAATCTATAAGCATATAATGTGATTTTTATTCACTATCCTTATATTTGTGTCTTCTTACTGTCTCTTATTGTATTCTTATCTAAAATTGCTTTCCTTGTGGGGAAAAGGTAGATTTCCAGAGAAAGAAGGATCAACCAAAGCTTCAAGAAATTGCCTGGGGGAAGACAGGGAAAAGGGAGGAGACTGCTAAGGTTTGTGTCTTTGTGGAAGGAAATACTACATGCAGTTAAAGACCATACACATATAATTCTAAAGTACACTTGACAATAATGGGGAAACAGAAGGAAACACCATACATGAAGGTAATAGTTTTTGTGTAGATTAATATATTCTATTAAGATTTCTGTCCAGAACAATAACTACAGCTACAAATTCCATATAGTCAGGACTACCAAAAGCTTTAAAACTTATGATTTATGAAGAGGAACTTGACATTTTAATTACCTGTTGCAAAGGTTACATCACTGTCTGCAGTGACTGCTCTGCTCTGTTCTCCCATAGTGTACTGGACTGGATAGAGCACCGATCCAAGTCTGTGTTGTATTTTTAACAAAAGCTCAGGACTACAGATGAGTCTAAATTACACCCAATCCATGCTGTGGAAACAGAAGCTACTCTCAGAAGGTGTTTGGTAATAAAATAGAAAAATAACAAGGTCTTTGTTAGACAGGCCCTGACACATATTTACAAAAGACTTGTGTCTCTCATCTATCATTACACAACAATGTCAAATATCATGTGCCTAGTGTCAGACAGAATTGTCTGCCACACTTTTCTAAGTGACACTTGGTATTAGGCACTATCAAAGTAGACAGCTTTTGTAGGCTGAGCTCAGATTGTCTTTACAGTCTTGTAGAATCCTTAAAGTAAGGAAGATGAGTCCTTTGTCTATTGATGTAGATGCTTTGGGGTCGGATCATGTATGATACAATTAAATGCACCAAATGTGTAGAGTTCCCCTATTATTAATCTGTTTTGCATGCCATAAACTGAGATTCTCCAAAGTTATATGTAGGGCTCGAACCACCAATTAATAAAATGTAGGGTCATGAAGAGTCAGCTGGACATCAGTGTACATCCAGAAAACAGCTTGGTCCAGTTTAGAAGCCCTCTTCATTCTGGTCTTGCATGTGAGCTTTATACTTGTGTAAGACTGTGTTGCCTCATAAGAACTTTCTGGCTTATTTCTCCAGGTCTCTTCCAAGTGAAATGGTCTTTTCTGTGTGCTCTATTGAAAAATATACATGTTCTAAACAGTTCCATTCCAGGTCTTAAGGCACTATGTTGATTATTTGATTCTTTATTAAGTTAACCGATGTGAATAAGTTGAATAAGTTAAATGTTCACACATGATTCACAAGGTCAGGTATTTCTGGCAGGTGTCTCAGTGACCCATTCAAAGTGTTGATCAGAGCAGCAGTGTGGTTCTTTTCACTGTGAACAGACCTAAACAATTTGAGTTAGTCATTCAGCAATATTTCATAAGAACCTTTCAGAATGAAAGAAACAGAGCCATACCAAAATAATTCTAGTTACCTTGTTAAGGTCTGTAGGAGAGTTAGTCTGACAGCAGTCAGTAGAATCTAAGGTTTCTATGTAGGTCTGTAAGAAACTCGTTGAATGCAATATATTGACTAAAGATCATGATTATTTCTTGTCTTGAAAATAGCTATTTCTGCCCAATAAATAATAATAATAATAAAATTTCTATAAAGCAATTTTAAAACAAGAAGTAAAATTTTTAATTTTATGCTTTGTTTAGTGAGCAGCCATAGTAGCAGACTTATAAATGATATAGGCAGATTTGCCACTGTATTCTGTGTGAGATATAAATTAAAACTAGACTGACTAATGATTCTTGTAGAAGGATTTTCTACCTCTAATATAATAGAAAAAGGTGGGGAAATTTAAGTCTTTTACTATTATTTTGTTAAGTATGTACTATATTCTTTTAACATATTTCATAATCATAAAGCACTTCAGCCAACTAGGTCCTCAATCATGTAGGATTTTGCAGACAAAGGTTAGTATTTCTAAAGTATTTACAAAACCAATATTTAGCCAATGTATATCATAAACTATATCAGGAAAACATACATATGACCAAAAAAAAAGTTTTAAAAATTTCTGGCGAATACTTACCATAAAGGACCATAGATCCCATAAGGGTGTGGGGTATAACTTGAATAAAATCAGTTACTGCCAATAGCAAATGTTCATTTATGAGGTAAAAGAAACTTGAACTAACCTTAGAACTACTTCCTATATGCCATGAAAGTGAACAAAAATTTAAAAACATAGTCTCAGGTGTCAGGCTGGATGAAATGGGAATACTCACAATAATTGATCTTGAAATCGTAGGGGAAATGAAGAAAATGCCAGTTTTATGGCTGTCTTCTTAATCCAGCAGCAATGCTATGGAGCCAGATCATCAGTCCAGCATTTCAGATAATATCTTCTAGTCTGTTACTAATAGACTAGTGTAGTCTGTCCTCATATTTGTCCACAGCATAGATACAAATTTTTAACAAACTTTTGGCCAATAATTTCAAAATATTACCTTGACCTGGGAAAGGGAACAAATCCTAATGACACAGGTATCGAAATAGGAAGAGTATTTCAAATTGAAGGATTCTAGGAAAAGAATAACCTTTTGTTATGGTGATACATCATAAAGTTAAATCGGATCAAAGTATTCTAATTGCTGTCATTGAAGATGATTTGAAATTTATAACATTATTATAAAGAATAAAACAATTTAAACTATTCACTGTTATATCCAGAAATGGATATAAAAATGGGTGAATTTAGATCTTCAAGATGGCAACACAGAGTTTTCAGGAAGGACTGGAAGCACAGACTCAGATCAGTGTTGTAACTTCAAAAATCAGGGGGAGATAGCAATTGAAGCAATGGAAGACTGTATCTATAGTGGTAGATAAAGTACATTAACATCAGGCAAAAGGCACTTTAGTTAGTTATAAAGACACTGTTACTTTTATCACTTCTATTTCTTTGAAGTAATTGGGCCAAAATCTACTCTCATTTGCACAAACACAATTTTGACTACTTGAGCTGAGCTGAAGCCAGTTACACTGGCATATCTGGGGATATAGTTTAGTGTAATAGCTGTAAAGAGGTAATAAAAGTGTTTAGACTTATAAAATGAATTTTGATTTCTTTTATGTCCATGTGGAGTAGAAACCTCTACTCAACAAAACTACACTGCAGAGTTAAAGTGAAAAGAAAGAAACTGTGTACATTGCTAGTTCAGGAAATCTGAACATCCTGGGGCAGCAGAAGTCTACTTTACTGTAATAACCAGACTCTGCACCTGTTTCTGTACCAAAACATTGGGCAGTGAAATAGTTATCAGTAGCCGCAGGTAAATGAATTTCAGAACAGTTTTCTTTTTTTAAAACAGTAAGTAAAAAAATTTCAGAAGCTTCCTTAGAGGCATTTCTATCTTTTTCTCTCTACAGTTTTTGCCTTTTGCTAGCTATTTATCTTCATTTTTCCTTTAATGCCTTTTCCATTGGCTAATAGTGTAGATTATCTAGGTTTTTGATATTTGAGAATGGAATTATTTATCTAGTGCCAGAAGTAATTATGGGATTTTTAGGTGCTTTTATAAAGAAATAACAGAATGAACAGACAAAAATTCATTGCCTCCAGAATCATGTAAGGTTTTTATTAGATGTGATTCTTAAAAATAAACATAAAAAAATCTGCTTTTAAAAAAATTTCCTTTAAAAATTAAATTTGAAATATGACCTTCTCACTAAGCCAATATACTCAATAGTGAATTAGGGAAAATGTCATTTTTTCTCTCCCATGAAAGAACTAGTTCTTTTAGATCTTTGTGGGATTTCTCTTCACTGCACACTGCCATAACAAGCTGAAGTGAGAATGTGACATAGATTAGAATATAAGTAGAAACTGTCTCTTGAAACATCTAAACCAGGAGTGAATGTAGAGTACAGTTAAGAGTAGGTAGGAGTATTGGAAGAAGAGTTCCTGCTTTGGAATAAGTATTTTCTGGATGACCTGACATAGTTTATCCCTTCTAATATTCTGCAAAATGGCAAAATGAAGTTGTCTCTTGTGTGCAGAGTTTTTTAATGCTCGCACTAACGTTCTACAGACCTAGAGTCAGAGTACATTTCTGAATCCTTTTAGCCAACATGATATGTTCTTTAACAATAAAACCCAGAGGAATGTGGTGTTACCCATGTTAAAATATGTGCAGAGGTCTTTTCTTTGAACAGCCCTATCTTTGAGGTGGTGCCAGGACAATTTGACAGAGAGCTCACCTTTACAAAGTATCATCTATTTTGCCAGGCACATAAAATCTGTTTTTATTCAGACAGATTATAAACGTCTGAAAAACTGCAGTTCTCAAGTGCTCATTTCTCAGGAATCCTCTACTACTCAGTGGAAATACCATGGCTTCCCTTCCCTGGAATGGGGACATTCACACAAAAAATATCCACAAAGAAGAAGGCTGAAACCATAGCCTTGGCACATGCCACTCTGCATCAGGAGCATCTGCTCCGAAATTCACAAATGTTCCTTCTCCCAAACTCACAAATACATATGTATAAAACACGTGAAATAGAGTCTTAAGGGAGAGAGTACTGTCATTCCCTATGACCCTTTAGTTGACTTAGAGTACACATTTTGCCCAAGCAGTGTTAAAGTCAGATCTGGACTGTTCCATTACTTCCAGTAAATGAGCTTTAATAGTTACACAGATAAACTCTGTCTTATGCTAGTAACACATGCAGATTAACATATTTCTACAGTACAATTGCATGATGCTGTGCTTTCTCATCCTCTTTCCCAAGTGATAATTTTACATCAATTAGAATAAATACCTTTTTGTCATTTTGAGTCTGTTTTTCCTGTTGCTTCCTATATTCTAAAACCATGATATACATAAGACATTCAGAAAATAAAACCTCAGATACAAAATCCCTTTTTAAATATACTGACGTTGATTTACTACATATGTTAAACATAGGAAAAAAGAATACTAAGCTGTTCCCTTGGGACTGCTATTCGAGATCTCAGTCCCTTATACTAACAGATTCACATAGGGCTTCCATCTGACATGTTCTAATTCTTAAGCCATAGGTATAAACAATTTTACCTGTTATCAAATCTGATATATATAAAAAAATCCTATTAATCTCATTTTTACATACTGTAATGAGATGCATATAGATGGATGCATATAGAACAGTATGACATATATGACCTATTATGACCTGTTAAGATTATAGTGCCTCTGGAAGTAATCAGTAAATGCAGCAGGAATTTTAAATAAAGACACATTTGAGTAGTAGCTAAAGAAGAAAAGGAAAAAAGAAATGTACATACGCCATTCCCTAAAGCCAACAGAGTTCAGTCTGATTATAAGCTGCTTTAATGTCTGATATGAATGTCAACAGGAATAACAAAATAACTGTACTGAAGCGTGTGTCTTCTTATCTTTATATACATAAAAATACCTGCCAAAGGCACAGACATAATTATTTGAATAATCCTATTGCACTAAAGAAGTATTTTTAACTCTTCAGTTTACTAGTTTGCATTACATACTTAAAATCTAACACAAATTATTTTCTGTCTGTACTAGTGTGAAAGTTTAGAAGAAGAAAAGAAAAATCTCCAACTTAAAGTAGTTACACAGATATACAACAGTCATGAGTTCAGAGCCTGATTGAAGATCATAGAAAAGGTGAGGTTTTTTCTTGGTTTAATTATGTTGTAATTTTTTTCCTATTAAAACACTAGAAACAGAACATCAGAGAAAAAAAAAAAACAAAACAAAACAAAAAAAAAATAAACAAAACAAAACAAAACAAAACCAAAAAGCAACACAAAACCAACAGGTAAACCAGTTCTGAAAAGTGTTTTAAAGACCATGAGGAATTATGTAAGGATCCTACATGCTGAAATGTAAAACAGATCCAGAACTCTCTCAACCATTGCCTGATTATAAAGAAGCCTAAGCCACCTAGAAAGCTCCCCTCTTTACCTCAGCATTCTCTTGGCACCTGAAATGTCGCACTGTGTTCAGATCTGCTTAGACCCACTCAAACCCCAACCCTTTGGCTTCAAAAACTAGACAGGATAATATTTACATCTTTAAATTGTAGTCAGCTCTGAAAAGTAGGATCCACCTGATCAAATGAGCTGGAGGTCATCCCCCAGTGTTTCCTTTACTTTGCAGATAAGACTACTGGCATTTCAATGTCTCAGTCCATGACATCTTCAAATGGCACTTTTAAAGTAGATGAGATACCTTAAAAATGTCTTTTCCTCTCTACTGCCTTTAAAGGCACTCTGCCATGATTAGTATAGATTCAGCTGTCTAAACCTGTTGTAGGTGATAAAAATAGCTTAAACGGTAAATGCTCACAGGCAGTACATAATTGGGTGTATGTGCAAGTGCACGGGAAAATGTCTGAAATTGAGCTCTTGTACTTTCACATAGAAACTTGCTACTTGCTAGCTGCAACCAACATGGACTGGTTGTAAATTCTGGTAACACTTGGACTGAGGAGAAGTGACACATCCCGAATCCTGCAATTAATAGAGAGACATGAGCACAAACCACCAATTAGGAAACTAAGCATGTGTATGTACACTACTTAGGTGATAAAGGTCAGGGCTTGGGTTTCTGGAAAGAAAGCTAGTGTTCAAAAGAAGGTTTCCTGAAAAGTGGTCTTGGAAAGAAAAAGAGGGTCTGAAAAGAAGATGGTGAATGTCCTGACTGGAGGAAAGATATTGGAAATGGGGGATGATCCTGGCGATCAAAGAGCTGAGGGGGGTTGAATGCTGGGGGATGCTGAGGGACCTGGTCTGAAACTGGTAGCTGCAAGCAGCTGTGCAGCACAAATGGACATGACGGTCTGCTGGACCTTCCTGGGATGCAGGGACTTCCAGCTGGGGAATGGAAATTGAGACCTAGTGAACATAACACTGGAAGAGCAAGTGAGTGAGTGTGTGAGATAATCAAACAGGGTAAAAACACTAGTACTGAAGGTTCTTAATTAAATCCTAGTATCCAGCTCCACTGCAGGTTGTTGATTATGTTGTCTTACCTGTGATAAAACCTTATGTGCCTGAATTCGGCAGGGTAAATTCCATCTAAATTGATGTGATTAGGCCTATCAGGAAAAGCAATTGTAACCAGTTTCTTTTTTGTTATACAGTCATGAGAGCAGGAAATTGCCCATAATAAAAGAGGCATGGACCTCTCTAGGATATTGAGCAACCACATCTCGGTACTCTTCTCAGCCTGACAGCACTCTTTTCTGTCAGCAAACACCAGCTGCTGTGCAGCCAAGTGTGGGAACACCTACACTTCTTCTCAAACTCGTGAAAGCTGTCATCACATAACAAAAAACGCAACTTTGTTAGTGACAGAAATCAAGAAAAGAAGCAAATCTTCATGAGCAAGTGTTTAGGGGAAGGACCCCGATTCCCACCATTAATCTGGGTTTCTATCCAGAAACTACACAAAATGTGTAAGTAGTATAGTAGGAAGAGACAGATCTCACAGATAGGATGTTGCCTATAAGACTAACAGTAGATCATCATTTTTGTCAGGATCCAAAGAACTCCAGGTCCACAAGATTAACAAGATACCTCAAGTGATTGAAGCAGAATTCAAGTACTTTATTTCTCAGCTATGACATTATTCTCTTTCTGTCTCATCTACTGCTTCATTCCAAACCAGCCAAAATCTTTCATACTTTAAATTTTCAATTTTATCAGTTCCTTCACACCTGAAGTTCTGTTTATGAGGCTACCAAGATATGTTTCAGTTTGGACAGTTTTAAATAGATCCATGCCTAAAGTGTGTCACTGCCCAATGACTACTTAGAAATTAGCTGGTCCTTGTCTAAGACTTTTTATGAGCTTCACTTTGTGGTCAATCTCAAAATATTTTGTGTACATTACAGTCCATATCAAGGATAATGACAGTAACCTCTGCTCTCTACTTAGGAAGTTTTTGAGTTGATTTTTTTAAGGGCCATGACAACATCCCTGGGGTCTTCTTGAGATTTGGCTGACAGGGCTCTGGGCCAGCTCAGAGTTGGTGCAGCCAAGGGCGGCCCCTTCCTAGTGGTGACCCTGGGGAGATGCTTCCAGCTACCATGGGGCTGAACCCTGTCCCAGGAAGGTGCTTTCATCTGAGGCTCTCACCTTGGTCCTGCCAGAGCTCCAGCTCCAGCTTCAACTCCTGTCATACTCCAAACATGTAACTGGTCATGGGTCCTGCTGAGCCACAACCGCCTATGGGCCAACATCCCAGCCTGGGGGCCCAGGGACGTGCCAGATGCCCCAGGCCAGGGCTACATTTACTACAAAGATTACATTGTGAACCCAACCTAAAATGCAGCAATGAAAACCAAAAATTCAGTTTTACGGTTGAATTTGAATCATCAGTGGTTGTAAGTAAGCTTAAATTTTCAGACAGAAATCTGAGCTTGTTTTGTCTTAACCCTTTAACTTTTCATCATTATGATATCTTACTTATTTCTCTTTTAACTCCAGATGAGTTAATTTTCATCTGCTCATTCACTTTCTTAGTATTCCATACTCACTTTTTTGTGATATTACACTATAATTTGATATCCCATAACTTTCATCAGGAAAACTTTCTTATATTCAGTAAAGAGAGTAGTGTCCAAACCAGAGAAAGGACAAGACTTTCCTTAAAAGGGTGACTTCCCCAGTAGCCAGGGAATTTACCTTGAATGATGGATACTTTTGTTGGAATCCCTATGTTACCTCTGTAAATGCTCGGATGAATACTCTGTTCACTAAGCTGAGTCAAGTGGGTATTCATACAAGAGGCAAGGTATCCTTAATAGCCAGTGGAAACAAATTTAGGGCACCTCAGGTAGTCATTCCCACAAATTTCTTTCTCCTGAATATAGAGGAATTTTATGAAAATTAACATCCTTTCCATCTGTCTTGTTTCCTTTGGAACTATTTCATTTTGTACAAATAATTAGCCATTCACAGGTTAACACAGAGGGGCTGCCTTGAATATTTAGATCTTTCCATCAGTGAATTGTTTATACAGAGTGGAACAGCTCCAAGAAAAGTCACTGGGGGATAATGACCTCAATACAATCCACATCAGAATTAGGAAAGTCACTGGGCATAGAAGAATTTTGGGATCTTGTCACAGATTATGGATCAGACAAAACTGGAACCTGAACATGATTAGTGAAAAACATTCACAAATGTTTGTGTATATAGTGATGATTTGACAGCTGGCAATCATTACTAAGAAATGAGATCACTGATTCATAACAGATAGCTCTATGAAAATGTCAGGTCAGAGCAGCAGCAGTCAAGAAAACAAATGTAATTCTGGGAATTATTATGAAAGAAAAGTAAAACGAAATGGATGATTTCATATGCCCTTTATGTAGAAAAGAGGTACATGTACCTCTGTACAATTCTTACTGTTAAAAATATAGTAGAACTGGAAAAGGTCTGGAGATGTGTGACAAAAATTTTCAGAAGTATCAAATTGTAGAAGGAACTATTGAACAGATTACAGCTTTCCATCCCAGACAAGAGGCAAGTGACGGAGTTATATAAAGATGTATAAAGTCATGAAGAATATGCATAGGAGATGAATATATAGGAACTAAAGAACATCAAAAAAAAGAGAAGAAGGTAATATATTAACAATTTATTCATTCAGTGTATATCCTTTGCACAGAATATTGTTGATGCTAAAAACTTACATGGAGTCAAGAAAAGACTGTGTGAATTTTCAGAATCAAAGAAAAACAACTAAAAAAGTATTAAAACCAAATTTCCATCTTGTTCAAAATAGGCTTAGCCATCTCCTGTTACTGAGCATTGCACATCACTGGAAACTACAGGAGGTATAATCTAGTTGTTTTTTCACGTTCTTTGCAATATCTCACATAAATGCCTGCCGATAACCATGTTGCGATTTCGGTGGTTTTTCATTTTTTGATGTTAGAAATTGAGGCCTAGGGAGAGAAGAGAAGGTGAATTCTCCAAAGTAACACAGTCAGTAGACATCAGAGATAGGGAAAAGAAATAACCGTCATCTAACTGTCATCCTTGTGCTTCCTCCCTGAGACAGAAAGCAAGTCTTGTCTAAGGGATCTGTAAAACACAACTATATACATTCAGTTAAAAATAAATGAATCACTAACAAAATCTGTATACATGTCATGATTTCATCTGGGATAGAGGTATTTTTCTTCCTAGTAGCTGGTATAGTGCTGTGTTTTGGATTTAGGATGAGGACAATGTTGATAACACAGGGATGTTTTAGTTGTTGCTGAACAGTGCTTACACTAAGCCAAGGACATTTCAGCTTCTCTACTGCCCTGCCAGCAAGGATGCTGGGGGTACATGAGAAGTTGGGAGGGGACACAGTCAGGAGAGCTGAGCCAAAATGTCCAAAGTGATATTCTGTACCATATGACGTCATGCTGAACAATAAAACTGGGGAAAGTTTGTCGGGGGGTGTCATCCTGCTGCTCAGGGACTGTCTGGGCATCAGTCAGCAGGTGGTGAGCAATTGCATTGTGCTTCACTTATTTTGTATATTCTTTTATCATTATTATTATTTTCCCTTCTTTTTCTGTCCTATTAAACTCTCTTTATCTCAACCCACAAGTTTTAACTTTTTTCTGATTCTCTCCCTCATCCCACTGCGGGGGTGTGCAAAAACGGCTGTGTGGTGTTAGCTGCCTGCCAGGTTAAACCACAACAATGTGATAAAATGGGTTTTAAAAAATAATACACTGCAGAGGGGAGAAAGTCTGACAGCAGGCATTATGTCTCATACTGTGTCTTGGAGTGTGTGTGTATTTTGCACACAAACGCTGCCACATATTTCTCTCTGTTTGATTAGGCTCAGCTAGATGCAGTATTCTTGATTGAAGCACAATACAAAGAAATACCCTTTTATCTCCCTGGGAGAATAAAAGTGTCCCTTTTTTTCCTTTCTTTCTTTGCAGCAGCTTCCTAAGTGGTCTGAACAAATCCAAAGGTCTTGGTTCACTACTGTCATGAGATATCAAGGGCACATGAGTATTTATCTCAACATACTTGGGTATGAAAAAATGTAGTCATAGTATTTCAAGGATTCCCACATTTCTTACTTTGCATGCAATGATTTTACATAGCTCTAAGTTGGAGAAAAGACCTTCTCATGTAAGAAAAAAAAAAAAAAGGCAAAGATAATGACTACCTATACAAAATCAAAATCCTGATTTCCATGATCTGAATTAAAATGTTTGCACCTTTAGTTTTATCTAATATCACTCTAGTAATACTGAAAGGGCTGTGTTTATGATGATGTACAAGAGAATGCAATTGCCTAGTAATATGAAGAAAAGGAAAAGCCATTTGCTATTACTGTCATTTTTGAACACAGAGTCTGCTTTCTCTTGAGATACCACCAAGAAGGAAGATATTCCAAGAAGGAAGATAGCAATGAAGGCATGACACTTTCTCTACAGGAGCATCTACTGAAGTAAATGGAGTAAGCTGCACTGGACTACTGACTCATATGTTCATGTAAATGTTCAGATCTTCCTCAATCAAATATCCTGTTGTTATTTAATGATCATGTTTGTGTAAAAAATGTTCTCACTTAAAAATAAGGTGAACCATTGCAATATCACTTGTATAACTATGCTCATTTTACAGTTTACATGACCATCTGTTTACAACACAAAGCACTGACCACTTGGTGTTATCATGGCAATATTTTCAGTAAAGTTAACAGAATTTACCTTTTCCTCTCATAATAACAAAAGGCAATATCTGAATGTCCTCACTGTTTTTACATTATTTTCTTTTTTGTTAAGGCCATAAACTATTCTACACTCTAAATGTTTTCATTCAGTGACCCTTATGGCTATTTTTAAATCTGATAGACTCTTATTTTCATGGAGATAATTCAATTAACACATTCACATTTAGTTCTAACAGTCCCTCTGCTAGAAAAAAAAATGTTTTTCAACTACAGCTCTAGTCTTAGTTAATTAAAAGTATGCAAAGAGTGATGCTAAGATTTGGACAGTGCTATTGTGGATTTTATCTATATTTTTAAAATAAGTTTTATTGTGTCTGGGAATATTTACAACTCATTCACAAATGAAAATGGTCATCCAGCCCTCTTATTCTGCTTCTACATTTTACCAGTCAGTTTAGAAAGATGAGCAGGAGTCAACATTTCCCTTTCATAAGAATTACTGGCATTTTGGAAAAAACAAAACAAAACAAAACAAAAAAACATAACCAAACCTTGACCTTGAAGAAGAATTCAAAATTTCCTGAGAAAATTAAATATGCATGATATGATAAAATGACAAAATAGTTACATACATAATATTAATTTTACCTTGATTTTTTCATATTTATGTAATGCAAGTGTCTGAATAAAATCAGTCAAAATATTATTAAAATAATGAACTCAGATTTCCTCCATTGAAATAAAGTACTGAGCTATATTCCTGTTAGATATTTCTATAGATGAAACTGCATTTGTTCCATGAAAAACAGTTCTGTCTAAAATATCTCAGCAACACTTGATTGTATCTTCTATAGAGTTAGCAATGGAAGTTTAAGAAAAAGATGCTTTGTTCAGGCTTTAATGACCGTAAATTTCATAACCCTTTTGAAAAATATTGGGAAGAGTTGGAATTACCTTTTCAGTCAGAACTGTCCATCCTGGATTCATATACTGGTGTCGTTCCTCAAAATTCACTCTAAGGTCCACTTCATCCTGCTGAAATGTACTCAGGCATTTTTTGAGTAACAGCATTACACAACATGTTATAGAAATGGGAGCTGGTAAATAAATCATTAAATTAAAATTTCAAGAGGAATTTATGTTGCCAGAATGCTGACCTAAATGCAGCTTGACCAGCACTTTGGAGCAGACAGAAGTCTTCCTGGCTTCTGAAGGAGTAATAAGAACTGCAGTAACTGTAGTCTTGGGGAAGGTGCTGGGAGCCAGAAAGCTTGGCTCTGTTTCTAAACTGACAAATAAGGGCTTTCTGCTCTTTTGTGCTCAAAATGTTTGTGGAGACAGGAAAATCTGGTTGAAACTGATTCATTTTCATGAAACGTTACATTTTCAAAGAATATTTGCTTTGTTGTAGAGTTTCCGGTCAGTTCTAATAAAAATAACATTCATTTGGGTAAGACAAGTCATAGCTGTATTTCCTTATTACAAAACAATAGCTGAAAATGTTTTTGCCAACTATATCACATTGCAGTAAAATACTACATTCATAATATTTCTGAACAGTAACAGACATTCTCTGAATGTTTGACATCTCACCTTGACCTGAACTAGAACTTCTAGTCCCAGAATTACTGGCAGCGTGAGGTGATTTGATTATGATCCAAGAGAATCAGTTTGATACAAGATGAAAAGTAAGGCAAACTCACACAGGAAGGAAATGAAAATCTGAGGCAATCCTCTCTGTCCCATTTACAGGCAGGTAGAATCCCTCTGAGGTTTTGGCAGTGTTGCTTCACTGGTACTGTATGTTACAATACTGCAGACTAACAGTTTATGTTAAAAGCTAAAAGTTAAATAGCTTGACTCCAAACTTTTTCGTGTACTTTACAACGAAGTTAGACTCTGTAAGAATTCTAACACTTCTTGACTTGTTGTCAACATTTTTATTCTTTTCATGACATTAATACCTGCCACCGTCTATATCAGCTGCTTAGTTTAAGATACTTGTCCTGTTCTTGGGGCTTTCAGTTCTCAATTTCTTATCATTATGCGTCAGACTTTGAGACTAGCTGTCTGCTTTCTATCACGTAATCTTCATATTTCATCACTCTGCTTTCTCTTTTAAAAACACATCCATAGGTTTATGTAAAGAGATTCAACATATACTATAAAAATGTCTTTGTATAAATGCAAAATTAAATGAAAAAAAAAAATAATTCCTCCAATTTCTGATAGAAATGTTTTTCACAGCAATAATGTGAAATAATTTCATACCTAGTGATGAAATTGGAATGGCTGAAGTCCAGTCTGGGACTGAGCTTTTATGCAGCTGGTACTTCTGCCAATGATTTTTGCAGCAGCTGTCTAGCTTCACTGTACAGTCCAGATATGATCTGAGCATGCTGAATTAAATTTTCTTTTTTTTTTTTTTTTTTACTCTCTCTTTTTTAATGCATTGCTAAAACACAAGAGCAATTTCACTGGCCTTAGTTTGAAGCATTAGTGAGCTTCTCAAATTGAGGTGGACAAATAGAATACATTGTTTTCATAACTGAAAGTTAAAAATATAGAAACATTTACTCAAACATCAGGAGGTTTTGACAGCACAGCAACAGCTCTTGTGGACATACAAGAATAGGATAAACACTTTATTCTGAAAATGAAGACAATTTTGTTCAATCACAGTCTGTTGTTCTTACCTTTCACCAGGGAAATAAAACTGCAACATGCCTCATAAGTGTGTGATATGAGTGCATATACAGAAAATAATTTTATCAGTGGATACCAGAGGAGGATTTTTCTTTACCTAGCCATTCTTCCATTTGGTCTTCAGTAGAGACAACTAATATTAACTTTTGAGGCAACAAAAATATTTTCATAAATAAATATTGTGCATGGTGCAAAAAAAAATGGCTAAACTAGATAAGCAACTAAAGTTCTTAAAGTAGAGATGTTTAGCATCAAGAAGACAAAAATGGAAGTGCGGGGCGACAGAGGCATCAAAGCCTTATCCATCTGTATGAATGCCTGATTAGCGTGCAGCAAAAAAGGTGGAGTTAGACTTTTCTCCGTGGTGTCAAGTGAAAGAACAAGAGGCAACAGGTCAAAAAGCTTTACTCTAAGGATGGTCAAACATTGTAACAGGTTGCTCAGAGGTGTTCAGGAGTTTGGGTTTGGGAGTCTCCCGTCTTGCAGCTATTCAAAATTTAACTAGATGTATGTCTCAGCAACCTGCTCTGGGTGACCATGTTCTGAACAGAGAGGCTGGACTAGACAATCTCTAGAGGTCCATGCCAGCAACAAGTATTCTGTGATTTCTGTGAAAACATTTGAACTATTTTTTCAACTTTGTGCTTCCAGAGGTAGACTTTTGTATAGGCTCAGAACTACATCATCCTTGACATGCTGAGAAACTCAACAATAGGTCAGGCCAGGACATAGTTGTTGCTCTCCTGTGGTTTGTCGGGCTTGACTGTGGTTTTACTTATTAAATTGTTAAAGCATACTAAACACTAAACATCAATACTAGTAAGTGCATTGGCAATGTTGTTTTCTTTTAAAATACCCTGGAAAACTGCTTTATCACTCCTTCCTATAAACTTACTTTTCTACTCTTTTTGTCTATGCATGGGAGAACCAGGTTTAATATTAAAAAACTTATCTTCCAAATAAACACCTTTACTACCAGATTCATGGTTTATTTAGCCACTAACACAGTTGAACAGTGGCAGCTCTAATGCTTTTTAGCCAGTGGAGATCTCAACAGTTAATTTTTTTAATAAACATATATGGATGTTTAGAATTCCAATAGTGTACCTAAGTACTTAAGTGCTATAAAACATGTAAATCATTTGGTTGACTGAGGATGTGTCTCTGTGAAAGGATTCAAACAGTAATGTTTCTTCTATCTTGGTTCTAAATCAACCTCCCAGAAATTGACATCGATCTACAATTCATAAAAAATATATGAACTTCAAAGAATGCCCAGAAAAATGTTGCCTAAATAGGCATTATATTGCTTCTGAACTAGAATAAAGTAATATCTGACCTAGAACATGGGCACAGGGGTTGCCAGGCTCTGTGTTCCTCATTCTTGTAGACACAACTCTGTCTTTTTCATTGCATCAGTTATTAGTTACTTGTGATTTTCCTGTCATTTGAAGAAGTGTGTTTTGCTTGTCTGCATCAGTTGAACTTTTATACTTACTGCATGTGATGCATATTCATAGTACATAAATATGGAAAACAGAAAATACTTTAAATAAGCTTAGTGTATCTATAAATAGCTAGTAAGTAATAAATAACAATACAATAGAAATTTGGGCAGATCTGCCATTTAGGTATCAAACAAGTGCCAATTAAACTGTTATTTGACACATTGATGTACTATATATATGACACGTGCTGTAGAGATATTTATTTAGCAATGCTATAAAGGTTCTTTTCTAATATGAAGATTAATTATTTTATCTTATAGCTACTAGGTTTCTAATTTTGCACACAAACTAAAACATAAAAATGCGTGAAAAATTATGAAAGGAAATGTCACATCTTGAAATAGTAAAAGAGGAGAAAAAACAGAAGTGGCAAGAAAGGGCAGATAAAGAGGCTGCAGGCATTTGTCAAATTTAGTTATTCAGGACCTTTCAACTAAATCATATTGCTCTCAAATTTGGATTTCTCTACATTTCTGTGATCCTGTTATCTTGTTTGGATCATCCTTTTTTTTGAACTACATATAAGAAGGAAGGTCCTGACTAAGCCTGTAAGGAGTGAAGAAATGATCACAATGAGTATCCCTTTAACTCTCCTAATTCTACATAAATGATGCCTGGTGCCTGTTCTGGACTCACTGACAATTTTGCCTAGTTAAGCTGAACTACAACTATCACAAGGAGACCTGCTCTTTCAAATGTGTTAGGAAAAGAGCCTTTCATGCTAAGAAGCAGCTTTTTTCTTATTCGTAAATAAGCAAGTACAGCACTGCTAGTAGGATAAAATTTTGAGACTTTCACCAAAGCTGAAGGATACCTGTGTGCCATGTTGTGTTTTGATATGAAAGACAGAAAAAGACACAGCAGTTCAGATACAATAATAGCATATAAGAAGACCGTGTGAATGTGTGTTTGTACATGTGCATGTATATTTAGTTATGTACATATACAAATATCATTTGAGAAAGAAAAACCCACTGATTCTTATCTGAATTTTCTTTCACAAGAAACATTAAAGGATTTTTTCACGTGACAGTGATACTATTTTCCTTCTAAAATCCATCCTGATATCTTAGTATCTTTTTACCTTATTATCTTTCCATCTCTATCCATATCTACTATAATGCAAAACTGTAGAGAAGAAAGAAAACACACTTTTTAGTAACTGTTATCTCAACTAATCTGTGATTAATATACTTTCATATCCAGGCATTCCTATCAAGTAAGGAATGAGTTGGCACACATTCACCAATAACTCATGAGTCAATATTTCAGGGCACAAAGACCAATATTTTACAGTAAGGATAAGCATGTGCAGAGTATGAGATTTTTAAAGACTGTATAATTATAGTAGGTGCTCTCAGCAGATATTCCTTGTCTATGGAAAACAAAAAAAGAACGTTGCAGTGTAACATCAGTTGGGTATAAAATTCAACTGTATTTCAACCTGAAGCATATAACCCTTTTAGCAAAGAGATCTTTGAGTTTAATAATAGTGAATCAGTGACATCTCATATATCAAATGACTTGACATGTTAAAACACCACAGTATTTTCAGAGCTGAAATTGTAATGTTTCTTTCTTTGTTTTCTTCCCGTGTTTATTAACAGAGGAAATATAGGCGTATAGATTCTAATTTCCTTAGACTTCTTAACCAGATCCCTTACAGCAGACATTGCAGAAGGAAGCAGCAATACTCAGTTATAATCTTCAAAATAACAAGCTGCAATGTGATAACAAATGCTCCCTCTTCCCTTAGCTTTGAATCAGGGCTCTTTGAACTACAGCTTGCAAGGAAATTTGCTGCTTGGCAAGATCAACTGGTCTTGACTCAGCCCCTAATTATGCCACCTGACTTTGGGATACACTTCTTTTGATAAAAAAGAAAAAATGATGTTAAGATAACTCTGTGCCATTAAAGATTCTCTCACACTGGGAGGGACACACCTGTTTCATTAAAGGAAAAATATAAAAGTATGTTCAGCTGCCTGCAGGGAGTCATTTTAAGTGGTCTTTGAGCTATTTCAGTAGCACAACAAACACCTATTCTGGTGTATGTAGGGCCATACTATATGTGAATTTTGAGTATTACAGTTCTGTTTGAGACTGGGCCAAGCAGGGTTGCCCATTTTGCTGTGCTCACTTAGGCTTGTGTTAAGAATTTTTCACACTGCCTTGCATTTGTGAAGGAAGGATATATGCAGACAGCATAACTTTACCCTTATAGCTGCCTCATGATTTATTTACTGTCAATTGCTAGTTGCACAAAAGTTTTCTAAGGTTATTGTTAAAAAAAAATGTGCATGTTTTTAAGAAATATGTAAGCGGACGTAAATCCAATGAAGGGTTTGGATGATTATAAAGTCCAAACAAAGCACTGAATGGAGCAACCCTCCCCACTGTTTTTTTTAGAGATGAAATGATCTTACATCTATCTATGTGACACTGATAACTTCGTACAGAAACTGTCAGTTTTTCTCGTAATTATATTTCTAAAGGACTAATCAAGGCTAGTGGTTTCCTTCTAAAACATAGCCAGAATAAATTATGTCAGCGCCCTCTTCCTACTCTTTTTATAAGTACCAGATGGATGCAGATTTTCTGAAGGACTCAGAGACTTGGATTCTAAGTCCTTCTCACACTCATGGTTAACATATGTCCTGGTGGGAGGAGAGCATCCTAACACTGTACAATAGTAGAACCTGCTGTGTAGCCTTCTTGTTAGAATTTGTGTGATGTTTAGAAAGAAATGTGTGATTCATGGACCATAATGAAAGAGCATCAGCAGGAATATAATTTTCTAGCCTGGTTGTTCAGATTGCAAAGTGGAGTCCTGGTTCTTGTCTCTGCTACCACTACTACTTCTGATGTTTATCTGGCAGTTGCTTACTGAAAAATTCAAAGAGAAGAACACCTACAGTGCATTTCATCAGCAGCTCAATGCTACCAATGTGCATTTGGAAAGACTACTAACTGGACTAAGTTTGACATAGGGAGGAGTGAGTAGCCAGATACTACAGAATATAGTAATTTAATTAATGTTTAGAAGCAGATCAACAAATGTACAAAGACCTTTCAATAGACACACACTTGTAAATGGAAAATAATTTGAATTTCATTTAAAACAGGATATGAATACACATTCAAAGTAGGACCTATCAATCATTAAGTGCAGAAGTATTCATTTTTTGGTTTGTCGCTTTTTAATTTTTTTTTAAACTATTGTGTGTTATTAACAGTGATTTAATTCACTAGCTTCTTTGTCATGTTATTTGTTTTTTTAACAGCCACGAATATCTGTAAATGAATCAGTCTTGTGATGAAGACATGACTGCATACTTCAGTTAGCTGTACCTGTGATTCAGGTCCTCAGTTTTCCAGGGTGAGCTACTTCTGTTATGCAACTACTTCAACACTCATCAATTTCTAATAAAAAGACTTGTTTATGAGCCTAATAAATATGCAAAACATTATGGAATAATGAAACAGCTAATTAACTTTATGAATTTAAAGTCCTGTCTGTGCACATGAAAACTAATTAGTGATTATATGGATTCCTGAATCAAACTTCCTTCCTTTTCCTCTTGCTGTGGTTGTTAACTTAAATTCAAGAGATTTGTAGTATTTTTCCCTTCGTTTTCTGAAGAGCACACTGAAGTTTACAGTTAATTAAAAGCTGTATTTTCTATACACTGAATCTGCTCTTGTTTCATTGTCATCTATTTGTTTCGCACAACTGCAAACAACTTATTCACATTTTATCTTAGAGTTACACACTCCTCTTAGCTTTATTCAGGAGGCTGAATTCAAACACAGCTCAAGCAATAGTTCCCTTGAATTTAAAGTTAGGCTGTGCCTAATCTTGGTACAGCTACGTGGGAAAATAGGTTAGGACTCTTCCTTCCCTGTGTGTGGCTGACTTAAAATTAAACACAGCGGTGCCTCATGCTGAACTGAATATAATTATGCCACTCAGGGGAGTGGGAAGTTTAGGCAGTGATAGATGCTCCATGTCTTGAGCAAGTGAGTAAAGAACAGTGAGGCAAACTTCCCATGTCCTACAAAAAATCAATAATTGCGGCTCTACACCCAAAATTAGTAGCAGACTGAAAGAATTAATACCACATTAATCTATTGCAGCATATTACAAAAACGTCAGGAATGTCTCTGCTCCAACAATATTCTAAAGTTTTCTCATTCCTTCTCATGTATTGTTTTGCTGCTGTATCACATTCTATTTGGTGCTATGCTTATAATCACAATTAAATCAATTGTAGGGTGATCCCTTCCTCAGACATTGGTATGGAAGTGCGAAAAGTACATTATAATGGCAAAGAATACAGATTCTAACCAGGGCCATTAAATGGAACAAAGTCATTTGTGAAGGTTGGAAAGACAATTGGATTAGAATCCTGACACTGCATAGGTCCAGACTGCAGCTCTGCCACAAGACAACATGGCACAAAGATTCAGCAAGGCAGAGAGGCAGGGAGGCCATTCTGGAAAGGTTCTATGGAAGGGAAGACTGATTCTCTGAGATGGCAAAAAAGCTCATTATGGACAGAGATTTGCTGTAGCATTATTTCCAACTGTATGATTCTTTATTGTCTCAACTGTTGGAAAAATAGCATGACATGGGAAGCAAATGTAGAGGAGGTAAATTCAGAATCTGAATGAGCTGTTATGAAGATGAATAACAATGAGACACAAGGGTAGCTGTTTCAAGTGCCATGAACCCATGGATCAGCGATATCAAAACAGCAAAGATCAGTGGTCCTACTCCTTACAAAATGTCTGTTTCTGTTCATTTCCTCAACAAGAAGTTTCATAATAGTCTTTTTTATTTTTATTTTTAATTCAGTGAGGTAATGATACGCAGACAACATCAGTGACTTCTTTTTCAAAATGCAATTGGTTCATGAGGAAGATGCAAATGTTTCAACTCCTGGAAACTAAAGTTGATTAAGGACTGAGTATGAGTTAGTTGTGTAACTACTGCAGAAAAGAAACTGCCATAATGTTTAGTCTTAATAGAAATTAACATAAAGTACAGAAAACAATATCCTGCTCTACTACGGCCCTGAAGTGAAACATTACATTGAATCAGCAACCAGAATTGCTGTATAGGGGGAAAAAAAAAAAAAAAAAGTTGACAGTTTTAGAATATAAAAACTTTGAAGCAGAAAGTATAAGAAAACCAAGAATATTCTGCCAAAATTATGACTGACAGAGGATGTGATAACTTTCCTTGGAAATATGTACAGTGATATCTCAAGACTCATTAATCAAAGAAGAGAAAAATAGTAAAGGTCTTGAACAGTGGAAAGACAATCTTAGATTGGATGTTAGACATATCTGCCAGTATACAAACTCAGTTAAAAGAAAAATCTTCCAGCATAATTAACAGTACTTCACAAGCCTCTCTATTTGTTTTTGTCTTACTAGCTTGAATCTTATTGGTTTTCTATTTTATTCTCCATATTTGATTTTCATTTTCATTTCATTCATCTGCTACTTATGTAATTTATTAACTGTGGGCTCTGTTTTTTGGTATTTTTTTGTTTTAACATGAGATTCCAAAGTCTTCTGATTACCCGGACCACTGCCAATCTTTACTACCACATGGGCTGGGAGGTCCAACGATACAGATGGGGAGGTCCAGCCCAGTTGCTACATTAACCTACTTTTACTGAGACAACTCTAGACACAGTCCCCCTTCCTTCCCTCTCAGTTACAGGTTTCTCTTTGCTCTTATTGAACAGTCAACTTGATTTGCTGCACCCGTAAATGTCTTCATTGCTCTAAACTATCTTTAAAGAAGTATGCTGGGCCCTTAATGCATGACTAGTGAAAGAGAAAAGTAAAGATGCATCACTTCTGTAGAAGGCCCCTAAAATCACATAGGCAAATTCCTTCCAGAAGATAATCTTCTGAATTTCCTTCCAGGCAGCTGCAAAAGCAGTCCCACAGGGGATCATAATAACTGTAAATGTTATGCAAAAAGCCAGTAGAGAGACTTCATTGTAAGTCAGACGTTCTGGTGAATCCTTACAGTGGCAGAGGTATTGCTACATGCTCCTCATTTATGATGAGAATATGGGTTCATTTAGATACAGGCCCTGCCTAGAATGGTACTTTATATCATTGCCCTGCATATTGTGAGATATTACACAGCGGAACACAGTCAGACCTGTGAAGCTGAAGGCCGAAGGGCTACATCTCAAAATCCACCATGAAGTTCTGTTTTCACGCTTACTTGAGATCGTTCCACACTTTTCTGATTATAGAACTTTTTACTGTAAAGACATAATCCCATGGACTGAAGTGGATAGTTTACTAGGCTTTATTGCACTACAGCACAAGACCTTGGTTGTCTGAGAATAATCTGAAGAATAACGATATTACTGAGGTGATTGAGAAAATTAGTTTAGGAGTCTGGATAGCACAGAGGACCTTGGAAGCCACAGGAAGGTATGGAAAATTATACTAAATAATGGAGTTTAGTGATGTCCCAGTTCTGAAATAGGCTCTTAGATTACTCAGTACCCAGCATCTCCTAATACGTAAAAGAAATAAACAGGGAAAGTTATAATGGGGTGTCTCAGCATATTTGTAGTCTCCGCTGATTAGTGGGAAATTATCAAGTAAATATTTTTCATCTTGCAGATAACTTCAGCATCAAAGCTGGATAAATGTTGAAAGAGATTTTTAACTGTTATTTTTCAGGACAAACAATACCTCTCCTCTAACTCTGAAATTCACAGGGAAGGTAGCACTGAAGAAACCTGCTGTATGTTTAGGCTGCTAACATGAGTGCAAAAAAAAATATTGCACTCAGAAGAAATCATATGAGAAAACAGATTTTTTAGCTACAACACACTAAATGCCAAGTGAACATAACTGAATTCTTAATTGCTTCTGAAAAAGTTTGTTCAGTAGACAATAAATTGCACTAAAAGCCTTCACAAAAAAAGTCTACTATGAAAGATTAAATGTCTCCTAATAAAAGCTGTATTTCATTATTAACCTGTAAGTTTTGTAAAGTCCAATTAAACTTCAGTTCTGAATAAATTTGGAATATTCAGCACTGGAGATGAAAATCTAGAGCTTTGTTATGAACCTATGAATAACAAATAGCTTTTAAATAATTTGATATATGGGTTGAATGACCTATCAATATTTCAACATTAGATAGTTCAGAGAAGCTCATCTCAGACTGTGGCAGGTGCACCCATCCAGTGAAAATGTGGCTTCCTGACTGTTGAACCTTTTCTGTGCCCTTGTTCTCAGGGCTTTACAGTAATTGGGGACCTTGGCCAATAGGATCTCATATTGACCACAGATCAGATTTGACTTGGATATAAATGGAGTCCCCTGGGGAAGACATTTTGAGCTAGTCCCTACTGGAGTGGTGCACTGCAGGTGAGGACTCTCCCCTTGGACTGGGAGGCCGCCCAAGGAAACTCCTTGTAGTTTCTGTGGGTTAGGATGTTGCCCTAAGAAGTTCCTTGAGGTTGAGAGTCATTTTTTTTTAGGTGAGTGATTGAGAGTTTTGGATTGTCGTTAAACCCTAGGAGTTTTTGTGGTGATAGTCTTGTTCTCCTCTCATGGACATTTGAACCTACTGTTTTTATATTTGTTGAGTGCTGGATAATTGTGTTGAAAAATAATTTTTTATTGGTTGTTATTTGTTTATTTGAGAGCTTCCGCAACACAGATGTAACAGATTTCAAGATTCTTTTTAAATTTTGACATGAAAATAAGGCATCTTCAGAGTAGATACAGTGACAGCAGACATAATT
The DNA here is from genome assembly GCF_018691265.1 of Tyto alba. NCBI lineage: Eukaryota > Metazoa > Chordata > Aves > Strigiformes > Tytonidae > Tyto > Tyto alba. The sequence continues at coordinate 67,050,886 of NW_024881282.1, read as the reverse complement.
AAGCCTGATGTACTCCTTGCCATCTTTGTCTCTGTATTTATAAGCAGGATTCACGGAGGAGAATATACAGCAGTGGATTAAGTTCATTTATTTGACCCACACCAATCCACATGCTGCATTCAAGGAAGCTGAGAGAAATGATTCTTATAAGACTGCTTTCTATCATCTTGGTAAGGTCATGGAGATCAGGAGAATTCTTGGATGACTGGAGAAAGCAAATGTTGCACCCATCTTCAAAAAAGGCCAGTCGTTCCAGGATCTGTGATTGAAGGGAGAGCAGGGGGTGCCATTCACCGTGATTTCAGCACGGCTTTCCGCACTGACTCTGACAATATTCTTGTATCCAAGTTAGAACACTACTCTGTGAATGGGTGAACAACTACATGGGTAAAAACTGGTTGGATGACTGGGCTCAAGGGGTCATAGTTAACTGGTCTTAAACTACCTGGAGGACAGTAGTATGTGAGGTAATGCGAGTGTCTGTCCTGGGAACTGTCCTGCTTAGCATCTTTATCAATGGAGGAGGTGATGAAGTGTACTTTTACCAGATCTGCAGATGACATCAAATTGGAGGAAGCAGCTGATATCTGGGAGGGTAGTGCTTCCATCCAGAGGGATCTAGACAAGCTGTAGGAATGGGCTAACAGGAAGCTCATTAAATTCAGGAAGATCAGATGCAAATCACTGTACCTGGGGAGCAAGAGCCCCTTGCAACAGATACAGGCTGGAGCTTGACTGGCTGGGGAGAAGCTCTACAGAAAAGCCCCTGGGGCTCTGGCAAGCAGTAAGCTGAACATGAACTAGTAGCTACCTGGTAGCAAAGAGGTATTAACAGGAACAGAACCTGTAGTTCAAGGGGAGGGATTATCCTCCTCTAGTCAGATCACTTTGGACAGTGTCTCAAATATTGCACCCAGTTTTAAGCTCCCAGTATCAGACAAACATCAGTTAACTGGACAGAGTTCAGTAAGGCCACCACAATGGCTTGATGTTGGAGCACTTGTGCCATGAAGAAAGACTGAGGGAGCTTGGCTTGTTCAGCCTGGAGAAGACAACTTCTGGGGGACTGAGCAGTGGTGCCGTATCACATACCGGGAGGTATATATTACTTTAATAACCATGTTGAGTATTTAATTTTACTTTAATTTCCTTTAAACTAATAATTGCAAGGATTTTTGTAATCTATATGTCTTAACTTCAGAACACACAGTTAAGAGAGAGGAAGAAAGCTGTAGAACTAATGACAGCAAATTCTTTTCATTCTATTAGACAAAAACAAGGGTTTATCATATATTAATTTACTGGATTAGAATGCGAATGTGGTGAGTAATGTTGTTCTGACAGTGAGTGATAAGGAGATTTTGATAAAATATTTATAAGGTTGTGGTTTTTTGACACCAGTGATTGTGATTGAATATTTTTAAGGTCACCATGACACTGAAGAATTTTGACAAGATACTTATGAAGTCACTGTGGCCAAAAGATGGATGTAGATATGGAAGTGATGTAAATTAGATGAATTCATGAAAGACAAACATATGAAGGGCTATTATGTATAAAGGTATCAAATCTGAGTCAAGAAGTCAGACAGCTTAAAGCTGGGAGGTTATATTAGGGAAGTATCACTATTTGCTTGCAGTTTTCTTAAATTATTTTTATAAACACTATAAAATATTACAGATGAAGAGAAGATATTATGTTAACTCGAACTTTGGTCTGACTTAATATGTACAGTCCAATACAAAGGTACCCTATTCTGAGATAATATAACTACCTCTAAACTGAAATGAAAATGTGGATTAGGTGACAGAGGTTACAAGGGGTTTATGCAAGCAATTCCTCTTTAGAGCTTTCCTGAAAATGTTCCCTTTAAAATCTGTTAAACATTTTATTTGGCCAAGCCAAAAAAATTGGAGCTCTGACACTACTAATAAATTGATAACAAGATTTTCCTTTGAAATATTTTTTTTCTTAACCTGTTTTTCCTCTTCATTTGTGTGACTTTCTGTAGCAACTAAAATGTGACTGGCCAGAATTTCAGCCTAAAATATGCAAAATATTATATCGAAAAATATTAAAGTAAAATATTTTATTTCAATAAATACTTTAATGGAGTTTTTTCACTTCTTTTAGATAATGTTATACCAATTATTCCATTAAAAATTTGAATCTAAGGAACTCACTTTCTAAAATTAGACAAAACATACCAGATTTTAGAACTGATCTTATTTTAATGTTTGGTCTTTTTTAGGACTGGAAACATTATTTTATAATCAACTGTTTTAAATAATCTTTTACCACCAGTAGTTTTAAGAAAATAAATGCTAAACTAGTGATGATACTTATTGCAGTGGAAAAGGCTTGCCTCAAGGAAATAGTGTGCAAAAAAAACATGAACTTTTAACTGTGATAAAAAGGTGGGGATTATGTCTGGGAGAGGAGATTAATGAACGTGTACATGAAGTGATGGGAAAGAATGGTTTTAAATATCTTCACTTCTAGTGTGTGGCAGTGTGCCCTGGTGAAGTTGTGATTAGCATATTGACCATACTGAAATTAATAACAAAGGTTTTACCAATTCAAAGGGAGAGTACTCTTCAACATATTTGTGATGTCTTAATGTCTATACTGTTGGCACAGACAACTTCTGCCTTGACAACATATGAGTTTGTCCCTGTAATGGAAATTAATTTCAGAGGAATATGTTCATATAAAGTATCATGGGACTAAAAGCAGCCTAACTGTACTAGCACATCATTGTATCTGAACATTGAAGACATGCTAGGAGGGCTATGACAAATCATTCAGACTTCTCTCTCAGTCCAAAACTTAAAAAAAAAAAAAAAAAAGGTTCTATGCATTGCACTCCAGTGCTCAGTTTAGTCATGCCTTACATGTGAACTCTTAAATTCTGTATTGATCTTTACAAACTTCTCAAATCTCTTAACTGCAGTGAAAACTGAAAATAAATATATTTTTAAAAATCTTGGCCATGCTTATATGCTTTGCCAATTATCTCACTCAGAAAATAGCCTAAATGAATCACAGAATCACAAAATTTTTGAGGCTGGAAAGGACCTCTGGAGGCAGTCTAGCCCAACCCCTCTACAGGTGCAGGACTTTGTTCCACTTCATGAGGCTCCTGTCAGCTCACTTCTCCAGCCTGTCTAGGCTTTAGATCCAGGAAAAAAATCATTCTGTCTGTCACAGGCATATCTATTTTAGAGTGGCATCAATCACCTTGTAGCCAATATTAGAAGATAAAAATCTCAACCTTCTTTTGCAACTCTAGGGAATTCTTTATTATTTCCTTACATTAGATTTAGAGCTATAAAGTCAGGATAATATGCATTTTGTCTTGAAAGATCAGGGAAAAAGATGTTAAAACATATGAAATGTTAACATAAAGAGACTAATACTTCCAAGTGGAAATGAAAGCTCTTGTTAGCACAATCCTGGATAAGTAATTCAGTCTGTGCCAGCAGATCCAAATACAGGAACAAAATTAACACCAGAAGATGTGATGTTACCAGCTGTGCTTTCAACACTTTTGTATTTACACACAAGCAAAATGAGTGAAATCTACTAAGGCAAAAAATAAACCCTTACATTCATAACAGACTGTCAAATGCTCAGATCGCCTAAAGAAGTATGAGGTTGATGGATGATGTAGATTTTTGATGACAGATGAATTGTCTACATATCTATTCTAGATTATGTTTCCTAGGTAAATGAGTATTGTCATTGACTTGTCTCATCAATCCTGTCAGTGTAATGGAACTGGCCACAGCAGGAACTAACTTGGTGAAATTTTAAAGTTATACCTGAAGCAGGTTGTGCTCTGAGATGTATAACTCCCACTGAGTTTTGTGCTAGTTGGTTTTGTGGTTCTGAGGAAGGAACTTTGCCGAGAAGATTTTTTTTGAATTGTCAATGAAGATATAAGTTAATCTATCTTTTATATACCTTTTCAGTGTGTGAAATAACCGATAACATGTAACTGAGAAGACTGCTAGAATGCCTAAGCAGGTCTGAAAAAGTGTAAATATTGCACATACTAATGCTTTCTTTGCACCTTCTTTTGATCTCAGTGCTCTTTTGGATTTAATTTTAGTAAGCAAGACACAAGCACCATAAATCTGAAGGAGTTCACATGCACCTTCTAGAGTGACCTTCTCAACACCATATTTCTAGGTTTACCATATATTCACCCTTTCAGAGGAAGTAAAACAAAAAATCTGAAGTAATCAAAGCTAAACTATAGAGCATAAAACATCTCCCAATACTTTCATGTTAACAGCTGAAGCCATAAGGTAACAATGCTTAAACACAGATTTTGGATAAAGCTGTAAGTGTAATTAGTACGACCAGGTCCAAAAGGCAAGAGAACATGCAGGGGAATTCAGAGAGATTGAGAATAAGCTTTCATAACTACTTGCATTACACAAGGAGATTCAAAAATTTATTCCAAAAGTAGGTCCAAAGTACTTTCTATTTAGAAAGTATATTTCTAAGAAATCCAGCAATCCATCCTGATGTATTTCAATGTTTAACCAGCCTCCTTGCTAGGAAGGTACATTTTGTTTTGAAGTTAACTATGTCTAGGCTCTTTTACAAGTCCCTGAAATTTTATTTCTAATCCATTTTCAGCAGTGCTGAAAATCAACAAAGGTCTGCTATCTGCCCCAAAACAAATATAAAATTTATGCGTCCATTCACAACATCTCAGATCATCTTCTTTCTTCCCCACATTACATATTTGTTTCCTTTCATATTTTTCTGATGATAGTCCTTTTCCATTGTTCCCTATGTAAGCCTCAGAGGTAAATCAATCCAAAGAAAATATACAAAAGATCACACAAGCTGGAAAGAGGTCAGGAAACTGTAGGTTAAGTAGATAAATTTTCTTGGAGCTTCAATACATTATGGCTGTTAGTCCTCAAATGAGTTCCCTGCTAGACAGCCCTACTTCCACTGTCAAAACATTTTCTCCAAGTACTATATGAATAATTACAATGATAATTTCTATTATTTTTCTTTTATTCAGTAAGCTGAATAGGTCAAACTCTTTATTTCTGTATGATGGAGTCTGTATTTTATCCTTTTATCCTATTGTTCATTTTATGGTCCCTGAACTTGGTTTTGTATTCTATAGCTTTTCATATATGTATTGGGTTTTGTTGTGGTTTGTGCTCATAGGGCAACTGAGCACCACAGAGCTGCTCTCTTCCCCCTCCCCCTCCCATTGCTGAGACGTAGAATATAAGCAAAGGCTCAGGATTTGCGATAAGACAGGGCTGGATGACTCACCCATTATGGTAAGGCAAAAGACAGACTCATTAGGGTAAGAAAAAAATAACATAAATTTAATACAGACACTAACAACAACAACACTTAAAAGACAGAGTAGGATGGTGAGAAGCATTACCACATCTTGAAAACACCTTTTCCCACTCCTCTCTTCTTTCTGGGCTCAGCTTTGCTCCTGATATCTCTACCTCCTTCCCCCAGTGGCTCAGGGCACAGGGAATGGGGAGGTGCAGTCAGTGCTGCTACTTCTTCCATCTCAGAGCAGGGGGAACTTCTTCCCCTGGCTCCAGTGTGGTCCCCCTCTCTCAGGAGACAGTCCTCCACCAACTTTCTCCAACTGGAGTGCCTCCCATGTACTGCAGCTCTTCCCGAGCTGCTCTGGTATGGGACACCTCTGCATGCTGCAATCCTCCCAGTGCCAAACTACAACAGCAGGGGCTGCTTATCCTCATAGAATCTTGGCCTCCTTCAGGTGCGATCACCTGAAATGGAATGGTGACTGGTGGTGGCAAATGGTGGTGGGGGAGTGGTCCTGCTATCTCACCACAGGATATAGGGGGGTCTCTGCTTCAGCACACCACCCCCTGCCTTTTCCCCTTCATTCTTCCACTGACTTTTATGTTCACAGAGATGCTGTAAATTCTCCTCAGAACTCCCAGGTCCTCTTCTTAAAAACACTATTGTAGTATTGCCTTGGTGCAGAGGTGGGTTTGATTTGGAGCCAGGGGAACTTCTCACAGGGACCACCACTTGAGCACCCTCCCCTGCTACCAAAAAACCCATCACTCACTCAAACCTAGGACAGGTTTATGTGGCAAGGTTTTGATAGTGGAGGGGTTACAGGATGGCTTCTGTGAGAAGACACCAGAAGCTGCCCCCATGTCTGACAGAGCCAGTTCCAGACAGCTCCAAGATGGATCTGCCCCTGACCAAAGCTGAGCCCATCAGCAACGTTGATAACACCTCTATGACAACATATTAAGAAAGGGTAAAAATTGCTGCACAACAGCAGCTGAGAGAGGGTGAGAATATGTGAGATAAACAGCCCTGTAGACACCAAGGTCAGTGAAGAAGGAGGGGTAGGAGGTGGTCCAGGTGCCAGAGCAGAGATTTCCCTGCAGCTCATGATGAAGACCATGGTGAGGCAGGCTGTGCAGAGATTTCCCTGTAGCCCATGGAGGTTAACAGCGGAACAGATATCTACATGAAGCCTGTGGAGGATCCCAACTCCAGAGCAGATGGATGTGCCTTGAAGGAACTGTGACACTGTAGGAAGCCCATGCTGGAGCAAGTTTCTGGAAGGAGCTGTGGACCTGTGGAGAGGAGCACATTTAGGATCAGGTTTACTGGTAGGACTTGTGGTCCTGTGGGGGACTCATGCTGGAGCAGTCTGGTCCTGAAGGATGGCACCCTGTGGAAAAGATCTATGCTGGAACAACTCTTGAAGTACCTACATCGGAGAAGTTCATGGACTATCCTATGAGAGGCACCCCACACTAGATCAAGGGAAGAGTGTGAGGATGAAGGAGCAGCAGAGACAACAAGTAATGAACTGACCACTATCCCCATTCCCCATCCCCCAGGGACACGTGGACGGAGAAGTTAAAGAAGTGGGGAGTGAAGTTGAGTTTGGGAAGAATGGAAGGGTAGAGGGAAGTTGCTTTTAGATTTGTTCTTATTTCTAATTATCCTGCTCTGCTTAATTGGCAATAAATTAAATTAATTTCCTCAAATCAAGTCTGATTTGCCCATGACAGTGACTGGTAAGTAATCTCCCTGTCCTCATCTTGACCTGTGATCTTTTTGTCGTATTTTCTCTCCCTGTCCTTGTTGAGGAGAGGGAGTGATAGAGTGGCTTAGTGGGCACTTGTTGTCCAGCCAAGGTCAACCCACCACAATATACAAAGATTTAAAAAATGCTTTATGACCACAGAAGTTCCTGAATGGAAAAAAAAAAAAAAAAAAAAAAAGATGGTTTATTGTAATTTGACCCATATCACACAATCAGAGAACCAAAGAATGGTTGAAGTTGAAAGGGACCTCTGGAAGTCATGTGGTACAACACCACTGCTCATGCAGGGTCACCTACAGTCATTTTCCCAAAACCATTCCAGACAGCTTTTGTATATCTCAGAAGATGGAGACTCCATCCACAACCTCCCAGGGCAACTTATGCCAGTACTCAGTCACTCTCAGAGTAAAACCATTTTTCCTGATGTTCATAGGGAACCTGCTGTGTTTCAGTCTTTGCCCATTGTCTCTTGACTGTCACTAGGCACCACTGAAAAGAGCCTGGCTCCATCTTCTTTACACCTTCCCTTCAGGTATTCATACACATTGATGACATCCCTCATGGACCTTCTCTTTCTCTAGGCTTAAAGAGCCTAAGCTCTCTCAGCCTTTCCTTGTATAAGAGGTGCTCCAATCTCTTAATCACTGTAGAAGCCTTTCACTGGAGTCTCTCCTGTAGCTCAATATCTTTCTTGCACAGTAGCTTTGTAAGCAGCCATTAAGAAATCTTGGAGCAATTTCCATCTTTTGTTTACAAACAGTTCCCAGGATCTGAAAAAAGGGAAAAAAGTCTTTTAATCACTGGCAACATGACCTGCTGGTTTGAATCAATAAAAGGCAAGAAGAAAACTTGTCTGGTCTTTTAAGGAACATTGTCCCATGCACCCACATTATAAAGCTCTCCTACATGCTACAGTTAAGCAATAACTGTCATATAAATCTCTGTTATTACTAATTTCTGTGCAGTTTATTTTTAAACTACTGGCTGGTCCTAAGTACAAGATGCACATTAATTTATCTTTTTATTTTTTTTCATTTCTCATATTTTGTATATGTTCCTATCAATACTAGGTCCATTCCATCATATGACTGTTTACTATAAAATATTCCCTCTCTTATTTTTCACATTCATCTCTGAATGTCTCCAGTCTCCAATGTCACTCTTGCATCTCCGTTTGCTGTTAGTAGTTTCCCCTAATTGCATTTTGTAAATGAAAATGAGCATTTTTTTTTTAACCCTTCCTTTCTTTTTAATGAAATTCATGCACTCTACATGTTTCCTCAGGATCTATTCTTTGTGACTTTTAACAGCCAGGATGCTGGATAAGGACAAAAATCAAAGGCTTCATTATGTCATAGAATTCTTATCATGAACACTGATGTAGATGATAATTTCTGTCTGACCAATAACTAGTTGATCCATGATCCAGCTGAAGCTATAAAAGTAAACTTAAATAAAAAGCATTTTACATGTCTTCCATTAAATTAAGTCTCTAAATGAAAATCCTAGGACTTGGGGTCATTATATGACTCCTTGATACTCTTTTCAGGAGTCAGTTTATAAACTAATGAATGAGACATAAATATTATACACTGGTTTAATCTGTGCAATTAATCTTCCTCTAGTTTTTTTCATGCTCTTTGATAGGAAACTGTACCCATATTATTTAGTCTGGATCCTTAAAGTTCAGAAGCATTTCTCATCATGATTAAACTGTGAAATGTATTTGAAACTAATTGCTTCTGACAACTGCCATTAGACACATATTTGCAAATGCATTTTATAATTCCTTAATAGCGAGAAGTTCTTGTTATCTTTTGAACTACTGGGCTCTCTTGTGAGCAACAAAAAACCCCCACTTTTGCTTTAACTGTTTGAGCACCATGCAAGAGAACAAGTCAAAATTATAAACTATTGCTATTAAAGGAAGCAATACATGTCAAGCAGAGCATGCCAGTAGATTGTATATGTAGATGCTAACAAGACAAGAAGTAAGAAGGAATGACATCCATATTTTTACAAACGACTGTTTAAAAACTTGTTCAATAAACAAGTCTAGAAATCCCATTTCTAATATTGTACATGTAAGGTAAACTGTTTTGCTGTTTTGCTACTATTTAGAAAATTAATAATTCAGAATACTTTATATTCTGATTTCTCATTAAATGTTTATACACCTTTTGTCAGGTTATGCATCAGATCATAGAATGCATTATGGTAAACATACACTACAATTAAATCACCAGATGCTATTTCTCAAATTAATCAATCATGTACTGTATTTTATGAAATGGCATTTTTGTGCTTTCCTAATCTCCTGAACTGATCCTGTAGAAGACTGGGGGGTACAATTACTTTATGACCTTCTCCTATTTACCAGTTAATGTTTGTTGACATAAAGTATAAAGCATTAAAAAAAATTCTAACAGAGTTACCTTCCTCCCTGCCAAAGTTTAAAAATCTAACTAGTAAAAGAAGACAAAAGGTAGAAAAAAGGGAGAATTACTCATATTTAAACTATTTTAGCTAAAGCTGAGAAAAAAGGGTCAACATCTGAGGTGAAAATAATGAATCACCCTTTTCAGGTGCTTTTCTCTCTCCATTGACTCTAGATAACTTTGACTGGATGACTTACTTTTAGATGGTACTCATTAATTGGGATGCATCTCATTGAATGATTTCCCCTAAATCAGGAAGTTTCTGGTTTTACCAAGACTTGGTTCAATATCTGATGCAGTCTAGTTACTTACTCACAGGACTGAGTCCTACTTTATCTCTATACAGTGATGAAGGAACTGATTGTCCTTCATCTCAACTCCTATTGATGCTGAATTACCCTACAGACATAGTAAAGATCATTATATGAAGAGTAATGGTGCCAAAAGAAAGTAAAGTGAAACCTTTTGTCAATGTGCACATTATATGACCAGTTAAAATAAAATGAGTATCCTTGCTTCCTGATTTTCAGAAGCTTTTAGCTAGGTCATATGAAAACTAATTTTATTTGGAACAAGCAAAGATAGCCCCCAATGGAGAGAAATCTATTTCAATTCCAAGGTTTGAGTCCCAGGTATACATATGTAGGCTATTCAAATAAAGTGAAGATTTCAACAAGAAAGATTTATATCCCCTCTTCTGCACAGTCAATTCTTTAAGTAAGTAGCAACTGTAATGAACTTGAAGAAGAGATATTTCATACCTCATTTTCTATGGCTTTCCAATCTCTATATAGAAGAACAGAAGTTAATGTTAATATAATGCTAACACTAATACTAGAATCTACTTAAAACTACTTTTCATGAAATAAGTTGTTAACATTTGAGACAAAATGTTAATGTCAGCACCACTAAAATGTTTTTGTCCTATATAAATCTGAATTTATTATGTGTAAGTATGATTTTTCTAAATGACTAGTGTCTGATCATGGATTTTAGAATATAATTTTGTTGATTAGAGAAAGTTTTCTATGGGTACTGAACTAGTAAAGCCCAAATTATTTATTTAGCTATGTCTTTTTCCACCTCATTGGATCACAAATCTCCATATACTCTGTCTAAGATTTTTTCTAAACCTCTGACTTATTCTTATGTGGCATTTCCACACCCTCATTCAACCCAGATTTAATTTCTCTTCCTCCCGTATTGCTGACTCCTATAACTTATCTCACTTCCATGTCTGTCTTTGCTTCATCAAAGAGGTAAAGAAAAGTGCTATGACTCCTGTGGAGACATGTGTGAGATAACTGGTCATCCAGTATTCTTACAAAGACCACCAACCATCCACGGACCAACGAACAAAAGATGAGTTCTTTGAAACTTTTCTGCATAAAAATGTTAATATAATCTTTTATTTGTAATCAGCTGATGACTTTTATGAAATCTTTGGGAACTAATGTCTCTGAAATTTATACAAAAACTAGATTTATTTTAAATTTATAATAGGTCAAGTGACAGACAAACAGATCCTAGTAACACAGTCAGACTAAACTAGTTTAATTGTTACACATAAACTAGTAACACATGGGCAGTCAAGATAAACAAAAAACAAACACACAAAAATAAACAAACAAACAAGCAAGCAAAAACCTAAAACCACTTACTAAGAAAAAAACCCAAACCAAACACAAAACAACAACAACATGTGGTGGGTTGACCCTGACTGGACACCAAGTGACCACCAAAGCTGTCCTATTACTCCCCCTCCTCAAAGGAGCAAAGATATAAAGAAAGGCTCAGGAGTTTTAGATGAGGACAGGGAAATCACTCACTGTAGTGGTTTGAGCCCCAAGGGCAACTGAGTACCACACAGACACTCCCCCATACCCCTCAGGACTGGGAAGGAGAAATTAAAGCAAAAAACTCAGGAATTAAGATAAGGACAGGAAAGGATTCATAGGAACTCATCCATTATGACCAAGGGCAAAAGACAGACTCTTTAGGGGAAGAAAAAGAACATCAGTTTAATTCAAACACTAACAACAGCAACACTTGACAGACAATGTAGGACAGTGAAAAGCATTGCCACATCTTAAGAACATCTTGACCCCACCCCTCCCTTCTTCCTCAGCTCAGATTTACTTCCAATTTCTCTACCTCCTCCCCAAGTGGCACAGGGGACAGGGAATGGGATTACAGTCAGCCCAACACTCCTTCCTCCTCAGGAGGGAGAACTCGCATTCTCTTCTGCTCCAGTGTGTTCTCCTTCTCACAGGAGACAGTCTTCCATGAACTTTCTCCAATGTGAGTCCTTCCCAAGGGCCACAGCATTTCCTGAATTGTTCTGGCCTGGATCTCTCCCATGTGTTGCAATCCACCAGTGCCAAACTGCAACAGTAGAGGCTTTCCACAGAGTCCTGACCTTCTCCAGGCACAGACACCTGCTCTGACATCGGGTCCTCCATGGGCTGCAGGTCAGCATCTGCTCCACCGTGGACCTCTATGATGACAGAGGGGCAGCCTTCAGTCTCACCACAGGCTGCAGGGTGTCTCTGATCCAGCAAACCTATGGGAATGAAGAATTGGTGGTTAACAAAATTGTAAACTGACCTTCAGATTAGAAGGATGGTTGTGAGTAAACGAAACAATAGTGCAGAACACCCTGTTGAGATCGTGAGAAGCCGCAGGTTGGAACACCACCTGTGGAGCACATGATTAGTGGTCAGTAAACTGACTAGATATGAAGGTGGATAGGATGGGAAAAACAGAAATGAAAGATGTAAACACTTGGTAAAAAATTGGGGGCTTGCATACAGGATAGCAGCATTTTCTCGGCAATGCTCCCCCTTCACAAACTGAAGTGAGTTTGTTATTATTCTGTGCGTTGTCTCGATCCCGGCCAGACTGAGACTGGCACACACCTCCCCCTCTTCCTCCTTATTTCTTCCATTGACCTCGGTGTTTGCATCAGTGTCCTTGTCACAACTCTTCCTCAGAACTCCAACACCTCCTTCCATGTTCTTCTTCTTAAATATGTTATCATGGAAGTGTGGCCACTGTCACTATTTGTTTAGGCCTTGGCGCAGAGGCAGGTTCAACTTGGAGTCAGGTGAGCTTCAAGAAGCTTCTCACAGAGGCCACAGTTGTAGCCCCCTCTCTTGCTACCAGAAACCCCCACCACATACACACACACAGAGCACACTTGTCAATTACTTTCATGGGCAAAACAGATTTGACTTGGGGAAATTAGTTTAATTTATTACCAGTGAAAAACACAGTAGGATAATGAGAAAATAAAGACTAAATATTAAACTACTTTTCCCCCAACCCTCCCTTTTTCCCAGGCTTAAATTTACTCACTATTTTCTCTATCTCATCGCCCTAACTGGTACATGGGGATGGGGGCCTGTGATCATTTCATCACACTTACCACACTTTTTCCTTCCTCCTCAGGGGGAGGACTCCTCACACTCTTCCCCTGCTCCAATGTGGGGTCCCTCCCATAGGATGCAGTCCACAAACTACTCCAGTGTGGGTTCTTTCCACAGGATGCAGTTCTTCACAAACTGCTCCTGCTGAGCCGCGGACGAACGACACGCCGAGACGGGTTCAGTGTGGGTGATAGAGCATCAATCAACGTGTGTCTTTATTGGTCCAGGGTACATATATTTATCCAGACAATGATAATTATTATGCCTACTAGTCACTAGCTGATTGGCTTAAGCTCTAAAGGTCGTATTCGCACGGTCCACCTACTTGCAGTTAGTTTACAGCACAAGCTTCTCATAACACTAAGTTTCTCATGCTACTTGTTTTCGATACACGACAGTACCGTAACACAATGTTTCTCAGACCACCGTTACCATAACACTAGGTTTCTCAGACCACTATTCCTAATTCCCCTTAACCTGTTTTCGACACACCACGGTACACAGGGCTGAAGCGTCCTTGACATTCCTCCTGTATCAGCAGCTGCGAGCAGCTGCAGGCAAACCCTAGTGAGGCTCAGCATCAGCAGCTAGAGCAGGCTCTGATCATACAATTGCTCGGTGGGCTCAGGACCCTTGTCTCTGAGCCATTCTCCAACAATTCCCCCTTTTTCTTTTTGTATGAGCAGAGCCTGCGCTAACGTTCGTTCAAAGATTTTCTTAATACATGACAAGGCACAACTCAGGCATGCAGGCTTACAATCTACTGGATAAAGGCACAGGACCCTTGTCTCTGAGCCATTCTCCAACAATTCCCCCTTTTTCTTTTTGTAGGGGCAGAACCTGCCCTAACGTTCGTTCAAAGATTTTCTTAATACATGAGAAGGCACAATTTAAGCATGCAAGCTTACAATGTGTTGGCTAAAGGCACTTATCACGCACCTGGAAGTGCTGTGATAGGTCTGCATCGTTAGCACGCGTGAACAAACTAAATCTACTTTGTGGTTAGTGCATCCAGGCATTCAAACAGGGAGGAAGCACTAGATTGACTTCCTCCTTCTTGCCCTTCCAGGTGACCTCAAGGGCAGGATTACCACGTGGCAGTTTTCTGCTCAGAGACCCAGCCTGGATTGTCCAAACCTTGTAGGATCAGTGCATAACCCTGATCCCCCCCAAAAAAATTCCTACCAGGTTTTCCCCCTTTTTCTTTTTTGGACAATCCAGACTCCTTTTAACGTTTGAATCATAGCATTCATAAAGCATTTCCACACAGACCCCAATATCATCATGACAATCATAATGACAATCAGCATTGCCAGTCTATGCATCAACAAAGCTTTCAGCCACCCAGTAATTTCCAAGTTTTGTAGATTTGCAACCATCATCAGTCCATTTTCCAAATTCCCAAGTCTCGTAACCAGTCTGTCAGTCCATGTTCCAATCTTATGCAGTCTTATGTAGCAAGAAAACCATCCTTACAGTTTTAAAAGTGAGCAATTGTAACAACAGAGTATGCAGTACAGAATGTAATACAGGTTTCACCATGCTATGTTCTAAACATTGCAATGAACCCACAACATACAATGAATATGATACTACATGAACAAGTTTTTGATACCAGTGTCGATGTTGAAACACCATACAATGAACCTGATACTATATGAACAAGTTTTTGATACCAGTGTTGATGTTGAAACACCCAAATGACAGTTCAGAGTTGTAAAGTTCGTAAGGAGTCTCCAGACCCCCCGAGGAGAATCTTGTGATCTTGAGTTCCCAGGTGTCCCCCATTCGTTGTCACTACTGGGCAGGCCAACGCTCCAGCAGCATGCCTGTCCCCTTCTAACAAGGCATCACGAATCACTCCACTCCATCGGGACTGAGCTAAAAGCGGAGCTGATTCTGATAAAGGTGATGGGAGTGGGTGTGGTGGGGGCTGCCGGCAGCGTTTCCTCTTCTTGTAATTGTAAATGCAGAGTTCTGTTCTGTAGCTCAACTTCTGTAATTTTCTTTCAAGTTCTTGGACTTTGTCACTGTCCCTTACCGATGTGTGACCATGTTGCTTTAATTCGGACAGAGCCGCCGCTTTTCTCTCTGAGCCAGATGCTGATGCGCCGTCAGGGGCGGAACCATCTGAAGGGGGGGGGGGCGGGCAGAGTTTATGGTGGCACGCTGCTCCACCCGGTACCCCCGCCACTCCACCCGGTACCCCCGCGCCGCCTGATTTCTCTGCCGCTTCTTGCGCGGTGGAGCAAACAGGAATACTTGGTGACATGCCCTTAATAGAGCGGAGCTGTTGATTACACCCGAAGAAGGTGGCTAATCGGGACAGACGATTGGTTTCGGAAGGGACCGGTGGGGATGGTATAGCGCTGACAGCTGCCACAGCAGCAGCAGCTACTTTCTTTTCTGCTTGCATCTCCCCCAGAGCTTTTACGATCGTTCGCCAGACCACCCCGTGCTGTCGTGCTTCACTGCCTTTATTGCCTCCAGTGATAGTCTCGTCCCACAATAAATCACCTACTTCGCGCCACTCCTGTTGGCTACATATTAGAGAGGGGCCATCGTCCCTCTGCTCCTCTGCCTCCGAGGTAGGGGGGGGTGGGTGGGGGCATGACTGTAAAGATACTGGGGGGGGGCTGGCCTCCGGACTTTCCCTATTCACATTAACTGTAACTGGCCCTCCTGTTGATGGTACAGGAATACGATCACTGTCAAAGATCATAGATCCGGATGCCTCACTATCTGGGGTAACAGTGGAACTTTCCCCCCCACAACTTTGCAGTTGCCACAGCTGCAAGGTTCTTTTCAAGCTGACATCGCCCACTATTATTCACCACCTCCCGCCATGGTTTCATCATTTTCCTTGCAGCTTTATCGTCATCAATTACCATATCCCATAAAACATCACCTAACCGTCTCCACTCGTCGACATCAAAAAGAGAATTAGGGTCCTGGAAACATCCTTTGACCCGTCCTAATGCTACTAAACCCGCGAGTGATTTTATACAATCCACTCCCCGCTTTTCTAAAAAGCGCTGTAATAAATCCAGGGTTACCTCCTGTTCCATCTTGTCAACCTGGTGCTCCTTGTTTAAGGCACCTCCAGTGTTGTGCTCCCTGGATAAGGCACAGTACCTTTACTGCCAACCCGCCCCTGATTAAGGCACCGTCGGCCCTTTACTCTCTGCTTAAGGCAAAAAAAAATACTCCCGCCGGCTTGTACTCCCTGTTTAAGGCACTAAAAAATACTCCTGCCGGCTTGTGCTCCCTGTTTAAGGCACTAAAAAATACTCCCGTCGGCTTGTGCTCCCTGTTTAAGGCACTAAAAAATACTCCTGCCGGCTTGTGCTCCCTGTTTAAGGCACAGAAAAATACTCCCGTCGGCTTGTGCTCCCTGTTTAAGGCACTAAAAAATACTCCCGCCGGCTTGTGCTCCCTGTTTAAGGCACTTAAAATACTCCCGCCGGCTTGTGCTCCCTGTTTAAGGCACAGAAAAATACTCCCGGCGGCTTGTGCTCCCTGTTTAAGGCACTAAAAAATACTCCCGCCGGCTTGTGCTCCCTGTTTAAGGCACTTAAAATACTCCCGCTGGCCTGTGCTCCCTGTTTAAGGCACTAAAAATACTCCCACCGTCTTGTGCTCCCTGTTTAAGGCACTAAAAATACTCCCGCCGGCTTGTGCTCCCTGTTTAAGGCACTAAAATTACTCCCGCCAGCTTGTGCTCCCTGTTTAAGGCACTAAAAAATACTCCCGCCGGCTTGTGCTCCCTGTTTAAGGCACTAAAAAATTAGCCCCTTTGATATGTTGCTGATGCTCCATGACTAAGGCACCGGGTGCAGCTCTTGCCAGCAGCCCTTGCAGAGAGCGACCCTCTATCTCGGTTCAGGTCCTCGGAACGACCTGTCGGAGGCCCACTGTCCGATCGTTCTTGATTCGGCTAGGCGCTGCTGTCTCTGATATTTCCCAGTGTTTGTTTCTGCTGCCGCTGTATGCAGCATCTTTCCATGTCAGCTTCCGTCACCCCTCTGCGTCAGTTCCGGCGCCCCCCCGCTTCCACTTCTGGGGCCACCCTGCGCTCGCCTCCAGCGCCCCCTCGCGTCCGCCCCCGGGGCCGCTCAGTGTCCACCTGTGGCGTCCCTTCGCGTCCACCCCTGGGGCTGCCACAGCTGGCTCCTTACCACGTCAGCTCCGGTGTCTTTCTGCTTCCGTTCGTGGGGCCACTCACTTCTGGTCTCGGGGCCGCTCTGCCTCCGCTCTCCAGGGCCGGTCACCTCTGTTCTGCAGGGCCGGTCTGCCTCTGCTCTGCGGGGCTGGTCACCTCCACTCTCGGGGCCGCTTCGCCTCCGTTTCTTGGGGCCGCTCCACCTCGGCTCTCGGGGCCGGTCCAGCCGGCTTCTCTCCGCGTACTCCCCCGGGGCTGCTGGGGCCGGCACCTCTCCATCTCAGCTCGTGGACCCTGAGCGCTGCTGTATTTGGTGTTTCTCCGGGTCCGTTCTCAAATTCCTCAGTCATTGCTGTTTTTGGTTTTTTTTTTTTTTTTTCCTGGGTCCGCTGCTCCGTCTGTGTTATTCTTCTATGCAGGTCCCTGTTCGGGCGCCATCTTGCTGAGCCGTGGACGAACGACACGCCAAGACAGGTTCAGTGTGGGTGATAGAGCATCAATCACCGTGTGTCTTTATTGGTCCAGGGTACATATATTTATCCAGACAATGATAATTATTATGCCTACTAGTCACTAGCTGATTGGCTTAAGCTCTAAAGGTCGTATTTGCACGGTCCACCTACTTGCAGTTAGTTTACAGCACAAGCTTCTCATAACACTAAGTTTCTCATGCTACTTGTTTTCGATACACGACAGTACCGTAACACAATGTTTCTCAGACCACCGTTATCATAACACTAGGTTTCTCAGACCACTATTCCTAATTCCCCTTAACCTGTTTTCGACACACTACGGTACACAGGGCTGAAGCGTCCTTGACATTCCTCCTGTATCAGCAGCTGCGAGCAGCTGCAGGCAAACCCTAGTGAGGCTCAGCATCAGCAGCTAGAGCAGGCTCTGGTCATACAATTGCTTGGTGGGCTCAGGACCCTTGTCTCTGAGCCATTCTCCAACATGCTCCAGCATGTGTTCCTTTGACAGGGTGCAGTCCTTCAGGAACTGCCTGCTCCAGTGTGCGTCCCCTGCAAGGTCACAAGTCCTGCCAGCAAACCTGCTCCAGCATGGGATCCTATCTCTTCATGGGTCCACCAGTCCTGCCAGGAGTCTGCTCCAGTGAGGGCTTCCATGGGGTCACAGCCACCTTTGGGCATCCACCTGCTCTGCCATGGGGTCCTCCATAGGCTGCAGGTGGATATCTGCTCTACCATGGACCTCCATAGGCTGCAGAGGGACAGCCTGCTTCATCACTGCTGTGGTTTGAGCCTGGTTGGCAGCCATCTACCCCACAGCCGCTCACTCCTCCCTTCTCTTCCAGTGATGAGAAGGGACAAATGAGCCAGGCTTGGGGTTTGAGATAGGACCAGGAGGGGCAGATCATCCATCATGGTCACAGACAAAAGGCAGACTCATTAAGGGAAGAAAAAAAGAACATATATTTATTAGAGACACTAACAACAACACTTAACAGGACAGTGATAAGTATTGACACATCTTGAGAATATCTTCCCCCCACCCCTCCCTTCTTCCCGGGCTCAGCTCTGCTCCCGATACCTCTACCTCCTCCCCACAGCTGTGCAGGAGGCAGGGAATAGAAGGTTCAGTCAGTGTTGCTTCTTCTTCCAGCTTTGGTGGGGGAAGCTCCTGGAACTTGTTCCCCCTCCTCCATTGTGGTTCCCCTCTCACAGAAGACAGTCCTCCATAAACTTTCCCCAACGTGAGTCCCTCCCACGGGCTGCATCGTTTCCTTACACTGCTCTGGCGTGGGACGCCAACTTTCTCTGACTAGAGTCCCTCCTGCAGGCTGCAGCCCTTCCCAAGCTGCTCCAGAGTGGGACACTCCTGCATGCTGCAATGTTCCCAGTGCTGAATTACAACAGCGAGGTCTACCTTTTCCGATAAGACCCCCACCTTCTTTGGGCACAGCACCTTGATCATCCAGGAGAAAAACACAGGCCATGAATTAATGTCTGCTCCACCATAGATCTTCATGGGTGGTGGGGAGGGCCACCCTGCCGTCTCACCACAGGACACAGGGGGGTCTTTGCTCCGGCATGCCTCCCCCCTCCTTTCTTCCTCCATCCCCCCACTGACCTTGGTGTTCACCCAGCTGCCGCAACTCCTCCTCACAAGTCTGACTCCTCCTCACCACGTCCCTTCTTAAATATGTTATCAGAGAGGAGCAGATGATTGGCTCAGTTTTGGTGCAGAGGTGGAGCTGACTTGGAGCTGGGAGAGCTTTGAGAAGCTTCTCACAGGGGGCCACCCCTATAGCGCCCTCCCCTGCTACCAAACCACTCTATGGCTCTATGATGCTATGACAACCATTTCTTTTACTATTTTTCCTACACAGATCCCATTGTTAGATCTGGTGTAAAGTCAAAAGAGACATAACTGTATAGGGTACCCACATATATGTCTTCAAATCTTTACATGTTCTTGTTACTTCTTAAAACAGGATATTCATGTTAACTCTTACCTATTTTAGCTTTATCTACTTAATATTGTTATGTCTCAATGCGAAAACCTACCTCTGGAATTTGATTGATGACCTTGCTTGACATCTTTAATCATAGAATGGATTTAATCTGTATTTAATACTTATAACTCATTAGAAAATTTCACATTACATTTAGCAAATGACATGAAGACGTTCTCATAATCCTTTACCAGTCAACAGAAATAACTGAACCTCAGAATTATTTCCAACAATTTAGGTAGCCAACACAATGAAAGAGTCAGTTCAAACTACAAGGATTACACCTGTAATGTTTGAGAATTGAATGTTTATGGATGGAAAGGCAGTATGCTCAAATAAATTCTTTGTTAAAACTTTTGGTGTTTTGGAAAAACAAAGAGTATGTGAAGAAAGCATTTAGATGGAGAAGTGTATCTTTATGAATGGTTCTTTACATTGACCCTTAATACACTCTTAAACTTGAGTTACTTAATTAACTGACAGCAGCTGTACACCAGATAGCCAGAACAATGATACATTTAACAAGACTGGACTTGAACAACTGTTTTTTAATCTTAGCTTTGAGACTCTACATTTTTTGGTCAGCATTTGTAATAGAGTAACCCAGGTTGTCGAAGCATCACATTCAAAGACTTATGAGATTTCATTAAATACTGTTTTATTGGTATTTTGCACAGTAAAACTGTTAATAGATAAATGAGGAAAAAACACAGAAATAGAAGAGAAGATAAAAGAGAGAGAAATGATCATGAAAATATTTCTTAAGTCAGTGCTGCAGATTTTGTCTCAATCTCTGATGGATTCTTTATCTCAGCCCACCCTAGGGCAACTGGAATTTATACTTGCTTTGTAATCTGCAGTCCTGTGCATTTTTCCTGTACCTATCTGACACAGAAATGTTGAAGCAGGTATTTACTATTTAGCCAGAAGTAGGAATTTGAGGTATTAATGCCACAAAAAAAGCAGAGAACAAAGGAGGCATACAGCAAACAAGGGCTGCACTAGTATCTAGTGTTAAATTTTCAATACAATAATTCTTTGGATAGTATTTTTGATATTCACGTATCCTAAGATGCTTTAAAATAAAATCAATAAAATCAACCACAGAAATAGAGTTTAGCCTTAGGGTAAAATTAAAGGTCAAACTTCAGACAAAAGTATCCCTACGAGAAAGTGAGTTTGAAGACTCCTGAACCAAATGGAAACTCAGCTTTCAGAAATGAAAGAAGACCTTGCAAAGGACTTTTGGGAAAGAGTATTGTCAAGACAGACCTGTATGTAACATATGTAGGTAAAAATGTTGGTCTAATAGGGATAATTCATACTAGGCCATAAAGGCAGTCTATAAAATTGTAAAATCAACTTACAAAATGACTTCGAGACAAGAATGCAACATGGTAAAACTCCAATTAGTCAACCACTGTCTGTGGTCAGTCTTTGTTCTCCAAAATCAAAGCATTATTCCTCAGCCTGTACTGTGTATATGGTGGTGTTTTTTTTCTTTTATCTCAGCTCTGTCTTCTATAGATATTATTAGTTAAAATATTTCTTGGGTCTTTAATCTTACTATTGCAAAGACACAGCCAGTCAATGAGTAACTGTTTTGCTGTGAGTACTATAATCTCAGCTAACAGGTGGATGAGTGACTTGCCAGGGTAATAATTACATTTAAGTGGTAAAAGAAAAAAGATTAAATAAGAATACTAATTAACAAGGCTGACTGGTTGGATGGATGGATAGATGGATTTCAAATTTTATAAATTAATCTTAAATAAAAAAAATGTAATTTAAAAGGATGACTTTTATTTCTTTTTTTTTAATTCTGTCACCACCTAATTTGTTCTATTCCCTGTTATGTTTGAATAGCAGTTTTCAGTCTTAAAATATAAATTTTAATTGCTTAAAACAATAAGTATTACTTCTATACAAACTGACAAGCAGGGTCTGTCTGATGTTCATGGCTGTATTATTCTGAAGGGAAAAGAAATTAAAAGTTTGGCACAATATTACCCATTGTTATTAATGTAGTCAATTCTATGCAACTGTACTTGAACAGTGTTATTTTATATCCATTGTAACAGAAGGGAAACAGCATCACAGCATGACCTTATGAAAGTATTTCTCAAGTTTCTAAAATTTATTAATCAACTACCTTCTCTTTGAAATCACTCCATAAAATAATTTATTAGCCTTTCTGTAATAGTGACATATGCTAAACTCAGCTGTCACAGATGCTTCCACTACTTAGTGTGATAACTGTTTTTTGTCACAATATGACCTTCTTTCTCCAGAGAAACAAACCTTGCTAATTGGACCTATGAAAGGGAAAGAAATCCTCACATTGAAAGCTCATATTTTTCTCTTTCTCTGCATACTTAATGTAGCCTATGTGTGTGTATTCTTGTTAATCATGTTGCATATACCTCATGATTTTCATAAAAATTGTTTAACCATCAGTAAAAATATGTGTTTTGCTTTGTTTATAACACCATGCTGCATGCATGTTATTTCACTCATAGCTCAGTATCTCATTTTTCAAAATTGATGGTTTTGTCTTTTTACACTAAAATCTCTGAAACAGCTAATATTAATGAATTTGCAATAAACTAGCTTGAAATGACACATTAATAGGTTGTAATTAGCATGTACAAATGTATTCTGCTGGAGTGGCAAATTCTACAAGACTAAGATATTGATCATTAGCACAATGATCCATGTCAACAGCACCTCAGTTTATTGTAATCTCATTTCCTTAATGACATAAATAAGCATTTTAATTCAGGAGATACTCCAATAAATCAACATGATATTGCATCCGAATGCTATCAAAAAGAACATTACTTTGTTGGATGAAAAGGTAAAATATTTTCAGCAAACACTATGACAACAGCAGAAAACATTGTCTTGATAACATGGTTACTAAGTTAACTCCTAAATTAACTACCCTAGCCAGCAACTTCAAGAAATTTCCCTGATGATGTAACTTAAAGTTTGTGGGGTTTTTAATCTTGTTTACTTTTTTACTTTTCAGAGAAATTGAAGTTGTATAAAATTGTATATTTAAATTAAAATAGCAAATCTGTGTGCAAATATTTTTTTCTGCTAAAAATTACTGTTCAGACAGTCCCTTTGTATATTGGCTTTGTGTATTCTGTGAAAAAAAAAAAAAAAAAAAAAGAGCTGGGTGCAAACAAGTTGTCACAATTTTAAAGCACTGAAAAGTAACAGTTGCAGAAAAGAAGATTGCGGAGCCGCGGACGAACGACACGCCAAGACGGGTTCAGTGTGGAAGATAGAGCATCAATCACCATGTGTCTTTATTGGTCCAGGGTACATATATTTATACAGACAATGATAATTATTATGCCTACTAGTCACTAGCTGATTGGCTTAAGCTCTAAAGGTCGTATTCGCACGGTCCACCTACTTGCAGTTAGATTACAACACAAGCTTCTCATAACACTAAGTTTCTCATGCTACTATTTCTGATTCCTCTTGACTTGTTTTTGATACACAACAGTACCATAACACAATGTTTCTCAGACCACCGTTACCATAACACTAGGCTTCTCAGACCACTATTCCTAATTCCCCTTAACCTGTTTTCGACATACCACAGTACACAAGGCTGAAGCATCCTTGACATTCCTCCTGTATCAGCAGCTGCGAGCAGCTGCAGGCAAACCCTAGTGAGGCTCAGCATCAGCAGCTAGAGCAGGCTCTGATCGTACAATTGCTCGGTGGGCTCAGGACCCTTGTCTCTGAGCCATTCTCCAACAATTCCCCCTCTTTCTTTTTGTATGAGCAGAGCCTGCGCTAACGTTTGTTCAAAGATTTTCTTAATACATGACAAGGCACAACTTAGGCATGCAGGCTTACAATCTATTGGCTAAAGGCACAGGACCCTTGTCTCTGAGCCATTCTCCAACAGAAGATCACTTGCTCTGAGCCACTATGCACTATCACTGTAACGTGAGATAAAAAGTTATGCTGTGGTTAGATGTTGAGAAAAGAAAGGGCAGTCAAACTATGACGACAGAGAGATGTGTACACAGAAGTACATGATTGATCAAAATAAAGGTTTTTCACCAGTGATGCTCTGACAAGCATCTGTCATCCGAGAGATGCAAGACTTTAGCCTTCTCAATAGGAAACACTTGGGTTGAAATGACACAAGAGAGGTAAGAGATGGTATGAGAGAGTGAAAACCACTGCGAGTATGATAGACATGACAGGGATAAAAATAACCCACAGACCAGGTCAGAGAGAATTCTTTTCCTGTCAGAAAGTGATGATTCTCTGAAAACCCTTGATTTCACATAGGTGCACAGATTTTGAGATTGTACCTTTCCAAAAGTAAAACTGATTAAAAGTATAATAAAGAGAAAAAAAATATCATTTCAGCCTTTATGGAGAATATCTTTAGATAATCTCTTTTTGCATGTTTTTTCTCTTCATTGATTAAAATACAATAATACAGTACAATTTATATTATTATTATTTCTTTGTATTATATACCATACAACAAATTTTGATGGACCTCAAAGAATGCTCTTGTCCCTCTTCACCAACTCCATAAAGTTTTCATATTTTTCTTATTTTGAAAGTGCAGATTATTTACATAAGAAAACAAACAAACAAATGACCCACCTTTCCCAGGCAGAAAAGTATGTGTGTTCTACCCACCTAAATCATCTGGTCACTGCTGCTACATGTATCACTGAAATATTATCCTTTTATGAAAGTCATAAAATAATTTGTATTTTTATCCTGCTTGGAAAAGTATTAAACCTTGAATTCAGAATTAAAATGAAAGCATATGTATTATATCGGTCTGTCATTAATATCAAATGTCACTTTCCAAACTGTGGGTGAAATCTCGGCTCAATTTGCTGTTGACCAGTCAAGACCAAAATTTTACTTGAGGTTCCTCTAGAGATAATTTTCTTAGGATAGATAACTCAACAGTGAACCCAAACACTTACAAAACTTTCATAACATACAGCTCATTAACCAGTTAAACATAACATGCTCAGTTGCATTAAACATGGTAGGTAGTGAAGAGCTGAAAATCTATTCATTGAATTGTTTCCAATGAAAAGATCAATAAGCTCCTTTCATGGACTCTCAATTGTATTATCAACAAGAAAATTCTTTGTGAAACAGATTTTAGAAAGAAGATAGGTTTTGTAATCTTGCACAATCGAGGACAGAGTTTTCTGCATTATACTAACTTATCTCCTTCAAGCAGTCTTTGCATTTAGGCTGGAAAAATGCATGAGCACCAACTATTTAATGCTTAGAAACTGGAGTCTTAATAATAGAGCTCAGACAATACATGTTCTCCTTGCTATTGATCTCTGTGCACTTGGATATTCAGACTTAGAGACCTACAGACTGTCAACCAAAGTTCTTTATATGATTTTGGTGCTTTGCTAGAAGCCGTTATAAAAATAAAAACTATGAACTTTTGTGGGTAATGGTTTGTCAGAAACTTGTTAACCTGAAGGGAGAGTAATTTATTTCTCAAAATCTATGAAAAATAAAGTGTAGTTCAAGTACATACTTTAAGTGCCTGGGAAAGACTTGGAACACCATTAAAGTTGCACTTACGTTGTAAAATGAAAATATAAATGAGCGACCTCTGTTTTCAATTGAGCATAATTTAAAGATTTGTCTTTTTCTCTGTGTAGCTGATAATTAGCTGACTTGACTAAAGGTCAATTCAATTGACTAAAGGTTAATTCAGAATGCCTTTTTTTCCAAGCATGTGTAAAGCTGTAAGTTAGAATTGGTAGTACCGTTTTTCAACTTGCCCATCATTTCATCTATATTTTTAAACTGGCTTAGATACATTGCTTCTATCAAAAGCTAAATTTTAATTTCTTGAGGCAGATCTTGCTCACATCATTCTTGTTGCTCAGCACAAATATTTAATAAAAACTTTAAGTTGGGTGGAAATAGAATACAAATCAAATGTACATAGAACAAAAATAAAAATGACCAAGCTACTACAATGAAGTAAAGAGGAAAAAATTCGCATTTTTAAAGCTGTTTTAGATCTTGGTAAATATAACAATTTCCTGTTACCCTACTAACTTTGGGCATACATGAGACAAGTAGGACCAGAAACAAGATGTGATCTACCCATTTAGACTTTTCATAGTGCAAGACAGATCAATGCATTTAAGTGTTGAGATTTTTCAAGAAAAGAAGAGGATGCCTCAAAACTGAAGTCCAAAAAGCCAGCTGATGTGTGGGATGCCAGAGCTGGATATTGGCAAAAAACAAATCCTGTCATGTTGAGATAGGTTTATATGCTCAAAATCATTCAGGACTTAGAAAGTCTACAGTATTATTCTAGTAGTGTGTAATCTACTACTTTTACTTTAAAAGTGAAGCAAAGATCACTCATTTCTTTAAAACAAGCTTTACTCTAAACATTTTTCCAGAATATACATATGTTTAGACCACTGCTCCACAGCATAGGCAAATACCTTACTGCCTTCACTAGTGGCTTTGGGCTGTTCTTGCAGAGGAAAAATATCCTCAGTTCACAACGTTTAATCCTTCCAGACTGAAAAGTTGTCCTGATTTATTAATAGCCCATAATCAACATGTAATCAGAGCACTAGCAGTTACAAGAAAAATTTAAAAATTCAAAACATAAACCAAAGTATTGGATATTTGCAATGTTGATACACACCTGCAAATTTCTAAACACGCTTGGTAACCAGTCCCAAACAGTTCTTATACACACATGCACGCACATACACACAGACATACACTTCCCTCTCCCCAGCCACAGGGGTTGCAGCTGAGAACACTCATCTGACCACCCCACTTCCTTCTCAGGGTCTCGAAGGTTTCTCTTGACTGCTTTACTGCTGTGGTCCAATTAGGAACATACATAAATGTGAATCTTACTTACAATAATTATTTGACAGGAAAGAAGGCTTTAGAGATAGTTCTACCTCTCAGGACTGTTATATATTTGATATTAATCACTGACAGACCAGAATAAAAATAACAGCTCCAATAAAAGTTATTGAGAATACATGCATGTTGTAGTTTAAACCCAGAGGGCAATTGAGCACCATGCAGCTGCTCACTCACTCCATACCCCTCAGGGATGGGGAGGAGAAAATAAAATAAAAGGCTCAGGGATTCAAAGGAGAGGGAGGGATGACTCATGAATTATGGTCATGGGCAAAAGACAGACTCGATAAGGGAAGAAAAACAACATCAGTTTAATTTGAGCACCACCACTGTTTTACTAATCAAACAGAGTAGGACAGTGAGAAATATAACCACAACTTAAAAAGATCTTCTTCCCACTCCTCCCTTCTCCCCAGGATTCATTTAGCTCCAGCTTTCTCTACCTTCTTCCGTCCCAGCAGCACAGGAGGGCAGGGGATGGGGATTGTGGTCAGGTCATAATCCATTGTCTTTTCCATTCCTTCCTCCTCAGGGAGAGGACTCCTTGCACTCTTCCCCTGCCCCAGCATGGAGTCCCTCCCATGGGAGACAGTCCTCCATGAACTTCTCCAATGTGTGTCTTTTCCCTGGACTTCAGCTCTTCTCAAACTGCTCCAGGATGGGGTCCCTCCTGTGAGTTTCAGTCCTCCCAGCAACACACTACTCCAGCGTGGGCTTCTCTCAGAGTCCCAGCTTTCTTCGGGCACAGGCACTTACTCTGGTGGAGTGTCCTCCACAAGTTGCAGGTGGGCATCTGCTCCACCATGGACCTCCATGGGCTGCAGGGGGACAGCCTGCCCTGCAATTGCAGGCTGCAGGGGAGTCTCTGCTCTGGGACATCTTCCTTGCATTCCCATTTTCTTCAACTGACCTCACTGTTTGCATAGGTATTTCCCTCACAACTACTCCTCCCCTCAAGTTCCCTTTCTTCAATACGTTATCACAAGGGCACGGCCACCGTCCCTAAGTGTCTCGACCTCAGCCAGAGGTGGGTCTGACTTGGAGCTGGGGAAACTTCTAACAGCTTCTTACAGGAGCCACCCCTGTAGCCCACTTCCCTGCTACCAAAACTGTGCCACACATAAACCCAATATAATGCACTTGTAATGACTCTCTCAGAGTGTGAGTTTATCTTGGACACTTCTGTAAAAAAAAAAACATATGGTTACAAGAACCCTAACATAGAGAAAGGATGTGAATCTGGGTTTCCAACATCCCGTCTACTCACTCTAAGATTTGAACTATTGATAAACAAAAGCAGAGATTGTTTCATTTATCCTGTGAAAAAGAATCAGAATCTCTTACTAAATTTTATGCAGAGAATAATCTCTTAGGTATGCTCAGAGAATGCCTGCATACTCTTCTGAATGTGCACAGGAACAGGATTTAGTGACTCAAATACCAAAAGCTATACTGCCTATGGAACTTAGTATATGGAGTAATTTAGCAATATGAGTTTTCTTTGTTTTCTGCTTTACAGCTGTGGTCTTCAGCCTCTGTGTCCTTCAGGGCACCATCCTGAAAATATGTTTAGAAAATCTAAATCATTTTGAGTTCTGTAAATATAGGATAAATGCTCTCTATAATTTTGGAAGATGAAATAGTTATTCCAAGATGAAATACAAGGAAATTAATAAAATAAAATAAAAAAAATACCCTACTATATTTTTTCTATTAATTAACTAAAGACCATCTGCTGAGGCTGTAATTTCAGTACATTTGACTTAAAAGTGTAAAAGCTATCTATTTGCATTGTATTGATTAACACTATAACTGAGATTGGCAGTAATATTCTACATGGATATTTAGTCATATTTGACAGCTAAATAACACAGTTCTTTTATTTCATCTCTCAAACTTGCTGTTATCCAAAGTTGTTTCACAATATGGTAGTGCAGATTATCCTATGTTTATCTGGATGTATTTTTTTTTTTGAGGTCTTCTGTGGATGAAATTACCAGCTTTCAATGTCTATTGCTATTTATTACATTAAAAGCTTAATAAACTATTGAAAATATAAAATAACTGTAGCAAATATAAAAAAATCTGAAATAAAACAAAAACTTTTTGCTAAAATAAATTATACTGTACTCCCAGACTGCTGCTTCCATAAATTAAAAACGTCTACTGAAAATCAAAGAACTGCAGTTGAACTGACAGTTCTCTTCTTGCATCTTCTTAAAACCTCCTTGCTGTAGACTGACTGACAGCACAGAGCTGAATTCATTCTATCTGGCTTCAGAAGTCTAATCATACCATAAAGTTAAGAGGCTAGTCAGCCTAGAAAAGAGGAAATCTAGGGGAGATTTAGATCACCTGAAGTTTGAAGCATGTTGTCTCCTCCCTCTTGTTGGTTAGCCTCTTTGATCATTTGTTTCAGTTAAATGTCTACATTTAAATAAGGTGAGGTTGGGCCAAAGATCTCCCTAAGTAGTTATGGATACTTCTTCCATGGAAATCTGCCTGCAACTCTTCAAGAAGTAGCATAAAAAAATGTGTTGGCTATTGAAAGCGTCTCTTAGAAGTTTTCTTAGAAAAAACATCTCCTGCCTTACAGTCCTCTGCAGACCAAAAAGTTATAAAATATTATTACATCTCTGTTTAGATCAAAGATCAGATATTTGATAAGTGATATCTGTTTGGTTAGGAAATGGGGAGAAGAATTGAGCTACAGTCAATATAACCAGCATATTCATAAAGATGATTGAAATCTGGCTCCCCAGGAGCTGAATAAGTAGTCAGCACTAAGGAAGACCTATTTCTTTTACAGTTAGTTATTACAAGTCTGCCTTTTGCCAAGGAAGTCTGTCTCCTTTCATGGTTTCCCTAGCTCCAGCTATATTTCCATATGAAGTACAAACCCATTGACATTTCATTTTAAAATTGAAAACTTAACTTTGCATTAATTTGTTGTGGTCACATGTGCAAACCAGGTGAGATTAAACCATTTAACCCATAATGGTTTATTTGTTATAAACACACAAAGGAGTTACCGTATTAGACAAATTACAAAATGGCAGTTTGGTAGGTAGCCTACAATAACAGGTCGTAATGGTGTCTTGCAGGAAAAAAAAATAGAAAATTCTTTTTTCCCATGAACTATTTTACTTTGAGATAAGTGCATATAGTTTCTACAGACTGGCTGATGTG
Source organism: Tyto alba (assembly GCF_018691265.1). Classification (NCBI taxonomy): domain Eukaryota; kingdom Metazoa; phylum Chordata; class Aves; order Strigiformes; family Tytonidae; genus Tyto; species Tyto alba. The sequence goes on along the minus strand of NW_024881282.1, from coordinate 67,021,152 downwards.
TTGTAAACTTTCATACTTCTTGATCATGATGTAATTTGTTTATGTGCCCATTCTCTTAATGGCACTTGAAAAATTGTCAGTGCAATTCAAAATCTACTGCTGCCAAAAAAGAAGAGAACAGGCTGCTTCTGAGTGAGAACTTTCTTTTTATACTTAACTATAAAACTGTTGCCTTTGAGACATTCTGACATTGCTATTGGCACAAGAGATTGAGTTAAAACTGAGCCAGGGAAAGAGAAGTATGATACTGCCAATGGCATATTGCTTCCTCAATATGTGGTTCATACACCAAGTAAAAGGCTCCTAGATAGTCTCCTTTGCTAATCTAACTGATTTTAACTTTCTACTCTAACACTAGTTCATTTTGTTCTTGACCTCATTTTCACTCATTAGACTTGGTTGTGAATATCTCTTAAATAATTCTGCAATGCCAAATAGCACTTATAGTCTGTTATTTATAAATGTCCAGAAAAACACCAGATGGTTGATTCTGGTAATTCTATTTGGGTACTATATCATACCTGAGCTGTATTACTACAGAGATGCCTTCAGCTTTTTTCTACTTGCTACTGTCTTATTGAAGAAATGGATGTTTCATTTCCAGTAATCCGAGACAAAAATCTGTGGCCTGTACTCAGGAAATTCAACTAAATCAAGCAGTGAATAGATGTCTTCAGGCTCTAACTGAAAATTTTCTGAACTTTAACCCAGCTAATTTTCTTATAAATCTTCATCCTACTTAAACAGAAATGTTTAAATGCACCCTGTTACCTTGCAACATCATATATGTCTTGCCAAGCAGAATCCTCAGATATTGGAGTTCCTTACCAATAACTCTGCTAAATCAAATAACAAACCATAAAAAAAACAAACAAACAAACAAACAAACAAACAAACAAACAAACAAAAAAACAACAAAAAAAACAGACTATATGACAAACTATAAGAAATATCCATTTTCAAGAAGAAAATCATCAGATTCCAGCACTGAAAGCAATAGATTTAAATCCTATACATACACAACATTTAACACCTGTGATAATCCACTGTAATCCTTTTTCTCAATGAACACTTCTTACCTACTGTTTTGTGGATGTGTAGTATAAAAACAAGTTTCGAGCCAAGTGGATTAGAAAGTTAAACCCATCCTTAAGTCCTACTGATTTTCAAATTATTATCCTAGAACAAAGTGTCATATCTTGTCTCTACTGTACCACCAGTTGCAAAACCAGAACGAATCTCTGCCTCCAGCAATAACTGGAAGTGAAAAAGTACAGGGAGAAAGGGAGTAGGGGATAGGATCATGTGTTTTATGTCATCTAATAAAGGATATTTCTAACTTTTTTGCCTGGTCATTACTATTCCATTCATCACCATTACTGACTCTTCTCATTTACCTCTCTCTGCTTCTTCTTTTGTTTTTCCTTTTTTGACCCCTGCACTAATGATTCTAACTGAAGTTATTGGTTGTTATGATTTTATTTTTGGTTACTTTTTTTTTTCCTCAAACTTCACAAGCATATTAACCTCCTGATTCCCCTAAGAATACCATCTTGAAATCCACTTGCTCATATCTTTTCTTTCTCTTGCCTTAGGCAGTGCATAAAACACAACTGAACACAGTTGAATAGTTAACTACTGCAAATATCTTTAAATTTGACTACTTTGGACCACATGATGTTATAAAAATCCATGTATCTTCTTTCTACTCTCTTTTGTAATTTCTGATTGAAAGAAACTTAAACTGTTTTGAACAAGAACAGATCCTCCCCTACAAAAAAAAATATCATTGATTCAGTGAAGTAAAATCCTTTTATGAGATTCTTCTGAGACTACTGGATTTTGTAACTTTTCTTTCCTAAGATCCTATATCACATTTCTGAGCTCCAATCACAATTGTCAGTTCACAGAGCTTTTTTTCTAAGCAATATTAATCCTTCTGTATATTTCTTTCCTTAGGCCCATGGCCTATACTTGATCCAAACATTTTAAAACAATAAGTACTATTTACAATTTATATGTTTTATCAAGCTTTAAAATATGTCCAGAATTACAAGATGCTTTTTAAAAAGAGAACTCCTTCTGTGACCACTAATAGGATAATTTTCATTTTGTGCACCTGAAAGAGGATACCATATGCTTTCATAATATTCACATATTGCTAAAAATATTTTATTTTCTGGGGACTCCTTCTTCTGAGAACCAAGGTTGTGTTTTTGTTTTGTTTAGCTTTGGTTTTAATTATTTAGTTTTTCTAAATGTTATTAGAAACTACAAGCACCAACTGAAAAAAAAAGGAAGAAAATCCAAAAAACATCCTCTGCAGGATGACCAGAATTTTCTTAATGGTAAATATAACTTCTTATGTTTGATAGAGGTCCATACTCACTTATCCACTTTGATCCCATTTTTGTTTGCAAACATAGAGTATTCACTGGAAACTATGTATCAAGAGTCAAAATATATTTTCTTTTTTATAGGCAAGAAGGTGCCTAATCTGGTTAAATTTCTCTTTTGTCCCTTAGAGTATAGTATATATCACTACCATGAAGTCAGAAAATATCTAGAAAATTTGTTTGTTTGTTTTTTTCTATTAGGTAGGACTGCTTCATAATTTTGTTGAAGAACTGTTTTGTCTGTTTTTTTGATTCAAATGAAACCAATTCATACAACTTAAAAAGATTAAAGTTCTCCTCGACAGACAAGATCTAGAGCTGATGTCAATCAGTGCAGTTAGGAGTGGTTTAACCACTTGGACGTGATGAAAAGATCCCATTACAATAACAATAAGAAAATCATTCCCTCACTCCGTGCCTTGAATTCCCACTAACAGCAATAAGGACATTGTAATCATGCTGTACTTCTGGCTTAATCTTAATTGACAAGAGTTTGAAATACTATTTGGAGGCCAGTGAAGAATTTTTATTTCTACTTTGTCGTGGTTTGAGCCTGGTTTGCAGCCAACCACCACGCAGTCACTCTCCCTTCTCTTCCGGCAATAAGAAGGGACAGAGAGCCAGGCTAGGGGTTCGAGATAGGACTGGGATGGGGAAAATAATCCCCCTTTCTGGTCACGAGCAAGAGGCAGACTGGTTAGGGGAAGAAAAAAAAGAACATACATTTATTGCAGTCACTAACAACACTTAACAGAGTAGGACAGTGAGAAGCATTGCCACATCTTGAGAACACCTTCCCCCCACCCATCCCTTCTTCCTGGGCTCAGCTCTGCTCCTGATATCTCTACCTCCTCCTCCAGTGGCACAGGGGCAGGGAATGGGGGGTACAGTCAGTGCTGCCATTTCCTTTATCTTTGGTGGGGGGAGCTTCTGGAACTTGTTCCCCCTGCTCCATCATGGATCCCCTCTCACAGGAGACAGTCCTTCACAAACTGTCTCCAACATGAGTCCCTCCCACGGGCCACAGCGTTCCCCACACTGCTCCGTCATGGGTCACTAACGTCCTCTGACTGGATTCCCTCCCACTGCTGCCCTTCCCGAGCTGCTCCGGCGTGGGACACCCCCGCATGCTGCAATCCTCCCAGCGCTGAATTACAGCAGTGGGGCTACCTTTTCCCATGAGACCTCGGCCTTCTTCGGGAACAGCAACTTAATCATCCGGGCGGAAGCCACAGGCCGTAAATCAATGTCTGCTCCACCGTAGATCTTCATGGGTGGCAGACGGGGGCCGCCCTGCCGTCTCACCACAGGATACAGGGGGGTCTCTGCTCTGGCACACCTCCCCCCTCCTTCCACCATTCCTCCACTGACCTTGGTGTTCACGCAGCTGCAGCAACTCCTCCTCATGATTCCGACTCCTCCTCACCACATCCCTTCTTAAATACGTTATCGCAGAGGTGCAGCTGATTGGTTCAGTTTTCCAAACAGAAGTGGAGCTGACTTGGAGCTGGGGGAGCTTCGAGAAGCTTCTCACAGGGGGCCACCCCTATAGCCCCCCTCCCCTGCTACCAAAAAAACTCCACCATTCACTCAACACAGGACACACTTCAAAAAGGAAAAAAATAAGAAACCCACATAGTGTTTCCTAATTTTGTATTTTTTTTTCCTGCCAAATTAAGTCTTGTTACATTATTTCAACAAGTGTCCCACATTCCACTGCACAATATGAGCACCATGAGGTAGAGGATTGTTAGGATGTTTTCTTTTGAGTTAATGACACGTCTGCTTAGTTGAGATAATAAAACTCTTCACATTAGCAGCAAAATCAGTTTCTGGCTGACAATCTAGTATTAGCTGCTACTTTTTTTTTTTTTTTTTTTTTTTTAAGCAAGTGGATCTATTTCTTTCAGGGTTGCAGCAATCCTGTTCCTGTATGGGTAGTTAAGCAAACCTGCCTTTGTGCTATTAACATCATGCAAATGAGGCTAAAATTCTTAATGCAATAACACTTAGGCTATAAAATGTGCTGTGAAGGGAAAAAAGTTGATAATGAAACAAGCATATTCACAGAAAAGAGACAGAAGCAGCTAACTTCTCATTTATTTTTGCATACTTCATAACCATTCTACATAAACTTCCAAACAGGCCTTTGAATTTATTCATTAGTATAGTTGCACTATAATAAGTTTTCATGTTGTTTTTTGTTTTTCATTAATTTCTCATTGTATTACACAAAGTTGAGCTACACCGGTAGTGTGCATTTTTCTTAGGGCTAGTCCTCCTTCTCACTTCATACGCTCACATCAAAACAATTTTAGTTCAAAATCCTTAAGAGCGGTATGTACAGAAGAATCTTTCCTTCCTTCCTCCTGTGCCTGGCTGAGGGATTGCATGTGCCAACTGTGCCAGTGCCTGACTCCCTGCAGATCCTACTGCAGTCCACATGCTGCACACTTCCAAGGGGTAGTGTTGGTGAGTCTGTACAGTGGTGCCACAACCCTCCTTCACATCCCAGTTTCCTACTAGAAATAAACCACAAAGAATTTCTCACAAAAATTTCCTTCATTAGTCCCATTTAGTGCAATTTCAGAGACAAAGTTAGCTTTTTCAGTAGTACAATTTTTATGGAACAATTTTACTCTTATCTATCTTGGGGCCTTACACTCTCACTATAAAGCAGTGAGTATGGAATAGTAGAACAACTCAGGCACAGCCTGGTGTATTATCTCTGGTGCTGAATGACCAGTCATGTAGTGCAGGTTACCCTCTGGCTCTTTCTGTAACTTTTTAAGATGAAGGCCATTAGGATTTTTCTCTACTTTTGAGCTTCTTTCTGTTTAACAGTGTCTTGCCTGCATCGGACTGACCAAAATTTCATGCCATCCCTCTATGTGCTGGCTCTTCTCCTGTTCATACAGCCCAGGAGGCCGCTGGCTCTCCTTGCTGCTAGAGCACTGCTGGCTCATGCTCGGCTTACTGTCTGCCAGAGCCACAGAGAATTTTCTGCAGAGCTGCTCCCCAGCCCTCAGTGCTCTGTGTCATTGCAAGGATCTCTTCCTTCCCAGGTGCAGCATTTTTAATTTGTCCTTGTATTTCATGAGGTTCCTCATGGCCCATTCTTCCAGCCTGTCTAGGTCCTTCTTCCCTACCCTCTAGCATATTGACTGGTTACCCCAGTTTGGTGTCATCTGCAAATCTGATGAGAGTGCACTTCATCACCCCATCAATTATGAAGTTGTTAAACAAGACTGATCTCACAGGATAGGCCCCTGCATTACTCCACTTGCTACTGGAATAGAGTGGTCCCTGGGTAGAGTAGAACTCATTAACTACTACCGTCTGAGTCTAATCATCCAAATGGATGGATCATACAACCCATATGGTCCATCCCTCTAGACCTCGAATGGGCCATCCTAGCTTGAATACAAGAATATTGTAGAAGCCAGTGTGGAAAGACTCAAAAAGTTGAAGTAAATGATATGCTCTGCTCTCCCTTCAGTCACAGTTCCACTCTGCTTATCACAGAAGACAATCAGGTTCATCAGGCACAATTTACCTCTGGAAAAGCCATGATTTTCCCAGGGACTGAAATATAACTCACTAACCTCAGTTTTCCCAGATTGACCAATTTCCCTTTTTTGAATCTGGGTGAAACACTTGCATTTCTTCAGTCATCAGAGACCTACCCAGCCTCCACACCTATCTCTTTTATAGAGTGGCTTTGTAAGGACATTGATCAATTCAGTGTACTTGGATTCAGCCCATCACATCCCATGTACCTGTAAGGGTCTGTGTGAATCTTGCCATCAAAAGCATTTACTGTAACATTAAAGTGGAAATATCCTCCTGAATATTTTCTCAGAAATGTTAAATTATATCACTTTTCTAGGTAACAGTGGACATAAATCCCAACGGGTGAAGCTTTGCCAGTTTTTTTTTACATTTGAACTAGAAATAAACCCCAGAATGGAACACTGTTCCAGTACAGTCCTTTTTGTACTTCATGTTCTTGTTCTACTGAGGATTATTATACTGTTTTCCTTGCTAACAAACAGTATATTAAAAACCTGTGATATGAAATTCATAGTTTATGTTCTATACTCACTTTCTGTTATTTTCTAGTTCTTGGTTACAGGTATCAAAATATAGATAATTCTGTGTGTCAGGAGACAACATGCAGCATAGTAGTCTGGTTTCACTGAACCATGAACAGATACAGTATTCAGGAAATTATGCTTCTCAGTAAAAATCATCACACGTGGTAGAGAGTTTAGCAGAAAAAAGACTTTAAAAACTTTAAACTTTATTTCTGTTCCACATTGGAATGGACAGAAATGTTCTTTTGACAATGTAATTTTGTCAAACAATGCTTTTTTTTTTCCAATATCATACCTGAGGTTTTTAATTCATCTATTTCTCTCTCTCTTTCTAATTAGAGGTGACCAGAGAGCCTTGTATTGCAGAAAACTTTCATTTGAAAAATTCACTGAAACCAATATGCCCCTCAGGAAACATTTTGGATTCTATAAAATTACATTTAGTCACAGCTGTTCCAGTCAGGTTTAATACTGTAAGAATAATCATAATACAGAAGAGATGCCTAGACTTTCTAGCATAATGATGGAAGTTTTATTTATAAAAATCTGAATTTCTCAGACTAATGAAAGGGATAGAAGTGAGGATAGTAAGAAAAGTAGGTCAACTAAAATGATAACTCTATATCAGATTTCTGACATTAGATAAAGGGAAGAAAATAATCAGTTGATTGGTTTTTTTTGTGGATTTTTTGGGGCTAACATGGATAGATTAGATTAACAAATCAGATCCTGGGCTGCATTCACAGGGGCATTACTAGCAGACATTAGGATGTGATCTTCCCACTCTACTCAGCATTTGTAAAGCTGCACCTGGAGTAGTGTGTCCTGTTCTGGTCCTCACAATTTACTAATGATACAGAGAAACAGGAGTCCAAAGGAGGGCCAAGAAGATGATCAAATCACTGAAGAACCTGCCCTTTGGGGAAAAACTGAAGGAGTTAGGTCTTTTTTCCCTGGAAAAGAGAAGGCTTGTGTGGGAGGTCATCACAGTATTCCAATATGTAAAAGGTGGCTACAAAGTGGATGCTCCCTCTTCACAAGGAGTCACGTAGAGACAACAGGGACAATGGGCACAAGTTGCACCGGGAGAGATTTCATGTCAACATAAGAAAAATCTTGTTTACAGCAAGAACAATCATTTACTAGAACAACCTCATCAGGGATGTGATAGAGGCCCCGTCACTGGACGTTTTCCAGATGCAGCTGGACAGGGTGCTAGATAGTGTCATCGACGCACCCTTTCCCACAAAATGTTGGACCAAATAAGCTTTCGAGGAGCCTTCTAACCTGGGGTATTCTATGATTATATCAACAAGTTTACAGAATCTAACTTGATATTTTCCTGAAATGTTCCAGCTATGAAGCTCTTTCATCACTGAAGATTTTGCTTTATTTTTAAAATGAAATAAAAATTAAAAGGTGAGGAACAAGACAACTTCAAGATTCTTCATATAACTGATAATAAAATTTGAACCATTAGTCAACCTGTTGCACATTGAGAGGTCTGTACACAAAAATACCAGTACTCTTCATGATTGTATATTGTAAAAGATATAGGAACACTCACTTCAGCATTCTTATGACATGCCATAACAATTAATCAAAATATGCTGATTGTATCACTTGGAGCCTTCTCTCTTTCTGTGTTTGAATATTGGTCCATGCATTTGAATGTAATTAAAATTAATTTTTCCTTTCTGTAGCCACAAAATAAATCAAATGCAACCTATCTCCAGGTTAATGTTGGTTTTGGAAGCATAATTCTGATTTTTTTTTTTTGTTTGTTTGTCTGTGTTTTTTTCCCCAATTACAATCCCAGCAAAATGTTACAATGATTGAAAACAGTTTGTTTTGAAAATATTGTCCCTGGATAATAAGCTTATAACAGTGCAAACCAATTCTGGGCAGATACAACATTTCTGTTATAAGCCTTAACTCTTTCTTGCTACAGTTTTTGGCAAAATTATTTTTTGGTAGTAGATTTCTTATACAAGAAATTAGATGTTACTTTCTTCTATGAAATGTTTGATCAAATCCATTTCCAATTAAGTGTTAGTCAGTAGAGAGTGAGACATGTGTTAACACAATTTGAAAGTGACAGTGAAATATCTAGGCTATATTATTCATTGGTCTACAATTTATAACAAGAAAAGTACAAATCACTGCTAAAATAGAATACCACTAATGATTTTCCATTCACTTTTCCCTAAGACTAAGGTAATAGAAATTCTAACCCTTAAAACTGGTATATGTAACTCTGTGGTCCCTTTACATGATACATTTTTGTCTACATCCACTCCACAGAGAATATAGGCCTTTTTCAACCCTGAACCATACTCTGGATCAAACTATAGTAAGTTATATATTTAGATATGACCTTAGTCATATTAGTCCCTGTTTGGCCAAAACAGTGATTGTAGCACTCAGATTTACTGTTGTCTTCTGCTTAAAATGACTAAAGTTTGAATTGGCAGTAACACCAATGAAACTTTGCACTTGCATGCAACATTCCATACCAACAAGGTTTTCCTCATATAGACATCTCAAGTGGTAGGGAAAGGAGAAACTGATGTCTGTCTGAGTCCATGAGACACCTGTAATACCACACACAGGGAGCAGAAAGGTCAGTTACCAGTATTTCAAGTTATTTTCTATCTTCCATGCAATACTGGTCCTTTTCTCCAGCAGATCAGAAAATGGATGCAGGATACCTCATGATCACATCAGTTCCTAGAGAGTGGAAAGAATGAGGACATCCATCACAGACTCAAGAACATGTCTATAAAAAATAGCTGGAGTACCTTTACTATGCATTGCAGAAATTGCATTGAATATTTTAAACCTTTCCAAGTAAGTACTCTCTGGCTTAATTATTCCCGAATCAGTGTTAGTTCTTCTTGGTAGAAATCCTAGAGAAACGGTGTGTCCTACTTAAATATATAACATTGTCATTTACCTGTTTTTGGACCTGTGAATCTTTAGAATGCATTTCTTCTATTCCTGATATTTTTCTCCCAGATGGGGATACATTAGTGCAGTAGTAGTATCATCTCAATGTAAATATAGAATTAAATAATGTTTCAGGAAATTGTTTTGGACACTTAAAAAGTTTCAAAAGACTAAGTAAAATGCTACTCTAACCTAGGAGTATTAAAAATAAGTAATCAACATTTCTAACACAGCTTTCACATGTGATAAAATCAGCTGTCTAAATTACTTTACTCGGATACATCCACTTTTCCTTTCACCATATTTCTAGATTCTCATTTTGACATAGATATGCTGGTTTATGTGTATAGCATTTCTTTGTAAGAGGTAAGAAGCAATACATCTTTTATGTAGTCTGAAATCCTTGCACTAGAGGTTGGCTATAAGGAGTGTGGTGAGGGAGAACAGTGTATTATGGTTATGTTCTGTTCCCAAATACCATCACAAGAATTTGGTTCAGCTGCATACAAGAAGTGGACAGTGCTCAACAGTACCTGTAACATAAACCCTTATAACAGTAAGCACCAGGTAAACTCGTGCGTCAGAGGAAATCAGCATTAGATTTCTCAACTGCCAGAAGTGAATGTTAACCACTGTGCTTCAAATCATTACTATAGATTATTGTAACGATATATTGGTTTAATTAGGAGGAATGGCTGACATCTTAAAGAGCACATGGTTAAATTACAATATTTGCCCATTGGTTAATGCTATTTAAATACAGTGAAGTACCTTTATTGTTCATTAGTTTATTTTAAGAATGGTATGACATTTCAGAATGCTGTGAATTTTCCCCATATTACAAAAAAAAAAAAAAAAACCAAAAAAAAAACCCAAACAAACAAACGAAAATGCCCAACACCACTGTTGTCTTATTTTGCACACCTGAAAAAAAAAAAATCAGGGAGCAAAATAACTTCTGTGTCACTAAGTTTATAATGTGATAGTGAAATAACATGATTGGACTGATTTGAATAATAAGATTGCAGGGTTCATGGTGTGAGAAAAACTCTTGCTGTGAGTATTCTGCCTATTCCATGAACGATTTTCTTGTAAGAATCATTTCTCCTTATAGAAAAGAAATGGCAGGGGACATAGAGGTAAAAAGATTTTTCCATACATTTGTGTTACTTATTTAATGACAGGCTGCATATTTGATAAAAGATTCTGAGTAGGATATACAATTTTTAATGATTTATTTATGAGATTATTTTTAATTTCTGGATGATTTAATTGCAAATAAATCACTTGCACAGAGGAAGAAGGTTCTATAATAAGATGAGAGCAGAAAACCCACTGTGTTTTAAAGGCCTTGGTGCAACTCAGCTTTCAGGAGAGCGTTGAAAGTGGTGGCTACATTTCCCACCCAAGGAATACTATCCTTTTCAATTATTAATGAAAGTTTCAATTGTTTGGTGTAGCTGATACACACTTTACCCACCAAGAAACTATTAAAAGCCTTTTGGTAGACATTAAATCAACTATACTGTCTGGCCCTGAGTTTCAAAATAGGCTTTTTTTGTCTTTATTTCTTTTACTCTGTAAGTGTATAGTACACAATAATGCCATGCACATTTTGTGATTTTCTTACAAATAGGCTTAAAATTTTAGTGCCCTCCAAAAGCCATTAGAGGAGTTTCTTATTAAGCAACATTTAAATAATACATTAATTCTTATTTTGAGGAAGTTTCAAGGGATAATTTGGTCTCAAATCACTTACACCTCTCTGAGATATATTCTGTCACAATCTAGGATACACAGTTTTATTATTTCTGGATTTCAGACACATTAAAGAAGAGTGGGTGAGTGAATCAGATTTCAAGGTCAAATTTAAAAATAAAAATAAAATAGTCATAACTTAAAAACAAATGTATAAAACCTTTCTCCCTTTCAAGTCCCCCTCACCTCTAAAAAAAAGAAAGAACATCCAAGTTTTGTATTTTTAAATGCAATCTCTTTATGGCTGAAGTCCTTACTGTCACAAATCCTGTTTAGTGCAGGCTGAGCTGAACAGAGAAAGGTGCTAATAGTGGTTTCCTTATGGGATTACGACTTCTTCCCTACAAATGCCTAAAGAACATTAACTCTAAAATCTTACTAAACTTACATTGTGACTTTCCTTTAACATTTTTATTAAATTCATTTCCACAGACACAGACTATTTAGAAAATCTGTCCCACTTTGCTGGAACCTTCTGTCACTTTACAGAAATATACTCCTGTCCTGAATTTGAATGAATAATGCAGTTTTGGGGTATCAGGGGATAGGGATACAGCTGTGGCCCCTGTGAGAAACTTCTCAAAGCTCCCCCAGCTCCAAGTCAGACCCACTTCTAAACAAAGGTTGAGCCAACCAGCTGCACCTCCGTGATAACCTATTTAAGGGACCTAAGAGGAGGAATTGGAGTTTTGAGGAGTTGCGACATCTACATGAACACCAAGGTCAGTGGAGGAAAGGAGTAGAAAAGTCAGGGGGAGGTGTGCTGAAGCAGAGACCCCCTGTATCCTGTGGTGAGATGGGAGGGCTTCCCCCCCCCGCCACCCACGGAGGTCTGCGGTGGAGCAGACACTGATATGGCCTGCGGGGGCCCCACATGAACATTAAATTGCACCCAAAGGAGGCTGGGATCCTGTGGGAAGAGCATCCCTCATTGTAGTTTGGAGCTTGGAGGATTGCAACATGCAGGGGTGTCCCACACCAGAGCAGCTTGGGAAATGCTGCAGCCCATGGGAAGGACTCATGTTGGAGAAAGTTTATGGAGGACTGTCTCCTGTGAGAGGGGGACCATGATGGATCCGGGGGAAGAAGTTCCAGAAGTTCCCCCTTATGAAGAAGGAAGAAGAAACAGCATTGACTGCATCCTCCCATTCCCTGACCCCTGAGCCACTGGGGAAAAAAGGTAGAGATATCGGGAGCAGAGATGAGCCTGGGAAGAAGGGAGGGGTCAGGGAAGGTGTTCTCAAGATCTGGTAATGCTTCTCTCTGTCCTGCTCTGTCTGTTAAGTGTTGTTGTTGTTGTTAGTGTCTGTATTAATGTTTTTTTTTTTTTCTTCCCCTAATGAGTCTGTCATTTGCCCATGACCATAATGGGTGAGTCATCCCTTCTTATCCTAACTTGAATCCCGAGCCTTTGCTTATATTCTCCTTCTCAGTGCTGGGGGTGGGGTGGGGGAGGGATTGGGGACTGAGCAACTGTGTGGTGCTCAGTTGCTCTCTGAGGTGAAACCACAACACCTCCCCAGGAATTTAAATCATTATCCTATTTATTTAATTTCTTTAATTATTAAATCTTGTTTTTAATGAACACAAGTGAAACTCACCTGGCATCTTTATTTGCTTAAGGACAACATTCTGTAGCCAGCAGTTTCTCTGGAAGACCAATGAGGCATGCTGCACCCTGTAGAGCCAGTCTTGTTCTAGATACGCAGTGAAACATCACTGGTATCTGGCTGTGTTCAGTCTGTGTGCAGAACTGCAGTAAAACCTCAGTACATATTCTTCACATATACTACAGCAGCCAGGTAAAGGGACAGCACTTCTCACCTGACTTGTGGAGGGGGAAAAATAAAATTAAACATAACTCACTACATAATTGATTTGCTTGATGGCTCACTCCATCACTCCAATTAAAAATGTTCAGTAAAAAAACAGTTGTTAAACAAACACCTCATTAGATCTAGCTTTGTGGAACAACTGTGCCTTTTATTGACTGTGATGGTACATAGACAAACAAGGTATTTAGTGAAAAGAATTTATAAATGTTTCAATTCTTTGGTGTAGCTGATACACACTTTACCCAGCAAGGAGATATTAAAAGCCTTTTGATAGATATTAATTAAGTATACTGTCTAGTCCTGAGTTTCAAAACAGGATTTTTTTGTCTTTATTTCTATATCTAGCTACATTATGTAGAACATTTCTTCCAAGAAAATTCAGTGTGAAAAAACTAGTGCTAGATACACTTTTCACTGAATTGATGGAAAAACATCTATTTGGCTTGGGTTTTGCAGTTCAAATGTGAACTGCTTGCTGGGGGAAATAAACAAGTAACTCATAACCTTTACTTAAGTTTAGCACTAGCTTGTTGTAAAATCACTGTCACTGTGTTACATAGTCATCCACAGTGGCATATGCAGAGAACTTAAAAGTAGGAAACCCTAGATAAAAAAATAAAGACAGTTCCTGCAAACGAGATTAAATTGTGGATTAAAGTACAAGCAGATGTGATTTTCGGAAAAGGTAGCAGAAAATTGCTCCGTGCTAACATTTTATGGGAACGAGTAATGTAAATAGAAATATTGTATATTAATTTTTTTGTGAATCATCTGATTGTTAATCCTTAATGTGAACTAGTAACAAAATAGGAAACTATGGATGAAACAGTGGTCAAATCACTGACATGTTCTTTGCATATCAGAATATACAGGGTATATAATCTTCCTCCTGTCAGACTACCTTCTTGACCACAATAGCGTCTACATCATCAACCTGTAAAAACTCAGTATAAAATGTAGCTTTGCATTGTATCTGACTTTGTACTTCAAATTAGCTACCTAACCTCACAAGCCTCCTAATTTACTGCAACTACCTGATTTGGAGGACACTGAGTCAGACTGTCACTTTACAGAGATACTTCAAACACATGTGCAGTAATTCTTGTTTCTGCAAAGAGATAAAATTAAAAAGGTTTGCTGAAAGAGTGGTGGGACAAGCCTACTTCTGACATCTACAAATGTTCAGCATCTGCAAAAAAAGCATACACCTGCCTAAACAAAATGGAAATCATTCTTCTTGCAACAATCATTGTCATAATTTGCTCTCAACTACATCTAGGAAGATGGTTGTTAGATATATGTTAAATTGCTGAACTGGTGAATTTGCAGAAAATGCTTTATACAGAAAGCAATGTGATTTCATTCTGAGCATGGTACAATTGGTGTGATTTTTCTGCATGTCTGCATATCCAAGAAAAATGTTGTGAGTATAATCAAGACCTACATACACTCAGTTTTGATCTCATTAAAGTTTCAGTAAGGTAAAATATTTCAAGCTTACTGCTTCCTAAATTGAGCTTCAGTGCTTCTTTTCATACAGGAATGAAGGTTCATGTTCTCAATCACAGGGATGTTTTTCAAGAGTTTCTGCTGCAACGAATGAACTTAAAGATGGTATACACTGAACGCCTTAATTTTTCCATGTGTCACATCCCGCTCAGACAAGGGAGACAAGTGACTTACTTTTGCAAATCTCCAACGAAGCAGACAATGGTGAGACAAGTCTCAAAGTCTGTGCACAGACAGTTATTAATTTCCCACAATTGGATACACGATAATCGGCTAAGTATATGACGAATTATGGCAAGTGATATAATATGCCTTGTGTTATGTAATAGTAATAAGGGAAAAGGGAATAAAAAAAAAAAAAAAAAAAAAAGAAGAGAAGAGAAATAGAGCGAGACAATAGAGAAAAAGAGATCACTGGTTCGGGTTCCTGCACTGGTCCCAGCCAAGTTCATCAGGGATGCATCTGTCTTCTTCACTTCTTCATATCTTTTTTCTTTCTATATTTCACCCTCAACACCCATCAATTTATACACACTTTGAGTGGGTCCCTCTCCTGGTTCGACTCACATGCCTACATATCACAGGTATGGGGAAGAGTAAGGTGCTTCATGGGATGATGTAATTAGCATGATCTTGTTAATCTTCATTAGCGTATTCAGGGGTGTCAACTTTAATATGCATTTCATGGATAACGAAGCAAGTATCATTTATTGGACAGATGGTCCTTGGAACTTTACAAGGTGTGCCAGAGCAGATCTGTCCTGTCTTCACAGGGCTCCCTCCCCCCCTGCATCCTGTGTTAATCAGGCTGCCTTATCAGCTCCAGACTCCACATTATCTACCTCGTTACTATAGCTTCATTATTTATGTGTTTGAGACATTCCTTGGCTTGGAGGGCCTCTGCTCCTCCCCCTATCCCTTATCTCTTTCTCAGTCTGTTTTTCTCAGTCCCTGTTTCAGAGAGTTACAAGTCATCTCTCACAATAAGTACTCATTAGTATATTTAAAGATATGGATTGTGACATCTATATTGAAATACAGAGTAGACAGATCTTAAATTTGCAATAGGTAGAAAAAATAATTAAAATACAAAGAAAAGTAACACAGGCACCCAGCGGAGGCTATAAGAAATATGTTTAGCCTTGGAAACGTTTGAAAATACTGGACTGGACAATGAGGCTGGAAGAAAGACTTTGGTCTTCAGGACAGTGAGGATGGGGAAGAATTACCTTTCATTGTCTGTCAGCAGGAAGACCTTGTATGTTAACAACCTGAGAAATTAAACATTTAAGAAGTTACCTTATTGCAGTGTGTTACTCTATTTCAATAAAAGGCTAGTTTTATAACCTGGATGACTTTGCTGTCCTCTGTTCACAGTTGTAGATCATTTTTTATATAGTATTTTTCTTGAAATTAATTGATTTCAGATGTAGTATTATGATAAGCAGTGCTTATGGTACTGTATATGGAAGGGCTACCAGTTGAGTCTATGAGAAAGATTGCTGCTTACAACAATGTTACAGGTATCACTTAAATTTATGCCTACAAGACTGGGACTGTGCATTGCCAATACAATAAATTCTGGGATCTATGCAGTCCGCATTGTTCAGGAACTAGATAGTCAGTGTCGAGATATAATATTTAACATTGAAATACTATGGTATTATAACATCGCTGAAATGACAACTGAAGCACAGCTCAGATCATGAGATTTTGTAGCTGATAAACTTTAAAACAGAATCCAGGTGGTCGGTATTTAAGGAGAGGTCAAAGCAAAGCATGAAACCATTTAAAGGATAAAAACTTGAACTTAACAAAGACAAAGAATTTGCTTGTGGTGGCCAAAAATTTATTGAACAATAAAGACTATGAATAATTATTATTAATTTTTTTAAAAAATATGAGAAATTAAATATTTAAATATACAGAGTACAGAATGGGGAAAGATTAACAAATTTTTTAAAAATTAATCTTTATTATGGTGCTGCCTGATTTCACTTTTGGTACATATATCTGGTATTATATAACTTGTACCAGTCTCTGTTCTCCTCTTAAAGTTCATCTGCTCTGCTCCATTGAGGTGTAAATATACAAGTATTAGAAACAGTCATGATAGCTTGGAATTATCACCAATTTACACCTCCCTGAAACAGTCTTCAGTTTAAGGGACTGCAAAACTGAAAGACCTTCTGGATCACTGAGTTCTGTTCTTTTTTTCTTACTTCTAACACCATATTGCATAATCTCTCTTATAAATGGCTAGTGTTCCATCTTAAAAGTAAAAAATTTTTTCCTCGTGAAACACTGGTATGGATCATCTTTTAGTAAGTAAAAGCCTTTTTCACTGTTCTAGGTTAAATTTATGCATCATCATTTTATATACTTCTACTCTTGCTGATACTTATTTAATTTACATTTAAATAAAACATTAATATTTAAATAAAAATATAATCCTCAGCTTACTTTCTAAGACATATGCTGAAACCATACATATTTTTTCAGCATTCCTATCTCTTCTCACCATGTACTTTTATAGATTGGAAAGACCAATATCGCCTGTACCACAAAAAGCTCTTCATTGCCTACATCACTCGAAAAGAACATATGTTTCCTTGAGTGAATGATCATGATGACCAGAAACACAGATAATGCTCCAGACAACATAATACTTTGTTCAAAGAACAAAGGCATTGGCACTTCATTATCTATATTGGAGATTCCTGTAGAACATCCCAGCTTTGTTCATTGTATAATTACCATGCTTTGTCAACAGATAAGCATCTTCCAAGGAAATTGTAGCGGCAGGTACTTCTCCTTATTGATCTCCATCTTGACTATTTCTTAGTTTATAGTCTCTGGAATTAATACAAAGACATAAATGACACTGAAAAGGTTTAAGTCAGTTAATTCCTTGTTTATATTTATTAACAAATCTACTCTCAGGAAACTGGCATTTGTCCTCCTAATTCCCTTACTATTTGCCAGGGAACTCTCCTCTGGTGTTCTGAAGAAAGACATAAATTTTTTGATTATCTATTTGAATGTTCTTTTTATATGCAATAGACTTATCAAAGAATTTTGAAGGAAACAGCAAAGATAAAAGAAATAATTGATGGTTTCATTTAAACATGCATTTTATATACTGCTGAGTGCATAAAAATAAGTGGGAAATCTTGTCTTGTGTATTTGAATTCTTGGCTTCATTTAAAAAGGCTTTATATACATCTATATTCACAGGTTAGATAATAAGATTTCTAGGACCCTTATTTTAAATATTAGAAAGTAAATTAATGTCTAATAGACTTGAATTAGTAATGTAAAAATGGTGAAATATTTTTATTCTGACTTTTCAAAATTTTAGAGAAAGCGATGAATGATTCAGTGATTCAGAGAAAAATAATGTAGCTATAACCTCTTTTGAGGGATAAAAACTATTAGAGAGTGAAGTCAACAGGCCTTTGCAGACAGAGATATGGTACCATGAACAATTAGAAGTTAGCTGGGCTGTGATTTAGCTAAATCTGTCCTGAATGCACAGCATTATGCAAGGCAATGTTTGATATCAGACACAATGTCTTTCTGTTCTTTTTCATGCCAATGATGATAAACTCCTCTGTAAATCTGATTTAGAGCAAGTTTTGGCTTCATTTGAGAGAGCAGCCAGACAAAAAGGTATCATAATAATTCACTTGATTTAAGAGGCCACAGTAACACTCACTTCTAGTTGTGTAGAAAGACGTTCTGAAAGACAGACAATACAGCAACAGTACAAACTTGTTGTGACAGTAATTACACATATTTGGTAGTAAGAATCAGGTTGACATGGACAAAATTGGAAGTAGAACAGACAAGTGGCTGAATACATTTCAGGAAATCCTGATCTCCTGATCATGTACCTGGAAATAAGGATATCAGAAGAACATTTTCTGTAGAACAGTTAAAATTATTATTAATGGAACTGAATTAAATTAAAATAAATTTTAAAACAGGAGGTCTAGCTCTGGCTCTGAACCCATGGTGAATGGATTTCATCCATATAACTGTATATGGATATGAATCCTCTTCTGTGCTGTTCAGTAGGTGACCTTTAAAATGTATCTTTCTGGATACTAATGAAACTCAATAGTCCACTTCTCATCCTGGAGATAATTCTGGTGCATTTAACAGAGTGCAAAGCTGATTTATCAAAGCACCTTCTGGAGGAAGAAGGGAGGAATTAAAACTTGTAACGTCCTGCCATTGCTTCCTCAGATCATAGTTTCTAAAAAAAAGGTGTTGAACTCATCACAGAAACATAGAATCACAGAATACTTTAGGTTGGAAGACATCTCTAAAGATTATCTAGTCCAACCCTCCCTAGAGTGGGCAGAAATATCTTTCACTAGATCAAGTTGCTCAAAGCTACATCTAACCTTTCTAAAAAATTGATAGTTACTTTTCTATAAACAAATTACTTTCTCTGTTAATAATAATTTAAATATGAAACAGTTTTATATAACACAAATTCATCACTGAAAACACAGTAGTGTAATTTTAAAATATATTACATTTCACTTGCCAGTTTTTCAGGACTTTTAAGATGTTATTAATATATTCTTCACTATTATGCAGTAATAACAGATTTTCTCTAAAATTAGAAAATAATAATAAAACAGAAAATAAGTACAAATGGACATGTTTCTTATTGTTCAGATGCATGCATAGAGCAGGAATACTATTGCAGTTTTGGATCCTTTTATTAATTTTATTTCTCTTCAACAGATTTATTTTATTATTTATTTCATGTTTAATTACAAATGACATTGCTATTTCTTTTTCTACACTTATGTTAAAGATTATGTTTTACATTTATGTTTTTACCTTATTTAAGGTTACAATTCAATTTTATCCACTCTCTGATTACTTTCACAAGGAGCTTTCTGAAATTTTTGTCATGCAGATAGAGACTATTCATCTTTTCTCTCTTCCAAAAGAAGAGACATTTAGGTGTTAGTGGCTGTATAACACAAGAAATATTTCACAGACTTCTTTCTTTGGAAAAAGCTGATTCATGAGTAGTAAACATTTTTTTGTAAGAATCCATCCACTTTGGTGAATTTACTTATTACTAAGGACTGAATTTCTAAGTAAATCAAAGTCAATGGTAAAATGCTGAAGGTTGCAACACAGCTTCAACGCCTTTTTGTATTTGACTGACACCTTGATGTGGAACGATGATTTCTCACTTCCTTCTGAATAAAAGGAGAGGCAAAAAAAGAGATAAACAATTAAATATATCTTGTTAAAAAGTAGATGATGAAAATAACCTGAGAACATGTAAAAACCTCAAAAATTTTATGGGATCTAATAATCATCTCAGAACCCACAAATGAAAATACTCTGAGTACTGTGGGTGTCTATATAAGGGGAAGACAAGCAAAGTGAGGAACTGGCTGCCCACCAATTTAGTGTCAATGTGACAGCATGAGCAAGAAAATAATCTTCTTCTGAATGGACATACATTTGCACTACACAAACACACATCAGTAAGTGCATTAAAAGGGACTGAAAAGGTCACAAGTTTTCAGTAGATTTTTTTTTCTCCTGAAAATGTCATTTTGTCAAAACCCAAACCATTTGTGAGGGAAGATTTATTTTTGTGAATTTTCCATTTCAATGTTTTACTTAAATTAGTTTTGACATGCTGAAACATCACATCTTATCCATTTGATAAAGTGTGATATAGAAACAGTTTTGGTTTTGGATCATATGACTACTTAAAAATATACGTTATTTTTAGTGAAGATGAAAAAAATTAAAACAATTAAATTGCTTTGAATTTAATAAAGTAAATGTTTTCATTTATCTGATAGGGTGAAGGAAGCTATTCCACAAAAAAATGGAATCAAATCATGACTTGAATCATAACGGAAAAACAAAAATTAATGAGATGAGAGCCACTTTTCATTTAGTGTATGATGAGCAAGATTATGATTCTTAGATCTGCCGCTTGATGTTATTGTTGCCTTAGTTTTGGATTAGACCTAGACAGTGGAGAATTTACTAAATTTGTAATTCAATTAGTTGATTTATGTATGTACTGATATACTGTTTTGGTTTTTTTTTAAAGGGAGAAATGAGTGAAGGTTGCGGTTCACCACATCCAAATCCATGAACCTTGTAACTAATGAATGAGATGTCCACATGCAATTTTTTTTTGTGTGCCTGCTCATGATGCTCTAATAATTGCTTTGAAACACCTTTTCCAGGTAGATCTGTACAGCCCATATGCATGCTTCCAGGATGTTGTGGTTTAGGCCTGGCTGGCAGCCAACCACAATGCAGCCACTCTCTCTCCCTTCTTTTCTGGCAATGAGAAGGGACAGAGAGGCAGGCTTGGGGTTCAAGATAGGACTGGGATGGGGAAAAATTCCCCTTTATGATCACAAGCAAGAGGCAGACTCGTTAGGGGAAGAAAAAATAGAACATACATTTATTACAGACACTAACAACACGTAACAGAGTAGGACAGTGAGAAGCATTGCCACATCTTGAGAACACCTTCCCCCCACCCATCCCTTCTTCCTGGGCTCAGCTCTGCTCCCGATATCTCTACCTCCTCCTCCAGTGGCGCAGGGGCAGGGAATGGGGGGTGCAGTCAGCGCTGCTACTTCCCTTATCTTTGGTGAGGGGAGTGTCTGGAACTTGTTCCTCCTGCTCCATCGTGGTCCCCCTCTCACAGGAGACAGTCCTCCACAAACTTTCTCCGACATGAATTCCTCCCATGGGCCGCAGCGTTCCCCACACTGCTCCGTCATGGGTCACTAACTTCCTCTGACTGGATTCCCTCCCACGGCTGCAGCCCTTCCCGAGCTGCTCCGGCGTGGGACTCCCCCGCATGCTGCAGTCCTCCCAGCACTGAATTACAGCAGCGGGGCTACCTTTTCCCATGAGACCCCGGCCTTCCTCGGGCACAGAACCTTGATCAGGCAAGCAGAAGCCACAGGCCGTAAATCAATGTCTGCTCCACCGTAGATCTTCATGGGTGGCAGGGGGGGCCGCCCTGCTGTCTAACCACAGGATACAGGGGGGTCTCTGCTCCGGCACACCTCCCCCCTCCTTTCTTCCTCCATTCCTCCACTGACCTTGGTGTTCATGCAGCTGCAGCAACTCCTCCTCACAAGTCCCCCTGCCCGTCACCACATCCCTTCTTAAATACATTATCGCAGAGGCACAGCTGATTGGCTCAATTTTCCAAACAGAAGTGGAGCTGACTTGGAGCTGGGGGAGCTTCGAGAAGCTTCTCACAGGGGGCCGCCCCGATAGCCCCCTCCCCTGCCACCAAAAAACTCCACCACTCACTCAACCCAGGACACAGGATTTAAGATTACTAGCATCTGGACAAACTGCTGTTACTGACAAGTGTGGGAGAAAAAGGGCAATGAACTTCTCTGGATTTGACAGCAGCAGAATTGCTCAATCTCTGCAACAAGAATCCAAAATTTATTCTGCCAATTAGACATTTAAGGACTTACAAACATAAGAGAAGAATGAAACTAAGTGAATGGGAAAGCATTGGGAACTGTAGATTAAAAACATTTGTCATGCTTAAGTACATAATACAGTGGTTCTCACTCTTGTCTGTTCATAAGAAATGAAGGGTATGGTGACCCCATGAACTCTGCAATATTAAAAAAAAAAAAAAAAAGAGAGCAAATATTAAGACAGTTCCCTAGCTTATTTT
Source organism: Tyto alba (assembly GCF_018691265.1). Lineage (NCBI taxonomy): Eukaryota > Metazoa > Chordata > Aves > Strigiformes > Tytonidae > Tyto > Tyto alba. Next base: position 66,998,885 of record NW_024881282.1, on the reverse strand, counting down.
ATACTTTTAGTGGAAACAGAAATTATCACTGTTAAAGATTCTGTTTAATAGTAGCTATCTGCAGGAATCGCGTATGTGGGATATCTGTGGCTTTCAGTTTTATATCATTTTGTACACAGAGACAAAAGATTCCACTTGTCCTTTTCATGTCAGCATAAACTCAACAGATGTGAAGAAGTCAATTTAAAAGAAAACAGTAAATATTGTGAAGAAAAGGTTGAAAGACTCCTCTTGAAAAGGTTAGGAGAAAATCAAAGCCAAGGAAATTTTGACAGTTAGGACTACAGGTCAGTAAAAAAACCAGAAATTTTATACACCTGTTTCCTATCATTCTAAGGCAAATGCAATTTAAAGTGAAATCCATACATCTGGCCCCTAAGTCACTTGGTTCAGAATTACAGTTATTCAAGATGTAATTTTTCCCATTTCAAACTTCCATGTTGAATTTTAAAACAAATATAATATTAACCTAACACAGGTAAATATTTGTGCATCTCCATATGAAAATATTTTATTTGCAACCAGTCACAGTGGAGCAACAATGACAATTATCCAACAGTGTTGAAAGCCAAGGCATACAATAGAAGAGCAAAACTTAGTGTGAAAAATACAGTGGAGGTAAAACCTCTTCAAACACTTCATAATATTTTCATCAGGAACTTCTACAGAACTCCCATAACCAAGCAAAAGTAATTCTAGGACTCTTAAAAAAAAAAATAAAGTTAGGAGTAGACTCTATTGGAGCAGTCTGCTTATTCAGTATCTCTACAAAGCAGTTTTCAAGAAACTAAAAAAAAAAAAAAAAAAAAAAAAAGTAAAACAATTAAAAATCTGTGGGTTAGGTGAACAGCCAAACTCCCAACCAATAGATCACTCACTCCCCCATTCCCAGAAGGACAGGGAGGGGAAATAGGAAGATCAGGAGGAGGAAAGATCATGTGTCAAGATAAAGACAGGGAGATTGTTTACCAATTACCATCATGAACAAAAGATGCTCAACTTGGGAGAAAGTAATTTAATGTATTGCCAATTAAAATAGATACTGATTCAGGTGGTGAGAAACAAAAAGGAAAACATTAAAGCAGCTACTTTCCTCCCCTTTTTACCTGTCTCAACTCTTTTCTTTGTCAGTCCATCAGTCCACACTTCTCTAGCTACCTCCCACTCCCCCTCCAACCCCCCAGCCCCAGAGTATTGCAGCAGGGGATGGTGCTATACAGTCAGTGCGTATGGTCACTACACACCGGTTCCTTCTGCTCCAGCAGCTGCTTCTCCACAAACTGCAGTGGTTATGTGCTCTGGAACCTGGACTGCCTCCTCCTCCGCTGGCCTTGGTGTTCCCCCTGCTTTTTATCACTCTTTTTGTTCTCTCCTCCCCTCTCTCTCTGTAATGTTTTGTTGTCCTTTCTCAAACACACTTTTCCAGAGAGGCAGCGCCATCTCGGCCGCGGGGCCCAGCCGTGCCCTGCGGTGGGGGGGTTGGAGCCGGCTGGAACCGGCCGTGTCCGGCGCGGGGCAGCCCCGGCCCCCCCTCACAGAGGCCCCCGCAGCCCCCCTGGTACCAACACCTGGGCACCTGCACCCAGCACAATGTCTGAAAATCTGACTGATTTATGAAAGAGCAATCACTACCATTAATTCCACACGTCATACTGCAAATATACTATAATACGTGCCTATCTTAAAATCACACTGACAGTCATATCTAATTTGCTGCAGAAAGATACACAGAGCTCTGCTATCAGTAACACTTCAACCTTGTTACCTAAATCACAGTCTGCTGGGCAAGAGTGACTGCTTGCCTTTTTGAAAACTGTTCAGTTGTAATCAGTTTATTAATATGCAACAGAACAACTGAGTTTTTAAACCTTTAAACACTGTGGATATTAATTTCTCCAGGAGTAAGAAAGTTTCCATGTCTCCAGCAGGGACATTTTTGATAAATCTTTCTTAACACTTGTCCATTGCCATTCTCTGTCTAATCTGGTATGAGAATCAGTCGACAAGGCAATCTGTTGATTTTGTAGCAGTCAGGGAGTTTTTCCAGAAATGCCACTCCATCATGATAATAGTAAGGGGATGTTTATGTGGATTTTTTTCCACTGAGGCATTTGACTTTACAATTAAATTAACTTTCTATTAAGAATTTTTTTCTTCTGTTGGAAAATTTCAGTCTTTCATGAAACTAGAATGTTTGTAGTCACAAAATACATCACTTGAAACAAAGTCTAAAATACTTATTTTGGAAACAGTCTTATTGCTGTAATCACTAGAGTACCAGTCATTTTGGGGTAGCACTGCAACTGCTCTCTCTTTTAGTTCTTGCATCGTAAGTATTAGCTAAATATTAACTGGTATATATAGCTGCATGATGCATTTGAGCATACATTAGTGCAGTGTGCAAAGAATTATATCTCAAAACTGTCCAGATTAGCACCTCACCATGTATGAAAGGAGGGACACTATTGTTGTTGCCCTGATATTTTTCTTTCACTTTGTCTTAGTTTGGCCTGAAATAAAGTTAATATTCCTTTTCAGGGACTAGATGAGTGCTATGTTTTGGATTTAGCTTTGGCTTTGGTATGGGAAAAATGCTGATAGCACACTGATGTTTTCAGCTGCTACCGAGACTTCAAGGACTCTCCGACTCTCCATGTCCTGCCCGTGCACAAGGGCACAGGGAGCAGGGAGGGAGCACGGCCACAGCACCTGACCCTAACTGGCCAGTGAAATATTCCATATCATGGAACGTCATGCTCACTATATAAAGGAGGGGTGGTTGGGAAGGTTCTCTCTCGCTTCTGGGATTGCGATTGTGGGATCTTGGTATCTCGGGGTCGCTAGCCGGGAACGGGCTGGGTATTGGTTAGCGGGTGGTGAGCAATTACGCTGTACATTGCCTGTTTATATATTTTTTTTTTCCCCATCATCGTTATTGTTCTCGTTTTATTGCCATTATTAAACTGTTCTTATCTCAGCCTGTGAGTCTCCCTTCACCCCTCTAATTCCCTCTCCCATTCCCAGGTGGGGTGGGGGAAGGGAGTGTGATTAGCTGCGGTGGTTGGTGGCCGATCAGGCCCAAACCACAACACACTTACAAGGAATTTGATAGGAATGTTTATTTAAATTGTTTACACGTTTGTGATATCACTTGTTATTGTGCTTGCCACATTGTACCAGAAGCACACAAAAGGAAAACACAACCATACATCAGGCCATTATTGTTTTATCATTATTTCAAAAATATTGTAATGTGAAACCATGGCCTGAGGGGTACATATCACTGCTACACTCTATTCCACAGTATAAAAATGCACACAGAAGGTGATTTAAGACATATATATATTTTTTGTCACATTCGGATGATGATGTAAACTCTGGGATTTTTTTGATGGAGCTGGATATGTTGTCTGTCTTTTTACGTAAGGTTAATTGTCAACCTAAAGAATTTTATTGAGAGTTGATCAGTCAAGGAAAAAATTATAAAGTTTAATGCTACGTTTTTTCTTCATTTCTTAAGCATAACCAAAGTATAGTTGCATACCGGAAATGTTCCCAAAAGAGATTCATTATTAGAAAGTAAAAGTTGACTACTAGAGTAAAAGTATAGAAACAATTTTCCACCTCAACTATAGAATATTACTGTGGAATCCATAATAAGAACATGGAATACAAAAAGTAAACTTAACAGTCATCACAACTGATTAGAAAAAATAGATATTCTTGCAACCTCATGATCTATTATTTTTTTAAGTTATTTGTTATTATGCATCTAATCAGAAATAATCAGTTTATTCTGTTGAAATATACCACATACTACATAGCCAGGACTGTAAGTTGTTTTCACTCAGTGTTTTCTAACTGCAGGTAATAAAGGATTTTTAATAAATATATTCTGAGAAAAGATGAGTACTCAACCAGGTTTTTTAATGTTCATGAATAATGTTTCAATTACAATTATAGAGTGATATGCTCCTTTTCCTCTACAGAGGGAATGATGGCATGGATTGTATCAGTGGTGATTTGGTAGAACTCTGTAACAACTTTGTGAGAGACTCACAAAATGTGCTTTCAATAGGTTTATCTATGACCTGAATTACCTGAGTCCCCAGCTGAAACCTCACTGAAATACTACAAGGCTCCCACTTATTACCTGCCAACAGTGACAATTATGCAGGGGTTTTGTAGGATATGGACATGTCATTTGCTTACCAATGGTTTAAGATTACTAAATCATTACAAAATTAGGTAATAGTAGCCACCTTCAGTCACACAGTATTTGAAGTAGGCAGTTGGAGATACCAATATCCATCTGATAAAATGTACATGTTCACATCTGATTTAGTGTCGTGGTTTGGGCCTGGTTGGCAGCCAACCACAACGCAGCTGGTCACCCTCCCTTCCCCCCTCCCCACCTGGGAATGGGAGAGGGAATTAGAGGGGTGGAGACTCACAGGCTGAGATAAGAACAGTTTAATAATGGCAATAAAACGAGAACAATAATGAAGATGGGGAAAAAAAAAAAATATAAACAGGCAATGTACAGCGTAATTGCTCACCACCCGCTAACCAATACCCAGCCCGTTCCCGGCTAGCGACCCCAAGATACCAAGATCCCACAATCGCAATCCCAGAAGCGAGAGAGAACCTTCCCAACCACCCCTCCTTTATATAGTGAGCATGACGTTCCATGATATGGAATATTTCACTGGCCAATTAGGGTCAGGTGCTGTGGCCGTGCTCCCTCCCTGCTCCCTGTGTCCTTGTGCACGGGCAGGACATGGAGAGTCGGAGAGTCCTTGAAGTCTCGGCAGCAGCTGAAAACATCAGTGTGCTATCAGCGTTCTTCTCATACCAAAGCCAAAGCTAAATCCAAAACATAGCACTCATCTAGTCCCTGAAAAGGAATATTAACTTTATTTCAGGCCAAACTAAGACATTTAGTCACCTAAGTTGCAAGAAAGAAAAGTAGATCCTTCTACAAAGTGTCCTCACTCACATGAAGGAGGTTCAGTCAATTATGCCTTCAAGTGATGAGGCAATGGTTACCAGTGGTTCCTGCATCTTTGTCTGAATTATTATATGTTAACATTATGCTCCAGATAAAAGGTAGCAGTATGAAAAATCATATAATTCAACTCTAGTTATTGATGGGCCCCATTGAAACTCATAGGATTTTTTTTTTTTTTAGTTAAGTGTAACATGCTTTACATCAGTTGTAGTCAAAAAACAGTTTGTACAAGAAATAACTGGTGTCTAAAAGAGGTAGGAAAAGCTAGTAACTAGAGCACGTTTTGTTCGTATACCCAGGAAGCAACTGTGTTATCAGCTTCATGGTTTTGGCAAAGGTAAGGTCAATGCATGTGACTTGTCATTATGTTAATGTAATTTATATCTGCATCATCCTAATAAAGCTGATGAATTTGCAACAATGCAAAACTGGAGTGTTACTGTAATGAATCTTCCTCTTTATTTTAGTAACCCTTTAAGAATTGGTTCTTTGTTATACCAGCCACTGGACAAATGCAAACTAAAGAGGAATTTTCTGCATTTAAGGAAATAAAAGGAAGCCTCTGTGTTAATTAGCCATTGATTTAATCTTTTTTTTAGGATCTAATTAGTACTTCTTCTGTAAGAGGAAACAACTTCAATATGAAAAGTATTTTTCAACAGACTGAAGTAGGTCTCTGTCTTAATATTTTAGAAAAATAATTTTTTCTCTTATAGTTTCATATTTATCACATAATCCGTAATTAAATAAAATAATATAAAGTTCTAGAAATTATCACTTTGCCCTCATCATAATGAACGCAAATTTCAGTTCACCCTCAAGTTGGACTTCTATTTTCTGCTCTTCACTTGACTGCAGGTGAAACACCTGAACTCTGAAGTCACTGAGATGGGAAGCCATGAAATCTGATCTGTCTAGATAGCTTCAAATAAAAGATTCGTATAAGTCACTTAGAATACTGAAGCTGGGTTTATAAGTAAAAGTCAAGTTTTTAATGGAATGTTTGTGTCATAAATATCCAAAAAATGCATTGCATATTCAGAAAGCTAGGAAATTAATTTTAACTGACCAGTTAGTGGCCTATTTTAGCCATGCTGATTTATTATATATTGTGTTGTTTGGCCACCATCATTAGTTAGTTTATAATAATTCTAAGCTATTTTAACATAAATATGTAACCAGGATTAGTACTTTTTTTTGGATACAGAAAGTCACTAAAAGAGCAGATAAAATATGCTTTCAAAGGCAGTTTACAAAATGTACACATTGAGATGTCTTGCTGCTTTTTTTTCTGTATGTTTAACAAATAAGAAGCAATGGCATGCCATGAAGAAAACAGCCTTTACTTGGCCATAGAGAGTAACATGAACTACCAAGAAAAAAAATTAATAATGCATGCTTGAAAACAGCATGAAAGGCCTCTTTGAAAGTGATGAACATAATCTACAGAGGTTAAGAAATATTCTCTACATTTAAAGAAGGAAAAATAAGCTTTCAGTGCAAAATCTTAAGAATGCATAAGACAACAATAGCTGCTTAGTCAAGAATATCTCCTAATAAGAGGTTACAAGATGAGTAACAGAGGTCTTCAGAATCTAAAAGGAACATCAGATTAGTGTTTTCTTACTTTGCACATATATGACATAAGCCATTGGCTTTACAGCAGAAAAGACTGAAAAGGGATGAAGGGTGCTCAATACCCTCCTTCAAGCACAGAATTGCATAGAAATTACAGATTTTGATATACCACTATCAGCATATATATTACTTCTAAGTTTATTCAAAGCAGTCTGAGAACATAACTATATGAGCAAAGAGAAAGGTGTGATTAAATTCCTGCTATTTATCTCTGAGAATTTTGGAGCTTGCATATGTAGGCAACTTGATGATTTCTATTTGTTCACATTAGTTATATCTAATTATCATTCTTATCATTTCAAATTCTGTTTCCTGTGAAATTGTGAAAGGGATGAAAACTGTTATCCCATTTTAAGGGGATACTTTTTATAATTGTTGGTATTATTTTTATATTTTGAAAATTTCAGTAAATTATTGTTCCAATTCTTTATATTGTGTTTTTTTTTCCTATTAGATAGGCTTTTAGAAAAATTTACTATGTTGTATGATCTTATAATCAAGTGGTTAGAAAGATTGCAAACTTACTTTGTGTCACCTGAGGCATTTTATAATCAAATTCAGGACTTGTAAAATATTTTCTTCCAAACAGCATGAACTATAACAAAAATAGCAACATTAATAGTAATGTATGAAACAAAAAGCTTCAATAATTAAAAAAAAAAAATGACTGCGCTACAAAAATTTTCACATTATCAAATATACATTATCTATTCTTCATATGTTTTTAATGGAATAAATACTAATTAGAAGCTTGAATTAAATTGTTAATCAGCATGGTGAACTGTTACTTCAGTGCATAGTGCTATGCAAATGACATCAAGAGAAGCTATTTGTACATCAGTCATAATATCAGGGTGTATGTATATATAGACTCACACATCATCGAATCTGGCCTAAAGTTCAATTATCTGCTATTCAAGACCCATATAATTCTGTCTTTTTTATGAAGTATTTATGTTTAATTATCTTACCTTATTTTTAGTCTTTCCTTATTGTTTCTTCTTGTTTTGTTTTCATTCATTTTTAATCTCCATCTTTAACACTGATCTTTGCCTTATGTCAGACTAACAGTATTTAATTCTGCTGTCAAAGTGTAGCAAGGATTGCTGACTAGGTCACATGATATGATGTTATTTAAATGGACAGATTAAAGGTCAGCTTCTGTTTGCCTTTTGGTCATGTGAAAATGCCATTCAAAAAACAAATTTTTGGCTCACCGATAGTGCCTCCACCTCAGATTCAATATTGTTTCTTTGATTGTAACTTCTAATTTTTTTCCTTAATTTTCCATTATTTAAAATGGAATAAATATTTAAATACTATAAATAGAAATAGTGTTTCTAAGCATTTTCTAATAATATAGTATTTTTTGTAATATAAGTGTGTATTATAGTTGTCAATGTTAGGAAGCGCTTAGAAGAATCATTATATTTATTATATATCTTTGTCCTATGTAATATTATACATATATATATATAAAAACACCTGTATATATACATAACTACTAATTGCCAATATTTGGCATGAATTACAACTGGTAATGAATGACTCTGGGTCTATATGTTTTGAATTTAAGTTAGGTTACTGTAAAGGGTGATTTGTGAAAAAAATATGTTAACAGAACTTATTTTAAATAGAGTAAAAATTCTGCCTTCTCATCCAAGTGCTGATATGTTCATGTTTAATTTTCATCATTATCAATAGTTAACAAATTCAGGCAAGATCTTCCTCTTCCTTTTCTGTATTTGTTTGAAAAAACCTCCAACCTTCTAATGAGAAACAAAATGAAGATTCACAGTTGTTTCTAACTTGAGGTATAGCACCTCATCTAAACAGTAACAGGGTCTGTGAGTTGGCTGGACCTGGGAAGACAGGCCAGATACAAACTCACATCTGTTGTGCTGCTGGATACAGCAGCTTCTAACAGTGAGAAATAGTCTGAGACTTGGGAAATGCACTTGTAGTCTTACCTCAGGTTTTTGGTTAAGTGATGTACACCTTGTAAGCCTTTACTGAACTGAGACAAACTTTTGAAACAATCAACAAACAGCAGAGTGCTAAATGCCTGCACACACTGCTATTATTAAAATCCCTTCCAGTGTTTCTTCTTTCCCTGCACGTGTTCCCAGCAGCCACACACATCCACACGATGTGTAACTTATACACTGACAGCCACACAGATCAGCACAGAAAGCAGAGCACTCGCCAGCACAGATATATACACAAGGTACATCCCTCCAGTAACTGCCCTGGGTAGACATTCTGTCCAGTCACTGGCCTCTGGACATCCCCGCTGTCTTATGCACAGACACACACATACAAATGCCTTCTTCTGTAGCTGATCTCAACTTTTGGCCTTACCAGTAGCTAACTCACAGATCCTGTGGTCTCTTCAGGAGCTGGCTTGAACTTCTTAATCCCTCCAGTAGCCAGCTCTGCCTCCCTCAGTCTCTCCAGGATCCTATTCAGTCTTATGGCTGCTTCAGAATTTAGCTCCCAAGTCTTTTGTTCTACTTGAAAGTCAGTCTGTCTTGATGTTTTTGCTAGCTGTTACATGATGATATGCACAGCCCTGTAGTAGGAACACACTCCAGTCTCTCCAGGTACTGATACCCCAGATTCCTGGGCCCCTGCGTCCTACTCAAGTTGCCAGTACTTAGACAACTATATACACACACGCATACAGAATAGCAAGTCCCTCACCCGATAAAACAGAAATACAATTTAAATAGGACAGATTGAAGTAATTAGGAGCAGGGAATGGTGATACAAGTACACTGTCTAGCAACCTTTTTACACATGAACTACTACTTTTACCCCCTTTTTTCTCTATTTGCCATGCTTGTTTCTCCTACTTTTGGTCCTTCTCTCCATAAATCTTGTATAATCCCCAAATGTTCTTCCTACAAAAGTCCCCCCTCTCCACCTCTTCATACTGAAAGGTGTTTCAGGGAGTGTTTCCTTTTGGCTCAGGTTGGTGAGTGTCACTCCATGGCAATGGCTCCCCTGGAATCACCTGGGGAGGATCCAGCTCAGGGGGCTCCATTGATCTGATGAGGTTGTTTGGGCTCCCCTGCCTGTCATTGTTCCTCTGGGCTCCTTTGGGTTCATGAAGATGAGCACTAAAGTATGTATCCTGACAGTAAAACCTCAGATTTTCTATTTGCAGAAGGACAGTAGATAAAAAATGTGTCAAGACGCCATGTCTGCAGGATTTCAGGATTTTCTTTTCAGGGATCTGTTTGTGCAGACACAATCCTATGTCACGCTTGCTTATAAGAGTAAGGACACATGGCCTACATGGCCCTTGACATGAACTGCAAGTTGCTAGAATGACTCATTCTTTCATTTCTTTATCTTGCAGGGAGCATGGATATACATCTGTATCTACAGATCTATGTGTGCATATATGTATATATATTTATACAGCTGAACATATAGATACATACACACACACACACATATATACATATATACACTTAAAATGTACTTCTGTATACAAGTCTGATGCATTATATAACTAACTGTTCCTGACAAATATTGTGAGGAAGGTTCAGAAAATGATACTGTCACTTCTTGATGCTGTGAATTTGGTCATTAGTGAAATCCACAGTACTTTTCAAATGTGACTTACCATCTACAGCTGTAGAAAGGGAGATGAAGGCAGCTGAAATGGGAAGATTTTGGTGCATTTTAGACAAAAGCAATAAGATTAGGTCTGGAGTGTGACAACAACATGATAACCATTCTGTGGCAGCTGGCTGATGGAAAACAGTGAAACACATTTAAGTTGAAGTGGCTTTGCATTTTTTTCTTTTTTCTCCCTTTTCTTCTGAGTGGTAAAAATACTGAATAGCATTACAAGAGAGAAATATGTTTTGAGCACTGGTACACTTTCCCAAGTTATAAATTAAAAAAATCAGAAAGTCTTTTTAAGATTCACTTTCTGCTTGATTCAAATTACAAATTTTACCTCCTCCATCATCTTGTTCTTTTATTTCTAGGGATCCAGGAAATAATCAGTTATGCCAAAAACTTCTAGCCATGTGAATTATATGACAACCTCGTAACTGGAGAACACTTCGGTTTAAAAATTGTAGTGTGGTTCATTTTCCTTTGATGACCCTAGTCTCTTTGCATAAATCAGTTGAGAACATAGCAAGAGCTGTAAGGAAATTGAGAAGGGGTAGAAGGTAGAATCTGGATGTTCTGTATCCTAAGTGAGTGGCCTAAACCACAGGATGTGCAGTCATCCTTAGGATTGCTCTCCAGATCAGACAGACACACAAAAAATTCTGACATAAACTTCCAGTGTTGCCTTTGTATACTCACTGTTGGTGCCACCAGTCAATTGCATTCCTCTCATCTTTGCTCATAAGTTGCTTGTCATAGAGTGGGCTATCTGATGTACTTTCCTAACTTGACTTTTAATTTGGTACATATCTAGAATGACAGTATTTTTTCTTACAATATTTTGGATTTTTTCCCCATGACATCCTCCATTCTTCAGGAGTTTTATTCTAGGATTTGTCAAGTTCCATTTTACCTACATTTAATTTTGCATCACCCAGTAATGATATCTCATGTCACTCATACCATACCTCATCAGACATTTTAATTGCACGACTTTGTCAGTTAGACTAAGTACATTATTTTGCATTGTTCCTGGTATTTTAAGGGGTCTAGGAATTGCTGTGACTTCAAACTGCTTGAAATAAATTATCTTCACTGAACACATTAGTGAAGAAGAGGATATAGATTTCTGATTCCTCTTTGCAGATGTTTTGTCTCCAAGGCAAGACACCAAAAATGGAGTTTACAATACATATCAAATAAAGTTTAGTGAAAAGCTGACTAGTAAACAGTAAAGGTAGACATCATTTGTCCTCAGACATTTAACATCTGGATATCTGCATCTGAGCTAGCCATCTTCAAGATGAAAAATCCTGCGTTTAGGAGGTGACAAACATGTAAGAGCCATTTGAAAAGTTTTATTTCTTTCTATTAACTTTTGAAGGGGCCCAAACAGTTGAAGTAATTGACAGACACAATGGCTGACACAAGGACAAACTGTTGAAGAAAGTGACAGACATGGAAGACCTGTTTGAAAAGTTCTATTTCTTTGTATTAACTGTTGAAGGAGTCCAAACTGTTAATTTATTTAAAATGTCTACATTTGTAAAGTCAGGTGAGATTAATATTAACCTAAAGAACATGAAACCAGAGACATTTATGAAAATTTGGTCCTAACCACAGAGAATAAATTAGCTTCCTATATTTAAAAGTTTTGCATTTCTACCCCTTCTGTATCTGTTCATACTATGGTTCATGTAGTTATAATGACCTCCTCCATATTTTTTGAAGTTTTATCTGCCCTTGCTGATCTTCCTGAACTCAATCCCAGTGCTCGAGTAAAAATGCTACTGGCAAAAATATGTCCTCTTTGAATACCTCTCATAGTTTAGCATTCTGTTGAGGAAAAATAATTGATACCACAAAGAAAACTTTTACCTAATTCAAATGCAAGATGATTTGACCCAAGTGAAAATTTTCCTGAGAAGTGTTTGTGTATAATAAAATAAGTTATAACGCTTCTGTAATTTAATCAGAGATGTTTGCAGGAATATGCAGCTCTTTGGGGGAGGAGTGGTGAAGGGGAAGCAATACTGTTGATCACATACCATTTTATAGTAAAATACTCTAAAACCAAAATAGGCACAATAGAAAAATAGCTTTTTGGAATTACAAAATTATTACTAAATTTAACATAAGAATGGCAGAGAGTGTCTTGATTTTTTCTTTGCATACATGTTTATTTACATATATTTCTGTAATATTCCTATATTACTTTGTGATATCTATCAATATGTCACTAAATATATTTTGTATTATTTAAAAAAAAAAAAAAAGCAGAAATAATAAAGTCCAACTTCTTCTGGGTAATAATTAGACATACTAGGTTTCCTATATCAGACAGTTTTTGCCACCTGATATAATGAAACAATTTCACTGTCCAACAAACAAGAAATATTTTTTTATTTTAACTAATTACTGTATTTTTCATCCAACAAGCTGCAAATTGCTTGAGACTGGAAAGATATTTAAGCTGATTCTAGTTACTGGATGACCTTTCATTTTTTTAAGAGCAAAAGATTATGATATTTGAGCAAATATGTATTTCCATATAGTTTATAGTATTATATTGTACTGCTATGTTAACAAACTATAAAATAGCATAAAAATAATAATGCAACATAAATGAAAAACATAACATTCAACTTCAATTGTAATAAAAAATTGCATTTTGAAAATAAAGACACCTCATAATTAAATTATTTTAAATTGTCATGTTGAAGGAAATTTGGAAAGTATCTGTTATGGTCCTTGAAAAAAAATAAAAGTTATATTTTGAAATATCAAAATTTTCCCTGGAGTGAAAGTCTTTTGTGTTAACATTCTCTGCTTTCTGATTGTATAAGTAGCTTAGAAATACTTTAGGATTTTTCACCAGTAAAAAGAGATAAATTAAAAGTATGTGATTTAATCCATCTCTGTAGTGATTAATCCACAAGTCTTTCACTGTTGTCAGGGTTTTTCCACACATTTTGAAAATTAACAATATTATCTGCTGACACTCCTGTCATAAGTTTTTAGAAGGTTAATTTGCATCTAAATGTTTAAAATGGTATTCATTGAAAACTGAGTTTCCTTACTGGTTGGGTCAGCCTCACTGGAAAAGTAGGAAGTATAATTTCAGTTTCAGCAAAATGATAGAAAGCAGTTTTACTCTGTTCTATCCCAGATAATATATAAATTTAGCTTAACTGAAGGCTTAAGCACAGTGGCTTGGGATTTCCATATTGTCAGTAAAGGAATGGGTGTTGCTTGTCACTTATTAGTTGAACTATTCTCTGGAGAGTCTGGCTTTTCTTCACAAGCTCTTTGTGTACCAAAGAATTCACCTAGCACTAGGACTTAACCTCTTCAGCTAAATACTTTGCAGCTAGGTGGGAGAAAAATAGAATACCCTATCATCTTTCCACATTACTTTTTGGTTTTATATAATTCACAATTAAACAATAAAGATTAAAAAAACCCTTCCACTTTTTTTTCTTTTTTTAATGGAAGAACTAATCATCGTGAACTTGCATGACAGAAGGGAAATGAGGAAGAGATATTATAGGAATTACTAAAAGAGTTGGAAACATCAGTGTATCATCCATTCTTGCTAGGTTACATAAATTAGTTATTACCCACTAGTAAATAAAGCCTGAGCTAAGTGATAAGAACTTGCAGGATCAGACCCATAATTCATGACTGGAGAACTATTATTGAACTAAAAGATACTGAATTTAATCTTAATCAAAAGGCCAAAGAAGATTTTTTTTTTTTTCTTTAAGTGAAGAAGAAACAGATGTATGTAAAAATTGACATACATTCTCCAGAGTTTTTCTTTCTTTCTCTTTCCTAGTGGACTTAACAACCAAATAGAATCAAGAAGTCTACATACATTCCCCAATGATTTGCAAAAGGAAGACATTTTACCAGAAGAACATTTGAATGTTTACCAAACTAGTCTGCAGATTTTTGTTTTGACATCCTTCACAAAATGTGGTAAGCAATGTCTTTCAAGGATTTTATCAAATGTCTGCATCAAATGCATTAGCTATAGCATTAAATCAGATCACTCAGACACACAGCACAAAGCATGTCAGGCATTTATAGATTTTGAAATACTCATAAATAAAACTGATTTTGCATTAGTATCCAATTAACTGGGGAAAAAAAAAAAAAAAGGTAACGTAAAATTTGAATCTGAGCATTAATTAGACCTGAATGTAATCACTTAACATGAAAGATATTACTGTGATTACTGTGGTCATCGTGCTCTATTTACATGTTCTAATGGCCACACAGAGTAAAACATTAATTTAACTGAAATAGCAGCTATGCCTGTAAATGATACCACAAATTGCAGTTGTCTGCATTCAGAAACCCTGTGATGCATCTTATTGTACTTGTTAGGAACTTGGAGGCAGCATAATTTTTGTGGTTACCATGAAGGAGATCTGTATTCTCAAGCAATCATCATGTTTGTTTGGTGCATAATTTCTGAAAAGACTTGTGAATTTTATTAGTCATCATAACTTGCTCTGAGTCCAGATTTCTTAATTTTCTGCAAAGTGCTCTTTATTCAATATGTCTTGCTTGTCAAATAAAGACTGATGGTCTTCATAGTGGCAGTTTTTGTAAAAAACTATTATCTTCATATCATACTGCGTATGGAATTACCACCATTTCCCTGGTGGCAATTTTATCAGCATTAAAATATGACCAGTGGAGATATTTTCCAAAGGAAGGAAAAGCTACCTAAAATAAATTCTATGCAAAATCATAATAATCATTTAATTCTGAAAAGATTATATAATATCTGTAAATACACACCATATATGTAGCCCATAAAACAGACTTTGTAGGAGTTCATGTCTACTAGGTGGTATCTAGCCATTTCCCTCATTCCTGAAATTTTATAAGGAGACTTGAAAAGAAAAAAAAATTAGGAAGTAACACTACAACTAAGAATAGAATTCTTTAACGACTGAAGTGTCCTTTTTAAAAGGAAGCCTTTTGACATTTACAATTATGTCTCCCCAGTTATGCATAAAAGACATGGCCACATGGTAAACAGTGAAATCCTTTTTACAGGCTACTCTTCCTGTGTACTGCTTTACCATTTGGTCAATGAGATCATCAAAATACACTTTGTACACTTCAAAATACACCAGTGACTGAGTCAAACATTGTTTAGAGAAGCATTCTTTCAAATAAGTTTGTTGTGCTCCAAAAGTTGATAATAAGAATACCGCTCTTCATATAAGATATAAGGGAATATGACTTTATCCATATCAGGGCAAAAAAATGCTTTCATTTTGTAATCATGACTGTTTTAAAAGTCTGCATATGTCAGAGTACTCCTCAGCTGGAGCATGGATGTGTTTCCTATAAAATATTCTGTCAGGATTTTTTTAGGAGAGGGAGAAATCAGTAACTTTTTTTTTAGATCTGTAATGTACTGCACACTTGGGGAGTTGTTTTGAAGCAAAGAATGTTGTCATTGACCCTAACACTGCAGTGAAAACACTACCCAGAATATGAGCTACACCCAAGCAGTGATGAGAAAGTTAAACACAATTAGACCAAGAGGAGAGAACAAGCAGTACTGTGGTTTTCAAAAGAACTTTAGTTGGCTTCCCATGGACTTACAAAGATATCCTAACATGAACTTATCTCCCAGGTGCTTTTTTTTCACCTCTGTAAATGTAGTAAATCTCTATATAAGTTCCTGTTCAAAGGTGGAACTACTGGGTAACATGAGACTCTGCTGTCTTGTTTGAACCATGGGATTAGCAAGAGATGGAATTCAGCAGCTAGTTCCAATTTCTGATTTTGAGGTCAATTTTCCTGCAGTTCATCAAATTCTCATTTCAGACTTGAACTCAGATTCCAAATAGTAATTTTTCTTCTTAGTCAAAAAGGACGGATGAATAGTGGGTTTTGTTTGTGTGCTTTTTTTCTCTCTTTTTCTTCTTTAAAGAACATCTGAGCTGCTCATTAGTATATGAATTATATGAAACTATTAAAAATCCTATTGCTGAAAATCAAATTCTCTGCCCATATATTGCTGCATTTAAGGCATATAAATGTTAGACACACTCTTAATTCTGATTTCTCCAGGTATATAGAACTTCATTTGTTCTTCTTATTCTCCATTTCCTAGGTATAATAAAAGAACTAGCTGAAAATCAGCATTCACGTTTATTTCAGCTTCTCTAACGGCTCTCTGAAAAGACATGGAAGAGATATTGTGACTTGTTATTCAATAATTTATCTTGTTTTCCATTTATTTTGTTAATTATCCAAGACACCTAGTACATATTTAGTTTTTGTGTGAAAAAAATGATAGTGTAGAAGTCAGAAATCTTGCATGTATGTGTGTGGAGGAGGAAGCAAAACCAGGAGGCAGACATACATCTGTTTGGGATGGGGAACCATAGTTTCTTTTTGAGCTCCATTCACTGGGGAACCACAATATCATGACACTGATGTGGTAGCACCTGACTAAAGCATATTTCCTCTTCTTCCTTCTGACCCTGAATCCTGTTGCAAATTAATTATGCCTGTCAAGGAGGAGATTCAGATTTGAATCAAGATTTTTGTTTCCTTTCATATATTTGAATCTTCAGTGAAATGGTCTGTTATGTTTTACACACTAAAATAATATAATAAAATAATAATATAAATTATACAACACTTACTTATTTTTCAATAAATTCTTTCCCAGGGGGGTTCAGGGAACCCATCCAGGTAGATGGGGAATGTTGCACTAAACATTACACAAAAAAGACAAGAGCTTGATGCCTAAGTCTCTCTGGGCTGAAAATATCTATTCTTGTGGCAAAGGCTTTCTAGATCAAGATATGTCAGGTGAAGTAGGAACCATTCAGAATGATTTACTGTCATCTGAAAAGCCAGTTCTTGGATCTCAGCCACTCTTCTATGAGCTCCTTTGAGGGATGAAGGGAAAACATGTTTCTAAACCTATTTTGCCTACTGAAAGAAAACAAAATCTTTAGCATC
Source organism: Tyto alba (assembly GCF_018691265.1). Lineage (NCBI taxonomy): Eukaryota > Metazoa > Chordata > Aves > Strigiformes > Tytonidae > Tyto > Tyto alba. The sequence continues at coordinate 66,981,598 of NW_024881282.1, read as the reverse complement.
ATAATCAGCACAGCTCTGTGTTCAGCAATGTTAAGGCCTGCAGTGTATCAGCTCTTCTCACATGAATAAGTATCACTTCAGTCAATGGGAATTCTTATAAAGGCAATCTGCAGGTTTGGATATAAATCAAGCAGCTAAAGAGGCATTAAAAATCTGCAAGGATGGCAGAAGGATAGAAGCAGTTTAGAATATATTTAGCTAGCATATAAAAGAACAGAGTTTGAATCTGGCATGATTTTAATGTAATGAATGCTACAAGCATCCCTCTTATACCATCACCTCAGTGATATGGAAAGGGAGTTTTATAAAAAGGTGTTGAAAATAAAAACCTTTTAGATTTTTTTGTTGTTTTTTAAGTCTGCGTTTGTCATTTATGAGATGGCAGGTAAAGTGCAGGGGGTCATTAAAAATATAAGCAGACCTCTTGTCCTTTAAAAATTGAGTTGGATTTTGACAGCAGTGTCACTGTTGAAAATGAATAAGAACTGTGATTTTCTAACAGATATAAGCAGCAGAAATAAAAATTAAAAAAAAAAAAATAAATCAGTGAGTTCCTGTGTATTCCAGTGAAAATGTTTTAAAGGATATTTAATGATAATGTACCACATGAGTACCAAACCTGCACCATTTTTACAAGAACAGCAATTGGTATATCTCCTCTCACTGTATTTAATGTTATAATTTCTTGTTTGTTTAGGAAAAAAAGAGCTAATCAAATGAGTTATTGCTCCTGTATTCCCAATATGTTCTTACAATTTAACTGGAAAGGAAATATAAATTTTGAAGAGAAGGGGGAATTTATTTTCCACATTGAAGTTCATCTGGTTGGGAACTGTGACCAGAACCAAAGTGAAGGACTTAAGTAGACCCCAGAGACTTTTAGGGGTGAGTCTCTTTCCAAAACTTGATGGTGGAAAAGTCCCAACTGACTAAAGACATTAGAGAATGCTAGTATAAAAAGTGGCTAACAAAAGCTATTGTTTAGTCTTGATTCTTCCATAGTTGATAGTTCATATATTTCTCCAGGTAGAACCATAAAAAAAAAAAAAAAAAAAAAAAAAAAAAAAAAAAATTCTGGCTATAATGCACACCTGACAGCATTGTAAAATGTCATAGAGCAATAAAAACAGGTTAGTGAGCCAAATAAATTTCCAGTACAGCTGTACAGCCTGTGATAGCTGAACCAGGATTATATTCTCACAGTTTCCATCTAGAAAAAGATTTATTTTACTTGAAGTAAGCACAACTGAGGCTTAACTTAAGCCAGATATCTAGAGGGATGCTTCTGAAGAGTTAGCTATGAACTACACTGCTGGGTCATGCCTAAAGAAATCACAGAACTGATATCAAAACAGAGGTGGAGAAAAACCTACAGCAGTTTAGATAGGCAAGCAGCTCACTGTGTGAGCAGCGAATGTTGTTTATTGTGACCTTAGTGAGGCTTTTGACACTGTCTTCCACATCCTCATGGACAAACTGACATAAAGACAAGGAAAATGAAAAGTGGGTTGACTGAAAATTGATTGAACGGCCAGGCTTATAGGTCTGTGATCAGTGGTACAATATCCAGTTAGAGGTCAGTTACTAGCTGCATAATCAAGGGTCCATACTGAGTCAAATACTGTTTAACATCTTCATTAATGACTTGAATGATGGGATGGATACACTTTCAGCAATTTTACAAATGGTACCAAACTGGAAGGAGTGATTAGTACATCAGAGGGTTCAGAGGGACCTCAACAGGCTGGAGAAATAGTATGACAGGAACCTGTCATGGTTTAGGCCTGATTGACAGCCAACCACAATGCAGCACCTCTCTCTCCCTTCCCCTCCGGCAATGAGAAGGGACAGAGAGCCAGGCTTGGGGTTGAAGATAGGACTGGGATGGGGGAAAAATCCCCCTTTTATGATCACGAGCAAAAGGCAGACTCGTTAGGGGAAGAAAAAAAAAAGAACATACATTTATTACAGACACTAACAACACATAACAGAGTAGGACAGTGAGAAGCGTTGCCACATCTTGAGAACACCTTCCCCCCACCCCTCCCTTCTTCCCGGGCTCAACTCTGCTCCCGATATGTCTACCTCCCCCCTCAGTGGCACAGGGGCAGGGAATGGGGGATGCAGTCAGTGCTGCCACTTCCTTCATCTTCGGTGAGGGGAGTGTCCAAAACTTATTCCCCCCTACTCCATCGTGGTCCCCCTCTCACAGGAGACAGTCCTCCACAAACTTTCTCTGACTTGAATTCCTCCCATGGGCCGCAGCGTTCCCCACACTGCTCCGTCATGGGTCATTAACTTCTTCCGACTGGATTCCCTCCCATGGCTGCAGCCCTTCCCGAGCTGCTCCGGTGTGGGACTCCCCCGCATGCTGCAATCCTCCCAGCACTGAATTACAGCAGCAGGGCTACCTTTTCCCATGAGACCCCGGCCTTCTTCAGGCACAGAACCTTGATCATCTGAGCAGGAACGACAGGCCACAAATCAATGTCTGCTCCACCGTAGATCTTCATGGGTGGAAGACGGGGGCCGCCCTGCCGTCTCATCACAGGATACAGGGGGGTCTCTGCTCCGGCACACCTCCCCCCTCCTTTCTTCCTCCGTTCCTCCACTGACCTTGGTGTTCATGCAGCTGCAGCAACTCCTCCTCACAAGTCCGACTGCCTGTCACCACGTCCCTTCTTAAATACGTTATCGCAGAGGCGCAGCTGATTGGCTCAATTTTCCAAACAGAAGTGGAGCTGACGTGGAGCTGGGGGAGCTTCGAGAAGCTTCTCACAGGGGGCCGCCCCGATAGCCCCCTCCCCTGCCACCAAAAAAACTCCACCACTCACTCAACCCAGGACAGAACCTTAAGAAGTTCAGCAAGTGAAAAATCCAAGTCCTGCACCTGGGGTGGAATAATGTCCTGCACCAGTACAATCTGGGACAAAAAAGAATCTCTGTAGCGAATGACCTGTGGGTCATGGTAGACAACTTGTTGAACATGAGCCAGAATTATGCTGTTGAAGCAAAGAAGGCCAAAAATATTCACAGGTCCACTGGGAAGACTTGTCAGCAGGTCAGGAGAGGTTATCCTTCCTATCTACTCAGTGCTGATGAGGCCGCACCTGGAGTACCGTGCTCAGTGCTGGGCTCCCCAGTACAAGAAACAAATACATATACCAGAGAGAGTAATGAATAAGAGATTGGATCATCCAAGCTACACAGAGGGTCTGAGAGCTGGGTTTGTTCCGTCTGGTGAATAGAAAACTCAGGGTAAGCTTACCCATGTACATAAACACCTGATGACAGGTACTGAAGAAGGCAGAGCCAGACTCTTCTCAGTGGCACCCAGTGACAGGACAGAAGTCAGTGTGCAGAAATTGAAACATAGGAAATTCCTTTTAAACATAATAACAAATTAAGTATGAAAATGTTTGAATGCTGGAAGTTTGCCCAGATCAGCTCAGAAGTCTGAACCTTTGGAACTATTTAAAACCTGACTGGACATGGTCTTGGACAACCTGCTTTACCTGACCTTGCTTTTAACAGAGGTTTGAAGCAGAGAATCTCCAGTGGTCCCTGCCAACCTCAACTTTTTCTAATTCTGTGTCTATTGTCAGAGGAACCCTTTCTTGTAACACATTTTTTCCTGTGGCCAGCATGTCTTTGAATACACTTTACAATGTGTATAGACCAGTAGGTTTTTTCAGTTTGTATGGATTTTTTTTTCAACCACAATGGCTCGGTCTTCACTGAGATTTCTGAAGAATGCTAAACACCATAAAACCAGCCTTTTAGAAGGTATGGATGAGTATTTCCTTCTGGTATTACTGACAAGTCTTTTTTAGGAGTTGGAAAGATCTCTCTCCTACCCCTGTGTGAGAATGCTAGAGATAACAGATGTATCTGCAGTCTTAAAAGCCCAGGGGCTATCCTTTCACATGGCACTGGACAAAATCACATTCAATAGGATGATAAAGAGGTAAGATTTCTCATTATTGCTGTCTTACAGACAAATTTCAGAAACAGTAGTTTCTGTCTTTGATGTCCTCTAAGAAATCAATTCAGATAAGTTTTGCTGAGAGCAAATTTCAAATAGATGGCAGAAATTAGTGAACACTGATAAGTGAAGAATCAACAAGAAGATGAAGAAGTGCTAAGAGGTATTTGGGAAGTACTACTCTAAGGCAAATGGACTTACTTGAGAAGATGTAAAGCTTTGTGTTACTACAACAGTTAAATAAAACCAAACCTAAAGAAACTATGTGATCCATTTCAAAATGTTATGCTACTTTAAATTACTTTTCTCTTTGGTTCTTGTGCTTAGGAAAGCAAAATAAATTCCCTCATAAAAAGTAAATTATGAAAAAAAAAATTTAAACACCTTTACAGTTTTGGATCATTTAGTTTCTCCATGCATGGAAAACAGTTGAATAGTGTCTACTGATGTGAATATTATCCTGCAATAAAGCCAGTCACAAAGGAAATCAGGATATAAATTATAAAAGAATCACAACCCCAGTCTAAATGCATGATTTTTGATATTTTTTTTTTTTTGGGGGGGGGGGCAAGTGGGGTAATTGTCAGGTGTTTCTGGCTCATATATGCATTATTTCAGGTTTACTATGCCTACTTGATAGAAAGAGGAATGTCGATTAATACAGACTAAAGCTCCTGAATAAATTGTTGCTGCATTCAAAGATCAATAAAATCCATTAGAGTGCTATAGTATTTTTACTTTCAAAATGTTTCTTCTTTCTTCATTTTATAAAACAAAACTATCACAAAACCCCCAAAAAGACCTGCAGAAAAAAGATCAGTTTCCAATGAGATGAAATTCCACACAATAAACTACAGCATATTACTAACTTTTGCTTGCTCTTAACCAAATCCAATTTTTGACGTTTTTCATATTCCACTGATTTTAATCTTCTTTTTTAAAAGTTGGTCACTATAACACAAGATAAATTATTCTCATGATGTTTAAAAAATACTGTAAAAAAATAACATTTCAAAGTTTAAACTACTCGTTAAAATGGGGGTAAACAAGAAAAGTTTTCCTTTATATTATAAAACATTTAATTATTCTGTGCAACTTTAAAAAAATTGTTGGATTCGATTATACTCTATTGTTCAGTCTGGGACCTTATTTTACATAAAGTAAGAATACATAGGGATTCGGATCTTTAGCCAGAATAAATAGAAATAAAATTTCAGTCAGTAATGTGTATAACCTGAGTGCCTGCTCCAGGAATTTTTCTGAACAGTTGAGATGATCGTTAGTTCCCTTAGCTTATAAATTATGTTAAAAATACAAATGAAAGGGTTTATGCTATCTTATTGAGGGACTGACAGAGAGAGGAAAGCTAAATTTACTGGCAGAGTTCCTTGTAGAGTTTGGATTCGGTGGGATTACTGGACACGTTGTTGAAAGATGAAATGAACAGCTAGACACATGTGATAACAAAGCATGTAAATAAGAGACAGGGCTTCTTCTATTTGGACTATGTTTTCTTCCTTCTCCCCTCTGTGCTGAATTAAGACATATACTGGGGATATCCTGTTATTAAAGTGGGCTGCTTATCTTGTATCATGTAGGATGAGGGAAAACAAAATATTTCTCCCTCATTTCTGCCCCTATCATTTTAAGATCAGTCAGTGATTGTTAAAATAATGTGTTTGTGCCATCAAGAAGTTTGGAAGCATTCAGTCCAAAAAGGCAGTTTCAGAATGGCAGCTGATTATTATTTTATTATCCTTCAGCTATCTTACCTCTTCCCATTCTCAAAGTTCCTACTCTTCTTCCTCTGTGTCCACAGTCTTGCGCTAGTAACTGCAGCCTCTACATATTCCCTCAAACATATTAAACTTCAGAAACAGCATGCACGAGGTATGTGACCTTATACTATTAAAAATGGTAAGATTAAACATTTGCCTATCTATATATACTCCATCCTACTTTGACTATTCTTCCCCATCCCTTTATATTCTTACTAGCTATTTTTGGTCATTATATTTCCTTCTCTCAGAAAAGAGTGATGACAGTTATTATTTCAATCTTTTAGAATAGCAAGATGAAGAATGATATCCACAACCATCTCAATACTATTAAACTTTTGGTCAGGATAGCTCTGGAGGTCTGAGTAGCAGGTTCCAGGAACACTTCCTGCTCCCCATCTGGGTTATTCTCCCTGGGAGACTTCATTTCATATTGGGGACAATGTCATAAGGTAATGTCAAAACTTTCTCTTCCTCTACCTTCATCTTTGGATGTTACAGTCTTTAAACTGCACATATTCCCTTGTTCACTTCCCTGTCTCTTGGGTCACAGTTCAATATGGAGACTATTGCATGAAGGAGCGGTAGAAACTGACAGAGGAGACTTGCCCTAAATTTTCACATAATCATCAATACTCAGAACTGCCTATACTCATCTGAGTAAGGTGAAATCTGAGGGATGTCCTCCCCTTTCTTCCTCCCCACAGCTGCTTCTGGCCTTCAGGGAATAATGGACTATCAGCCTCATGCAGGCTCCTTTCCAGCAGCCACTCATCTGCTGCTTCCCTTGCTCCCTAATGAATGTCTTTCTCAGCTTCTACAGCAGCCAATTCCAACCTCATCCCTGAATAGCTGAGTGAAAGTCACAGCAGGGAAAAGCTGAAGCCAGATGCTGCTGGCACCAAGGCCATCTAGCCAATGTGACAAGGAGAAAGATGGAAAATACTATCTCGGTTTAGGGCAGCTGCTACTTGCTGGCATGCAGTGTAGTAGGACCAGGGCATGTTGTATGCTTCATGATCACTCTGGAAAACTAGAGTGTATCCTAGACAAACTAGTCCTTTTACAGATGTTAACACTTGAATTTTTTTTTAGTCTGTGAATAAAGTTAAAGGACACTGACTTTATTCCACCATCCTACACAGAGTTTCACTGTCATCTGGAAGCAAAAACCCCCACCCTTTTACAGTGAAAAAACAAGTAAGCATTCTTCAATAAACTCCCAACCCTACCACCATCAATTCCCATATTCTAACTTATTTGTTGTATTTTTTCCAAGTATTGTGCTAAACATCTTAAAACCTTGCCCTTGAGCAGGGCTGGCCTATGCAGCTCTCAGTTTTTATGTTAGAGCTGGATGTTCTAACCCAAAAATTTTCTGTGGAGGTTGTTATACTTGAGAAGTTTCTGAGTTATTCCTTATCTTGCTTTCATACACTTTTGTACATCTCTGTGGGAATAAAACGCATTTCAATGTAACCACTTGGCCAAAATGGAGAACAATTTGAAAAGGAAAGTAAAATAATTTTTAGATACAACTATTTAATATTCATGCAGCAAGCAGTGTTAAATAATGTAAAAGAAATATATAAGAACAGAAAAAATATCAAACCTATTTTTTTGATCAGGTGGTGAGTGATTTAGAACATCGTATTTGAGCTAATAATAGCAAAAGGGTGAATTAACATACAAAGCCTAAACTAGAAATATATAATATGCTACATTCATTTTTGCCATTCAATGTCTGTAACAATAAAAAGTTGTTGTTCACGTTCCAAACTGCCATTCTGATTTAATGAGTCTGAAGGAGAATAGTACTGAGCACAAATTAAATACACTGAAATCCTGTTAAAATTAAGTTTTGTCTCTTATGCCTTTGGATCTTCTTTTACATGAAGTTTAATCTAATGACTCAAGGCTAAGCTTCAAAAAATGTGAATGCCTCCAGATGTAAACTGGGAATTTCTGGAATTTCCACACATGATAAATATTTGCCATAATTATTCCTGCTTCACTTAAAATCTAAGAGCTACTTTGGATAAACACTGCTGTAGTGATGCATTTTCTGTCTGTGCTCTCAAAAGCTGGAGGAAAGGGGAACAAAAAACAAGTAAGGAAATCTGGCTGATTATGAGAAGAAATTACAAGTATTTACCAACTTATATATGTAAAAAAAAATATAAACAAGTGGGTGTTCTACTGTAGCACATTAGGTAGGTTCCTCTGAAAACAATGTGTCTTGTAATATTTCAACATTCAGTAAATTGTTTTTCAAAAATGATAAATTGTGCATGAGCTTCAGCATGACATATTGTCATATGAAGTCTTAGTTGAAAAACTTTGTTCCACAAAGGCTGCTGTCCTGTGGACTATAAACCTTAATAAAGGCTGTAGGGCAATAGTCAACTGTAGTACATGTGGTGGGAGGTTTGTGTGTATTGGAGCAGCTCTGGGGATCAGTCCCAAGCCTTGTTTGACATCTCCATCAATGACTGACAAGCAGGAGTAAATGGAATATTAATGAATTAACAGACAACACTGAATTAGGAGGACTTTTGAATACCAATGAAGAGAGAAAGGCATACAATGAAAATGTAGAGCTGTTGGTACTGTGTTGTGGATTTTGCTGGCTCTGAGGAAAAATGTGGCTCGCTGGGTCTTGGTATTTGATGCAAAATGTTTTCCAGAGAAGGACTAACAGAGGGCAAAAAAGTTATAAGAACAACTTGAAGAAGGGATGGAAAACAATGTGATGTAGATGTGAGGAAAACGATTTATGGACACAATCACAAAAGGTAAGAAATGTCCTGAACAACTCATGTGGAAGAAGTCTGGATTGAACATGGCAGGAGGGTGAAAGGGGAAATAACCTTTAGTTCTATACTAATAGATTTGTGACCTTTCCCTCTCCCACTCATTTACTATCCATCAGGTAGAGCAGAGAGAATTGATCATTAAAGTGTCTGCAAGGAAACACGAGTAGATAATAACTAGTTTTACTATATTGTTGATTATAGATAGAACAGGAGGAAGGAAAGTTATGAAGGGATGGCCACATAACAATAGTGTAAAAGACCTTAGATGGCTACATCATAAAGGAGTGGGAGCTGCACTGACAGGAAATTAAATCAATTGTGAAGTACAAAAATGTATTGACTGTGAATCAGTAATATATTTACTGAAATTTAGAACAGCTCTGACTCCTTTTCCCCCTACTCCAGCCAAACACATCAGGGCAACTTCCATCTGATTTGTTCAGGGTTTAATCAATGGCTGTGATGTCAGAAGGAGTCAGCAACTTCTACAACCTTGGAGGAAGTCATTTAATGAAGTCACAGGCAGAGAAAACTGAAGCTCCAGACAAAAATTCATTATCTATTGAACACTGTGCAACCTTCCCTTATACTCAGCTAATTTCCCTCAGGTTTGTGATGAGAACTTGGCAGTTTTCACATGTATCAACCAGCACACTGTGCCTTTCCAAGACAATATCATAATCCCAACTCCTTTATCAGTCTGTTAGATTATGAAGTTAGCTACTTCCAAAATGATTACACTGAGACATTTGAGAAACAGGTCAGCTTAAATTCTTGTATAATTTCCTATATGATAATTGTGGTCATATCCATAGTAATCACTCCTCATTTGTTTTCATATAATAGGTTTTGGTATTCATTGTAACTTGATTCTTTAACTAAAGATAATACTTCTGTAAAAACAGAAACCTAGAATCATATTCATTTCTCCGTGCTTAATTTAGTTACTTCTATTTCTCATTCCTAGCTTAACTTTTATTTTCAAAAATGTTGTGTTAAAGAAAAAATAACTCTGTAAACCAAATACCAATTATGAGTAAAATAGAAGCTATCTAGAGCACCGGATGCTTCTAATTTTTAAATATAATGTGTGGTACTAATAAGATAGAAAATGGTCTGGGGTTCTCAAGGGACCATAAATATGAAACTTGGCCTTTACAAAGATGACCAGTCTGATGCTAGTAAAATCAATTAATGTTGTATCTCCCAAAGTATCAGAAACAACCTTCTCCTGAACAATCTCAAAAAGCCTCATAGCCAACTCATGCAGCCAAGATTTTCACATCCTTCCTTAAGTTGACTTAGTTTTTCAGACTTTTGCCTCAAATCAATCACTTGTCTGTAGAACAGAGAATTCCAGTCACCTATGTAGGGTTTCATTGTTTATGGTTTAAAATATATGTGGCTGATTCATGGTTAGCTAGTTTGTCAGGAAAGGAAAGGAAAATAAGTTCCCTGGGGTTCCAAATATAAGTTTTAAGATGAAGGAACTACAGTGACACCCAGCAGATAAGCTGAAAAAAATAGAGGAGTTAAGTGCAGAGAAGAGCTGAAATAGTGCTCATTGGATTTTTCATTGGGCATACTCTATCCTACCAAAGTGTCCTTTTTGAAAACTCCAATATTTTGGGGGTGGGGGAAGGCATGGACTTTTCAAGATAGGAAAGAAAATACATTGATTTTTCACAGGGAAGAATCAACATGACTGCTCTGGGACTACTTTCCTGGGAGGCTGTTGGCTATGAAAATCCTACATCCATTGCAGTTGTTCCCCGAATCTAGTAGCTGAAGAATAATTATGCACCTGTTTTAAGTCAAGTAGAAATAGCTGCACTCTGCAGGATCACTAAGAGACCAGAATACTCTCAGTAAGGTCTTTATCCTTAAAGAGAGATCTATTTATTATTTTTATAGATGAAAACTCCTTCCAAGGAAAAAATGTCAGTTGGCTATTTTGTTTTCCTGATTAATGATGAAAATAATTTTTAAGTGGTTTAGGAAAAGATATAAAATTTCTCACTGACTCCATTGGTCCTACATTTAATTTTTTTTTTTTTTTTTCAAATTAAACTGATAATTTATTAGATGGAATTTTTTTTTGAGTTTAAAGAAGAAATAACAAATGCAATGAAAGAGCAAATAACAAAGTTAGTACACAATATTTCTTTCATTTTGACTTGGCTTCAAGATTTTCAACTGTGCCTTCGTGATCTGATGGATTTTTAACTGAATTTTGAAAAACACTTTTTAGCCTTTTATTGAACAGAAAATCTGTTTCAGAGAAAAGTCATTGTTTAGGGTAAGACTAATGTTTCAGACTATGGGAGCCAAATCATAATTAACTGGGTCAAACTTGAACTTGTCTTCAATAAAACAAGTTCAACAAATTTATCATTGCTGAAATCTAAGTATATCCATATAACTATAAATATCCTTCTTCTCTAAGACTAGGTGGTGAATCTATAAAAGAATGCATTTGTAGTATCAAATTATTCTGTTTATTAAAAACCTAACACACAATGTAATCATATGTCAATTGTCTGCATGTCAAAGTGCTAAAACAGTACGTAACCATTCTCCACTGAGGGGCCTACACCACAAATTAATGTGCTGGTCTGGTTTATTTTATAAACATGTTTGAACTAATTAAATCAACAAAATGATGCACTGTAGCTTTACCCTACTAAACAGACAATGCTTAAGTGCTCTAGAACAAATAAAACATACAAAGTTAACTTATTTTTTTTTTGTCCTTGGGAAAAGTAACAAAATAATTTGCTTTGGCATGAAGCCAAGATGCTAAACCAAAATTCATCATGTTCAAGTTATAAAGCAATAAAGCTTTATTATTATTGAAAAATACGTAGCTACAATAATAGTATAACTAGGAAAAACAAAAGTGAACTTCAATTTTATTTCTTCATAAACTTACTGTACTGAAGAAAGAAAATAGAGTAGATTCTTATTGGAATAATAATAGTCTACTTTGAACAAGTCTGATTTTAGATGATTTGGCCAGCTGGATTATAAATTCAATTTCTAAACCAATTTCATTTCAATTCTGAATAGTATGAAATTCATGACTAAAAGGAAAGACTTTCTCTCAGACCACATTGGATTAAAGTGCAGCATTTGTCAAAAAATGAATCATCAACAGACAGCAGACAGCCATAGCATACATAAAAAAAAAAAAAAAAAAAAAAAAAAAAAGGAGTAATAATAAATCTTGTGCTCTGTGGTTTAAACCAATCTCTAGCCATTAGTTCCAGAGGCTTATGCCTTTCTGTATGATCTGATAATGGCTTTTGTCATTGGCAAAACTAGCATTCTGAACTAGATGGATTTGGGATTTGATTCTTATGATAATTCCTGGGGTTTAATTTTTCAGTTCCACATATATGTATTTTTTTTTTCTCTGCAACCAAGATCTATGTAGATAGACATTAAATAAGATAATTCCTTTCAAAATGGTCATTTAAACCCACAAAGAGTGGTTCAGAGCTCTATGGACAGAATATGAGTCTAAAATATATATCACACCACTGACATTTGCTCATAAACTGTATGCTTATTCACAGTTGCAGAATCTTCCTGCCTGTCTTCCATGATGATAGGTGAATGGGAGGATGACAACACAAAGGAAAGTGATTAATAAGGATTAGTGCCACTGCTTCTCTATTCTTCAGACATTGATACTTACATATTCATTCACACAACTGGAGTAACCAGTCTAGGTAATTCTTACTCCACACACCTTGTTGCCGACAACTTTACCACCAACATCTTTACTATAACCCTAACATTCCCACTTGACCTCTATATTTCATTGCTGAGAAATGGTGCAAAGGAAGATATGAATATTATCACGTGTATGTTCTCATATGTGCAGAAATGTGACTTTTGTTTACATTTGGAAACTTAACACATCTGAGCAGGATTTGTCTCTGAAAAGGTAAGATTGCTTTACGGTTTTTATAAGTATGCCTGTGGCCTATTCATGGACTTGCAATACACCTTTAGCACCATTTCACTGGACAGTCTGTTTCTGACTTCAAATAGAGTTAGACATGAAGGTTCGGACATGAACAATATATATTCAAGCCTTAAGTGACTAACTGAAAAGGTACACTGCTTTTCCTCCATTAGTGAGGAGAAAAAGTGGTGTTCCTTGGACTATACAGGAAATAAGCCACATTCCTGTGGCACTCTATTCTCTTTCTCTGTCTCAGAATAAATACCAGACCACCTGGAAACTGTACCCATGGAAACACTGTCACAACATAAGGCAAGATCATTTACTTTATCTTTGATTTTTCTGATCTTGCTTGGATTTTTTGAATTTTAGTTGGATACAGTGATATTTTAAGTGACGTAGTAGGTTTTCTTTCAGAAATAAATACTTTGAGGCTTACAAATGTATTACATTACAGTAAAGGAGTAAGGATTTTTAGTATGCTACACATAAAGTTGAATTTAAGATTCCATTTCAGATAATTTATTCTAATGCATAAAATTACTCCTTTAATTCAACTTCTTACAAGAATACTTTCTGGTTTGTGTTCAGAAGGAAATCAGTTAAGTAATTATAGGGATACAAATGTTCAAAGTCCATGGAAGTAGAATGGTTTTTGAAGCCTTGAAGCTCAGCAGAACACTTTCTACGTGAAGTCTCAGATTCATTTCTTTGCAAAGTATTTTTTACTTCAATTCCTAAAGAATGCTCCAGCAAAAAAAATGCTAACCCTGGCAGGCCTTGGGCACTCCTCAAGCCAAATAACCTGGACGGAGGAGATTAAAAATGGTTGGTTATTAAAAAGTTCGCATGAAACAAGAATTGCTGAAATGAGTGTTGCCCAAAGCACTGTTGAATTTAATGCTTTATGTGCGCATGCAGCCTAAGATGAGATTAAAACTCTGGAGACTAAATTTTAGGTAACCAGCATTGACAGCCTAGCACAGCAGACCTTGGGTTCAAAGCCAGACTTAGAAGCTGGGAAAATAGCTCTCTGCTGTGCCATGGAACACAGCTATTAATATCTCACACAACCATCCAAGACAAACCTGTTTTAGATACACTTAGACAAGACATAATAAAATCTTTAGTATATCATAAATAAACCATTAATCAGAAATAATGTCTCACAGGAGAGGAATAATATTACCTAACTTTAAATGCCTATACTGTAAATCTCTGCATTTGAACTAGCTAGCTAATGCTGTCTTTGTAGTCAAATATAGACAAATAGGGTACAATGAATCCAGATTATTTTAGAAGTCTGCTTTAGAATGAAATCAATCACACCCCTGAAGTGCCCAGGCCTTTGTTTGCATGGGAGACCTGCAGGGTGCACATAAATGCTGGTTCACATGTCCTGACCGAATATGTCTACATCTAGTTCAGTGACTCCCATTCACAATATCTAGCAGCTGAGAAGAGCAAACAGTAAAAGAGAGAGAATACAGAAATGTAATAAAATACAGATCTTGATGTATTTTTTATCCCTGGATATGACCACATATTTCAGGAATACTTTCTGACAAATATATTTTGCTTTCTTCCCTAAGGAAGTATAAAACAAAGGGAATCTGCACCCAAATGTATTTATTGTGCAATCTAACATGATTATCTTTTTGAATGGTATTTGTATATTCACTTGCAAGTTCAATGCCTACTCTGACCTAACCATCTTGATATTCTCTTTAATAAAAGGAAAGAAAAAAGTGCATTTGCAAGACAGTTACTCCCACAAATAATAGACACGCTTCCAAAGGTCTCTGTTGTATGTAGAGAGCCTGGTCAAATAATTCATATCAGAATATCATATTTATATAGCTAGATTTAGAGAGGATTAATTCCTCCCGTCTTTTTTTTTTTTTTTTTAGCAATATTTATAATTTTATCTTCTCTCTATTTTTTTTTTTTTTATTTTGGACCATACAATTTCCTTAAGCACACAAAGTGACAGAGAAAAATCTTGCTTATAGCATTCCTTCAAGAGCTTTATAAGTTCATCAAAACCCCTTATTTAAATATGTGGACATTATGATGTACCTGTAAACCCTTTTCTTCTGTTGTTGATAACATTTTCAGCATTTGCTATCCTTTAGAACAGTGTATTAGCACCTGAGCACTGAATAAAGAGGATCTGGTCATTCACACTCCAATGTTCAAGGACCTAGGAAACCCATGGCAAGCTCTGATTATGATTTTATAATTTTTTTTAAAAAAAAGCTGATAAAGACCTGTGGTTAAAGAAAAAGAAAAAAAAAAAAAAAAGAACAAAAGGGCTTCAAGGCATTAAACAAAAGGGATGAAATGATTTATTGCTCTGCGTATTTGTACCAAATCAATTTCCCACCCAACAACCAGATAGTGATTCAACATCAAGAGATTAGATAATCATATAAATGCTTAAGCTTTGGTGACTCTGAAGAGTAAAAGAAATCAAATGAAAAAAAAAAAAAAGGCAGTATTGAAGCTATCATCTTAAATATTCTATTAAGAATATTGGTGAATAAGAGTCCAGCAACAACAAACCTAATGGCTAAAATGTCTGAGGCAAGATATTTCATATACTATATAAGGTCTTCACAAATTGTTATTCATGCCATAAGTCACAACAACAAAGATATAAACACTGGTGTTTCTTTACATTAATTTAGAATATAAGTACATTATTTAGAAGAAGGCAGTTAGAAACAGCATCAGTCTGCCTTAAAACATTATGCATATGAGAAATAACCAGAGAGGATTGGAAAGTTTATATCAAAATTATTTTCCCCAAATATATAACAACTAAATATTTAGATACATCCATTTAGTCTAATGAAACTTCATTTGACTAAAAGAACCTGAATGAAATACTGTAAAAATGTCAAAATACTCTGCATTCATATTTATGGAATGAACTGTTTCTATCTGAAAAATAGAGAACTAGTGAATTTAGGAATCCAGAATTTTTCAAGCTTATTTTAAACACCTACTTTAGAACAAGTTGAGCAAAGCCTCAGATGTGCCTAGTTTTTACCACTGACTACAGAAACAAGGTAGATGAAAAAGTCATCCAGGTGAATCATTCTCTTATTTTGGTTGCTCTAGGACACTAAATTTTTTCATATGCTACCTGGAGCAGCATCCAAACTAAACTTTGTCTGTCAAATTAGAAAGTTGAAACAATCCAATAACAGCAGTTCAAAACTGAAATCTGAAAAATACAGAATTGGTCATTATCACACTGCTCTAATTAATTTCTGCTTGTACAGAAAGAACCCAGATAGATTATGAGGGTATTTCTAGTACCTTGCAAATCTGTTGCTAATTTCTCATTCTTTGTATTTGAAGAAATAAACTCTAATCCTTTAGTTATATCTGGAATTTTCTCTAGACAGTCCATGTTTTTCTTGTAATGCATATGCACTGATCACTGAAAATAATGAGTAAAACATAGTCTGATATTATCTGCATGTGTATTAATAGATCATGAGATTATTATGGCATAAATTAATGCCCAATTTTAGAAAAATGTAAACTCAAAATTCTGAAAAGCAACTGTAGAACCCTTGCAGGAACTAGTCAATGAAGTTTCATAAAAGCATCTGTATAAAGAGAAAAATTTGAAAGGAAAAGTACAAAGCCAATAAGCTGTTAATAGAGTAGGTGATTGCAGCAGAAAACCACAACAGGAATATATTCAAACAAGTAGTTTGCAAAGGTTAAGCTGTATATCAACATCATTTATTCTCCTTATTCTCACTTATCCAGGAACAATTAGTGTATATCTTGGTCTTGAATAGTTATCTCAGATCCTTTCATTTAATATCATCAGTGTGCTTTATTAACATTCTCATCTCTCTTCCAGTTTATCAGTGAGCATATTAAATGGAGGTCAGAAATCCGGCCACTAGAGTCAGCACAAGATACCTCCCATCTACTTATTTCATTGATAAGTTTCACTACTCTTTGTTATAGACTTTTAGTCAGATTTCAGTTCATTGACTGTGTTCTCTGCAGAATAAATTTTATGAATTTTTCAAGTGAAATGTGACAGAGTCAGTGTCTCTTCTTGTATGAGTTTATATCTGTAAAAGCTCTTCTAAGATCAACGTATTCTAGGAAATGAAATCTAACTCAGTGTGTCAAACAGTTCACTGAGATGTTAAAGAAAATAATATATGCATAAGATATTAAAAATTATAACATAATTAAAGTATTTCACAAATTAGAATGCCTAATTCTTATGAGTTCTTTGCTTTCCAGGCATTACTCCTGCATATACTGAGATTCTTCAGCCTGAATTGACCTCCATAGGATTGAAAGCGCTAAGTACCATACAATATTTAGCTTTCCACATTAAATGATTTTTCTTTTAGATTTTAATGTAGGAAATCACTTAATCAAGTGTGAAATGAAAGAACCATCCACGAAATTAAAGAACTACCCAAGCAGTCTCATTAAAGTTAAGATTCCCACTTAGAAGCACTGAGTTACACCTATGGGTTAAATTCCTGATCTTCACTTAAGGTAAATCAGTGTGACTTCATTTAATTCAATAGAAGTAAGCCAGTTCACCTCATCTGATGATCTGCCAGTTCACATTTTTTTACTGAGGATATGAACTCAACCTAAGAGGTTCTACTCTGAGAATCATTCCGTTCCTCTTTTCCAAAAGTGAGTTCATACATTTTAAAGTTTTTGACCTTTTTTTTTTAATTCATCCAATTGTGGTTTTTGTTCTTTTGTACCTCTTGCAAGTACAGCATCACAAAGTAAATGTTTACTTACAAAAAAACCCCAAGTATACCCATTAGTCATTTTCACAACATTCTCATTGAGTGTTGTGTTTAGTTTGGTATTTACAATGGGTAGATTGGATCTGATCCTAACACACAGCATGCGTCATTTAGTCCATAATGTAGGACTTCGACCTGGATAGACTCCTAACAAAATTAGGTCATGTAGATGCAAGAGTGTCATCAGCTGGGAAGTGATTTACCATTTAGCTGTCAGCTGTGCTTCAAAGCCCACACCATCACTTCTCCTCCACATTATTTCCCAATGTGAAATGAAAGGCATTGTTATACCCACCTGGTCATTTAGCTAATAAAAGGTGTTAAGCTAAACCATTTAGTTTTGGATGGGACTAGGGAAAGTTTCACAAGCAGTGCTGTTCTTGACATGCTAATTAACATCATAAGTCCCAGCCATATGTATGAGTACTTTACCATTTTTTTTTAAACACAAAGGCAAATAAGTTAGCTTAATACCTGTGGGTTCAGATAATTGCTGGGATTTTTTCATGGAGAGGAGGAGAAGGATTCACTGGTTATCACCACTCTCAGATAGCAGGAGAGGACTGAGAGCATTACCTTTCACACTGCTCTGACATATTGGGTTTTTATGATACTTGGTAGTTGCAGTATTTGAGGAATTAAATGAAAATTTGGGGCAAGGATCTTAAATATGTGAATAAACTGTGAACTAAAATACAAATTCAGGCTGAAAAACCCAATTGCTGTGGGTTAACAACAAGTAAGGAAGAAGTGCCAAGCTAAAAATATACCTCACATTATATTCCTCTGCTGGATATTGATTTAAAAAAAAAAGCCAGAAGTAAACTTACAGCAATTTAAACATCTTTTTTTTTTTTTTTACAATATATATATTATTTTTTCTTCTCAGCTCTTGTGTTCTGTTCCACTTTCTTTCAACAAGAGTATCATGCATGCCCATGACATCAGAATTTCATTTCTTGTATATATGATGGACATGAAACCAAAAGCATGATTGCTTTATGTGGTGCTCAATTTATTTTGTTAACTATGATTTTATGAACAGTGACTGTATGCACAGCTTGGGAAACCAAACATTGCCCCGCTATCTCTAATAAGAAGATGGGAGAAAATACTCTTCTACAATAACATGGAAGAACATTATAAAAGATACTGACAAAATTATATAAAAATGCTCTAGATTTACACTGATGTCTAATATGTGACTGTCTCCTGGTAAGTAAAACTATGTTTGAACTAGTTAATATGTACAAGCTTCAAGAAATTCATGCTTGAGATGACGAAGTAATGCTGGCAATAGCTGCCATTTATTTATTTATTTATTGTAATAAATAACCTTCTCAGTTTTATCAAGATGTCTGACCTAGACATCTCATGTTGCCCTCATATAGATTGGCTAGAGTATATTTACGTCACGAACAGGAAGAAAAACTGTTCAGATAATTAACTTCATGGCCACTCTGTCCACGTCCTTAAATAGCTGGATTAAATCAAGAAGCGAATTATATATAGGATGTTAAGTAGCAATAGAATTAAGGAGTCAGAAATGCTATAATATTTAATAGAATCATAGAATGGTTTGGGTATGAAGGGACCTTTAAAAATCATCTAGTTCCAGCTCCCTGCTGTGGGCAGAGATATCTTCCACTAGATCAGGTTGCTCAAAGCCCTGTCCAAATGGACTTTGAACACTTCCAGGAATGGGGGCATCCACAACTTCCCTAGGCAACCAGTTCTAGTGTCTCACTGCCCTCACCGTAAAGAATTTCTTCCTTATGCCTAATCTAAACCTACCCTCTTTTCCTTTAAAACTCTTACCACCATTTGGCTGAATCTTATTTCTACTGTGCATACATGGAAAGAGAAGGTGCTATTGAAAGATGAAAGGCCTCTTGGAACTTCCTACTAAGTAATGCGCACCTAACTGTTTTTCACATAAATCAACAAATTCATCCTGCATCCTTCCTGATATGTGTAGAAGAGTTCGAAATGAATTCTGAATCCTTTCTTATTGCAGGATGACATTCATTTTATTGATTGCAGAACTTCCTTTGTTCCTGATCAAATTCTTGGCAGGTTGCTGATTGTGATGACATTTATTTTGTCTTCAAGGAAATTTAGAAAGTAGAATAAATACATGTTTTATGTGCGTAATTGATATGAGAAAAAAAAATTGTAGTCTGTTCCACCTGTCACCCTTAATGTATTTAAGCTAGAGTTCTAGTGATGTTCTGGCATCTCCATAAGCAAATATGATAGGCTATTCTGCTTAAGTTTATGAGGAGCACACAGTTGTAGCAGTTTTGTAATGTCTCAGATCTGGTGACAAAGATAGGTAGGATTAGAAAAGGCCAGAGTCATATGTTTTTATATTTTCTCTTGATATAGAAATCCAATTAAGAATTAGTATAACTGTCAAGGTTCTATGCAAGAGCAGTGTTATGAGAAGAATTAAATACGATACTTCAGCTACTTCACTAGTACTGTATCTGGTCCTTATTCCTCCTCTCCATACATCTAGTACTATCTGGAAGTGACATACATAGGAGCAAATGTCTAGGAGCACTTTAACCACATCTGATTCACCAGTCCAAATGACCAAATCCTCAAGCTGAATCACCCATTGGCAGTCTGTGACATGAATGACCAACAAAGTTTGAAATCACATTGCTGCAAGTAAACAGTTTAAAAGCTCTATTTCTATGCCTTTAAGAACTGTGTGACAATACCATCATATTCATACTTTAGTGACCTTTTCAAGGAGCCATACTACTGTATGAAGCA
This sequence comes from Tyto alba, assembly GCF_018691265.1. Lineage (NCBI taxonomy): Eukaryota > Metazoa > Chordata > Aves > Strigiformes > Tytonidae > Tyto > Tyto alba. The sequence continues at coordinate 66,961,445 of NW_024881282.1, read as the reverse complement.
CTTTCTTGAGTCAAAGTGTCATTACCCTTAATTGTTATATACTGACACCTCCCAAACAAAACAAAACAAAACAAAACAAAACAAAACAAAACAAAACAAAACAAAACAAAACAAAACAAAACAAAACAAAACAAAACAAAACAAAACAAAACAAAAAAAAAAAAAGAGGAAATTAATTCTTTAGGATGGTAGTACAGCCAGTTTAGTATAAATATAAGATATTGTAATACATAAGATTATTATCAAAGGGCATTGATACAGAAAGACATACTGCCTTACACATCTGTTGGGAATATCTCATAAGGGTATTTCATTATGACTCTAACTGACTTTATCTAGGATCTTTCCATTCAATTACTTCTTACTTGATTTCTCATTCGTAGATAGACTTGTCTTACAGTGCAAGTTACCATTAGCTTAGTTTTGCTCTTTCTTAAATATATTTGCTGGCAAGACTGAGCTTAGAGAAAACTATCAAAAAATTGTTTTTTCCCCTCTTTTAAACTTTTTCATGAAGTTTGCAATATTCTGTTACCAAGAGTTTGTCTGTTTCTTATACTTAGAATAACAGTGACCCCTTTGTTTAATCAAATAAAATCTGATAAATTGACCAAAATATAAAGGTAGTTGTTTCTAACAGATTAAGGGAGGTCAAGTAAGGATGAAGCTGAAAAAGTTCTTAAGATACAGGGGCTGATCTTGAATTCTTAAATAATTATTTTGGGCATAAATTTACAGCTTACATCTCACAATATAATGTACTCCAGCATTACAGAATCATCTGCTAGAAGACTCTTAAAAGTATGTGCCTTTGGGACTTTTTATTTACTCCCAATGGCACATCAGTCTTATTCCCAGTCAGAAAAGGAGGAATAAAATTATGTAAAACTGTACCTTTTACATTTGTGCAGCTTTATGTTTCAGTAAACTATTTAGATTGCAAGAGTTAGTAATTTGTTCCTGAATGATTTAGACTACAGAGGGGTAGATGGCTTAAAAAACTGCCAGACAATGGAGAAGCAAACACCTTTCATTTCAACGTATAAAGTTTTTTCCTGTTTTTTCCCCTCTGATTCCCTCTTATCTAGTGATGTTCAGACCATTGGTTCCAGACCAATGCAGAAAGTTATTGTAGAAATTATTTGAAAATTGTTTAGAAAAACTTTTCCAAATTCTTCTATATGTTCCTACAGCCCAGAGAAATGTATGGGTACATTTGCACAAACCCTGAGAACATTCATCCAAAAAACAGAATGTCAGGAGAAAGAAAGCAAATCTTTTGGAATTCTTTTGATTTATTTTATGCCAAGAAATGAACAACAAACTTCACAGAACTGGAACTATTTCAAACAAAAGAGTTTCATTGATATATGAAGCTGATGGATGTTGTTTGTTCTGTATATGATGATTTATAGATAGCTAGCATGCATATATTTTGAATGTTGAATTTACATTGTTAAAAAACAGTCTTAAACTATCATAGTTGGCAGTAGAAATCAAGAAAGGTTACAATCGAACAAACTGACTGTGAAACAATTATGTCAATGTAATGTAGCACCCAGAAAGCAAAATCTGCAGTTTTACTCTATATACTGCCAGATTTTAAGAACACCTAGAAAAGCAACATTTTTGCACATGAGAGAGAGGAAAAAAGGAAGTACTTTCAGTGCTCAGTTTTGACATCAAATACTTATCCTGCCTTTTACACGTTGCCATCTCTTATACTTGATTTTTCTCTCAGTTTGCATGACAAGAGTTTGTGCATGTGCCATTCCATGGCAGATTTAGCCATCAACAAGGCTTATTTTGATCCAGTTACATAGAATTTATATAGCTGTAAGAGCACTAAAGGCAGTGTGAAAGAGTCTAAATGAAAATTGTACTTCAGAAGCCACAACAACTGCTCCCTGGTGTCAAGTAGCTTTTATTGGCCCTTGCCAATAGCAGGATTGTTAACAGACCATGATAACACAAGAAACAAATACAAATATATAATATAAATATTTTATGCTAAAGAAATGATACAATTCATTTTAATAATGAAACATAATACACTGCTAATTGATAGTGCATTAACTTTTATGGGGTATGGAATATCAAAGTGATGGGAACAAATCAAGTATATTCTTTTTCTGTTGTATGTTAACTTTTGCTTAGCACGTAGGGAAGTGTGTAAATTAAAGCTCTCAATTACAGAAGAAGTGTCAATACTGCTTCTGCAAAGGGTGTGAAATTTTAAAAAATCCTTTCATGTCACCTGTTTTTATCATATTTTTTAAAAAATTACTGTGTTCATTCTGAAGTTCTTGAAATACCTTTATAGTTATTATAAATAGCTAGTCCCTCATTTTCATACTGGGAAACTATATACTGTTAGCAAGAGTGTGTGCTAAAAAGAAGGACTTCACAGTAAATCAGACTAGTATTACATACAGACAAAATCTTTTTATGTTGAAGTTTATGGCATCAGGTCTTGAAGCAGTCTAAAGAATAGTGAAATGACTCATTGGTTTGAAATAACACCCTCTGAAATACCAACTTGTCTGTCACATTTAAATTTTAATAACCAAATAGAACCTTTATATAAGAAGTGGGATAAATGAATATGTAGAAAAACATACCAAATACTATGGAATTAAAATTGCAGCTGCCCTTATAGCTAAATAAACCAGTCTTGCAGCTCTTTAAAGGTAATCTTTTTAAAATAAAGTCTGTGATCTCACATCTTCCATTTATTCACGACTTTCCCAGTGTTCCCACTGGGAAAGGAATGTTCACTGGCTCAGCAACAACTTGTCCTTGTCTCATGTAATCAGAATTTACATGTTCTTTCATGTCATAGAATATCTTCAACTTAACGTACTTGTTGATTTTAGCCACTATGACTCCTTTCATTTAACCATATGGCACTTACAACTGGAGAATCTGAACACACTTCACATTAGAATAGATTTAGACTGCTCTCCTCTCCAGAGTATGGAAATTCCATGATAGACCTTTAAAACACAAAGAAATTCAGCGGAAAGATAAAGTAAGGCTGAGGAAGGACTTTTAACATAGCTTTTCCATTCAGAAATGACTTGTATGATTCAATCAGTGTCTTTGCACTGCACTCCTAACTCCTTGTTCAGGGATTATTATGGACAAAAGCTTCTGGATTGCCTCTACACCAACCATTGGAGATGTGTGTAAAAATTTAATGCAGGAGGAAGGTGGATAGAATTGTACATATTCAACTCTACTATATAATGCGGTAGAGATATTATTCAAAACCATCTAAACCTGGAAAAACATATGCTGGCTAACTTCTCTCTTCACCTTCTGAGGTACAGGGGTCCCTCCTCACTGGTACTTTGTCATACCATCTTCTTTCTTCACAAACTTACCTCCATTTCTGTGCCCACCTACACCCACCATTAGAAAACATTCCTTGGGTGACTGAGTGCAGTCCCAAACTTTTAGATGTCCAGCCCTGTTGCAGTTTGAGGTGGATGCATTGTATAGTGCTTTTTATTGAATACTAAGGTGATCAGGTTCATGGATACTTAGGTCTGTAAAAAGCCAGTGGCAAAGTTCAGCACAGAACAGACTACTTACTCAAGTCTAAATGTATTAGCTGAATTGTTCTAACAGTAGTGTGATATTCTTTTTCAATTAAAAAGTCCTAGATTTTAGCTTTATTATCTTGAATGCAGTAAAGAATTGACATGGTTAGACTGGAAGGGTAGTTGAGATGTTCAAATTTGCACTATACAGTCACAAGGATTACTTGGGAGGTGCTTTCTCCCCTTATGTGTCTGCCTACTGAAACTACAGAAGGAGTTTTACTGTCTAAGGAGGTAAAAATGTCTGTGCTAACGTGATGTAGCAGCTAAACTGGGATTTTCAGGGTTACAGCTTCTCATTTAAGCACTTGGTACCCATTTAAGTGTCAATTCACTAGTCTAAATTATTTTCTTTTTTTTTTTTTTTTTAATCTGGTATAGGAGAGATTATAATGTACAGTTTGCAAGAAAATGTAATTATTGATGGGCATAAATTGCTAATTTTCCCTGACATAAGCCTGATGTACAACATCAAAGACAGCAAACAAATAAAAGAGTTGAAACAAAAAAGATGAATGAGGATGTCATTGCATCAATCTTGTTTGCAGCCAACTGAGCTTCATACAGACATGAAAACTCATTTTAGTATTTGGCTTATACGACCTGTGTATTCATCTGGATCCCAAATAAGAACCTACAATTTGCTGCTTCATCTGATCCTGACTTTTTGGGAAATTATTAGATTTTCCTGACCTTTACTGCCAGTTCTTAATTGTATGGTTGTTAGAGGGATGAATGTTAATTATGAATGCTGTCTGCTGCCTTCATTTCCCTCTTCCCCTCCTACTGTTCTGCTTAATCAAATTTTAACTCTGGTTTAATTATTTTGCTACCCATTTTGGCACTACTTCACTACAAAAAAAAACAAAACAAAACAAGCACATCTTTCTTAAATAAATCATATACTTAGCCTGCCTTAGTAAATAAATACTATAAATTAAAAATGTAGTCACTTTGAAAATTACATAGTTTCAGCTCTTGTGTCCATATTTACTATTTTTTGAAGTGATACAGTCAATTTCCTATTTTGTTTTTCTTTCTCCTTTGGCAGAACCCTGAATCTCACCTTCCACACTCAATACACCAAGTACAACTCAACTGTCTGTATGTGCCAGCAGGTGTAGTCAGTTGTAAAACCATTTGGTATGAACAGCCTGCCTTACAGAACATTCATGTCATTGCTGCAGCTGAGTCCTAGCAAACCAAGATGTTAGTAGACAGTAGTTGCAGGGAATGAATCGAGAAGAATATAATGGATATTGAAAGATATCTGCACTTTTTATTATTATTATTATTATTATTATTGTTGTTGTTGTTGTTGTTGTTGTTGTTATATTCTTAATCAGATATTGGTGCCAAACGCTGTTCTAAGATGAGAATACAAATGTCCAGCAAAAAGTATGTCCAGCAAAAAGTATGTATTACACTTCGAAGTTTTCCTCAGTTAATACAAATTCAGAAATATCTCATTAAGTTTTAGAGTTCACCAGCCTTCTGACAGTCTTGTAAATCACTTTGTTCCATGTTTTAGTGAAGTTAAGAACCAGTAGTGCGATTGTACAGGAAGAGTGGTTGTGAGCTCTGATTTCAAGAATAAGGCCATACCATTTGCCGTGTAGAGGAAAGACTTCACTTTTGCTTCACTTTTGCTATCTGTCAAATGCCAGCTAAGACCCAGTGCCCTCCAGTATGGGTTTTGTGTCTTCTCCAGAAAATCACCTGTTTCAGCTGAGACAGAGGTCACTACCTGAACTACTATTTATCAGTGTTACTTAGTTCACTTTTTCCTACCTGATTCCCCTATATAAAGAAGACATTTTCTTTCACTTTACTGTGATGTAGGCTGTTGGCAGAGGGGTGACAAGCACTTCCCTAATCTTGATGGGGGGAGGCAACAACACAGTAGCAGTGATATTTGCCTGCCCCTACTGCCTTGTATCTGGGATTAATGTCTGACTTCATGGTTTATGCTGGAAAAGAACATACAGATGTAGCTGCCTAAAGCACCAAAACATTTTTTAAAACAGAAGAGGCTTGTTATGTGCTAACTTATTGAATGTAGGAGAAAATCCGTCATCTTGGGAACTGTTCTAGAGCATCAGTTCAGCACCTCAACCCCAGAACTATCTGTGCTCCCATCCTGAAGAAGATGTCCTGAATACTCCAACACTTTCATGGTGATATGAGTTCTTCTGCCTTGTAGATAATAGTTAATAAGTAACTTGCAACATTAATCTTGTAACTGACAATGGACAGTATAACTTGGTGTATATGCTAAGCATCATTATATTGAGTAAGGTTTTATATGAGAAAGAAACGGAGAAGAAAAATGACATGCATAGATGTATGATGCTTTGAAGTAAAAGTCAAACAAATTGATCAGCTCCATCCTGATACACAATATGTCCTTCAGTCAGCATTTTAAGCACTAGCAGAAATTTACTCCCAGGAAAATCCCAATAAGCTCACATAATGCACTTCCACTGTGGTGTTAAAATTTGTTTAAACTCCACAGAATTCAGTGGTTTTTTATCTGAAGCTAACCTTAAACATAATCTCACACATCAGCTTGACATTTCAGTGTCATGAGCTACCTTTCCGTATCCTGTCGAAGAACCCCTAATCAACCTCCCCTCATTGTAGACTGACATGATATATGACACATTGTAACTACTGAGAAGATATGATGAAGTGCTTGCCCCTGTTTAACATTTCATGATAAAAATACTGACTGATATAAATTAGATCTGCCTAGAAATTATTGTTTCAGTTTTAAACAGTGCCAAGGTACTCATGACCATGAGTAAACAAGTCTTATGATGAGGTTATGCTACTGGCATAGTTTGGATCATTTCATCACCAGGCACTGTGCACGAGACAAACATATTGACACATTCAAATCCTGCAAGTATTTGTGCTTTGGCCTTTCTGTGAGCTTTCCCAGGTGAGATAGTGAGTAATAATGAGGAAACAGTTTTTAAAGAAAGAAGGAAACTACAGAGTGTTCAGACAGAAGAAGTCTTTAAAACTTATGTGTATTAATCAGGATTAATAAATACTTAGTGAGCCATTTATGGAATTTTTATCTAGAAAACTGAAAATGTGTTCTTCCTTGATGGTAGGTAGTATCTAGGTTTGAAATATGAAGATGGATTTTATTTATAATCTTTTCAATCTTCTAATCTTGTGACAGTTTTAAATAATTTAATCATTGTGCATTTCCATGATGTAAACCCAAATTTAAACACCTATATTGTGCATATGCTCTCTTATACTTCTCTACAGTTTTTCTTCTTCCTTCTCCTCTGGCATCTTTTATTCAGCTTCCCAGTTCAGCATTTTTCTCTCTCCTTTATTGATGAATCCTGAATTTTCTCTCCCTGTCAAATGAAACCAGTACTCTTCTATTTCTTCACTGCTATTTTCCATTGTTGTTCCTCTTCTTCCCTGGCAAATGGAAGGTTGTGTAGTACTTTAATTAGGGGCTAACAGTACCAAAGTAGGTAAAACCCATTTAAGGACTTCACAATGTGCTGTTACATAAATTCTTATATGGTTCCGAGATATTTAAGAGACAAAGCAATGTTGATGAATTGAAAGAAAATTCTTTTTATCATAAGATTGACAAAACTTCAGCAGAAGCTTTCTTCTTAATTTTTCTTGCACCCTGAAATCTTAAAAATAGCATTTCCATAAGTAGGTGCAATTTCATATGTATATAAATATGTGTTTTAACAAATGTTAAAGAAGATGAAACTTCTAATCTCAATATGAAATGATAAATGAAAAACAGTGATTACAATTTATAGTTGTAAGACTGGAAGCAGATGGACAGCCATGTGGTGTATTTCACATTGTTCATTTCAACACATTTTCTACCAGCATTTGTTTTGGCAACAGCACAGGTGACACACTAATAATATTTAGAATATTTCACAAGAAGTACAAACAAAGGTGTCACTTGATTGTGAGGACAAAACTGTCCTTCACAGATTGTCATAAAGATCTTAATCTTCCTTTCCTAAGTATCTCAAGACATCTAAGAGTAGACATCCTTATTTTCCTCTCACTTATCTTGATGTCTACTCCGCATATAATTAATTTATTAAATTATTCAGGGATAGTATCTAAACTGTGGCTTCAAAGCCTGAAGGAAAAAATGAAAAGAAGCTAGTTATATGCATCTTCTCAGTAGTACTTCCTGCCCTGACCAACTGAATCAACTGTCTTAGTCACAGAAAATTAATCTTTTATTTTGCTCTAAACTCTCTAAATCTACCAAAATTGGTCCAGATATGACAAAATAAATGGATTCTGTAGTGAAAAGCAAAAGTGGGAAATCTAGTCAGTGAACTGAAAAAGTGAGCTGAACTGGGAACTAAGGGCAAGGATTTGTCACTTGTAGTTGTCATGTTCCCTGCTAAAGCAAGACAGAGGGAGAGAAAAAGGTGCTTCTGGGATAGAGCAAGAAGGCACCATGCATTACAATTTGTGTTATCTATAGGTTGGTGTATCTAAAGTCTTCAACTTGAAAGCTTTTATACATTAAAAAGTCAGTAGCCTTGTCACAGGATGAAACCTACCTGAAAGCACAGCTCTGATAAAATGAGGTCTGTATCTACCCAGCACCAACTGATTCAGAGATTCTGGTGCTCGATGGAAAGACAAAGCAGCACAGATAATGGTCATGAGGGAAGCTCACCTGAAACCACTGCTAGATGTGATCTGATCTACATCTGCCCTCCTTTAATGGTTTAGGTGTGCACTGGAAAGAATTAGAGAAAAGTTAACCACACTGCACCCTGGTAACACATTTTGAGCAGGCGATCAAAAGGCGATGCTACCCCAGGCACCCACTGCTAATGGGCTTTAGACAGGGTGCAAGTAAAACAGACTGGGGATCTGTGACAAACAAGGTTATTGGTGGGTGCTACTGACAATTTAATGTAAAAAACAATAGTATAAATAGCAGCAGTCCCTCAGTGGGGACAGGTCCACAGAAGACCACCGCCCTGCAACAGACTGAGGACATCAGGGCTGCCCCCACAACCACACATGGAAGTCCACAGTAGAGCAGAAGTCTACCTGAAGCCTGTAGAGGAGCCCACACTAGAGAAGGTGATTGCACTTAAAGAACCTGGGATTCTGAGGGAAGAAGAAGCCCCCACTGTTGTAGTTTTGTGCCTGGAGGATTGCAACATGTGGGGGTGACCCATGCCAGATCATCATGGGAATGTCTGCATCCTGTGGGAAGGACTCATGCCAGAGAAAGTTCATGGAAGACTCTCCCATGAGAGAAGAACCATGTGGAGCAGGGGAAAGAATGTGAGGAGTGCCACCACCTGAGGAGGAAGAAGCAGTGGACTGAATGTAACCCCCATTCCCTTTCACCTGTACCACTGGTGGGGAGGAGATAGAGATATCAGGAGCAAAGCTGATCCCAGAAAGAGAGGAGGGGTGGGGAGATATGTTTCTAAGATATGGTAATGCTTCTCACTGTCCCACTTTGTCAAGTGTTTTTGTTGTTGTTAATGTTTGAATTAAAGTGATGGGGTTTTTTCTTCCACTGAGTCTGACTTTTCCCCATGACTGTAACAAGTAAGCATACCTCCCTGTCCTTATCTGGATTCCCCTAGACTGTTGCTTAATTTTCTCCTTCCCATTCCTGAGGAGGGAAGGGAGGAGTGAGTAGCTGCATAGTGCTCAGTTTCCCTCTGGGCTCAAACCAGGACAACTCTGTTGACTGGTTCTGCTCTTGCAGTTACACCCACACCATGCCATTCCCACTCTGCCAATGACAAGCTTAAATAATAACATCTCTACTAATGAACATGATTTTGTTGAGAGGGAGGGATTAATTTTTTCTTACCTCCCATAATCTTTTACCTGGAGAGGAAAGAGAATAAAGAAAAGAGAATACAGATGGAGTTTTTAACTTATTGCCATCCTGACTGAGAGCTCAGTGTTGGAAACAGGGCCACCAGTCTCTCCTAACTTAGCACTCAGTGTCATATCCTACACATTTCCACACAGTAGAGAAGGCATAGGGATTAGTGTAGCTTCTATAATATCTGTTTAGTAAAACTCCGTAGAAATCTTTCTCACATCTTCAGTGACAGAAGTTGCTTTGAAGTGGAAGTGTGACTCAGCTTTCAGACTTAACTTATTTTAGCTCCTCAGGATTTCTGAAGCTTCAGAGATGAGCTATGCCATTCTGGAGTTCACAGAAATGCATGAATACATCCATCCATGAGCCTGAGAATGTTGGTTCTGTTGCTAGCCAGAGATATGGGGAGTGGGTGAGATTTCAAAAATGCAGGCAAGATACAATAAATTAAGGAAGAAAGAGGAAAAAATATATACTTTTTTTTTTTTTTTCCCCAAAATATGAATGAGAGCAACACAATCATAAAAAAAAACATCAAAAAAATCTGAATTAAATAACTGGGCATCAGTCAAAATATAAAGAGATCCTCACCTGGCATTTTCCAGGGAGAAGCTGTATATGACTATCATAATATTATGTCAACCCACATTCCTTTCATGAAACAAGCATTTTCTCACCATTATCCGAGCCTCAGCAATCCAAACAAGTTCAAACATTCCAGATATGAGAAGAAGACATAGATGAAGCCAAGATATGGAAAGATATTTATACCTACAGAAGAAGAAGAAAAATCAGAACATTTCTATGCTGCACATGGAGAATAGCACTGGCATATCTGAACTAGCTCTAGAACAGAAAGCAAATGGCTTGATGCTGTATTTCATCTGATATTTGGGTCCTATATTGTTCTAATACAGCCTTATTGCTTGCAGGACTGAGTAATGGTCTCAATAGAGCATTAATCCAGTTTAGAGCTTGAACAGTTCTTTATCTCTTGGTATAGGCATACCCTTAGGAGCATTACTGAAACAGGAAAGAGGATATTTCACAGAATAAACATCCAATGTAACAGGCATGGCCCTGCATAATTTTTATGTGCAATCTTTTTCACCATATTATAAAACTATATGAATACAAGACATAAAGCAACATTCAAAGAACGCAACATGGCACTTATGACAATATTTCACACATTTCCATCTCTAAAAATGCTGTGTAATCCATCACCAGGTTAGTTCCAGACCACTCAAACCCCTTAATTATATATTACCTCAAAGCATAAAAACTCTGGCAAGTGAGTAATTAAAGCGTAGACATTCCTTCCCATCTGCAAATAGACTGCTCTCTGGTTATAGCAATAGTGAGTTCTTTCACTTCTCTGCACCATTTACCTGACACACTAGAAAAGTTAGATTTATTATTTTTTCTCCCACCTTGAGCAAAATTCCAATCCCATGGATCCTACTCTCTCCTCTTCTCCTCTTGACACTGTGGTCTGAATAAATTTATCTTAATCTGTAGTGTCATAAAGGCAGTCACAGTCCTGATTGCAAGTCCAGGTTCATCCCCTTCATTTAAGTAGGAAATGTGGGTGTTACTGTTTCCCATTATAATGAACAGAGAGAAGCAGGCACTTCAGTAAGCAATTCATCCTGTCTAAAATCAGCATCACACTCAATAAGTACCAAAACAGATCCTCAAATGTATACATTTCCAGTTTAGGCACTGCAATTTCATGCGTAAAATTAGATTTGATTAATTTCAGTCTTAAAGAGAAGTTTGTCAAAAGTCTAAAGAAAATTTCTGTTGGAGCTAAAGGAAAGACCCCAACTAAAGTGGTCTGAAACTTGGAATTTACATTCCAAGGAAAAATTTAGTTTCTTAAAACATATTTTTATTGTGTATTAGAAAAATACAAAAAGACTCTCCCTTCTAATTTAATTACATGTAAACAATTACATAATTTCTTCAGTCAAATTTCCAACATTTGCATTTTTTTCTCCCTTTTCAGCTGCTCTCTACAGGCAGCTAATGTCTATGATATGTTTTAAATTATTTGTTACATTATCAAATTGAGATAATAAACTCCCTGCGATAGAAGCTTTGTTATTTTATGTTTTAGGAAGCAGATGGTGCACTGGTCAGATTGTCACTTCCTCTGAATCACTGATGATGTTTCTTTACAGTGAGGGCCATTTAAAGAGAGGATTTGCTACTTACAAGAGGTGCCTTTAGTGTGACTGCGTGGCATTTTCCATTTCTATAGTATGCAAAAAAAAAAAAAAAAACAAACAGACAATGGCATAGAAAATAGTGAATTTTATATTTTTTTGGCACCTACTGTAAGAGCAATAATATATAATCCTAATTAAAATTGTCCAAATAAGAGTTTCTATTTCTTTGAAGCTTGTTTTCTTGCTACTGATCACACTGTTACATGATATGCAGTCTATATAGTATTATTCCATGTCTAGTCTCATTTAACAAGTGAAGTAACTTTGTTGACTAATTTGTTTGTAAATCGCTTCAGAACAAATCTCCCAGTGTCATCTGTAGGTCATGGGAACTAGTCAAATAAATGCGATTAGATGCTGAAACTTTCAAAGTAATTCTCATCAACATTTTGATCTTACACCATTACACTGTAACATGTTAGCATATTAAATCTAAATCTAAATTAGATGTCAATATAACTCCAAATTTAATCATCATGAGGGCTTCATCTGATTTCATTGATAGCTTCTTGTTGTATAAGTAGTAATAACATTCTACTGCTGTTTCTGATTAACATAAACAAATTAAATTCAGCTTTCAGAAAATATTCTTATCTTTCAGATTATAGGAAAAATACACAAAAATTGTAATCTACTCATATCAACTTCTAAAATAAAAGCATCTATTTTTGAAATTTAAATAATAAATAAATTCTTATGGTACCTTGCTTATTTATAATGATGTAATCATATTTTGAATACAATGTTGCTATTATACTTGCTTTACTTGATTATTGCCTGAGACAAAATTTGCCACATGAATATATATTTGACTTATGCAAATATTTTTATTTGCTTATGTAAATATTTGTTGAGGCTTTTTTAATTGCGGCACAATTTGGTTTTATGATGAGATTTCAAATCAACTGCCAATAGGAAGGAATGAAAAATATATCACAAGATGTAGCCTTTTAAATGTTTAAAATATGTGTAAAGATGGAAGGTTTCAAAATATGTATTTTAAAATTCTCAATATTCTCTTCCATTCTCAATTTTGTATGTCTGGCAGGATTTTGCATGCTGTTTGCTACTTGTTATGTTTATTGTAGTTCATCCAATTATTCTGAACAGTTATTTTTCTGCCTGTTTTTTCAGAATTTTCACCAGTCTCAAGATGACTGTTTGCATGAACAAGTTTTGACCATAAGGGATCAGTCTATCCTTTCATTAAGAAAAGCCCAGACAAACAAAAACCAAACCCCAGGCTGTAGAAACAGGTTAGTTAATCTTGAAAACAAAATAGGATAAATTATCTTTAGAAAGATAAGTAGCAAGGTAGTGGTGATGGTGCTAAAACTTCAAAGAAACGTGTTTACATGAATTTAAATTAAACTCCTCAGTAGTCAGTTCTATAAATAAAGAGATCCTGGATAATTTTGTTTGTTAAGATTTCAATTTAGTACACTAATCTGCTTTAATATGCAGGGCATCAAAGCTCAGTGAGGCAATTCTGCAGTAATGAAATAAATCTTTTACTTCTGAAAGTTTCTGTTAGGGTTGGAGGAGCTGGAGGAAGCAGCTAAGACAGTTTGGAAGATACTCATCCATAGGTGTTTAAAGTTTCTGCCAACAAAATATTGTTTGTAACATTTTGGTAGCAGAAACTTCAACACACCTTAACAGTTATGTGATGGTATCTCCCCAGAAGTAAGGCAAAATAAAACATAAACCCCTGAAGTAACTTTTAAGTGTGAAGATTAATTGAATTTGAGCAATTCAACTGTGGATAAGACCTATCCTACCAGAGCTCACTAAGTCATTTTGCACTAGAGGATAATTGTTGTAAGTTAGGGGAACACATCTGTCTGGTGAATTGCAGTGAAAACAGAGTCTCTAATTTAACAACCAAAAAGCAGCAGACTCTCAGATATGATTCTGAACTTCATGGATAAGGAGGCTTCTTGCACAGCGAGAAAGATGGAGGAGACTGGACAGCTAGATATTGCACAATACAGGATTGTTGCTGTTTTCTGAGGTTTCTTTAAAGACAAACCTTCAAGCTTTTTTCCTAATCTTGAAGCTCTTGCTCTTACTGAATAAAAATAATACTCTTCCACAAGATCATCAACCCAATCTGATGCAGTAGCTGTGGTTCTACATCAGTCCAGCATAAAACTGTGTTCTGTTTCCAGGTCAGTTATCTGCCTTCTAGAAAGTAACAAATCAGTAATTCTGCAATATATTTGAAACTAATTCTGTCTTCAGTCCTCAGTTACCTAGGTATATGACAACAGTATATGATCAGATTTCTTACTTGACTTGCCCAGACATCACTAGTAAAACATAGATCAAAAGTAAAAGCTACGTAGATATGCTGATCTGAGAAGGCCATTAAGGAGTCTACTTGCTATGAATATATTCAATCCTTTTCTTGTATGTTTGGTCTGTGGCCCTAAACATCCTGTGGCAATGAATACAAAGTGAAGAGGTATGCATCTGAACTAGCTACCCAGACTCTTGCCATAGCCATATAATTTAGAATGCAATTTACCTCAGTCTGAACCAGATTTCTAAAACAAATATCTATTTCTCTCCACTGATAATGAAGGATGGTAAAGGAAGCCTAGGAGATATCCGTAAATCCAGGGTTATTTTTGTGAGATCCTGAGGCATCTTTGTTGGCTCAAAGTGCTTTTGAGGCTCCTGTCATCATATGATAGAGGACTGCAGTGCCAAGAAGTTCATCTTCAAGATGGACACAAGTGAACCCATCCTGCACGAATGTATATCATCACTTTCTGATCTTTTGGTTTCCACAACAGCCTGAAACATGGTATTCCACAAATAAATTAGGAAAAAAAAAAAAAAAAAAAATCCAGACAATAAAACAAACAAAATCAAAATCCCCTCACTTATAAATTCTACCCATTTTTATAAGAGCTTGTGCCCTAATTATTTCAATTGGTGTCTTCACTGCCTGTATAGGGAGTTAAAACATATATATGTTCGAACTGGTTTTAAATAGAGTGACCAGAACTGTATGCCATTACATTAGCTGTAGGTGCTTCAGGGATTTACGAAGTAAAATAAAACAACCTGTTTTGTTTCCATTTCTTTTCTAGTAATTTGAAATATCTCTGCCATTTTCAGCTGATGAAGTTCAGAGACCAGATGTTTTCAGGGAAGCATTCTCAGTGGCTGAAGTCCTTGTTCCCAAGAGGTAATAGTTAATTTGGAGACTGCTGATGTGTAAACGTAGTTAAGGTTGGTTTTCCCCTCTGTGCATTACTTTGCATCGCTGACAGTGTTACATCCATCATTTTATTGCTAGTCATTCTGGATTTAAAGTTTTAGATCTGACTGTCCTGAACATTTTGTATCATCTAAAGACTCTTCACAGTTCACTGCCATTTTCAAACTGATTAAGGAGTATAGGAAGAAAATTAATAAAAACACTGCCTCTTCCTACAGCTGTTAAATAGCAACTGGTTCACTGGTGATAATCACTTTGAAAAATATATCATTTTACCTCTTCATTGTTGTGTTATAAAGTTCCTGCAAGCCTTGCCATACAGATGCTTTTTATGGACTGTTTTTCCCTCCTTTCCAAAAAAGGAGGTTATTTCCCTGGAGATCAGATAGCTTCCACATAAGAACTGATTCATCATGTACCATAGATTTAGCCTTATTTCAATCCCTTATTTCCATATCTCTACAATTCTTGGAGGGATTTAACTGTACTTTGACTCTTGTAAGGACTTATCTACAGCCCATTGAGGCAATATAACACTACGCCTTGTTCACAATTTTTTATCTGCTTCTCTTTCTTAGCATGCACAATTCCATTAAACATATTCCAAGGGTTCCAAATCAATATTGATTTTGTACTGACTTGACGTGCTTTTACATCAGTTTAGATATATACAGGTGGAGAGGAAGAGGATACATGATAGGTAAATTTCAAGAGCATATTAGAGGTCTTTCATTTTTTTTTATAAATTATAATATTAATATTAATGGAAAGTGACATCTTGATGCCTATTAACATACACTTCTTCCTATTGATACTAGTAAAGTGTCTAAATCCAAAATTAATTTTAATGCTTTTTCCCCAAAAGTGATACAATACATAAAAGCTCTGTATTCTGTGCATGAAATAATACATGCTATAAAGTAACATTTGCAATACATTTTGAGTTGATATTAGAAAAATAGAAACACATAAGCACTGACTAAACATAAAAATTTAGAAGACAGCAGAAAAAATAATATTAAAAGAAAAATGTTTGGCCTCTGAGATTAGATACAGAGATTCTGAAAAAATTAAAATGAATTAAATCAACCTTGGGATAAATACTTTTGCTACATAGATTCAGCTATAAAAATTGTTCTGTGCTCAGAGGATGGTCTTAAGAAAAATCCAATCATATTCCAAGTTGTCAGAGGTACCGTTTGAGCAATCAAGAGAGAAAAAGAAAAGTTCTTTTTTTCACAGCTTTGGTGGGAATTCAGTAGAAAATATCCTCTCCTGCTAACAAGTCTGTAATACAATGTTTTCTGGTAGTCAGTAAAATCCTACTAAGAAAGGGAGCTTTTTTATTATCAGATATCATTTGCTTCCCAGAGGATCAAGAATTTTAGATGATTTTCATTCAGAGACAGGAGATTCTAAAATATCTTTGAAATCAAAATTAAGGAATTATATGAGTCATCATGGGATGTTATGCTTGTTTTAACCCATGGGAATCATCAAATTGCTAATAATGAGGCATGCAGAAAGAAAAAATCTTTAAAATTATGTACATTCGGTATTTGAAAATGCCGTTATGTACTCTCACCATGCGAAAATGATGAAATAGCTATCTTAAGAAAGATATTAGATAGCATTTACTAAGTGGAAATATTTTAAAATCAGTAGGTTCAGAGAACTTGTACGTAAGTCAGCAAAATATGTGGTTTTGAAAGCTGGGTTTTTTTTAGAAGTTGTTATATATAATTTAAAATACAATCCCACTTGGTTTTTTTCTGACCAAAATGATGTTTTAGACCATACAGGACACTTCAGATCTTAAAGCCCTCCCTCACAGACACCTTGCTTTATCATCTCAAAATATCCTATGTGTTCCTTCAGGCAGCCAGTGATACAAAGCATATCCCTGTCTTTCTGAGAGTGGTTCTTGAAATCCTGAATATCATTCCCCTTCCTAGACATATCACATGTATTCTAATTAATTGACTCCTACTTCATTCCAGACATGAGTCAATCTCTGTTTGGATGCTGTTTCTTTATTAAGAAAGGGAAAAATACAAGAAATTATTCTGCTGATGGAGTTTAATGTTACATTTTTCCTTCCTGTTGTCTTAAAACAGTCTTTCTGTAGGATTCTGATTTATGGGATTTTCTCACATTCATGCAAAGGAGCTAAACCTCCCTTAAGATGCTTCCACATCTTCTTATACCTACTACCTGTCAGTTCTCTACCTCTCTTTCACTCTCCTGCCCAGCTTTCCTGCTTTCTTAAGCTACTTCTTTTGATGTGATACCTTTGGTGACCCTATCATCTTCAAGAACTCTCATAATATATTTTTTCAATTCCCTTTTGAAATCTGGTAGTTCTTATCAGCCTCACTCCAGAGTCAACATTTTGCTTGGGCGGTCTATGTCTTTAGAGAATCATGGAGGAAATATCCCATCATTCCAAAAGTGAATTTAACACCCTACTTCCCCATGAAGAAACTTATTTATGTGACTGTACATTCTGAAACTAGACAAGAACAAATATGAAAATGTGAAGTAAAATTAGATTTATTTCTTGTATTTGAATTGCAAACACAAATATTATTTAAACCATTTAGGTCCCTGTTCGTGGTCAGAATATAACACTTTTAAGGTGTTACCTAAAGGGATGATCATCTCTACTGAGTATTTATTTCAACCTTCCCTATTACCCGTAAATGCACCTTCTGACATGTTAATAACAGTAGGTATTGATGCTGATGTGACTCCTTGTTCATTGCCTCCAAAATCAGTGCTCATGGAGAAATGTAAATTTTTGCCAAACAATATTGATTAATACTGTACTATTATCAGTATGGTGTCCATAATCACGAGCCAGAGTATGCTTGAAATGGAAAATAAGTTGCTTTCTTTTCCTTTCCCTTCTCTGAATGCCTTTAATGGATTTAAATTTCTCTTCAAATAAAAGAAAAAAGCTTCAGGGATGCTTTAATATTTTTCCACAGATAATAGCTGATGTGAAATTGTTGTGCCAGATGCTATCACTGGTGTAAATTTACAAGCAGTCAAGAAATATCCCAAGAAATTCAAGGCAGCACATTATTAGAATATAAGCCACACAAATGAAATAAGCATACTATTTCTGGATCTCCAAAAGCCTTCTGTTCTTAGTACTGTCTCATTTAATATTTGGTAGTCAAACAAGAAGTTCATCTTTATTTCAAGATTTTATTATAATTGTTATTGCTACTGTAATGCAAAATACATGGGAATTTTAACCACTGAAAGATTAAGTATTTTCAGGTGCTTTCATGTAGAAATAGACTGGGCTTTCTGGGCATATACAATATGCAATATTCTTAAATTATTTGCATATGTCAAACTGTAGCAATAAGCTACTTAGGAAAAAAAAAAAAAAAAAAAAAAAGAGACTTTATTCCAAAGGGTGGATCAAACATTTAGAAAAGTGTTCAGTTCAGAAGTCCAGCAAGAAGAAGACACATCTTCAATACACCCTTCACAGGATGTTTGTTGTAACATCTGTTCCTCTGCAAATCTTTCTTCAGAGATGATAAAGAGGATGTTTCATCAAGCCAGAAAGAATAAAACGCAAAGGATCCTGGGAAGACCAACCCTCCTTTTCATTCTTCAAGGAAAATTCAAAAGGGAACTGAATTGTAAATTATATGAAAAATAGCTGGTACTTGATTTGAGTTACCTGTTTTGAGGTCAACTGATTCAACTGTCATTGAGTACAACTGAGTATGTGATATTTTATAGATAGGTTAGAGAATGGGTTTTTATTATACAAATTTATATATACATTTTGCTATACATTGTTCTTTTCTTCTGTCTGTATTCTACATATATACTCTCATGTGTCTAGATGTGACTCCCTTGGTAGATCTGACAGAAAAGAATCTGCTTTTACAAACAACATTAGTAAGATAAGCTCTACGCAGCTGTCTCCAGAATGTTCTTAGAATTGCATAGCAACATATTTCCCAGTGTCACAAAATACTTTCTGCATTCTGAGCCCTGTAGTGAGCACATCAAATCAATAATTACTTAAGCATATGCTTAATTAGGCTAAAAAGCATATGCATTTTGAAACTGCTGCATGAATTCTTTTAAAAAGTTTAGTATTTTTTTAGAGCATTACTTCCTTCCTACCTCTCCTCTACACTGTTCTATGAAGCACATAAAATGTTCATCTTAAAATTAACCCATGCATCTAAATCTAAACATATTAATTATTTGGATTGAAGCATATTTTTCTCTGTGGCAAGAACAGGGGGTTTTTGTTCTATGCTTATATATAAACATATATATATACCTGGTATAACAGTAGATGAAAAGTTCTGTGTTCTGGTCTTCAATTCCATCACAGTAAATTGTGAAATAGATGATGACAGCGTATAGGGATTATCTACTTGTCACCTCTTCCAATACAGGAAAAGTCCAACAAATGAAGCCACCAGATTTTGAACACCAAAAGAAAGTGGATCCTCAAGTAAAGGTTTTCATGGAATGATTCTTATCCAACTTCAGATTTTTTCAGGCATTTTCAGACACTAAGAAAAAAAAAAAAATTAAAATCAGTTAATCATATCTACCAACATATACCATAATTTACCTAAAAAAAAAAATCACCATAGAAGCACTATTTCTAAAACACGATCTGAATTACATAAGTTGATTTTTATTTCTTCCTTTGTCCCAGGGTCTGAAAACCACATAAACTAGTCTGAGTACCTCTCCAATTCTGTATTATATTGTAATGTAAAGGAGATTTCAGCTTTCAATGTGTCCTGGTTTCAGCTGAGATAGAGTAATTTTTTCTTCTGAGTAGCTAGAATAGTGCCGTGTTTTGGATTTAGTGTAAGATTTGGTATGAGACAAATGCTGATAATACACTGATGTTTTCAGTCGTTGCTAAGAGATCAAGGACTTTCCAGCTCCCCATGTCCTGTCCATGCACAGGTATACAAGAAGCTGGGAGGGAGCACGGACAGAGCCTCAATCTAATGAAATATTGTATATCATGTAACGTCATGCTCCGTATATAAAGGAAGGTCAGTTGGGAAGGAAGGGTCTCTCTCACTCTTCCATGATTGTGATTATGGGATCTTGGTATTTCAGGACTGCTAGCTGGGAATGGGCTGGGTATCAGCTGGTAGGTGTTGAGCAGTCACATTGTGCATTACCCATTTGTACTTACATCTTATTTTGGGGAGTTCTAACAGTAAGAATCAGATTTTTTTTTTGTTCCGACTCCTTTTGTTTTAAGGTTCTTACTATAATTTTCTTGCTCTTGACGTGTGGCCTAAAGCTTATGGCTATCACAGCTTTATTGTCAAGGGTCTCAGTGTTAGCAATCAGGAAGGTGCTAGGGGATATTGAGTAGAATAGTCTGCAAGCTACTTAGCTTGAATCAATCTTCAGGATGTTGTTGACCAAGACAGCTGTATGCAGCTGTTCGTTTTTTGCAAAACCTTTTCAGCAAAATTAATGGTTTCTAACTTGCGATTGTTGTACCATAATGAACCAAACATCTTTCTGAAATGGCTAAAGCAATTGATGATCTTGCTCAGTCTTAAATGGAGATCCTAGAAATAAAGACTCCCATTGCTCACTTTCATATCCTTCTGTTTGATCTACTTTGAAGTTGGCCCTGATTTGAGCAGGGCTTTTGGTTAGATGGCCTCAAGAGCTCTTATCCAACTTAAGTTATTCAGTGATTCCATGTTACCTTTATAGAGCTTCTGGACAAGAATATCATGAATGACCATTGTAAATAAAACGTCATAGAAGACATAAGCTGTCTTTCGCTGTTCATGGTAAAGATGAAAGTGGAAATTAACATCTCCAGCAAAAAACTCTTGATAACAATAAATATCAATGCTGTCACCAGCCTGAATCTTGTAATTTTTCAGGGCATTATATAGACTACTTTTTTCCTTTTAAAAGCTTCTCATCAGATGTAAAATGTTCTTGGTTGGGTGGTCTTGTGAAAAGGCTTACTCAGTTGATCTTTCATGTTAAACAATTTTCCAATATCTGAGTAAAAAGTCTAGCCCAGTATTTTGTGCCTCAGAGGAACTGAATTGTAATAGCTCTCAAGAAAGGATAGAGTGCCTTTGAAGAAGATATAACAATAATTTATAGTCATAATTGACATTCCACTCTCCATTGACGAGAAGAAGTGGAACACAAGGAATTTTGCAGGGTATGCTGCATCTCAGACCAGGAAATCTGATTAATGCAGCAGCACACTAATTGGAACTGAATTTTCATCTGAAAATGCCAATTCATTAAGTATGAAGTACTTTTAGAAACTTACCAGTTTCTGAAGAAACTTTATTTGAGAAAGGGAAATCCCTTTTCTGAAACCCTAACACTAAAATAAAATTAAATATATAATCTCCTTCTTTTTCTTATACTCTTCTTCTTATATAAACTTAAAATTTTCTTAAAATCTTCTAGTAAACCCTAGATATCAGTTTGAACATGACTTCAATTATGACTATAGGATGAATTAAAATGAAAACCTTTTCTGTTAACCAAGGAAAACAAACTGAAAGCAGTAATTCATTTTACCTAATCCCACTCATAAAGACTATATATAAAACTGTGAGATGTGACTGTCATACAGATAATTTACCCATTTATTCAGAAATATTAAGTCCAGAAGTTAATTCCTTTTTTTTTTTCCTTGATAAGAAGTAAAACCTAAATTTGATCTACCCCAAACCCAAATGTCTCTAGTCCTGAGAGATATAAGACATGGTTTGCATATCCACACAAACACTGCACACACTGCAGAAGCAATGGCAATATGTTCACATTACAATTAGGATTTTTTGTAGTATCATTATAAAGTTTGAGTAAAATAGTGGTCAGATATTTTGATTTAACCAAACTGATGGAAAAATTGAAACAAAATTAAAATCTTTTCAAGTCTCTAACTATACTTTTTTCTCTAATTCCAGATATGGGGACATGGAGAGCGGGATATGGTCCTGATATCTGAAGCATTAATTACCCTACTGCTGATTAATCATGACATCTCCTTTGATGTCATCCTTTCTATATACAATAAACCAGAAACATACCTTGATGAAAAGCCTGAAAGAAATC
Source organism: Tyto alba (assembly GCF_018691265.1). Classification (NCBI taxonomy): domain Eukaryota; kingdom Metazoa; phylum Chordata; class Aves; order Strigiformes; family Tytonidae; genus Tyto; species Tyto alba. Next base: position 66,939,362 of record NW_024881282.1, on the reverse strand, counting down.
TCTTACTCTATCTTGTTTGATGAAAAGACCTTTTCATCACCCTTCATGTCTTTGAAGTTTACATATATATCCTGCAGCCAGTGGGAAGCTTTGCCATTTATTTTAGATGGCATCAGACCAGGCTTTTTTCTGAGGAATGGAAAATCTCGGGACATTAGAAATAGATACATTAGCTATCTTCTAGAGGTTGTTCTTTCAGATTTGTATTCAACTGAGAAATAATTTCATATTTGATACTTATTTTCCTTTGAGCCAATCCTGAAATCCTTTTCAGATGAGGGCTGAGTCTGAACAAATAACTGATTATAGATTGGACCTCAGTTCTTGTAGCAGGAATATTTTCATAAATTAAGTTCAATTTTTCATGGAAATATCCATCTGTGGACTGCAGCCACTTGACAGAACACGTCCCTGGGATTTTCAAAACTTTATGCAATTCAACAGAATGCTCTTTACATAGATTTATTGTTATTTAAAACACTGTGAAAAGAAATGGTGTTGTTTCCAAGCTTTTCACTGATCATTAGAGAATTTGGGATTGATTCATTTCTATATTATATTAGTTCATGCAGTACTTCTTTAGCTAAAAATTAAAAAAAAAAATTTAAGTGAATTGCCTCATGTATAAAACTACTGATACACCAAAGGCTTTGAAGACAGTGTTCCTGTCTCCAGTGTTCCATACATGAAACTCCCAGAAAACTCTCCAGTGTTCCATACATGAAATATCAGAATCCACATGAAGATAAATTTTGTTTTTCATTAACTGATTTTTTATCTACCAATAAAAAATTAATGGGAAGCATTTAATTGTCATTCTGTTTGAATAGCATTGTGTTTGTGCTGCAGAAGATCTATAATGATTTATAGGATCTGTTTTCTATAGATTTTATAAAGCTATCATATTAATATTTTCTTTGAAAAATAATTGAGTGCTTTTTGCCTTAATGAATATGTAAAAATAATATTTTTTTGCAAGGTAAACCACTATTTGAGTTCTTTACCTCAAGAATTGAAGGAAATAATGTATTTTTACAATATATCAGAGCTGTACTATAAATATGTTAGTAGTGACATGCTTGACCATTTTCTGCATCCCTCCCATTGCATACTAATTTCTATTAATAGTTTTGACAGTGTCATAACACTATTTCAGATGTTTCCCTCTCTTATTCTCTCTTATCTTTTCCAGAATTACCTTAATTTCCAGAAGACATGGTTTATTTCTTCCTTTTTTTTCTTTTTTTTTTTCTTCCACACTCCTTGCCCCTTATTTTTGTGGGGGGTAAGTGAGGGGATGTACAAGAAAGAGGGGAAGAGAAATTATATTATTACTAAAGAATAAAACTCATTTATAAATTAATATTTTTCCTATATTTTTCATATATTTTATGCTGTATAAAAACAACAGGCTGGGAGATGGTTTTGAGCAGTTTGTTAGCTGTTTATGTTTATGAAATTTAGTACAGTGCAGGGGCATTCAAAATACCTGAAGAAGTCTTTATGGAAGACTTGTGAACAGTGTAAAAAAGGAGAGAGAATCTGGCACAATATAGAGTTTCAGAGGAAGACCTATAGAACTGAAACATCTATGAAACCACAGGAGATATGTCTGGTCAGGTACTCACCTAATATCAAAACTCTGAAAATTAATCATGAGATAGTTTCCCTTAAACAATCCATAGAAACAATGGAGAAAAATAAGCAGTTCCAAACAGCAGCTTAAGCTCTGCCTAAGCATCTATTCTAACATAAAATAAGTTATTTCCTGCTTGTACCTTCTGTTAATTTTCTTGGTCAATTACAATGGACACTAGCTAAGGAATAAAAATGTAAAATCTTTGACATCTAAATTACAGTAGGTGAATCCTTCTCTAAGCTTCAACCACCCTAGACAAGCAGAATGAACTTATCTAAACCATTTTCTAAAGATATTTTTCTAGAAATTTCACATTTTTCCTGAGCATTTTTCCCAGCATTTGATTATCCTGACCTTCAAAAAGACTTTTCCACTTTCTAGTCCACATTTCTTCATTTTAAGTCCTCAGTTTTAAGTCCTCCTGCCTCACTCTAAATTATTTTTAATCAGTTTCTTCTGGTACCTATTGAGCTTCTATTACTGCACAAAGAGAAACATAGGTAAGACAAACACTCATTGTATTGGGTACACAGTATTGTACACACACATCAAACATAAGCCAAACATGAAGTCACCTTCACTGATAATTCTATAACATTCTTCCATAATGAATTAATAACTATATTTTAAAACACTTGCTTTCAGATAGTGGTGTTACCTCATCTGTGAGCACCATCTAGACCATATTTCCACAAATTGTTCATAAGAACGTCAAGTGAGGCAGTGTTAAAAGCATTACATAAGTCAAGAAAAAAAGTATCTATTGCTCATCACTATTCATATGGCTGTGACCTGCCATCAAAATAAATTCACATTACCTTGACATGAGTTGCTCTTGATAAACCTATGGTGACCATAACACATCTTGTTAATTTTTATGTCTGTTCATATTCCTTCTTTAATTATTTGCTCCATTCTTTTGCTGTTGTTATCATTGTTCTTAAAACTGAAGTAGGCAGTCAAATCTATAATTGCCTGAGCTTGTCTTTATTTACATCTGGCTTCTCGACCAATGAGCTGAACGCAACATTTCTCCTACTGAAATGTAAATGAGAAATAATACTGAATGTAGTTACAAGGTTACAAGACTGAAAAACAAGTATTCCACCCTGAAAAAAAGAGATAGTATCCAGATCTGTTTCCACCCTAGAGAAAACTTTATCAAAACTTTAAATCCAGCTCTCAGAATAATCAATAGACCTATGTCTGAAGCATTCACCTGAAATTTTTCGGAAGGTTTCATGTAGCTCAAGTGTTTGCTCTAATCAACAGGTTATGGGGATGTGTCTCCTGCTTACCTGTTGAATATAGGTGGAAGAGATCTAAAGGCAAGAATGAGTTCAGATCTGGACATTAGTTGCTGCACTTCCCAGATCAGTGAACAGGATATCAACTCACTGATAGTACTGATTCTGCATATGCTTTTCTCACATGCTTTCTTAAGAATGAATGCTCTGTACAGAAGCATTCCATTTCAATGGAAAATTTCAGCTAGTTCTAATTTAATTTTTAAAATTTATTAAAGAGACTTTCCTAAGTTTTTTAATGAATACAGAAACATTCTTTAAATCCTTGGAAAAATTTAGTACTATTTCCAAATATAAGCTGTTAAGAATTGTGGAATTTCATTCTGAAAACTTAGAATAGTACTGTTTTCATATTAAGTATATCTTAATCTTTAACCTAATTTTTAAAAAGGTAGAAAAGACAACATTAATGAAACATATGCTATTGGACGGTTTTAATTCTTCTTTTCTGTTCTTGGACAGTTTCAATTATTCTTTTCTTCTCCGTTGTGTTAAGAAAAGTGCTCTTTCATCTAGGAAGCTAAACCAAGATCTGTGCTTATCTTCACAAAAGAGGTAAATCAATACAGAGCCCTTCTGCTTCACTGGAATTATATTGATTTGTACCAGCTGAGGATCTAGATCAGTGAAATTATGTGTTGATTACTAGTGGTCCTCATAGAGCTCTCCATATTATGACTTCTTTTTCAAAGTTGATTATAGCTATCTTCTCTGACATTTAGTAACATAAAAGTTATAGGTCAATCAGTGTTTCTTGATGCTTATTCGCAGACTGAAGGTTAAACTTCAGTGATGTAAATATTTGCAGTTATGAGAAGAGTCAGTCCTTAGATCACTTCAAAGATCTTTTGGTCTTAGTAGAAAGGGCACAAGGTAAATTTAACAGAAGTAGTTCATCTGACATGTAAAGCTTAAGCTGTTCAAAATCTCTGCCTAGTTTTTCTTTTTAATTATGCTTTTGAACATACTAAGTGATTGAAACAAAAAAGACATTTTTACATTTATAAATATTGCCACATGTGACTAACTTTGAACTCAAGGAAAAAAATCTCTATTTTGTTTAATAGAGGACATAAAGTTAAATAAAAATAAATTAAAGTTTGCTCATTTTGAATTGTCTTTTTCCCTGGCCTTGGAAAACTCACTATCCCTGATAAGTATTATTAATATCTTTTAACTGATATGCTAGAAATGCCAAATTAATGTAAACTTTTCATCTTAAGTTCTTTTTTTCTGGCCAATTCCCAAACCTAGGGTCTATTACAACATTTCACATATTTCTGTAAAAGTGTAAATTGGGAAAAAAACCTGAACTGTTCAATCAGCAGGAAATTGCATGGGAAATACAGTGTCTCACAGGTGAAAGATAATACAATTTTTTCTCCTTCTACACTTTGGTACAATTGAAATTGTTATTGTGGACTGCAAATTCCCTTACAAAATGCAGGTGTTTATGTCACTATTTTAGTATCAAACATTATATTGCATTATCTTGATGATATAGCAGTGATCATCACTGAAAATAGAATAGCCCAAGAAGTCATAACTTGTTCACAAAAACAATTTCTAACTTGATTTGGCTTCTGACCTTAATGTAAAAATAAAACCTCTGTGCTTTTTGAGTAATGTTCAATACAAGTGTGGTGGGTTGACCTCAGCTGGCCATTAGGCACTCACCAAGCCATGCTATCAATCCCACTTCTCAGCTGGACAGAGGGAGAAAATATGATGGAAAAGCTCACAAGTCAACATAAGGGCAGGGAGATCACTCACCAATTACTGTCTCAATTACTGCAAACCGGACTTGATTTGGGGAAATTAATTTATTGACAATTAATAACAGACTGCTAGAGTCACAAACAAAAGAGACAAGAGCTTCTCATCTCCACCATCAAAAAGTCTGTCCCCAAACTTTCTGAAATCTTTTTGGATTTTTATTTCCCTACTCCTTTCTCCATGGATAACAACACAGTTATGTTCTCTTTTCATCACCAAGTCTCATGCTTTAGAACCTACTATTTGAGAAAATAATTTATCCCAAATAAAACTTGTTTTTTGAATTGTAAAAAGACATGGCTTATGATTTTGTTTCTTTTTTTTTTTTGTTGCTGTAACCCCCAGGTATTCAGCAGATCAGAGCACATCTTCCTTCCTTACCATGTAAAAAAGTCATCTTTGTTTTTTTTCCTTCTTCATTCTCTTTGAACAAACAGCCTTCTATATCAACGTTCTGGTCATATGAATGAATCAACCACAATACAGTTATGAAATACAGTAAAAAATTGTAATTTTGTACTAAAACTTGTTCCTGTTTCTTTCATGACTTTTTGCTTTAGAATTCATACATCTGAAATATTAAGTCAATTTGATTCACCACTTTGAGTTTGGGTTATGAACTGATTATTTGTACCCTTCCACATCCTCCAGGCCATTTAAAAATTGCCATGATTTATACATCTCTGTGGGCTACATGATTGCCACTGACTAAACTACTGTAAGATTCTCCTGAATATTCTCACTGAAGGCATCAGTAACCAGGACTGTTCCTTCCTTGCTCCTGTTCCTGATCTCCAAGTCTGCACAACAATATTTTTTCTTTTCCCCAAAACCATTCTCGAGACGAACATTATTTTTTTTTTCTGCATGTGTTTCTATTTTCATCTTTGAAATATTATTTTATTTGATTTTTCTGGATGAAATGGTTTCTTTTATATGAAACTGACTCTGAAATTTGAATGAGAACATTAACATCAGCTTATCGGGGTTTTGAACACAATAGGTTTGAGATTTTAATGTGATATAATCCAATCAGAAAAAATAGCTAATTGAGTTGTGTTTCAGCATAGAATTCAGTTAAAATGTAAGAAGTCTCAAAAGCTTGTATTTTGATATGTCCATATATTTAAAATAAAGGAATTTTTGTGTCCCACAGAGAACTTGCTTAACTATATGTAGAAGTCTTATTAAGTGACTAGATCAATTATTATATTCCAGTGAAAAAAAGAGCAAGTAAGCAAGAGATCTTAAGAAATATAGAAATTAAGATAAATTTGAATGGATGTAAATACTAGAAAATAAGAGTTTTTAAAATTAAAATAATTCAGACTGCAGAAATAAATTAAATTCTGCCATCACGTACACTGGAAACATTTTCTATATAGAAGCCGTGAATTCAGTCTCAATAGACTTAATATCTATTAAGCAGGTATATTTTATTCAATGTGTTAGACTCATAGCGGATCATTCCTCCTAGTAAGTGTACCACCGTAGTAGAGTTTATGATATTTATACCCAATTCACTTACATATTCATGTAATTTCCAATAATTCATTACAAAATTAATTACTTTTCCAAGAAATCATCATAATATGTTGCCGCCTACTTCCACATGCGCACAAGAGTCTCTATGTGGTCATATAGGACTCCCAATGGTCGTTTACTTCATCATTCTCATCTTCATCACAGTGTCCTTTCTGTGAACTTGGTTCTGCCTTTCCTTTTCCCTTACAGCTGAGACCACAAAACTAGTTGCATCTGGTAGTTCTACAAGCTTCATCGTCCTTCTTCCATTATCTTGTTTTTCATAAATAGGACTGTACCTAAATCATGTCAGCAGACAGGCTCAAGGCTTAAGCCTGTTAACATAGATAAAGTGTACCTTACTCCTTTGTTAGGCAGATTCCTAAGCAGAATTATGAACAAAATAATATTACATTAAGCAGTCCTGTAAACAGACCTTGCTGCTACTGACAATTTGCAATTTTCTGTCCTGGGTTTGAGTGAATGGTGGGGTTTTTTGGTAGCAGGGGAGGGCGCTATAGCGGTGGCCCCTTGTAAGAAGCTTCTCAAAGCTCCTTCAGCTCCAAGTCAGCTCCACATCTGCACTAAAACTGAGCCAATAAGCTGCACTTCTGCAATAATGTATCAAAGAAGGGACGTGGTGAGGAGGAGTCAGACTTGTGAGGATGAGTTGTGGCAGCATCATGAACACCAAGGTCAGTGGAGGAACAGATGAAGAAAGGAGGAGGGAGGTGTGTTGGAGCAGAGACACCCTTGTATCATGTGGTGAGATGGCAGGGCAGCTTCCCCTGCTACCCATGAAGATCTGCGGTGGAGCAGACATTAATTCATGGCCTGTGTTTTGCCTGGTTGATCAAGCTGTTTATGCCAAAAGAAGGCCAGGGTCTTGTGGGAAAAGGTAGACCCCATTGTTGTAGTTCAGTGCTGGGAGGATTGCAGCATGCAGGGTTGTCCCACACTGGAGCAGCTCGGGAAGAGCTGCAGCCTGTGGGAGGGACTCCAGTTGGAGAAAATTGGTGTTACATAAGGGAGCAGTGTAAGGAAATGTTGTGGCCTGTGGGAGGAACTCAACTTACATCGGAGAAAGTTTGTGGAGGACTGTCTCCTGTGAGAGGGGAGCCACGCTGGAGCAGGGGGAAGAAGTTCCAGATGCTCCCCCTATTGAAGATGGAAGCAGCGGCATAATTTGTGAAATCCTAGGTATTGACATTTGATTAGATGATCCAAGATACTTAAAAAATCCTTAATATTAAAAGGTTTTCAAGTATGAATAGACTTTTTTACAGTATATGTCGATTAAATTATAATAATGTTTTTCTTTACACAATTTTTCATTGTCTTCAGTTTCCTAAGAAATTTAAACATATTAGGAAATTAATATGTAATACAAACCTCTTTAAAGATCATACAATGAATGTCAAGATGAGGATGAGTTGAGAAGTTGTAGCTATGCTTGCATGTCATTATATAATAGCTCCAAAATCCTCAGTCAAAACCCTGCATTATATAACTGAGGAAATAAATGTGACTTAAAATGATTTTTGTACTTTCTTCTAAATGAAACCACCTATATGCCTAAAAGCATTGTTCTTTTTAGCTGGTGTCTGGTGAATGAAAGGAAGTTGTTTAAAAGAATCAGCTTAATGTTGAATATAAAGTGATAATTTAAAATTAGTCCTTTGATGTTTTAATATGAATTCATTGGAAAGAAAAATAGCATTGCAGTTCAAAAGGCTGATGGTAGGAAATATTTGACCATTTGTTCTGAAAATTGTCACAATTACTGACAGGTATTGAATAGTAGCAAGCTTTCAAAAATAGAGACATAAACTTTTCTGAAACAGTCTGTATTATTTCTTAGAGAAATGTAACATTTTGTTTCATCTTTTTACAAGTCTATGGAATTGAATTTCTGACGACAACCTCTATAATGTTCTTTAAGGCGCCCCATAGGAAAGAATTAACTTGAAAGAAAATCTATGTGTTAGAGTAATTCCTACAGAATTATAATTTATTGCATTTTTATTGTATTTTATATTTTTAAAATAAAGCACTTTTTTTTTGCAGTCTTTGTGTGTGTATAGAAATAATGAAACATTTAGTGAAATACCTCTTCTGGAATACATTTTCTGAATCACTTGATATCTGTATTTTTCCTTCCTCGTAGTGTTTTTAATCCATAAATCCATTGCTTCCCTGAAAAGATGTAAAAAAGAAAGAAGTTTGTTTGTTTGTTTGTTTGTTTTTTTTCTTCTTAATACATAATTTATCTCTTCATTTGATGTTTCTTCTGCCTCCTTTTGAAGGAGAGTTCTGAAAGAATCCTGTCAAATCAATGAAGACTGACCACATTAGGAAAATATTTGGCTACTGGACAAAGGCCAAAGAAGAAAATGGACCCTGTTTGTGGGTAATGTTTTCCACAGATCAGAGATATATTAAAAGGGGATTAATCTTAAGGATCTGTGTACATTGATCTTTTTACAATGCTTAGAAAAGATCCTAAATTACTTTTTTAGATTAAATCTAATTTTTAACTATCTGGAGTTAAATGACATAACCCACACTAAATTAGATATTTAAAGTCATACATAAAAAAGACTAAAAAAAACACAAGGAGACACCCAAAGATCTTTTCTGGAACTTTCTAACATTATTTCAAATTATATTAATGATGGATGCCTAAAAAGGGAGGCTGATTTTTTATTTGCAGAACAGAAAAAAATGCTGAAAGATACAAGTCTATCAGGAAACAAGGTTATAATTAGAACAGTATAAACCAAATAAATGTTTGGTGAAAAGTGTTTAGTAAGAGCAGATGCAGATTTCTTCCAATCTTGTAGGAATAATCAACAGGTAGAAGATACAAAGTGATGAGAAAGTCTATGTTATAAAGAAAAATACCTAAAGGGCATAGATTGTGAAGTGAACAAGAGTTCAGTTCAACATGCAAACTTGAGAAATGCTAACACTGTTTCAGGACATATAAATGCTGTGCTTTGTGTAAGACTTGCAGTCATTCTTCTTATGGCTGAAAATTTATTCATTCTAGTATGACCACATCACATGTAGCCCTGGTTAAAATCCTTGGGACAATTTCATAAATGGAATAAATTAAAAAACTTCCCCAGGGGCAACCAAAGCTGAAGTATTCTTTGATGAAATACTATCTTACAGAAACAGGATATGTAAAAGTGTATGTGCTGAGAATTGTATCAGTTTGGGTATAATGAAAACCCAGTTAAGTCCCTTTTCTACATGTAAATTGTCCCTATGTTGTTTCTTATCTGAAGTGAAAGAAAATTTTAACAATAACAAAGAATGTTTTTTTAAATTATTACATTTAGAATATCTGTAAATAATTATACATCCTAAGTAGACAAACCTTTCTCCTCTCACCCTCTCTTTCAAAAATAAAAAGCCATAGTACATTTTTACTGCTTTCTTTTCTGACTGTTTCTATTTGCAATAAACATCATCTTGAGTTTAAGACATAATCTCTACCCAAGAGTATGAATTTAGGAATCTACAAATTCAGATGATCAGTAATGAAATACATTTTCTTCATTTTATATTTCAAATCCAGGGAGGTTCACAGGTAAAAGAAGTTTGTTATTAACCAGTCAGTTGCCATTTTAAGTTAATCATCTAATAGATGACACATATATAGCATTATCTTTGATTCTTAGGCTACAAGGAATTTTGCACTGCAGTAGAAAATATTAGGTGTATTGCATTAGTGAGCAAATTCTAAGGAAAAATAAGTGCAAGAAGAGGATTTATTTTTACTTCAGAAGTCTGCAATGTGCAACATGCCTAACTTTAGGTTAACTGCAAAACTTTTATAGCCAACAAAGAGATGGACACTTTCACAGTGTCACTTAAAGTAGATGAGATGAATCACTCTTGAAGAATAAATTTCTCTCCATTGACTTCAAAGGGAATACAGGGTAGCTGGAGAGATTCTAATGTTCAATTTTTAGCAATGTAAAGTAAGGTGAGATGAATATCCATGTCATGCCTGTACCATGAAAGTAGCACTATCTTGGAAAAGAATTTGATCTAGAGTCGTGGCTTTACAATGAATTAAAAAAAAAAAAATCTGAACTTGGAGACTAGAACTATTTTAGGGTGGGACAGTCCATCCAAATAAGACTGAAGCAAGCTAATATCAAGAATGCTGCTTTAATTATGAGACACATACATAGAAGAAAAATCATTCTCTCCATCTGTCGATTCATACATTTTTTCTTTATAATTTTGTGTGCACCACTTACAGACATATGGATAAAGGTTTTAATTTTCATCTAACCTGAATAACTATTTGATTTAATACTTTTTCTGCTGACTGACACAATAGTTACACAGTTTCTATACTGATTCGAATTTACTAGAATTTAGAAGCTGGAATCCTTGAAGTCATTCTGTCTAGATCATGTTTTTGGAAGAGAAAAAAATCAAAATGTCTAGTTCTTATTAAGGAATATAAATAACAGAGGTATGGAAGGATAGAAAATAAGGCTGAAAATGTATTTCAGAGGGAGCTTCATCTGTTCTTCTGTGTGACGTCATCAACCTTCTATGCTCTCTGCATAGTTCCTCCTGTTGTTCCTATTCTGGAGCTTTTTCCAAAACTTAGCTATTTGCTTAAGAGATTAAAAGGGAGCTTAATTTGTTTTGATATCCAGCTCTGGAGTTTTAAATAAATATCAAAATTTTCTTATTAGTAAGAAGGAAAAAGGCAAAGAAAAAAATAAGAAAAAGAAGGAAGCATTAATTGCTTAAGAAAGTAGCTGGGTTTAAATCAGTAATAATAATAACAGTATATACCAATAGTAATAATATTAGCAGCCAGGTCCCATTAGCAAAGGCATATGTCATCAGTCTAAAGTTTTCTGTGCTCTTTCATTCATATTCTGCCCAAGAATCTACTCTTTGCAAAACCTACTTATTTTATATAGGATATATAATCTTTATCATGAGTGGAAAGCATAGCATGCTGTAATTTTTCCTACACCTATCACACATGTATGGCATCAAACAATGTGGTAACACTATGGGGCTTCAAACTAACCTTAAGACAAAAAGTAAATGAAGTACCATGCTAAAGTTAGTAGGAAGATTCTGTATTTCTATTACTCTAGATTAAACCAGAATCTGTTTCATGATGTGTGTGTCTTTCCCAGATATGAAAATATAATTTTGACCATAAAGTAAAACTGTATGTAAAGCTTGAGCAAAGCGGAAGAAGTGTTTGTTTTATTTTAAATCCTAACAATGCCAAGAAGTCAAAACATTTAAGTGTATTCAAATATCTTGCTGCTTTTGTAGCAAAACAATTAACTTTAATTTAAGAAAGTGTTCTCTACACACACCCTGAGCACTTAGGGACAAACAGAATCTGAAAACCCAGTTCTGCCTACTCTATTGTAAATATGTCACAATTGCTGATAGTTTTTTGTCTGAAACTCTAGAATACAAATAAACACAAGGAATATCACCAAATGACAGATTTTTATTCCTAAGCAGAAATGTTTAAAATATGTTCACTTTTTTTTCAGAGTGAATCATATTCAGAAGGGCCTGACCTCCTACTGTCTTTTTTAATTTCTTAGGGCCTCTTCATACTTAGGGGTGATAAAGAAGGGATAAGGTTTTAGATTCAGAAAATCAGAAAGTATTTAATCTTCTGGAATAAGATAAGGGAAAACATTAAACTATCTACAGTACATGACTTACTTTCTATTCCATGTTTGCAGTGAAAATTGAGAATAAATGCTGCATTTCCTACAAGTAAAGGGTGGGAATATCTTTGTATAATTAGGTACAATTTTTCTTATAATAAAAATCTCCTGAATATCATTTTAATGTTTTCCATTTAATGAAATTCAATATGGCTAGATTTTAGCTTTTTCTTTTTCTCCTTTGTAGATGTCATTTCAATAATGACTATAAGATTATTGAATACAAAAATATAAAATATCAGTGTTAATGTTAAAAGCTAGTAGGAGCTGAAAGGAGACTTTTGTATCAGCCAAATAATGTAGTCCTTTTCTACTCATTTTCCCAAAGAGTCATTTTCCTCTGTGAAGATAGTAGGCTTTTGTGTAATGCAGGATGTCCTGAGACTTATGTGAACATTGCTATCTTTATTATGCTATTATGCTTTCCTACTCTTGTTGATTTACACTTTTGAGATTCTCACCTACTCTGCCGTTTCACCATCTTTGTGACTGTCCATGAGATGATTAATAAGATATGATAATTTATTGATTCTTCTTCATAAAAAAAAATAGTTTCACTGTTTTTTGGTTTATCAGCTTCTCTCTCCTTTGTATTTTTAGCATCTGTAATTTAAATTTTGCAACCATGAATAGTAATAAGCAAAATTCATGTTTTCACCTGCCTTTTGTTGTAACTATATTTTCTTTCTCTCCAAATGTTGTTCAATTTCATAATATAAAATACAGTCTAGATTTTTGTTTGTTTGTTTTTCATTAATCTGTCTCCATTGTGTTTTTTCCTGTCTCCAGACCAGTCAGCAATGACTTATTTTTATTCCCAAATATCCACAACTTTGCTGGTCCATGGTTTTTTGTTTTTTTGTTTTTTGTTTTTTTTTTTTTTTAAATCATGATCAGATTCCATGAAGCTACTCTGGTTTCAGTTTCTTGTTTCAAGAGCTCTGAAACTGATGTCCCAAGGTTTCTATTAAAATTTAGTCATCACTGTAACATGTTTCTTTCGATTTAATATGATCTGTACTATTTAAAATAGTCTTCAGTATTGATCCTTTTGTCTTTTCAATGTAATATATAGTATCTTTGGTTAGATATCTTGGTTCCACATTCCCTGATGATGAGCTTATTTCTGCAATTCTCATTCATGTAATATACCCAAAGAACCCTAGGGAATTACATCTAGAGAAAATAAAGTATGTAAACAATGTTAGCAATGCAATTAATTCTAAAAGTTTAATGAAGAAAAAGGCAGGATCATTCAGAAAACATAGACTCCTACTCAAACAATTCCAGCAAATTAATATTTTGGACCTATTTTTACCAGTGTGTTAGAAGTATGTCCTTTGTGAACCCTGCCAGATGAGTAATCAATAAGGCCAATGACTTTCAGAATGAAGACTAGAATAGTAAATCTCTTTGTAGTTCTTACTTTTTGCTATAGTTATATTTTGATAATAACAAGGCATCTGATACGGTTACCCACTAACAACTTAGGAATAGTATATTTTGCAGTAACTTGTCATGCATAATATTATTTAGCTCCTGGTTAAAATAAAATTGTGACTTAAAGCACAAAATAAATACAGTCTATGACACTGATCTTTCAGCTGGCAAAATGCTTTCACGTACCAACCAGAATATTAAGACAAAAATCCCTTTGGTAATAGTAATTCCTAAGTAATAGTAATTTCTAATACTGCTAAAGGACTGATTTTCTCTGGAGTTAGTGTTTTGGTACACAGATTATATGATATTCTCATTACTGATCAAGGCAGGGGTAAGAAGTCAACTTTGATTAAATTTGTTAATGACAACTGAGTCATAACGTGAAACACAGCACACATGTACATCCAGAAATGTAAAATAAGATAGAGCCACACTGCAAGTGATCTGGCAATATCAAAATAATAATTCATTTCGTTTAAGAAAATTGAACTATTTAAGAAAATGATACTATTGCTTGTTAAATCCTAAACTTGAAGATGGTAGAAAAGATATAACAAAATTAATGAAGAGGAAAGAAAAACTTTGGAAAATAGCAAGTTACAACAAAAAGGAGTCTGTCAACGATAGTAAACTAAAAATATAGTTTGCAACATAATATCATGATATAGAGCTCAATAGTATTGAGAACACATTTATAATCTGAATGTGCATCTAATATTAATCCATGAGGTATTATTGCATTTTACAAAACCTTGCTGGAAGATTATATGAAAAATTGTATGAAAAAATGTATGAAATTATCATTCCCTTAGCATAAAGTCTAAAACTAAACCAAATCAAACCAAAGCAAAAACTACATCAAAGAATAGACAGCTGTGTAAGGAAGAGAATATCAGACAGAGCAGTAAGGGCTACATAAACTTATTTATGATACAAAAAAGAAAAAAGAAAACACTAAGCTTTTTTATCCATCTGTCTCATCCTTCTGTCTTAAGTACTGAGGATCCAATCATTATGATATCCAGGGATCATATAACTCTTTATTATAGTGTATCAGTACTTTAAAAGAAATCAGAAATTTAAAAAGGCGTGCTGGGAAGTCTTTACTGTCACTATTTTGTAAATCTAGGAAAGCCTGTTTCAAATAGTGTCAGCAGAGCTGATATCTGTCTCATTACAAGCCCACTCAGACCTCCTTTAGAGTCCCACCACAAACTTATCATACATGTGTTGTGGTTCTATGGTTACTTGTATTACATATTTGGAATTCTTGCCCTTAAAAATGGACCATTGTTTAGTGCCCAACCACATTTTAATACAGTGCATGATTTATCACATGCTTTACAGGATGTTCTATCAAATACTTAGCAAGCAAACTATCAGCATATCATTTCTGGATTTACTGCACTGGATTAATAATTCAATGACTAATTTTCTGCCTATCATTTCTAGTAGCTGGTAGTTGTTATTCACCTTATGTAATTTATCATGGAATTTCATATTATTCATAGTAGAACTCACAGATTCCTGTCAGGTCAGAATCCATTTTCACTGTATACTTTAAAGCACAGAAGAAAGACAATCTCTGTCCTGATCAACTACTAAAGGTAAAAAAATCAAACACACAAAGATGATTGAAAAGTTAAGAGTGTAAGTTTTAGTAAAATTAATATCAACACCAACTAAACAAAAAAAATATATTTTTATTAGCATTATTTTTTCTCAATATCTTATTGTAATGATGAGGTTGATTACATCTAGCCTAGGTATAAACCCTCTGTATTAACTATTACAGTCCACAGCTACATATTCCTGTGTTACAACTAGCTGACCCAAAGATGCGTACAACTTGTTCAGGCTGCCAAAAGCACTTCAGAGATCTGCTCAGACTTTAGCAAGAAAAAGAAATCTTTCTTCATCCTTGTTTTTTATTATATTCTAACATTCATTACGCACATGTCCAACACTCTCTTCTTCCTGTCTTCTTGTACTATGTTTTTCTTTTGTTCTTTTTGCACTTTTTTACAGGATGCAAAATTTTATCTGAAATCCATTGATTTACTTCTACTCATGTTTTCCTTGGAGTGTAAGTCCTTATAACAGCAGTGATTCACACTCCATCTGCTTCCACAGCTCATTTGCTATCTTTTGTTTCTGACATTTGTCTATGTCATCTATTTCACCTGCTTGCTCATTTAGGCAACTCTTGTTTCTCTTGATAACATACTTGACACTGTCAAAGTTCACATGGTTGGATAATGGGCTTCAGTTACATATTTGAACAATAATCAATCTACTTGTGATCTATATTATATCAGCATCTAGCCATATTCTAGTTTAATAAAATTGGGTTTCCATCCTGGTTTTATGCAATGATGTTAGCAATGTAACTCAAGTGAGGTTGATCTAGAAAGATCCAAATCTACTTTCTCATGCTATGGTATTAAAACACACTGATTTCAAGGATGAACTGAACTAAATTGAATGAGTTCATTGATCTTTCTCAAAATACGTCTCCCTGTTCCATTCTAATCAATAACTTACTTTCCTACTTTAGCAGTTAAATGCCATGTAATCTGTAAAACATACATTCTTAACACAGCTTTACTTAGTTCTTTCTGTTGCAGTTAGCACTCTTCAATGTCATCAATCATGAATGTAGTACATTTATACAACTGGTGATCCTGAGGTCGATTGAAACAAACAGCAATAGCTGTTTTGTTGTTCGGTTGATTTTTTTTTTTTTTTTTTTTTGTCAAAAATAGTTCAGATCACAACTTTCCTGTATCAAACACTTGATTTCTTTTGATAGAGGAAGTTCTTTCCTGGAGATCAGGTAGTCAGACCTTGAAGAAGGCTGTAGAGGTCCATGCTTTTGTGGTCTATCTCCAGAACAATGTGATACAGTTACTACACAAGTCATTTTACACTAATTTAGTTTAGAAAGATGAGTAGGCTACAGTTCCTAAGCTGTTAGTGTAATTTTCACACACACACACTGCTAGAGAACAAGGAGATCTGACTATATAAATTTGTCTCCTTAAAATCACACAGGTGAATACACAACTCTGGTGTTTGGGCATTACAGATTGCAATTATTACTGTTTGTGACAATCCTTAATACTCTCCATATTTGGATGAGCTCACTGACTAAAAATTTGACTAATTACATATACCCTACACACTTAAGTAGCTCAACAAGTTTCAAACCCAACTGGATCAAGATGTTACTTATAGAAAAGCCAACATTTGTTGAGGAAGGGATTTTCAATCCTTTGCAGAGCCGAACAGTAGGGTTCAAGCTGTTTCTGGAAGTTAGACATCTTTTAATTATTGTGCTTAAACACCCAAAGTATTTGCAGACAGTCAAGAAATTATGCAGTCGTCATAATTTCCAGACACTTACTATTTATTGATAATTGAATATCCATAAATATTTAAGCTTTCACCAGACAGTATTCATCATTGGTCTACAGCATAATTTGGATCAATAGTCGGGAATCATATCAAAGAACTGGGAACC
This sequence comes from Tyto alba, assembly GCF_018691265.1. Lineage (NCBI taxonomy): Eukaryota > Metazoa > Chordata > Aves > Strigiformes > Tytonidae > Tyto > Tyto alba. The sequence goes on along the minus strand of NW_024881282.1, from coordinate 66,922,406 downwards.
TGATACCACATCATCCTCACTTTCCTTTTACCTAGAATCAAGAAAAACCTTACTGAACATTTTACTTTTTTTAAAAAAATAAAAATCACACAAATATTTATTTTTTTATGTATTTACTCTAAACATAAAACAAACAGTTCTTATTTAACTCACTCACAGTATAACATCCTGCTCTTAGACAACAGATGATAATTTCTTTCCCATGCTAATGTTTGCTTGTCATTACCCAATATGAACCTAAGTTACAAAGTAAATGTTATGTGATAAGGATACCTAACTAGTTGCACCTAACCTATTTTACCTGCTGAAGGAAGGACAATTTCAAATATGCATATTCAAGGCTGAGAATGTCTACTAAAATTTCAGTAGTTTATTGAAGGACTGACTATTTAGTGATGGAATTATACATGTGGAAATAAAACTCATCCTATTCATTAATCAGTGAGTAGAGTATTGAATGATCTAGAGGTAATCCACACAGGTTTGCTAGGGAAGAACAGACCCTAGTACCTTGTGAAGAGGAAAGAGTGCTATCTGAAACACTTAAATGTGTTTGTCTGTGATGATAGGTTCTGTGTTGAATAAGTAGTTTTTTATGTGGTTCATCTCCAACTGGAAAAAGATTTGTCCACTGATAAGAACATATTGTGGATCTTGAGGCACTATTTGGCCCATTAACTTTAAGTACTCATGCTAAATTTATGAATATATATTGTCTTAAGTAATTTGTCTGTCTGAGTACAATTTTTTTTTTTTTCAAAGGACAAAATCTGGCAATATAATAACAAAAAAATCAATCTTTTGTTCCCCAGACACTGAAAAAAAAGACGTTAGAGAAATATTGACAGTATTCTTGATCTTGAGTGTTTAAATAGTTTTTTTGACAGTGAATTAATACCCAAAGTGCTAGAGAATCGAATATATGGTTATAGTTTTTACTTACTTTTTAATATTTAACATACAGTCCATTTTAGCAGCTTTCTGCATGCATAATAACAAGGCTATTTTCTTCTAAAGGCACAATATATTATAGACTTTCTCAACTTTTTTTCTCTTTAATATAAATCATTCTTCTAAGCATACAGACTTTCTCACCAAAAGTTCTCTGTACCTATCTAGAAGACCATCTTGAACTGCAGTGTTATTGACTGATGTTAGTAGTTTGATTTCAAGGTCTAGTCAGTGATGTGGCATTACAGTAAAAGCACTGGACAGGTACCCATCAATTCATGAAAGTATCACAAAAGAAAGAAAGTCCCCAAATGTATTACCTGAATTTCCTTACCTTTATTTATTGTAAAGAGACAGCTTGGTATAGCTGCAATCACTTGTAAAGTGTTGCAGAATATTGAGGTAGATGAGAGTTGAATTTTCATTGTTCAGAAGACTGAAATCATTTAGTCTGAATGCAAAGATAGCAGCCATGTGCTCCTTGCATATGTGCAAACAGACTGCAGAAGATGAAAGTTAGTTACTGTCACCCAGTCAGTGGACTACCTCCAGGATCTGCCACAAGTTCCTTTTTATTGAAATAGTTCAGCCTGCATTAACTACCTTCTCTGCTTTCAATCCATGGAGTTTTTACTCCAGAATAGAATCGCTGGGTAATTCAGGAGGGACCTGAAAATGTCTCTAGGCAGGCCCAAAGCAGGGTCAGCTATGAGGTCAGACAGGTTGCACAGGGCTATGCAGATGGGATTTGAAAACCCTGAAAGGTGGAAAGAGACTGCATAAATTCTCTGGGCAACCTGTTCCACTGTCTGACTGTCCTTATGGGGAAAAAGCTTCCCCTTATTTCAGACTGAATTGACCTTTTTTCATGCCCATTGTCTCTCAACCTCCCACTGTGCACCAGTGAGGAGCCTGCTCCTGTCTCCTTGATGACCTCTCCATAGATAGGGGAGGTTGTTGGGCTCTTCTCTAAGCTGAACAACCCCAGTTCTTTCAATATCTCTTCATAGGTGGGAGTATTCTTCCCCTTGACTCTCCTGTCCTGGTGAACCTACACTGAACTCACTCTAGTTTATCAGTGTTTTTCTTGTACTGGGGTAGGGAAGGAAATGAAGAACACTGGAGGCAGTCTAAAAGATGTTGCTTAGGGGGAATAATCACTTCCCATGACCTTTGGACTGTGCTCCTTTTAATACAGCCCAGAATTGACCTTTGTTCCTGCCAGACGAAGGATGCATGCAGGCATGCTGCCTGCTGGCTGATTCTCAGCTTGATGTCAACCAGGACCCCTGGGGCTTTTTCTGTAAAACTGCTCCCCAACCAGTCTGCTCCCAGCCTGTGTTTTTGCAAGGGACTGCCCAACGTCATGGTACAGACTGAACTGTTTCTCAGGTTCTGCAGGTGTTTAAGCAGTATTTCTGTACTGGGCATGTGAATTAGTTACAAAAGAGATGAGATTGCTACTGAGCTGGATGTTGTCAATGGAAAAAATAATCCAATATAAATCATCTGCTAATAAAGATATGTAAGAAAGCAAGATTTTATAGTGAAAAAGTACGAGACTTCTATAAGCAACCAGTAGCTGGATGAGCAAAGTAGATGATATAGCTGTCTTTTTTTAAGCCCCACCACAAGCTCACAGTAAAAGGAGCACTCTCTTTGAGCTCTTTAAATATGAAAAATGCAAAGATCTGTGAGAATGTCCAGGGACTTACTCACCTGCTTGGCATTTGTTTATTGCTTTGGAGTATGCAACTTCTCATTCTTAAGAAGTTTGCAAAAGTTCAATGTCACCTGTCAGTAACACAAACCAATATTGCACAGTTGACTGATATCACTCACGTAAAAACTTATTCTCTATTTAGACTGCTAATGAATAGGAACACTATCCATCATATGATGATCTCTGAAGTTACAATCATTATATTTAAAATTTCAAATAAAAAAGGCAATAATTACACCTGGTGAAAAAGATTGTTGTGGAAACAAAACAAACCAAACCAAAACAAAAAACACAAGGTCATTCACGCCTACAAAGAGTACCATTAAAACTGAATAAAAAGGAGTTAACTGGCTTTGGAAAAAGAAAAAAATATATAGTCTGGCAGAATTCTTTCTTCCACCAGGATGGTAGAAAGAAAGTCTTTCAGGTTATATTCTTTACAATGCTAAAAATAGAATAAAAATAGGAATGAATTTTTGTTAGAACTAGATTGAGAGTAATCACATTAATCCACAGGTTACATTTTCATATTGAAAGTGGCTAATGATATTGTTACTACAATATGCACAATGACATACTAATTATTAATAATCATCATCCTCTGTATCTCTTAGAAAGGAAAGAAGTTCTGTATAGACGTAGAGAAGTAAAGTAGGCAGTTAAGGCATAGGTCTTGATAAACTCCTTACAACTCCTTTAGAGAGGAGATAAAATGAATTAAAGGAGTACAGGTTCCAGGGTTTCTGATCTAATCTTTCCTAGCCATAAGGTAAAAGCACTCATGTGACAATTATGACAGTGAGATGGATGACCTCTGGATGAATAAGAATAATCCCATGTAAATCTATATTGCAGAGAACAACATGTAACTACAGTATTAAAATGCTGATTTAAGTTTGTTGGTCTGGAATTGTCCTTTTGCATAAAATTTGCTTTCAGTTCTTATGTACCTTATATAATGATGTCAGGTTTAATTTCCTGCCTCATACTCATGATTTCAGGTTTCATTACAGGGATTCAGTTTCTTCTCTATTGCATAATCGAAGCTAAGAGAAACTGGGATAAAAAAATTTGTACGAGAGAAAAAAAATGCGAACGTGAAGCTAACAAGTATTGACATTGGGAAGACAACTGAAAGAATCCTTAAATTCTTTAAGACACTATACAACTTGTGCTGTCTGTGACATAGGATTTTAAGTCTTTTGGCGGTTTAAAATATTAAAATATCTGTCCCAATACAAACACAGAAAGAAAGAAAGTGATAGCATCCAGATTACAAGTGCATCATCACTGCATTCATCCCAAATGCCTTTTATGAATGTTCTAGAATTGATCAGCTAAAACTGATGTCATCTGAGAGCTTGACTTCCACAGTTGGTGCTAGGATAGAATGACAACTCAGACAGACTGTGATAAAACAAAGCAGATACTTTGAATATTTTATGGTCTTTCTTCATCACAACATTGGAGTTCCTCAACATTTTAATACATGTATTGAAACAATGGTGGTTAGTTGTTGAGCAAATTTTATTATATACAAATTGTTAGCTAGAAAATTGAGGACAAAACATATAACAGCGTTTTCTGCTGCCACACAAAAAGTATATGACAGAGAGGGGAACTGGAGTTCTTCAAAGAAACTAGTAAAAATCATTATACTCTCTTTTCTCTCTACTGGAAATTCTGGTGAGAAGGATCAGCTACCGCTCTGGATAGAGGGAAGTAGCTGCAACAGGACATCCCTTGCAGGTCGTGGATGACTGTCTTCATGTTCCATCTCCCTGTTTAATGAGTTACATTCTGGGGATGAATCAGGCCCTAAGAGGGTATTTGTACTGTACCTCAGTGAGCGGATCTGAGAGCACACCTAATAAAACCCACTATTGATCATTTGCATTACAGATACTCTACAGGTAAGGCAGACTAGATCCTCTCTCTTCATCATGCATTTGATCCAGAAATATGTAGTTGAGATACACGGAAGCCAGATAAATCTGACAGATAAGACTAAGTGAGCATAATGGTTTCTAGGCTTCTGTAAAATTCATACCTTTCTGGCTACCCTTAGTATGTGAGTGGTACCAAAATCTCTCATTTCCAAGGAGCATTGTGTTTGTCCAGGCATTATGCTAATGTGAATTCAGACTATGAAAAGCTACATGTAATCAGACTTTACCAGCCTGCATTTTATTGAACAGCCTTGGAAAAGAATATCACCCTTGAGAGGAAAACATTGGAACACAAGAAGGTTAACTGCATTGCTGTAGGGATACCTCCTACCTGCTGAACACACGCTTATACATAGCATTAACTTGCTCCATCCTACATCTAGCCAGCTACATCAAGAAGCAGCATTCCTGTTGGCATGCTGCTAACTAGTTAGGCATAATTCTTAGGAAAATGCTAGCACTCCCATAGAATTATTGTACAGATACCTTTATTTCAGCACACTGAAATATCCTCCTTGCCAGTATATGGGTTCAGGTTGGGCAGCCTAGGAGAGAAAGAAAATGTTTAATTTTGCCTCAATTCATCAAGAACTGTCCCAGCACTGCTAGGGACAAAGGACAAAGCAAGAAGGTAGAAAACTATGTATAATAGTACAGACAGTAAAGACTGATAGATATATTTGAGTGTCAGTGCTTGATACTGTTTTCTACAGGACTGGTCACGGTAGCTGAAGAATCCTGGAATTGCATGGGTACAATATAAATCTATAGGTCAAAGAGTGGGTTGAGGAAGAGTTGGCATGGTGATAACTTTACTTACCTCCAGAAGGTTCTGCTACTACCAAACCTGAAATGCTAAATTTATTAGGGGCTCTGAGATTACGAAATCTCCGTGAAGAGCAATCCCTACTGAATATGTTTTTTAACAAATTAAACAGGTAGTGAGGAGTATTTCTATCTAATAATATAATTCAGTTAATCTCTCCATAATGGTGTTTTTTATAGAGAGATAATTCATCAATTTGGCCTGAAGGAGCAAATGTTAGTAAAGATTGTTATCATAATAGCTATACTTGATTTTTCCAAGTGTTCTACAATGATAATGATGTGATTGCAAAATGCTAAGATCGGGATAACTTTATAATGAAGAAGAAATTCCATTAGGTATACTTTCCCATCTGTAATTCTTTTAGAAATATCTATTTTGCAAGAAAACCACTTATAAAGCACGCTTTATGCTGTTAATGACTGGCTATATTTCTACAAAGCAGTAAGCCAAGAAAGCAAAGTGAGGAAGTAAAATCAAACTGTGTCCTGAAAAAAGCTTATACCTTTCTCCAGCTGCCATTAGCATACAGAAAGAAAGGAGACTGGATTTCAGGGACTCAAATTGTCTCATTATTTATCTATATCTACATCTGCTCTTCTGTCTATCAAAAGCAGAATTTGTTGTGTTTATTTTCCCATTCAGTTATTGCCTTCAAGTGATGATCCTATTTCAGTTTTGTTAATTTAAATGTAGATACTTCACTTGAATTTATAAACCCAGGGAGTATTTTAAACAAATAAAACCCTATAATTTAGATATAATGGGAATTTACTTGCTATCTTGTATTTTTTTACATCTCTGTGAACCTAAGGAAATTTTCTTAAGAGCTGATGATAAATAGAGGGGTTTTTAAAAATTAACTTAACTGAAATATAATTAGTCCTATCAAATGAGCTAACTAGGAGTTACAGTCTGGCATTTGTTAATGAGCCACAGTCAAGTCAGAATGGGTTCCGTGTCCCTCAAAATGCAAAATTTCCGTCAAAGTTAGTATAAATCCAGAGAGATTTTTAACTTGTATTTATTTTAAAGTATTAAAGAAAAACAAAAGGCAAAATGCTTGAAGCAATGTTACACGTGTTAAATAATTACAGAAGGTATTATGAAATACCTCTCTCTGAAAAATGCATGTTTTTTTAAAAACTCAAAAAGTAACAACGATTTTAACATTGGCTGTTATTACTAACATTGAAAAAAAAAAAACGAAACAAAAAATAGTATATTTGGTTGTATAATTAAATATAAATATGAAAATAAGTTACAAATCCAGTCAACTTGGTTAAAGTAAAACTGCACATCCTACTTTCTGATGCCTTAGTGTCAGACAGTAATATTTATATTCCCCTTGAGATGTCATACATAGCCATGGCTATTTGAAGAAACACTATATGCTACATTATACTTTTTCTAATGCTCAAAGAATCCTTTCTTGGTAATGTAGAACACTTATACTCAACGATAAACGTGAGCCCCATTTTGAATTCAGAATATCTTATTTTGTCTTCTCTGATATTAATTTCTCACAGTTCTAAGGAAAAAAAAATGCATTTTCTGTCTCTATGGACCATGAAAATACATCTACAGACAAGTGAAACTGATGGTTCTACAAGAACTAATGGGAACAGTATAGGAATGGGTCAAAACACACAGATAGTCTGTGCAGGTTATGAACAAGATCTTGTGATATGGTTGTCTAAAATAGGATGGGTCTAGACCTTACTACATCAGGATCATTTTCCATCCTTTGTTACTAGGAAGTCTAACTGCTTTATGTTCATGCTGATACTATAAGGACTGGGCTTAATTGATGCCAGTAGACTCAAATTCCAAAACATTATTCTACTCCATGCAGTTATCTGTTGTTGAAGCCTACATCTGGTCAGCTGAATACCTCTCCTGACTTCACTGGGTGTGTTGGTGATGTATTTACTCTTAATGTCTCACTTGGGTCCCATACAGACACCTATCGGTGAACACCTAGACATCAGTCTTTTAAGATGCAAATTGAATTTCAGCCTATTGTCACAGAGTGGTCTCTCCATGAAGGAGCCATGGGGTAGGCTGTTCAAATCTCAAGTGCAACCTGCTTAACAATTTGGCTAATCTGTTTAGGATTAAGGTACAATGACAGTGCAAATTGTAATTGCAGTTCATAGAGAAGTATTCTGAACTAGCTAGACTGATTGCAAGAACTGTGTTACTAGAGCAGTGAAAAACCTCACTACTCTCCTGTTTTGATCTGAGCAGCCTCTCTGAAGTTTACAGTTTCACAGCTATCTTTATATGAGAGAAGGAAAACAAAAGATAGGTGAAGAGACACAGAAAAAGCATTACCCATATTACTCTGTTACCAGATGACTCTGATGTTTCCAGTATTTCACTAGAAATACTAGAAATATAATAGTTGTATCTTTGCCAAATTTGACAAATCACTTCTCCTCATTTCTTCTCAGAAGTGGTTTACTTTAGCCACTTTTGACGAGAAGTTGTTTAGGATCACTTCTAACAGCATATTGGAGCAGTTTGGAGAAACTTTTGCTGCTAATCAGAAAACATTCCTAGTTTTTAACATCCTTCGGACCTCTCTCTTTGATTTTATAATACTAATCTTCACCCTTCTAATGTCAGATAAATTATTTTTTTTTCCTCTTACTTTTCATCCTATGCACATAAATATGCTTGACCACAAATAAAAGTATGCTTGACCAAACTTACTAAGGCTTTTAAAAAATTATTTCCTTAAATTAAATTATATTAGAACTTCAATTAAAATTTGCCCTTAGATAATTTGACCCAGTTCTATAGTCCAGTGATCCTAATGATGATAACAAGTTTTGTTTTATTTTGATTATTCTCACAGCAATGACAAAGCAACTCATCTACACAACCCCTCTGTAGGAATGTTCAGTCAATTGAACGTCAGAATTGATACTGTTCTTCTAAAACTTCTATTTCTTTGTGGTTTTATTTATTCATGAGAACTTCAAGAACTTCATATATTTTACATTTTTGGGGGTTTTGTCATTGCTATTTACAATAAGTTTTATTTACCTGATTTTATTTGATGTTCAGAAAAACATTCTGTTTTCAGATTTAAACTGTCTGAAAACTTCTCCTACTGTTATGTTCTTCAATAGATACAATTAAATTTTTATATGATCAAAATTCTAAGTGTGATAACACTGTAAAAATGTTCATATTCATATTCTTACATAAATTACTTGAAGGGTAAAATAATATCTATTTTGCAGAGTGGCTTAAGTGAAAATGCACAGTTCAACATGTTGAATATTTGCATTTGCTTCTCTGAACAAGTTATTGGTACCAGCTTCCCACCGATTTCTTGCAGACTCAAGGAATCAAATTTAAAAAAAAAAAAAAAAAAAAACCAAAAAAAAAAAAAAAAAAAAAAAAAAAAAAAAAAAACGAACACAACAGCAAATCTTGTTATTTTCCAACCTACTTTGTTTCTAATTCATGTGTTTAAAGAAACTCACAATTGCATTTTTTGTCTAAGATAAGTTGCCTACATTCTTTAGACCATAAATTCTTTATTTCTTGATGTAATAATAATGGAATTGATCATATATTTATTCAAGATGAATATGTATTATTGAGAACATTCTTGTCATTAATTATAAATGCTGAGAACACAGCAAAGTACACATCCAAAAGTGGTTGATTCAGTCTAATTAGGAACTTCCTCTATTTGATGTCAGTAAATTTTTACTGAAAGCCATCACTATTAACAGTCAGTTCTATTAATATCTTTTTAATTTTCCAGCCAGACTGTGTTGATGAAGTATGCTTGGGCATGAAGTATTTAGAATTGGAAAAAAAAAAAAAAACAGAAGGGACTACTGAGTCATATCTTTTTGTTAACACATACAATTATTGAAATATTTAGTCTTCCATTATTTGTACTGTATTCACAAATATTCAATATAGATTAAGAACTTAGTTCTTTTCCTCAGAGCATTTGGTAACTTGGCTCTCACTTAACCAATGCCTTCAAAGAACAAACAGAAAACAAGAATTTTACTTCCTTAGTAGTATGAAACTGTGTGCACTAAAGGCAATTTAATCTGTTCAGCCAATAAGGTTTATAGTCAGTCCAAGACTGTGGAAAAGGAAAGATGGACCATTAGAAATGACGTTGCCTTCTGAGAACAGACCAGATTTCTCAGGGTTTGATTCAGTTCTTGAAAACCTCCAAGCATGAATGTATTGCACCACCTCTCTGGACAGCCTCTTGCCCTTGTCTGACTGTCCTCATCAGGAAGAAGTTTATCCTTATAGCATTCTTAACTGCTCTTATTTCAATCTATGGCTATTGCCTCTCATCCTTCTGCCATGGCTCACTGTGAAGCTGCTGACTCCAACTTCTTGATAACGTTCCTATAGGTTCTGGTAGGCTGCTGCTTGGTCCACCAAAAGCCGCCTCTACTCCAGGCTGAACAAGCTTAACTTCCTCAGCCTCCCCTCACAGGACAAGTGCTTCAGCCCACAAACATCATTTTGGCCCAGTGCTGAACTTGCTCCTGTTTATCACAGAATCATAGAATGGTTTGGGTTGGAAGGGACTTTCACAGATCATCTAGTTTCAGCCCCACACTGTGGGCAGTGACATCTTCCACTACATCAGGTTGCTAAAAACCTCATCTAACCTGACCATGAATACTTCCAGTGATGGGACACCCACATCTTCTCTGGGCAACCTGTTTCAGTGTCCCAACACCATCATAGTAAACAATTTCTTCCTTAAGTTCAATCTAAATCTCCTCTCTTTTAGTTTAAAACCATTACCCCTTGTTCTGTCACTACAGGCCCTGGTAAAAAGTCTTTCTCTGTCTTTGATATAACCCACCTTTAAGTACTGAAAGGCCACAATAATGTTTCCCCAGAACCTTCCCTTCTCCAGGCTAAAGAAGCTCAACACTCTCAGCCTTTCTTCATAGGAGAACATCTATCTTTTAATGGGATGCCCAATACAGGTTGCCATACTCAAGCTGTGGATGTGTTCTGGCAGTTGTTTAGAGGGGAGTAATTATTTCTGTCTATTTATTTTAGCTTTTTCTAATATTCTCTGAGCAGATATTCTTTACCCAGTGGCACTAATAAAGATGGTTTTTACTCTGATTCTGTGTACTACATTGCCTAAACTTTCCCATGTAGTGATAAATGTATTTTATGCCCCATATTTTTTTAAAGAAGGAAATGGCAACACATGCTGTGGTTAGTTTGGAAATATGCATAAACTAATTGACTAAATTCTAAATGATTGTTGGTTTAATCTATAGTATTTCATTCTCTGCACACCCTAGATCACTCTCAAAGGTGATATTAGCACTTTTACCAAATTTAACAAAAAAAAAAAAAAGATATGCATAACTCCTGAAAGAGCAGAAACAGAATGTAATAAGCAGCAGGGAATAAGAAAAAGAAATCCCAGATGTATAAACTTTAGTTCTAGAAAAGTCCATAATTCACCTTTCCTGCACAAGGAAAAAAGCCTGTTTTGATCTCCTTGTTCATTGTCAAAGCTGATCACAAGGTACATCCTATTCCTAACTGAGAAAATCACTGAGACATTTATAAAACCTGGAGCTACTGTTAAGACATAAGATCTCTTACCTTTTGGTTACTATATCATGTATGGATAGCATGGTTGTTGTCAAAAACTGTATTTCTGCATCAGATGAAATAGCAGGATATCTAAACCAGCAACAACCTTGGTTCTCTTCAGTGTCTCCACCAAACGGATTATAGATAACTAGCACATACATTCAACAGCAGGGGAGGCTGGAAGCATAAGTTCACCTCAAGTTGCTGGAAAAAGGTGAGGTGCAAAGCAATCAAATTTCACCTTTGAAGTTTGTATCATCAGCATAAAATCTGCCTATTAACTAGTTTCTGTTATGCAGTTGGACATAATTTGCTATTCATACAGTTTAATATAACACAGAAGCACAGGGTACTACATGTTCTTATTGTATAAAAATCTGTTGTGAATAACTAGTAAATGTGTCTTGCCATGCTGTTTTTGATGTGGTGCATGTAAATAAACAACTCTTACTTTTGTTCACCATATCAAGAAATTATTGTTTTAAATTGTATAAAATTACTTCAGAAAAAATGTTACCCTTTTGTCATGTGTCCTGGGTTCAGCTTGGATAGATTTAATTTTTCTTCTTAGTAGCTAGATTTGTACTTTCTATTATTGTTATTGTTTTATTCTATTTCAATTATTAAACTGTATTTATCTCAACCCATGAGTCTCCCTTACTCCTCCAATTCTCTGCTCCAGATCCTGGGCTGGAGAGGGTGAGAGCAGCGGCTGCGTGGTGTTTGGCTGCTGGCTGGGTTTGAACTATGATAACACACAGAGCATATTTTTAATAATTAACAAATTGTTATCGTTAATGAACAAAATGTTTTTCTTGACCCAAACTTCAATATGTTAGTTTTCAGGCTTTAAAGGAAAGTTAAAATGAAAAGTCCATTCGAAACTTTAAAATTCTCCAAATTTTGTAGAGAAAAACTTGTGCTTTGCTCATCTCTTTACTGCTTTCTTGGGATTTGTTAAACTGTTTATTCAGTTTCTAAATCCAGCATGAAAACAAATGTTTAATACCAACATTTAGAAGTATTCCTCAGTTTCTGATTGAGTTTATCTTTTCTCCTTTGTCAGTTCTATATCTTCCAATAAATAGAAGAGACAATCATATTCTGATAGATGATTAGTTCTTTAATTTTCATTCAAAAAAATGTAGGATTGTTCACCTTGTAAAAACCTCACTTCTAGATAGAGGCTGTAGTTGATAAGATTCCCTCTCCATACACAATGAAAAGTTAAAGAGTAAAAATGACTGAAGTGGGAGGTAACACTTCATTAGCTCTTGATTGAAGATTGTGAAGATCTAAGGACTCAGTAGTAAAAATACATCAGAAAGTGGACATAAAACATGAATTTAAACTGAAAAAATAAAATATTTTAACAATGTTTCCGTTTTGACAAAAGGGTGAGAAAAGATTCATACATGATAATTTACTTATTGTATGTTAGAGAATACATAGAAATAATTTTATACAAAACCTGAACTAGAACAAAAAGGTATAGCTGATTTCGAGAAACACTAGAGAATGTCTTATAATACATATTTTTAGTTCTACACCACACAAACAGATTTTAGCAGAATTATATCCTGGATCAATTTCTTTTCATTGTCTCTAAATTTCTCTAATTTCTTTCAAGTGGTGTGAAATTAACTCCCACTGCTCAAGACTGCAGTAAAAACATGTCATTCCAAACTACAGCATGTCTCTTCTGAGAGATATTTTTATGAACTTGCAGCTGATGGGCTGTAACAGGCAATAATTGATACACTTTCTTGAGGCTTTACATTTGGAACATAGGGCATAGAATTTAATTGGTCTCCTGCATTGTTGTTCATAGATATTTATTATGACAGAAAAACATATTATATAAATGTACCTACATTTACAAGACTAAGTACTGCAGAGAGGTCTACATTTTCCTCCCAATTTTGGACTGATACAGTGTAGTTGTACTGTTCTAGTCGTTAGAATCCTTTTATCTAACTTTCGGTCTAGCACATTTACATTTTTTTTTTTCCAGTTTGAGGATAATATTAATGCTGTTAAGGATAATAATAATGTTGTTTAGAATTTCTGCTTTCTTGGTATTTACCATCATGGTTTTGGAGAGAACATTCATTTGGGTAGGCTAGATGAACCATACTCTTTTTCAGTTTCTTTTCCTTTGATAAGTTTTCCATTGTTGATAATATGGTAATTTCCCTTGTAATTCATGTTATTTTTGTTTTGCTCAAAAGAATATATATTCCAAGTGAAGCTTGCACAATCACAATTCAATCATATTTCCATTTGCCTACTGGAAATAGCTTGAATGATATAGCTTATGATTGCATCTGCTTTTTTAGACGTTTTTCTTTGCCAAATTGTCTTTATAATTGCAATATTTCCATCATGTCTTTCATGATAAGACAGAAAAGTCAACAACACATTACTCTTCCGTTGAAGATGAGAAATGAAAAATTAAGTTACTTTATAACAGTGTTGTCCAGTTACAGAAGTGCATATAGATCTGTGCATACAGGTACATATATAGCTATATATAATGTCTGTGAACAAATACACGGGAGAAAAATAACTAACATTAGTATCCAATTATACTTTTATGTTTTAGACAAGTTGACAGTTTCTGATTTATTTTACAGACTGTAAAGCTGGTGCCAATGCCAAAAAATAAGATTCCAAGTTTTTTCTGATTCCATTATCTGATTTTAGAAATGTATCAGAATGTGAACATATATTTATGTTTATAAAGTTTGTTTCATAGTATTATCCAACAGAAAATATTTTTTCAAATAGTATTAGATAGCAATTATATAAAACATTAAAAAAAGGCCCACATTGGATGTGCATTTTACTGGTTTTGAAAGCATCAAATGGACTGTACTATGGCATACATGGAGTCCTCAAGGGCAAAGGTGTCCAAGAAGGCTGGATATTCTTCAAGAAGGAAATCTTAAAGCCGCAGGAGAAGGTCATCCCCATGTGCTGAAAGTTGAGCCAGTAGGGAAGACCAGACTGGCTGAACAGAGAGCTTTGGCTGGAACGCAGATAAAAAGAGAGTTTATGACCTCTGGAAGAAGGGACAGGCAACTCAGAAGGACTACAAAGATGTCATGAGGTTATGCAGGGACAAAATTAGAAGGACCAAAGCCCAAGTAGAATTTAATTTGGCTACTGTCAAAAAAGACAAGATAACATTTCTATAAATACATTTGTAACAAAAGGAGGGCTGAGAATCTCCATCCTTTATTGGATGCAGGTGGGGAAACATAGTGACAAAGGGTGAGGAAAAGGCTGAGGTACTTAATGTCTTCTTTGCCTCAGTCTTTCACAGAAATACCAGTTGTTCTTGGGGTACCATCCCCCTGAGCTGGAAGACAGGGACAGGGAGAAGAATGAAGCCCCCATAATCCAAGGAGAAATGGTTAGTGACCTGCTACACCACTTAGACACATACAAGTCTATGGGGCCAGATGAGATTCATCCAAGGGTACTGAGGGAGCTGGCAGAAGTGATCAACAAACCACTTTCAATCATCTATCAGCAGTCCTGGCTAACCAGGGAGGTCCCAGCTGTCTGGAGGTTAGAAAATGTGACATCCATCTACAAGAAGGGCAGGAATGAAGATCCAGGTAATTACAGGCCTGTCAGTCTGACCTCAGTGCCAGGAAAAGTTATGGAGCAGATCATTTTGAGTGCCATCATGTGGAATGTACAGGACAACCAGGTGATCAGGCCAAGTCAGCATGGGTTTATGAAAGGCAGGTCTTCCTTGATGAACTTGGTCTCCTTCTATGAGAAGGTAACTCAGTGGATGATGGAAAGGCTGTGGGTATTGTCTACCTGGACTTTAGTAAAGCCTTTGGCACCATTTCCCACAACATTCTCCTGAAGGAACTGGCTGCTCATGGCTTGAACGGGAGTATGCTTCACTGGGTAAAAAATTCGCTGGATGGCCAGGCCCAAAGAGTGGTGATGAATGGAGTTAAATCCAGTTGGTAGCTGGTCTCAAGTGGTGCTCCCCAGGGCTTGGTATTAGGCCCAGTTCTGTTTAATGTCTTTATTAATTATCTTGGTAGAGGGATTGAGTGCACCTTCAGTAAGTTTGCAAATCACACCAAGCTGTGAGGGAGAGATGATCTGCTTGAGGGTAAGAAGACTTCACAGAGGTATTTGGACAGGCTGGATTGATGGTCCAAGGTCAATTGTATGACGCTTAGCAAGGCTCAGTGCTGACTCCTGCACTGATGTTACAACAACCTCATGCAATGTTACAGGTTTGGGAAAGAGTGTCTGGAAAGCTGCCCAGAGGAGAAGGACCTGGGGGTGTTGGTCAACAACCTGCTGAATGTGAGCAGGCAGCATGCCTGGGTGGCCAAGAAGACCAATAGCATCTTGTCTTGTATTAGAAACAGTGTATCCAGTAGGACTAAGGAAGTGATTGTCCCCTTGTACTCAGCACTGGTGAGGCTGCACCTCAAATACTGTGTTCAGTTTTGGGCCCCTCACTACAAGAAAGACATTGAGGTGCTGGAGTGTGTCCAAAGGCCAACAGAGCTGGTGAAGGGTCTTATGACATGCACAAGTCTTATGAGGAGCTGCTAAAGGAACTGGTATTGTTTAGCCTGAAGAACAGAAGGCTGAGGGGAGACCTTATAGTTCTCTACAGCTACCTGAAAGGAGGTTGTATCAAGGTGTCAGTTTCTTATTCCAAGGAACAAGTGATAAAACAAGAGGAAACGGCCTCAAGTTGCACCAAAGAGAGGATTAAATAGGATATTAAGAAAAATTCCTTCATCGGAAGGGTTGTCAAGCATTGGAACAGGCTGTCCAGGGAAGTGGTTGAGTGACCATCCCTGGAAGTATTTAAAAGTTTTGTAGACATGGTTCTTAGAGACAAGGTTTAGTGGTCTTTGGCAGTGTTAGGTTAATGGTTGGACTTGACAATCTTAAGGGTCTCTTCCAACTAAATGATTCTATGATATGTGACACTGATTTATTGTGTAATTCTTCTGTGAAATTTCCATCTAGCAATTCCACAGCAGTATGTCTATACTAGGCAGGAGCTATTTAAAAAGACCCTTGGAAGAAAATTTGCTACCAGATGAAAACCCATTTTTTTTAGAAGGTTTAAGATATCACTTTGGCTATAAGATTTTAATATATTTCTTATTCTGAACAAGGGAAAATGCAACAGACGTCAAGAGGACACTACTACTGAATCACTGAAAAAAAACTGAGGTAGCCGATATGGATAGGTGTATGAGCTTTTGGGAAAACACAGAATGTTTCTCCAGTTATGTTGATCATAGCAATATTGTTTTCAGGTTTTCCCTATGAGCAAGGCTATTATGCTCATTAAAATGTTTATTTGGAATATGTTACTAAAACAACAACAAAAATACACAACTCATGTTTTTTATTTGGAATAAGGATAAATGTCAGTATTGGAAAATTAACCGGAAATGATTCAAGCACTGGAACATTCATTTTTGCCAGCAGAGAAATAGGGATCAAATACTACATCTCCCAGTCCCTCTTGCTCTAGTTCTTCAAATCCACAATAATAACCCTCTCCAACATACAGAAAAAAAAACAGTAAAGAGAAATGGGCTACCCTAAGAAAGTTAAGCACAAGTACAAGGATTTCTGTGCATTTGTCAATAGGGATGTTAATTAGAATCACAGCGGAGATCCTGGCAAGCATTATGTAGCTGTTCCTGCTATTAGCAGCTTCTCCGTAAGGCAGAAATCCTTTATTGCTAATAAAATTTCCTTTGGAGAAAGTTTATTTCCATTAATTTATTGACTCAAATTTTTAAAGAAATCAGTTGAAGAACATTCTTTATTGATATCTTTTAAGCAAATCTGTATGTATACTAAGGGATTTTGTTGTTGTTGGAAAAAACTTTTTACTGAATGTAAAGTGACTTCAGGCTTTTTTAAAAATATTCCAGAGAAACAGTTTAATTTTTTTCATTTGAGCTATAATTACGGAAGGTGAAAACTGTCATCATTATTTCTTATTCAGAGAAAAAAACATTCTAAAGTCTTGAAAATTACCTTCATTTGGAAAAAAAAAAAATCCTGTTTTACTAAGTAGAAGCATGTTCAGTGTGATATAATGAAATGTTATTTCTATTTCCATAAAATTCTCTTCTCGTTGCCCAGTAATTTTGCCATTTTTACTTTGAATTTTATGGGAAATTTGACTATATATTCTCAACAAAGACACTCTGCATGTTATTGTTGTACTGTAAGATACCCTTCATGGCTATAATGACTGTAAAATAATATTTAAAATGTGCACAAAGATTCTTCTCCACTTACAGTCCTGAGAGATTTCCAACTCAACATAATGCACAGTGTTTCTATGTGGATGGGGCAAATAATTCTGTTAGAAAAGTGTAGTTACAAAAAATCTCTGTTATTTGAACAATGCATATGATTTCCTGCCAGCAGCAAATCTGTGAAATCTTCTGTTAAAATCAGAAAATATGTACTTTGAACCAAATTTTGTCAGACAGTACGATTTTTTTCTCTATTGAAAACTTGTTTGATTTATTATCAACAGAATGTAAAGGTGGGGACTGGGAAAAGGAAGAACCACCCACTGTAGGAGACCAGTTTTGAGACCATCTGCAGAACCTGAAGGTGCACAAGTCCGTGGAATCTGACTGAGACATATCCATGGGTCCTGAGAGAACTGGCAGATGAGGTGGCTAAGCCACTATCTATCATGGCAGTCTGGTAAAGTTCCCATTGAGTGTAAAAGGAGAAACACAATCCCTATTTTTAAAAAGAGAAATAAAGAAGACCTGGGAAATTACAGGCCAGTTAGTCTCATCTCTGTGCTCAGTAAGATCACAGAACAGATTCTCCTGGAAACTATGCTAGAGCGCATGGAAAATAAGGAGGTGACTGGTGACAGCCAACACAGCTTCACTAAGGAAAAATCGTGCCTGATAAATCTGGTGGCCTTCTACAATGAGGTTACAGAGCTGATGGATAAGGGAAGAGCAACTGATGACATCTGCCTGGACTTGTGCAAAGCATTTGACACTGTCCTGTATGACATCCTTGTCTCTCAACTGGAGCTGCAAACAAAAAAGGTGTGCAGACACTAAGGAATATGGACAGAAAATGACACACAGAATCCAACACCAGTTTCTTACTTATCAAAGAAATAAGAAAGTAACTGTGACTCAGGTTATTTTATCTTATTCTTTCTGCAACTTCATTGTTGCATGTGCCAAAACCTCAGAGAAAAATAATTAAAAATGAAAACAGTGAGACTTACAGTCATGAACAGTCAGCTCAAGGTTACTCAGGTGTGTAGACAATGATGTCTTTTTCTTTCCACCAAATGAGAAGGTAGGGGTAGACTGTAAGGGGAGGAATGAAGAGCAAAGATGGGGTGAGAAGATGAGTAAATGGAGGAAGGAGGCAGCAGCAGATAATTGCAATTGATACCACCTTGTCCTGACTCCAGTACCCACTGTTCCATCACTCTCCAGAATAATAGCTTCTTCTCCAGGATGCAAATATAGGTAGTCTGCAGGGCTGTGATTTTTTTGCCTCTCAGTAGTATGATATCCTCAAGAATATGATATCCTAGGTAAGTGCTTCTTTTACTCGTGCCTAGAGCTGTCTTAGTCTTGAAGACAGTTACATGTAAATAAAGAACAGTTTAGAATGCATCTCTAATAGCTGCTTCTGATAAAATGAAAGAATCATTAACAAGGTCTCATCTGTGAATGGCTAATAGAGTGAAATGTGGTCAAAAAAATTACTATATATAAAGATGGGAAAATTTCTTTCCTTCTTTAGCTTTAACTGGTCCAAAAGAGAATTTAAAGCTATATCATCCAAAATGTTATATTTTCATATTTTGGAATGTAGCTGGTCAAATTTATCAAATTGTGGATAAAATCAGAGTGTGATTTTAAAAAGATAAAATAAAAAAAAAAAAAAAAAAAAAAAAAAAAAGCCAAAACAAAACAAACAAACAAAAAAAAAACAACTGCCAAAACCAAACAACTCAAGAAATGTTAAAACTTAAACATAAAACTTAAACAAATGTATTTTCATAGTATTGAGACCTTCCAGGCACTCTATAAGGACAGGCTGATCAAAAGGGAATCGTGTTCAGGAAAGTCTTGAATCCAATGGCAGCTGCTATAGGTGAACGAGCAGACCTCAGACATTAGATCAGTTTCCAGTTTCCTTTTTTTCTTTTTCCTTTGCATATTCTTCAACATTAACGCAATCAGCCTAAATGAACAGAATTTTTAACACAATTCCTTCTATTTTTATTAAATTTTTGATAGGAAACCTTTGCAAACTATACCGGAAAGGCTGAGAGAGAAACTCAAATGAAAAGGGAACAACCCCCACACAGTGTACCTCTGACAAGTGCACTGGAAGAGAAATCATCATCAATGATATGGGATTTTTTTCCCCTCTCTGTAGACCAAAAATATAACTGTAATGAAATCCTATACTCACTTAGGAGAAAAAACAATGAAGGTACCAGAGAAAGAGCACATATGGAAACATTCTTTGATGACAGTTGAAAAAAAAGTAATGAATTATGTACAATAACTGCAAGGATTCAGCCTTCTCTAGAGAATGCTTTTGAAAAAGATGGTAAGGATCACAGAAGAGACAGAAGTGGTTTCAATGTAGAAACCCAGACATGGCATCTTACTCTGAAAATGTTCTCAAGTATTCAACAAAAAAGTGATGTCCAGATACATACGGGATATGACCCTAATGAATTTGGCCTCGTGCTTTTATCTATCAGAGTCTTAACAGAATTTAAAGCTCTTCAAAGGTATTCTTCAGGGCCAGAGGACTGTGACATGAAAGACACATTTGAATTTGGAACTGTTAGTTAAAAAAAAAAATAAGATAATATGTGCATGTAACATATGCTTGTTTGGAGTTTAGTTTCAACTTTTAGTACCAAGTACATTTGTCACCCACTAGATAATTCCTTCCATCAAAAATGCTTGGCTTTGAACAAAGCCAGACTGCCCTGGAAATGTCATAAGAAAACATAAAGTAAACAGCTACGTTGTTTTCCCTTTGCTCTATTTCTCTTTTATGTTTATTTAGGAAATAACCACATTAGATAAGAAAACAAGTGATCCTAGTGATCACTGCTACAATGTCAGTTTGTCCCTTCTCAATTCCCTCTTAAACCCTCTCTTGCTTTCTGAGTGCAGTATTCATTTTTCTCTCGCATCCCAAAAGCTATCAGACTTGTGAAACATTTCAATATGTTCCAAGTTTTGGTTTTCTGGACTGAAATTACATTTATGTAAGTTTTAGAAGTTGGTTTTGACCTCCTTCAAAACACAGAAATCCATTCTTTAATCCTTCCTAAAATATCAATTCCAATTCACCTTCTTCAAACAATTCTTCAAAATTAAAAAAGGTGAGAACAATACCATATTGCTTTTTTTCCTGAAGAATCACATGATTCATTATCTGTAACATTTAGCCTAGGTCATTCTTACTTCCCTCTTTAATACCTTACTTTGGCAGACTTTGTAAAGTTCACTGAACCTAGTTGAAGGCTTCTGCAGAAAAGATTTCAATATGAGACACACCATAAGTTCACTTCATAGACGTAGACAAGTAGAAAGAGAAAATAAAATATTCAGGGCACAATTAATCTCCTTTAGATTGAAATTACTCATACTTCAAAGTGTTTATTTCTCTCTGTCTACAATTATGACTACCTAGAAAACTATTTATTTTATACAATAAAGGCACCAATTAGATTGTAAGAATTGTGAGGTTTATGTTCTGATATAATGAAATAAAATGAAATAGCTTTAAATATTGATAAAAACTCTTGATGTGTTGCTCCTCTCAGTTATTCCAGATCAGATAGTCATATACAGGCATTTTTTCCTTTGGAATCAAATCCAAATTCTAAATAATCTCTGACGTATCTATATGAACGTCAGGCCTTAATGAAGTCCACAGTAAAACATGAGTAATTATCTACACATTTAGGGGATGGCTATGTATGACCTAATCTTTCAAAGCATTTTTTTCAGTCATAGGACAGAAGCAAGCATTTTAATGGTACATTAGTCTGCCCTATATAGCAAAGCATAACTGGGTGATTTTTCTTTTCGTTTTTCTTTCTTTTTTCTTTTTTGCTTTTACTTTTGGTCCTTTTTCTAGTATAAACTTCTTCTAATTCAAATAAATAAATTCTCATTAGTTTCAGCTTTAGACTGCAACTTCTTACAAGGATTAATTTTGCTCTTAAATGCAGCCTCCTATTTATAATCTAATGGAGTTTTTGTGTTTTGTAATGCATTTTCCATCTCTTCTTTATTCTGTCCCTTACTTTATATCTGAATGACATATTTGTAAGTCTGATGCACATTTTTAAAAATCGTCTGAAGTTTTACATTCCAATATTTTTATCTTCCTCCTTTAATGTAATCATCTTCTATTCACTGTAGATTGTCCTTGGGGAAAATCAAAATGAGGTACCATGCAGGTGATACTGGGCCCACTGTATTCTCAAATCTCTTTGTGAACAGCACAAAGCCATTACTGATTTTACAGTTCTGTAGAAATATAATGGGTCAGTCAGACTGTATGTATCATCTGCTCATTGGAGTGTTATAAAAATTTGTGATCCATCCTGAGACAATTTTAGGTGGCTTTGCAAGGAGCTAGATAAGATATAGCTGTTCTCAAGTAGGTTATCCCCACTGGTACCAAAATAAAACACCTCAAAAATAATCTGTGTAAATCTACCTCTGCAGTTTGGTCACTATGTTCTAATATGGAATTTTTCAACTTGCTGCACAAAATTCAACTTGTAAAAAAATTTTCTAAAAGGCACATTGTTAACTGACTTTCTTCTAACCACAACAGTGGGGGGTTCTTCTTCCCTCAGAGTCCCGCCTTCCTTTAAGCATATCCACCTGCTCTGGTGTGGGCTCCTCCACAGACTTCAAGTTGGCCTCTGCTCCACCACAGACCTCCATGGGTGGCAGGGTGGGCAGTCCTGCTGTCTCACTCACCACAGGATACAGGGGGACTCTCTGTTCCAGCACACCTCCCTCCCTTCCTTCTCCTTCCTTCCACTGACCTGGGTGTTCGTCCTTCTCAAAACTCCTCCTCACAAGTTCCAACCCCTTCTCAGGTTCCCCTTCTTAAATACGTTATTGCAGAGGCGCAACCACCATTGCAAATTAGCTCAACCTTGGCCAGAGGTGGGTCTGACTTCGAGACAGGGGAATTTCAGAATGTTCTCACCGGGGCCACTCCTGTAAGTCCCTCCCCTGCTACCAAAAACAGAGCCACAGAAACTCAGCACAAGCAGTCACACTGAGGATGAATCAAAACTCACTAAAAGACAAAATTCATATTGCTCGAAGTCAAACTCCAAGTACAGTCATTCTCACTTTACAATCAGGTAAAAACAATGTTTCACTATAAGAAGTATCAGGCCACCTTTAAGTACAGGAGGTCATGACAATACTGACAATAAATGTCAATCCTAATATTTTCTTCCACCTGTTTCATCTGTCTGTTAAAATCGTGTGGAAAAACTGGTTTATTGAAAACTACACACAACTGAAACAATAAACCAACAGTGCGTTAGCTGTAAAGTAGCCTCTAAGTTTGAGGAGAAACTCAGTCCATGTGAATTCTGCAATGCCTTTAATTTTCAGTTCTCATATAAGATGAGATCTACATTCTCCCACTTTACACTGGCTGTTTTTCTTTATCTGAAACTGATTTGTCTATCTGTTCATTTTAATTTTTCTTATTATACATTTTTATTATTTTTCCAGAAAGCAAAATTAAGAAGTCCTTCTTACATGAAATTTTGATGTAGAAATTCTGCTGTCACCACAGTATTTTAAAGAATTATAAGTTGAATACAAGCTTTTTTTCTTTGTATTTACTTGCTTTTGACTGAAGAACCCATTAGTATTTCTCCCAAGAAATGGAGTTGTCATCTCTCTCATTTTATACAAGCACCATGCTATATTACAAGGATATAGAAACTTAAATCCTCCTAAAAAACAAATTCTTATTTATTTTTTCAACCAGACTTTAGGTCATACCTTCACAACTACATCTTGATACATAAAATATTTTCTAATTTTTAATATTATTTCTTTGCCAGCTCAGCTTCTTCTGCTCTTATAAGTTTCAGGTTTCACTCCAATGTATCATTTACTTATTTTTCCTCTAAGGCAGTACATCTAGACACAACCTGGCCACTTTATATTTTTCACTATAAATGAAAACTGAAGACCCACTTATTATTTTTGCTTTGCTTTCAGACTTACAAAATTTGACACTGAGGACTATGTCACAAGATGATTTTTTAAAAGTTCTTTCAGATACTTTACCATGAGAAATGATTACTTAAGTCAAAATGCTGGGATAGGAATTGAATAAAAGCAGAAATATTCTATGTGTGATCTCAAATTAAAGTTTAAACACTATCAATAGCTATACTGATCAAAACTACTACAAACTTCTGTGAATGCCAAGTATAAAACCTGCCCTTATTTTCCATTATTTTTTGAAGTATAGTTGACATATTTTTGTTGCCAATGTCATCAGACTTTTCAGAAGCAGAAAAATATTATATGCCCTAAAAAGCAAATTAAATTTTCAGACATACTTTCCATAGAAACATTTTTACTAAACCTCTATTTCTACTTTATACTTTGGCTAGAAATAGCAGACACTATCATATATATTCTCTCTCTCTGTTTTTTGAGGCAATTAAATTTTCAAATAAGGTGGTTTTAAACAAAATATGTCAATGGAAGGCTGCTCTTCTTTGTTTCTTATGTTCTGTCCTAGGCTTCTCAATTCCACTTCTGTCTCAGAACTAGAACACCTTCTCAGCTTCCATGAAAAATCAGAGTCCTGTTGCATTGATTGTAGTCTCTAATTTCTTGAATTTAATCTTAAATAACTCTCATGGTCATAAAGAGCCATCAGGTGTACACAATGAATCTAAAAAGACATGCAAAACCCACATCTGTTTGCAATGGTAGAATGCATAACAGTGTTTCAATGAGTTATCATTTAAATTTAATCAAGAACCTACATGGATTTTTTATATTTATCTTTTTTGGTTTTGACTGAACAAACCATTATAAGTTGTTCCATGTAACAAATTGACAGATCATCTTAACATGGGGATGAAAATTGCATCCTACAGCAAAAAAACAACACATCCATAAAACATCTTTTAAATCCATGTGTCTACTCTGTCTTTAGCCTGCTGTTTATTGCTGTTTAGAGAATAACACATATGTAGATCGCCATGTGCACAGATTTGCAGTTTTTGTTCTCTAGATCATTACGAATGATAAAATATGCATGTTAGTTGAAGCACTCTGCTACTATGTCTTCAAGCGCCAGATTACCATGTGTTTTTATACAAAACTGTGTGTTGGCATATGTCCACTGAAGTTTGGTAAATGACAAAGTCGTGTTACCATAGTGGACCACTTATCTCTACAGTCATCCAATGAGGACCACTGACATTTACAGTTGTCCAGGTAAATCACTCTTAAAAATGCTGCAAGCCTGTATAATAAACACAAAGGATGGAGTAGAACAACATAGAATTAATTTAGTACTTTTAACATTTAGAAAGAAACTACTCTTTAAATGAAAAATTAGCATAAGTAATCATCTTGCACTGACAAGTTCAAAAGCTGTGAAATAATAATGCCTTAGTGTGTGAGGAAAGTAAGATATAATTGGTATCTACCATGCACATGGTATTGATGGGAAAAAAAAAAATAGAAATAAAAACATCTGGTAGAATATTCAGGAGACTGGTTGACTATAAATTTAATTTAGACATGTGCAAGCTATTTTTTGATTGATAACACATTTCATTCTAAGTAAAATAGCATCATAAAATTGCAGTACAGTCTATTTTGACACAGCCTATCAATTCCTAAATCAAAACAGTTAGACATACTTTATAGTAAATGAAATAAAGTTCTCCCAATTTTTGCACTACCTGACAAGAGGATACAACAATGTCCTTCTGGTCTTGTTTCTTTTATTAGAAATTTCATTAGTATGTCCACAATGGCTCTGACTGGCGTAGGTAGACATTTAATAAGATTAATTCTTTAAAAACTGACAGTAAAGCAGCAGTACACTTTGCAAATGAGATTCTCCATTCAGCAACAGAAAAACTGCAACTGTTTGATAGGTTTTCTTCTTTTAAAGAAATTGCTTGTAAGGGCTCCAACTGTGTTCAGCTTTTGACCAAAACCATCAGTCACAGGATTTTAAAAAAAACAGGGAAAAGACAAAAAGAAAACTTTAAATAGGAGTGAAAAGAAATTTTTATGACCCTAAGTTTCTGCCTGAGGTCTTCTGAGATCTTCATTTAATCTCTCATTCATTTTTTTCTAAGGTGATGTAGAGCTCCCTTTTCAAGATCTTTTTTCTCTTTTTTTTCTTTTTATTTTTTTTTTCTTTTTAACAAAGAGAGATGAATTGTATAATGGTAGTGTATGCCTAACTACCATAAGACTAAGCAAGAACAATATGCTCTAAATTTATGGGATTCATTTTGCTCCTCTGGAAAAATCCTGTTAAAATATATGGGTTTGGAACTTACATACGTAAAATAAAAATACCACATTACTGGTGTTACATGGTCTAGATAATTGCCTATCTTAAATATGTCATTGTTATACATCTGATATTCATATAATCTGAAATAATTTAGTCAATTATAATGGTGAAGTACATATAACAATTTGTGTGATCTGTGATGATATTCTGTCTTTTACATAGAAGCTCTTATAACTTCTTTTTTTTTTCCTGAGTATGGTATTCTCAGTTTATAGTAGCATAACTGAGAACTGAACCTACTGCATTCTGCTGTGATTTAAAAACAGACAAAACAGAAATATAGGCAATTTCTGAACAATGTCATGAACATATATATTCTTCTTACATATGCCTCAGATCTGGGATATTGATGTGAAGATAAAAAGCTTTTTTCTTTTCTCCAACAAATTAGTTCATTACTTCTGATTAGCTTGAGTAAGGAGAAAAATGCACATATTTTACAATCTAAAACTACTATACTGTTTCTGTTTGATTTTTTTTTTCATTAATCAATAACATTACAGAAACAATGTAAAGAATAACTTTGAATGGATCAAAACCATAAAATTATTAACAGCAAGATGAATAAACCTTTAGCTACATCCTGAAGAAAATATCTCACTGCAGATATTTTAACTTTATTTTGAATTTAATTTAATAACATTTTTCTTACTCTCATCATACTTGTCTCTTCATATGTTCTTTAATTTGTTTAAGCCTTTGTCCCATCCCACTCTGTGGGCTAGGTTGAGGTTGTTTTTAATTCTCTGTGCTGTACAAGTGATGATGATGATCACTCAAAAGGTTTCTCAAAATAGCAAGTTTTTACTTGAAATTCAACAGTGGCACAATGGTTAGTATGGCAGCTAGGCAACAACTTGAATAATGTCCAAAATTTGTGAATACAATGAAAACAGTGGCCAAAGAAAAACTTGCAGCATATACCAACAAACCATAAACACACCAACAAATGATACAACATGTTACGTATACCAACAAGCCTTAAATCTTATAACATGTACCAGCAAGACATATATGTAGAAAATGGAGAGTGGGAGAGAAGAGGAGAAAGACAAAAAGAGAGTGAGAGACAAAATAAGGGTGGGGAAGAGAGAGATATTTCATCAGTTCTGGTTCCAGTGTTGGTCCAGCCAGCCTGGACGTCCAGTTCCAGAGGGGCGCCACGCGGGGCTTTGATTTGTGTCCTTTTATGATCCCTTGCCCCTCTTCCAGGTGGGTACTTGGATTCATTAAGCTAATTAGGTGTCGTGCAGTTCATGCTTCTAGAACCCTCTGGGCCACAGTACATTTGTGGTTTGTACCCTCAGAGCTCTCTGGAAATGAGTCAGTGGGTTTGGGGGTCTTTGGGGAGTTGCTCCCCACTCCCTGCAGGCATCACCATTGTCTGACCCTTCCTTTCATGAAAACGGCATCTTCATTGGCTCTTCACAGAGTCATTCAGACAGGGAAGTCCAGCCTCAGAAAGGTTCAGTCCCACCTCCGTGGGATCCCTCCCTCCTCTCTCCCCATCTCCCTGTTGTTATCTGCATGACTCCAGCGTTTCCATAGAGACTGTCTCCTTCGCCAAAGTTCCCCACCAGATGTTTTAGGTATTAACTGATTTTTGTTGGACTGTCACAGTCTTCTTCACAAGTGTCTGCTAATATAGAAATCTCTGCTTTTAAACTTATTGGTTAGTACTGTTATATTAATCTGTTACTACCTTAGATGAAGAGGAAGGAATCTGTATCACAGCTGAAATCAGGTGTTCACTAGGCTATACATGGCAACATACTTGATTTTGTGTGGTGACATGTAGGATGATCCTGTCCAATTACATCATCTTAGAAAGTAGAAGGGACAGATTTTACCACTTCTAGACTACCATCATGTGAAACAATGAAAACCTGCATACTCCGAATCATACAGACAAGCTAATCACTTTAGTTTATTTTGCATGTGATGTACAATATTTTACTTAGGTGTTGTTACTTCTTAGTGGAAGTGAGACTACTGAAAATCCCTTGGAAAAAAACTTTCAAATTATAGAGGTTGTCAAATGGAGAACACAAAAGTGAAGAAATGAGTGGGGAAATAAATTAATCCAGGGTCCATTTTATTTCATGGCTACATATTTTGCTGTAGAAAGTACTTCTCACAGCCAACAGGGACTGTAGCATCTCAGTATTCATTAAAACCAAAAATAAAACACAGCTTTGTTTCTAGCCTTCCTTGCCGTAACCTTGAAAGCATGAGCAGAGCCTGTAACTGATGGAAGGTAGCAGAGTGTAACCAAATGTCTTCCTGAGATGAAGAAAATTTGAAATTATATCTCTGAGACCTATGAACTTCCCCATTTATCTCACCCAGGGCTTTGTGGACTCCATGATCCCACATCTACAGATCATGTCATTTTTTCATACTATTATAGAATACAATATTTTATTGTAGTCAGTCACCTAGTATTGTGTTTTTCTGGGATTTTTTCTGCCCATTTGGGAGATTCTGTTCAGCTGTTTCTTATACTGTAAATTCTCCAGAAAGGGGAGATAATCAGATTTCATGCATGCTCACTGTTCTGTTTTATAGCATATTTCTCTTTTACCCTGTTCTTATGCCATCATGTTTTAAAAAAACATTCTAATTCTGATGATATAGGCTTCTAGTGAATTTGTTTTCCCGCTCATATGATGTCAAGGATTTTCCCCACTCTCAAATGCTCAAGGAGATTCTTAAATGCTTTAGAAATAAGACAGTCACCAAATATCACTTAGGAAGTTTTATTACTACCCAGAAAGCTATCCTGAGCAGTCAGCCCACAGCCATATGGGACTTTTTATAATAGTCCAGCTAAGAGCTTATTGCCTCGTGTAAACTGATGATGAGCTCCATCAGCAAACATGAAGCTGACTTACCCTCAGCTAAATATCAAATCCTCATGAGCTCTGACAAGTGTTTTTAAAATTGTACAGCAATTAATACAGTCTTTCTGCACATGGAGCGTAAGAACACTAGTCAGGATAATAAAATCTCCCACAATTCTCGATTAAAAGTATAAGCTATATAGTTATTTCTTGCTCTCCTCTCCTCATATCACTGAACAAACAAAATTTCTGAGTTCTCAGATACTTCCAAATCTTCCACCTATTGGAATATGCAGGTGTCTTTCACTTTTAATTTCTTTGTACAGTCCTATACTTCTGAATAGCTAGAACTAATCAATTAGTAGAGGGCATTTTGGACAACTTGTTCTGTGAATATGAACAGGACCATGTGTCTAAACATTGTCACTATATTAACAGTGTAAGAATGAGGTTCAGCTCTGTCCTGAATTCTTGACTCACTCAGTATACTTGGTTAGTATGTGCGTAATATGAAGAAATAATTTTTCTTTTGGTTTAACTAGTTTTAACTTTGTTGATAATTTCTTTTGAATATGTTTAACTTTGTTTTAGGCTTATTTTTCCAAACAAGTATTTGTACTGAACAATTAAAGTAACAAATTATATGGTAGAATCACATATAAAGACAGCAGAGTGAACAAATTCAGTTGATGGCTCTTAAAATTTGCATCAAAGAAATTCCAAACTGCCATGTACCTGTAAACACTGCTACATAATATGCTACAGTAGACTGAAGATTCAAAGGCTTCGTCCCATATAATTTTATGCTACTTCTCTCCACAGGAGTATTGGTAAGGTTGATGTTTCAAATCACTGTAAAGAAAAAAAAATGTAATTCAAATCTTTAAACATTAAACAGCTCAAATTAGCTCTTTTTCCCAACAGTTGGATGCATGCTTTTCTCTGTCTATCTCATCATTTATGGGAAAATAGTATTTATGTGAATTCAACCAGATTATGCATTACAAATAGGACTGCTATCCACATAAATTTTGCAAGACTCTTTCAGAAAATAAAAAAAAAAAAAATGCTCACAACATATAGATCAGTTAAAGGAAGAAAAACTTACAAGAACTTATTTATACTTCATCTGAAAATTTGAAGACAGAAAACTGTCAAAACCATGTTCTAACTTGTAAAAAAGAGTTGTTCTGAAAGCTCTGTGGGAATCTCCCTCATGAGCCACAAGTTGCTAGCACGGAGCACTGCCCTTGATGCCACCCATCCTTGTGAAGCACTATGGGTGCACAAAATAAAACATGTGGTACCCACTAGTAAGGCAAAATCATTTACCTTTGAAGCATCATAAGCTCGTATCAAATTCCAGTACCTTTCTTATAATGTGGCCCATGACAGTGCAGACCCATCAAAGCTCCGATGTTTCAGCAACCCATATCTGCAACAACTGCCTAAAATGGAAGCTCTGTAGAACAGAAATCTTTTATGCCAAAATTCTGCAGTTTCAGCTTCAAAGGAAAATCCTTTAATATGACTATGGGATAATAAGATGTATCTCAGCTGTACTCAAGTACTTCCTGGTTTTACATGGAGTGCGTGGCCCCTGGTGCAGATGGGAGAAGTAGTTGATAATGGTTTCTGCTTCAGGACAGCCTGAGATGTTGTCATCTCCCTTAGAAACATAATCTGTCCTAGAATCACAAGATTTGTCTTACTATGGTAGTCATTGAAAACTGACGACAGTTTTTAAGATACTGCCAGCTCACCCTTAATTAACATTTGTATCAGCAATATATAATTTAAAGTGTTTATATGAAATTCATCTTCATGTAGATCTAAGAATGACATTAACAGTAGTATGACTAGGAAACATAACATTTAAAAAAAGCCCAAACCCCTCTATTTTTCTCCATTTGACCAAAAAACATACTGTAGATTTTTTTTCCAAGAAGATGTAAATCCTTTCACACTAAAATTTTGTAATTTTGTCAATAGCAATAGACTTCTTAGGCAGAAGACAAGACAAATTAGTAAAAGATATTAAGAAGTTGTCAGGTTTATTTCCAAAATTACTATGATTGCTTTCCTCTTGGGTGGATTTTTCTGAGCTGCTCAGTTTAAGCTAGATCATCAGTCCAACAGCACTTTGAAATACAGAAAATTTTGCAGCCACACTGTAAATGTTAAGAATTTTAAAAACTTCACTTTTTTCTTTTCTCCTATTTATTTATTTTTTTTTTAGGCAGAGTTCATATTTATTTTATTTTGTTAACTTGTCTTTACAAAACTCAACTATAAAAAAGTTAACAGAAATTTATTTTTAAACTTCATTATATTGAAGTTGGTAGAAACTTATTTTTAAGTGATACATATACTTTACAGACATATGTTATTATCTTATTGTCAAATGAGAAGAGAAAGAAATATCAGAAATATTCATTTAAGGATGATCTTTCTAAAAATGCAGAACAAAATCAAAATGTTATTCTTTCTGAGCCTTCCAGAACCTTTAAGCTTCAAATTTCTAACAAACCTCTCACTTAAAAACCTGTGGCAATTTAGTGAAACAATTTGTCTTCATTGTGTTTCTGATTCTGTTCTAAAACCACAGAGCACAAAGGTTTTAATCTTCCTCTTGAAATGCATTTGGGATTGCAGTTGAATCTATTCTGGTTCAGTTAGGAAAATGAGCTGTTGTTAATCCTTCTTGCAAAAAAAAAAAAAAACAACATAAAATACAACTAAAATCCTATTTAATAATTTCACTGCATGCAGCTGATACTTTCTCAATGAAGACCAGATAATTTGCTTGCAACTAAAGAACCTAGACTCAGTATTACAGTCCACCACATCTGTCCGATCAAAGCATCAACGGCCAGCACTGAGACACTTAGGAGGTTAGTCTCAAATCATGTACACTGCTGAGGTTTATATTCAGGCATCAAACTGCACCATTAAAAACTCTCTATTTCTGCTCCGTTCTTACATGGCAATATCATTTAATACCCCCATAACCATGAGAACTGAGCTCTGTTGTATTGCTTAGTCTTACTTCTCTCTTTTCAGTCTGATATGTCCGAATCTTGTTCGATCTAAATCTGATCTTGTTTTCATTAAGCAGGCATAAAAACTTAATGCAAACAAAAAGCACTTGTTTATGCCCCCCAGGCCATTCAGTTAAATTTCTACATTCTTGAAATCATCCAACACATAAGCATTTCCCAATTGTGAAGGAGGGGTGAAACTCAGTTTGAGATTGGGGGTCCAGAAACAAACTCCTGAATTTTTATCTTCATCCTGAGGTCTCTTAAATTTCTATCAGCATTCTGAAAACCCCCTCAGCTTCCATATCTCCTCCCAACCACATATCACCTCTCATTCATTTTCACCCTATTTCTCATTTGACATTGTACTATACCGTTGTATTCAAGCCATACAGTTCTTGGATGAAATTTCCTTAGAAGAGTAACAGAAAAATATACAGCATCTGCAGGGCTAAATCTCTTGTGCCTTGCCACTCTTCTCCCAAAGCACTGGAGGAGTATAAAGAGAGATTGACACAAAGAAGGGTTAAAGTATAAAGAAGATATCTGCTTGAGGAAAATATGAACAGAATGGAGGCAATTCTTTAAACCAGGGAGGGTTGTTCTGAGCCTGGTGAATCATGTAGTGATGTCTGTGAGGAGGTACTTCCTCCAGCTGCGGATGAGAAAACTCATGTGGAGACGTTCATCGCATTTTTCTGCAGCTTCCATCTCATGACAGCCTCCCTATGGGACTCATACTGTCTAGACAGTATTTTGATCTTCAGACCTTACTTTGAAGAGCATTATATGAAACCATTTTATCAGAGTTAATTGGGCGTGTGGTCCTTTGTTATGGGAGATGCTTAACTTAAGAATGAAAACAACAGCTGCTTAGTATACTTGACATTATTAGATGGAATTGTGTAAGAAATCATCACTCCTACCTGTGCAGATAAGTAGCGTTAGGGTATAACTGTCATTGTTACTCTGCCCATGACTTTCAACTTCAAAGAACGCTAAGTAACACTAAGCTATTAAAGGAGGTAATTCATTTAACATAACAAGCACTGAATCTAAGCACTTGAGATCACAAATGATTGACCAACTCGGGGTCCTTTGTTAGATTTAACTGATTGTGCTTTGGTGATCCGGGTTCCTATCTTGCAACTGTTCAGGGTAATCTACAGCTCCCAGTTTATCTTTCTTTACTTATGACTTTTTTACCTCAGGTGGGAGGATGCACTGACTGTTACTTAGATATTTTCACTATTTACTTACTGACCTATCAATGTTGTTTTTGGATTTTTCTAAATTTATAAATAAGAAAATAAAATCAGAGAATACAAGCTAACAAGAAAAATATGAAAGAATGACCAATATCCACTTATCAGGCAAAACAGCATCCATACCACTTCCCAGTCTTCCAGAGATCATTTTTCTGCCAGTTTCCTCAGCCATGTAATTCCCTAATTCTAAAAGAACCATTTATAATAGACAAAGTTTAGGTTTAAGAAAACACCATCTATCTGTCCTCTACAGCAATAAATGTGGAAGCATTAACTTTTCAACCTGGGCCAGAAAACTGCCCAGGTACTTACTAAAAAGTAAATATTGTTCCTTATATATAAAAATAGTGTAAATTTCCTGAGGTGGCATCTGACACCCCAGTACTTTTTCTTGTTTTTAAAGAAAAATACTAATGTAAAGTTTTCTTTTTTTCCCTAAAATTTCATGACCCATTTCCTTTCAGATTCATATCACATCCTTCTACTATCAGAATTACAGTATTTAAACAAGCTCTTTAAATGTATTAAGAGTTTTTCTGAAAAAATAACAGTCCCATTTTAAATTAATATAGAAATGAATTTAAATCAGTCTAGATAATTTAGAGTACAATACATTTTACAGCAAATTAAATATAATTTCAAACAGAGTTTGCCAGCCAAAATAAACTACAGTAAAAATAATATAATAAAAATATGTGATTTTAAAAAATATATATAAACATATCTAAATCATAATTTCCAAGGTGACAACAATTTTAAATCTTGTAAAAAAGCAATTAACACAGAACCAGTGTTCAAGAAAAAACATTACTAAGTATTCTAATACAGATGTCCTGCAGACAAGTAGTAAATTAAAAATGAAAGAGGATATACTGGTTATCTTCTTGATTAAGATTTAGGAGACATTAATAGTAGGGCCCTGTGTATTCACAAAATGTCACATTGAAGCTTATCTTAAAAGGCATCCCTGTTTTCCACAGATGCATTTTTTTTCTGATTTCATGGGAGGTATGAACTATGTATTTCAACATAGGCTTTTATTATCTGGAAATTAGAAATAAAAATATATTTTAAAGAAATTATATATTGATATTCTGTTGACTGACATACTTGTTGATGGAGATATATACACAAATATATCCAGTTTATGGCTAGTGTACATAGAAATAACATTAACTCAATCAAATAAATGTGGGCAGCAGTTTCTCATAACTGCACTAGAATTGTTGTGGAGTAACATATCTTGGTAAGCAATGTAATTTGAGGAAAGGCTTATGTGAAATGTAAAAATATGGCTTTTTATTGTCCTATATTGGTAAAAATATGGGCAAACTCATGTTCCCAGATCCATTTTATATTCTATTTTCACATGGTTCTTTATATATGTATATATTTATATGAAGGCTGGGGGTATAGGAAAGGATTCTCCCTTTTTCCACTAGTGCCTTTCCTATGTAACTCGAATTCAGCAAAGACAAGACCTTTTTCTTGGCTTGATTTTTATACAAACCCAGGGCAAAGCAAGTTGCCATACTCTGCCTACTGCAAACTCCATCATGAGTCTTGCTTCTTCTCCTCAGTAATATCTATTTTTGGATCATTGGACTACCTAGAATCAACTACATGAATAGTCCAACAAGGCAAAAATCTAATTAGTAATCATCTAGAAGGACTAGGATATCACAGGATATAGTTTCAAGCACTGAATCCCATTTCATTGAGGTGCATACCTGTATGTACCTTAATAAAAATCTGAGCTCAGGCAAGTGAGAGACTCCTCTCTAGATCTTTTGCCTGGTCTAGGTGTTCCCATGCTGAGTATGCTAAATGCTATGAAAATCAGTATACAAACAAACATCAGAACAGTTGCATGTTTTGGAATAGAGTTCTGTCCATCAAGTTGCCTGGTTCTGATGACAGCCATAAATTGATATTTAGGCAAAACCAGGGAAACCATATAGGACTTCTGTCAGCACTCTCCTAGCTACTGTTTATGTTCAGCTCAGGGAATTGTCTGACTTGCATGTGATCTGTTCAGCAAAATCTAGTGGACTTGTGCAATTCTCCTCTAAATATAACCTAATAATCTGGCTACCTACAATATATTTAGGTGCTACCAACAAAGCATTTCCATTAGTTGCAACAACAACAACAACAACAAGATAATTCCTCCGTCTTTCTCTTTCTTTCTTTTATTACTTGCCCTTTACTAGCTTAATTTTATGTACTACATTCTTGTGTGGAAAGAGTTGATGAACAGTCAGTTCTTATCCATCTTCCCGAGCTCACTTATTATTCTGCTGATATCTATGATGGCTTTTACATCCCCACAGTCCTCTTCTCCAGGCTGATGAGTTTTATCTTACTTAGTCATTCAGAAGCCTTTCAAAACCTATGATGGTCCTGTTGTTTGTTTTTCGAACAGTTCAAATTCTAATCTATTCTCTAGTAACTTAAAGTTTCAACAAAATATTTGGAAACCTGGGTATCAAGTTTCCATTCCAGTCCTACTGACTTTTAGACAGTGCAATAGGGAGCAATAACCTATTTAAACTTTTTTGTTTGAATGAATTTAACAATATTTTATGAATTCTAAAAAGTTGTTACCCATAGGCACCTAAGAACAAGTTTCTAAAATTTGGTGTCACTTTAGAACCATTTAGTGTATACTGAAGAAGATGTTGACTCAGAAATTTTCCTTTGCTGATTTTTTTTGAAGATAATGTGGCTTTCAAAAAAAGAGGTTGGGATCGAAAACTGCATTCTAGAATGGAAATGTGCACATCAGGTTCTGCTGAAAAATTCCCGAGTCCAGCTTTTATCGTGAGTTCCACCTGAATATCACTCAACTAGGGTTTGGATTCACAGTGATTACTTGAAAAAGCCCATTTTAGTATTTCCTTGTTCTGAAAATTATCAAGTCAGATTAGCCAGTAAATGCTACCAGAAGTCTGACAGCCACCTGCAGGAGGGACCATAGGTCTCAGCCAGCTACTAGAGGGATCCGCAGCTGTGTGTTTCTCTGTGAGAGATCTGCTAGCAACGTTTGAGCCTCATCAGCTGGCAGCCTCATTAGCGGGATGAGGCTGTTTACATCATTCATGTTTATGAGTGCTGTGTGAGTGGTTGTGATGCTCGTGTTGGTTTGTTGCTCAAGAGTGTCTGCATAGTGTAGGTATGCACATGTGTGTGTGTGTGTGTGTGTGTGCATGTGTGTGGGATGACATGCTTAGCTTCACTGCTGGCTGGACCTGGGAACAGAAAACTGTAGCAGCCTCATATCTGGTGGGTAGAGGAAGGAGAAATCCCTTGACTATTCAAATTTGGCCCCAATGGACTGGGAAAGAGAACTTCCCTGGGTCCTGAAGTAAACTGTACCCAGCTTCCCCTGATAACATACACACATATCTTTTTTATTACATCATTATATACCATGTGTCACTGATGTTAGTTATTCTCGAAGAACTACATTTTGCACATTTATTTTCAGGGCTTTTGCTGTCTAAAAGCAAATAAATAACTATGGTGAATTCATGCATTTGAACAAAAGAAAAAAAGTATATTTGAAGGTTCTTTTAAATTGTTCTAGCACCAGGCTAATAACATAACCTCAAATGTTTACAAGTGAAAAAATTGCTATGTAGATTGATTCCAAATCTCTGTCCATCTCCCAGCTGCTGATGTTTCTTTCTCTGTCTTCCTATTGATTTTCTACTTCAGTCCAACAACCTTCTTAACGCAAAAAATTGCAAAAAGAGATGGAGTATGAATACAGGAGGTCTATTTACGGTCTGTAAACCAAGTAAAATCTGTTCCAAATTTTCTGTTTGAATATCACAAACCATGGTTTGATTAACGACATATTTAACTAAAGAATCAGATAAATTTGGTTTAGCTCAGAAGAAATGGAGAGAGATAGCAGTCACTGTGGGAAAGACTTCTGTATTCTCTCTGCACTAAGGACCAAAAGTAGGAGTATGAATGACTTCAGAAATTCAAACATATTCAGCTCCTGAACCATTCTTTTGCTCAGGTCTGTTTACACAAAAAGATAGTAAACACTTTTCACTTGGTTGCTAAAAATATATAAAATGTCTAATACATCAAACTATAGTTGCTGCCACAAAAAGATTTTAAAAAAAAAAAAAAAAAAAAAAAGGTCAGATAGAGACACCCAGTCAATTAGATTGCCCTCACAGCTAAGTCAAGTAAAATAGAGCTACAGGCAAGAAAATAAAAGCTTAAACAGAGCAGACCTGACAAGCCTTAACCCTGAGGCCTTGCAAACTCAGTATGAAGCTTATGGACTGTTATGAGCAAAAATAATATATTACAGGGCCATGGGGTTACTATTTCTAGTACAAAATGATATTGAAAAGTGAAGTAAAGATGCGTTAATTCTATTTAAATAACTACAGGAAATTTATAAAGGCAAAATATAACTGCTGCTTTGGAATTTGGTCTTATATTCCTGTTCTTGTAAAAATTTATCATTCTCCAAATTAATCTACAGAAGCACAACAGCTTGTTCTTGAACATAGCTTATGTCTTTACAGGCTTCATAGATGTTTCTTCAAACAGACTGTCACAACCTTTGCAGAAAGGATGTACCTTCATAATGTAGTAATACGGCAAAGCAATAGCACATCTCTTCAGAGATGCATCTCTTTTGGACAGGAACTATATATATATATTTTTGAGGGAAATATGTTTATGTTTTAGATCATTTAACAATACACTGGAACTAATCTTAGATATACGTTAGAAACACTAGACCATATCTAGGAAAAAAGAAAAATATTTGTTATTTAATACCTTAGGCCAATTCCCACTGTGGGGTAGTAGATTAGAACTGACCTCCATGTAAAGCACACACAAAATATGATATTCTCCACTCTCAAGCTGCACGTGACTCATATAATAATTACTGTGTCAAATTCCAATGTAATTGTCAATAGAACCCTTCTCTGTAAACAGATTTCCCTATGCTAAAGGAACCTGCAATTTATTCTGCTTATGCTATCTCCTTTAAATCCTAATTAATATTTAGATTCACATTTAATTGAATTCAGTAATGGCTGACTATATGCTAATTTGTTTGTAGTTACAGGCCATCTGTTGTGGTGTAGGAGCTACCCATCTGTATTTAACAATTTACAGACAAGAGGACTTTCTTCTACCTTTAATTTCTCTCCTCTCCATTTTTTTGTTTTACCTCATAAAATCTGAACTGAGATGAAGTGACTGAGGTATAACTTTACTTTCTTATACAGTAAATACATATATCCATAATATTCAAATAAAAATAATAATTTACAAAGGAAATTCAATCTCCATGTTATTTTTCAAATTATTAAATTACAAATACTCACTTTTTATTACACAATTTCCTTCCAATTTTGTGATCTAGATTACATGAGCTCCATGGGCTTTTGCAGTTTTACCATATGTTTTAATGATAACATTTCAAAAGAATTAGAGACGTATCCTAATTTCTTGATGAGAAGGTGATTTTTATTTTTTGGGTTACAACCAGTAATGCATCTTTACATCTTACATAATTTATACAGAGTTCACTTATACTTTACACGTCCTCTCCTTCCTTAAATTTCTATACATTTATCTCTTAAATGGAGAAATTTTGGAGTGACAAGGCAACTATGGGAAAAGTAAATACAACTTCAACTTCAGGCTCACTGAGCCAGTATTATTTATGGTACAGATAGTACATGGAGTGCTTTATAATAAACTAGAGGAAAACATAACTCAAAATCTATTTTTATTCACGTAAGAGCTAAGCCCTAATTTATTTCACCTTGCTTCTACTCTACCTTGCTGTATTATCCACCTCCTTTAGGTGTGGGCTTTGCCTGGTTAGATATACATGGACCAGAAGAAATATGAACACAAAATTTACTACCAGATGCCCTGGTTCTTTTGCATAAAAGAAATTCAAGTACATTGTTGGGCAGGAATTACCAAATACCATGAATAGGTGCTTGTCCAAAAGATCAAGTAACCAAGACCTGAGGGCATGCTAAAAAGTTACTAGGTTCATCCTAAGAAAGGAACTTTTCCCTCACTCTTAAATGGGATCAATCACTCTTGAGGAGTTCCTCTCTCTCCCTCTGGAGTATGAAGGTAACTCTAGGTAAATAAAGATGCTATCCTAATTAAGCACCTAATGTGAAACAGGAGTAATTTTGACCTAAATTGTTCTTTATTTTTTTCCCAGTATCTCTTGGCCTCATTAATTTAAAATGACTAATTTTAATTGATCCACAAGGACTAATTTAAATGCTGAGGACTGTTTTTTAGTGTCTTATATACTGCTTTTCACAACTGATGCTAGATTTAATTTCAGTCTCCTGGACACTGCTGTCATGTGAATGAAAAATCATGATGATAAATATGACTCAAGGATTTGGCCAGTTATTAGAACAACAGCTCACAAAGCTCAAAATGACAAAATGGTCAGGGGGATCATTCTGGCTACCAGACCTTCTAACTACACCTATATAGAAATATGATTGTTCTCCAGTAGAAAATTTGGTTCTTTATCTTGAATATTTATATGTTTTGACCAGACAATATATTTTAAGGGAAGTGTTGGAAAAGGTGAGAATACGTATTTTTCCTGAAATGATATTCTCTTGTTTTCTGTCTTTTTAACACTGGATCATTCATGATCCCTTCGAAGTCAATACAGAGGAACAAAAACATGCACAAGAGAA
Organism: Tyto alba; assembly: GCF_018691265.1. NCBI lineage: Eukaryota > Metazoa > Chordata > Aves > Strigiformes > Tytonidae > Tyto > Tyto alba. The sequence goes on along the minus strand of NW_024881282.1, from coordinate 66,882,773 downwards.
AACAAAACTGCATGTCCTTGGTCCTAGCCTTGTATTTGCAAGATTAAAAAGTTTAATCAACTGCTTCTTTTCTTTCCCAAATTTTAAAGTAGAATAAACCCTCTTTTTAATTAGATATCCCACCTTTATCTTTATTTTTATGTATATCTTAAGTTATTTTTTAGGATTAAAAGACCTGGTATTTGTATTTTACATCATTTTAATTTAATGTCTTTTTATGAAATTTTATTTGTGGTTTTAAATTATTCTGTGTTTTATGTGATATACCTTGTTTATCAGTAGAGACTAGGCACCAGAGAAATTAAATTTGTTCTTATTAATGCATTTTCTTGCACATTACAGTAGACCTGCATAAGCTTCAAGAGGTGACGGCAAAGAAACCTAATCTTCAACAAGATATCACAGAAAGAATGAGAAGGATAAAAGATGGACTTCAGCATCATCTAAACTACAAATAAAAGTTCACTGTCTACAGAGATAATGAATGTCTACAGTGATAAAACAAACAAGGCCGAGATGCACTAAGAGATTATAATATGCTAAGAAACAGAAAAGACTTCATGATTAGCTTAGACAAGGAACTTGACAGAATGAACAAAACAGTGCACATTGTAGATAAGATATATTCTGGCATCAACCTTTCTCATCACATTACATCCAGTGAAGCTGATAGACAAGGTTCTTAAATTTGTTTACATGAAGTACTATTTTATACTCCATATGATTAAGTTTTGCAAATTGCTTCCAAAATCTACTATGGAAGGAAAATCCTAATGAGAATAAAAGTACATAGATGTTTGTGAAAATCATAAAAACACCTATAGTGAGATTTGATAGAAGCCCACACAATATGCTTGCACAGACATACAAGATAATATAATTTTGTATTACGTGAAAGGGTAAAACCTTATTTTATCCAGAACAGAGATTGGAAATGTAACAGCACAAAAAAAGGTCAGGCTCTTACTCCATTGTGCTTCATATTGAGATGCTATGCCTGTTATTTCTGCTGTGTCTGTTAGTCTCATGGGGGGAAAGCAGAGTTGTCCCAAGCCCAGAGCATTGGAGATGACCCCCAGCCTTACTTGGTCATTATCTACTTCTGTGCCATTACGTAAGTGTTGTGTCTGTCTCAGTGGCCTTCCCTACCACATAAATTAGTTATATTACAGTTAATCTTCCCATTAATTTAATACTTTATTTTACCTTGTAAGGGACGGTGTTGAACTCTGTTTGTCCCAACATTTCTGCTGCACCACTACCACTTCCTGTCCTCAGCATCCTGTTGCCGCGAAGGGAAGGCGACGAATAGTCCCCGACGAGACCACGACTTCTGCCCAAATCTAAAACAACATTCCTGGCAGTGTCTGCCAAGCTGCAACTGCGCATGAGCCACGTGGAGGAGGCGAGGAAGATGCAGACCCTCACCTGCAAGACCACCATGAACACCTGGGCATGCGCGCATGGAAGACCACAGGGTGACAATGAGCTCCGTGGAAATGGGCAGACTTTTCTGAGAAATCGTGGGAACTGAGGCAATAAAAGGACTGTGTCAAAGGGGGGCCTTCTTGGAGGGGAGACTTCAGCGGAGCTTGGAGCTTGGAACACCATCACCGGCACTGTGACCAAGCCAGCAGAACATCGCTGGAGTCGGGGTGGTGGTACTTAGTCTTCCTGCATCTCTACCACTTTCTAGCTTAGGGATTCTGACTTTCCCTTCCTTTTTCTCCCTGTCCTATCGCTACTATCAGTTGCTTGTTTATTAAAGTTCACAAGGTTGTACGGCATCTGACCTCGTTTGTGTCTTAATCTCGCTCTTGGGATCGTTTAAGAACCCTCCCCGATATCGGATCAGGACATACCTGTATCTAAATTCCTTCTACACCTGCTTTATGTTGTTGGCGAAATTATGTATCTTCATGTTGCTGGGCATAAGGCAACATGAATTGGAAAAGATTAGGAATTATTATTGAAGTTATAATAACTATTCAAGAAAGGGGTTTTTTTTTGCTTTACTTTGAACATTGATGTTCAATCATCCTCTGAGAGAGACTGAAGACCTAGAAATGCAGCAGCACTACCATGGATTTATTGTGAATTTCATATGCTTGATCCATCAGAACTGAAACAAATAAGAACGTTTCCTAAAGACTTCATAGAGGAATATGGTCATGCCATCTTAATGCTGTGCGTATCCATTTTTCATAAAGCACAAATTTAAGCACTTGTTTGAACCTTAAATCTTAACTATATTTTAACTGTTAAAACTGTCTGAAAAGATTAAAAGTAATTTTGTGAAAAACAGTAAGCAAGAGTCAAAAATAAATCTGTTTTCTTCAAGTCTTTCCAGAACAGTCACCTTTCAGAGCATTAATTAATTTTTCCATGGGACTGAAATATGAGATTTAAACATCATCTGGTAACAAATATCAGCTAAATGCTTGCCAAATCATTGTATTCTGAAGATCACTGGATATTCTATGAGTAAACACATTCACTATTTAACACTGCTTCTTATTTAATTGGTGCTTCTGACAGCTTCAAATTATGCTTATGTTCATGATAGCATTGACAGCCACATCCCTTACCAAAACAGGAGGAAGGACGGGAAATCAGTTACTGATTATTATTTTGTTTTATTTCCTCGGGGGATGCAAACTCCTCTTTCTGTTCAGTCCATTATCTTAACTTGATTTCTCTGCTTTAGGGGCAGTCTCTTGCTTGGCTGACTAGCACAGCTAAGCCCTTTAGTGAGCTCTTCCTTACTGCTACTCTGAGCCTCAGCAATATCTTCTGTGTAGCTGGCAGGAGCAGGAAGTGATGACAGTATTTTAATGCTTTGTGTCAACAAGATAAACAGCTTGCTCATCTTGAGAGCTTTATCACATTAACCCTGGTGTAGCAGCTTCAATAACAGATATTAATATCTCTGCATGACCAGCTGTACCTTGTAAATACTATGTTATCTCATTTTTTTCCCATTTCCACCCAGATGTATTTTGATTGATATAGAGATAGAAATCAGATGTGAAAACAAATGACACCATGCTTGTTCCCACTATTATTTTTTCCTAGAAAAATTAGACAGTAATTAAAAATAAATAGATCAGTTAAAGTAGTAATTAAGACTCAGACCCCAGAAGCCTTACACATACAGAGATCATTTTGGGTTCATTGGCAATGTCATGTATAGGAGACTTTTCAGAATTGTGATCTAGCTGTAATTACTGTGCATATACATAAAGCTGTCACATCACCAAAGTCTATGGGATAGAGATTCAGCTGGTGTAAACAATTGGGACGGCAGTGAATTCAATTCTATTGATTTACACTAGCAAAAATTCTGATCTGATGTGTCTCAAAGCCTTTATGAAAATAAAAACTTCCACAGAAAACTTCTGCTGTTATACAGTTTTAATGTATATTAAAGCTTGTTTAATTTCACCAAGCTTTAACATTACTTATTAGCCACTAAATGTTCAGTCTAAATGAATCAAGGTGTCTGACTAGAACCTGGCCTAATAAAGTGTTTCATCATATAGGTGCACAGTATAAGTCAGCTGAGAGATAGGCACCATCTGTCTCTGTCTATAGAGATGGAATAAATCAATTTATGCAAAATATGTACTTCCTTCTCTCCACTGAATTTGGAGGCTTACACTAAAAACCTAATTTTTGATGCCTCAAATTATGAGACATAAATCTTACTAATGTGGCAAAATATTAACACCATACAGTGTGCATATGTTGTAGTTTATATGACACATGAGTCTACATATACTTAACCACTGATGTGTACATGCTGTTAAGTACATTGCTGAAAGCTGATATTCAGTAGATTGCAAGGTAGCTATTAGAGAAATTGCAAATATATTTAGGGAAGAACAATATTTATGCACACTCCAGTATCTGAATAATGAATCTGTCATGTTTCTATTATTTTTACTTCTTATGCTTCTAATATTCAGCGTATTGAGAAAATAATCTCTATACATTAGTGGTTTTAAGTGTGTGCCTAGATTGGCACCCAAACACTGATCTGTTCAAAATCTTTCCACAATATTTCAGGTTATCTTCAGTCTCTTACATCACTGTTACCTCTTCAGAGGTCTCTCCAGGCAAAAGATCAACATTTCCACAGATGGACAATGAAATTTATGTCCTGTAAATGTAGCTTTTTATTAAAGGAGGAAAAGATCTCTTTCACCTAACATAAAGCCTGAGAATCCTTATTATTATCAGAACTAATGTTGTTTTTCCTACTACGTTGTGCATATTGAGGATTCAGATAGCAATACTAATTGAAAAGTCAGGAGCCCATGCAATGGTGTTATGTGCAATGAAGCATACAACCATTAAGTCTCCTATGTAAGTCATATTTGAGCTGCACAGGGACTACTTAACAATCCTATAGGAAGTATTTTTTAGAAATTGACAAAAGGTTTGGAATGTATAATATCACATCGTTCAATTGATACTGTGCAATCTTTGAAGAAGGTTCTCTGTCTCCTTGAGACATCCCTTGCACTTGCTGTTTGCTGAAGGAGAAAGAATAGTCACAGACTTTAAATATGGCATTTTTTTTTTCACAGTGTCCATTGCTGCTTGACTATTATGGAGGCAAGAATGTTCATGGGTCAACTACTTTTTCATCTTTGTTTTAGCAACTGTACAAAAATTGTTCTTACATTTTTCTTTGATTTAAAAAAAAAAAAAAAAGTTGGGATTTTTTTTTTTTTTTTAATTAAAGATGAGCCAAGGATATTATGGGTTTTTTTCAAGGATTTAGAACTTCTTACTTCCCTTGATCTCTTGTTGAAAATTTGAACAAAATTGAACAAAGTTTGAACAAAGTTGAGACCTACTTCTTTCCCCAAACATTTCTATAAAGATTCCTTTCAATCTTTGTGCATCTTTCATCAGTTGTCTAGTTATATTGGTCAAAAGCAGAGGAAATCTATATCCTGTTATTATCCTGACTCCTTTTCCTTTATACCTGACTATAGGTATACAGGTATACATAGATCTACTGTCCTATCTTGTTAAAATTGTATTTATAACTCTGTCTGAAAAAAAAGGAAGCAACGTCAGAATGCTAGAAACTGGTATTTATCACTTTATGACATGAACAGCACAAATTTTTATGCAATTTGTGATTAGAAAAAACCTTCTAAATAGATGTTTCATATCTGTCAGGTTTTCATTTGAGTTGAGACCATCATCTGAACTGGGTGCACCGATGTTTCTTCATGTCTCTTAGCAAAAGTACAGATATGATTGATTAATATATGCAGCATGTTTATACAGACTGTTAGAAGGGTTCCCTTACCCATGTCCTTCACTGCCAGGTCCTTGGGTCACAACAACCCCATGCAATGCTACAGGTTTGAGGAAGAGTGTCTGGAAAGCTTCCCAGCGGCGAAAGATCTGGGGCTGTTGTCAGCAGCTGGCTGAATGTGAGCCAGCAGTGTGCCCGGGTGGCCAAGAACATCCTGGCTTGTATCAGAAATAATGTGGCCAACAGGACTTGGGAAGTGATTGTCCCCTGTACTCGGCACTGGTGAGGCTGCACCTCGAATACTGTGTTCAGTTTTGGGCCCCTCACTGCAAGAAAGACACTGAGGTGCTGGAGCATGTCCAAAGGTCAACAGAGCTGATGAAGGGTCTTGTGACATGCACAAGTCCTCTGAGGAGTTGCTGAGAGAACTGGGGTTGTTTAGCCTGGAGAACAGAAGACTGGGGGGAGACCTTATAGTTCTCTACAGCTACCTGAAAGGAGGTTGTAGTAAGGTGGATGTCTCTTTTCCCAAGTAGTAAGTGATAGGACGAGAGGAAACGGCCTCAGGTTACATGAGGGTAGGTTCAGATTGGATGTTAGGAAAAATTTCCTCACCAGGAGGGTGGTCAAGCATTGAAACAGGTTGTCCAGGGAAGTTGTTGGGTCACCGTCCCTAGAGGTATTTAATAGATTTGTAGACATGGCACTTAGGGATATGATTTGGTGTTAGACAAAACAGTGTTGAGTTTACAGTTGGATTCTATGATCTTAAACCTAAATGATTCCAACCTAAATGATTCCATGATTTTATCATTCTATGTTTCTCATTTTGTTTTTCCAAGGTCAACTTAAAAGGTGAAGGATATTCAAAGTACAGTACCTACATAATGATACAATACAATTATTTCAAGCAATATCTAGATTAAATAATTGTTGTGTTAAACATTCTGCCTGAGTATCAAAAGAAAATTAGTTACTCTTTATGCTGACCAAAGTATTATATAACCTCAGGAGCATTGCAGGTTCAGGACAACAAATATTATGTTGCAGAGCTTCCATAAGGCTTCATGCTGTTAATCGTTATATAGTGTATGTCTGACAGTGTAGTAGGGACTGATAATCAGAATCTATACATCCAGAGAAGATATGTAGAAAAATTCAGATGTCTGTCAAGAGACACAGGTGTTACATTGACAATAATAACCCTGATCTTGGTCTACAGTACTGCACATAACCATTTATATTGTCTGTTGGAGCCTGGCGTGTTTCCAACCTGCACCAATTAGTGCTCCCCCAGACACTGCTCAGCCACAACCTGGAAAATATTTCCAACAGGCAGTATAATTGAAGCCATTCTTAGAAAATTGAATATTATTATATATTTTTCTCAAGGTCAATGAGTAGACCCAAGCCTGTTTTGTTTACAAGCACAGTAATAGCATAGCACAATATAGCAGCTGACATGAGCAGTGGGATATCTACATCAATTAATAAGGAGCACTGAGAGAGGGAGAAGTTATTTGACTAACTGCGGTCCCCACTGAAGTGAACTTTGGGACATGGTTTATCAATCAAAACCCTACATTAATTTAACACTTTTTTATAACTTTGTTCTTACTAGAGACTATTTTATTTTCCTAATTCCTGATAGCACTCTCCACAAAGATCTAAAAGTAAGTGCCCTATAATGAAATAACATTTTGGTGTTGACTGATCAAGCAATCTTTCAGGAGGAAAGAGTTGGAAATATCACTTTCAAAGTAAAAGGAGAAAGCTAAGTTTATAGATAACTTTATACAAAGTCATATACAGTTTTCTGCTTGTATTACTCTATACATATTATGTGAGAAATATAAGAATTAATTAATTTTCTCCTAAAAAATTAGAGAATTTGGAAGTTTCTCCGATTTCTGACATCTTCCTTATATCATTTGTTGCAGCAGCTGTCAGAACATAGCCATTGCATGAAAACATACTGAAGAAGAAAGGAAGTAGAGATTCTGAATCAGTAGTTATGCATGTGAATTCCTAATAGCATTCTCCAAAAGGAAGTACTTTATCAAGGTCTGAGAAATAAAAATCCTGCCATTAATTCCCACACATAAAGAAAATGCTTATGTTCAGATCTTTCCACATTTTATTTCTCCCTGAAACATGCTCCAAACTCTTCTTTCCAATAATCTATGCAGTAATTTATCAACAGTTTGAAGGTGCCAATATTTCACCATATGTCCTCTGCTGTATTACCTAAGAAATGCCAAATTCCAAGTATATTTATCTTTGAGTAGAGCACAAACTTAGGCAGCAACATCCTCTTCCCACAGTGGATTTTAAGCACCTAAAAGATTCCTCTTTTGGGGATAATAAACTGCCTTGCTGTAAATGAATTTCACCGTTTTCTGCATGGTACCAAGCTCTATTTAACTCTCAGAACAATGTATACATATCAGATCTCCAGTCTGAATTAAATCAGTCTCTTTCTATTACTTTCAGAGGACGTCAAATCACACTCTGAACAGTGGTGAATATTCCTTGAAATCATCACCCTGTATTATTTCTCTCTTATGCTACATCATGTTATTACATTTCATCCTTCCTTTTGAAGAACACGAGACAATAGTTTTACAGTAACAAATAACAGGAATTATCCAGTTGATTAATAAAGATAAACAACATATATTCTAAACATGGTCCTCACAAACACTATTGTATTTTAATCAGATACTAGTTCTGTAGTTCAGTGAATCACATTGTACACATTGTGCTTCTTAGTCTGCACAAATGACAACTCAGGCCGCCCCCACTTTGTTAGTGGTAATATAATTACATAGGAGAGCTAAAAAATCAAGGTGACTTTTGTACTATGAATAGAAAACATGTAATTTTAAACTCCTCAACCATTTTGCATTATGTCACTATGTTCAGCATAACTGTGGAGCACAATGGGTGGTACTCATGAAAGATAATGGACGTGATACTGTTTTGACTTTGATCATTTTCTTTATGGTCTTGACAAAACAAAAGTCATCCAAATAACTCATTTTTATGCACTCAATTTTCAAACTTCAGAGTCTGATGTAAGGTTTTCAAAGTCTGAGACAACTAAGTTAAACCCTAGAACCATCTAACAAGTTTAACAAACATTATTTCATAGAAAAGTGTTATTTATATATAAAGATATAAATGTTTTCCAGTATCATGTCAATATTTATTAATTATGTGTATGTATATATATAAATATATATATATGATTTATTTCCTCTTTATTCTGATGAGGTCAAAGCACTCTTCTAAAATAACCATTTGTATATTCTAGATCACTAGATAGATAGAGGCATGTATACGCATATACACAGAGATAGGTATATTATTTAGTATATCATGTAATATATACCTGAAAATTGAAGTATGAAGTCATATTCAAATGACATTACATTAATTGGCATTCAGTTACATCAAAGGAATAAAACACAAAATGATAAAATTTAGCTTGGAAGGGACCTCAAGAGGTCACCAAGTCCAACATCCTACTCAAAGCAAGACTGGTTGGATAAGGATTCTCAGGGACATGTCCAGCCAAAGTTAGATTATGTCCAGAGACATAGAATCCCTAAACTCTACAGGTAACCTTTTGAAATATTTGACCACCTTGTCTGTAGAAATATTTTCTTACATGGGGACTGCAGAAGAGGTAATTAAGAATAATGTTGCAAGTAGGTAAAAAGGTACTGTTACTCTTGCATATACTAAATAAACAGATTTTTTAACAGCTTGAGATAATTTTTATATGGATAATAAATGTTTTTAATTTAGATTTTTAAAATAATAGAAAAAAAGTATGGACTTTCAAATATATTCAATCAAAGAGAACCTCCACCACTGAAGGAGATACATGGCATGGCAAATCTGAAAATATTTTCCTTAACAAAATGTCACATACCCCACAAGAAAGTACAGAGTAGTAAGTGCATTTCCTGGTCACCATCTAGGCAAGGGAAGGTGTGGAAAGTCTTCAGTGAAAACTTGTTCTGAATAGAAAAAAGAAATGTGAAATTACTTTCCAGTCTCTCATCAGGTCTGGAAAGAGGATGAAGAGTAAATCTCACCAGAAACTTGAGAACTTAAGAAAAAAAATGTTTCTCTTAACTTATAAAGTTATTTTGAAAATCTACTAGTCCCTCACTTTCTCAGTCATTTCTTTATCCAGAATGCTCAAAAACTAATGTATGTTTCAGGCTAGAAATTCATCCAGGGTGTGCAACTTTCACTACTTTGCAAAAACACCTAAGTTTTGAGCTGTCATGTTTTATCTTTGAAAAATTAATGATCATGTAGATTTATCTATCAAATCTGAGCATAGCTAATTCCTTCAGTGAAATCGGGCAATATGTTATGTGTCTGTCTATAACTGTGACTAATTCCAAAGTGAATGGGTCCACTGAAGCCATTTTTCCATTAATATTGACTACTAGATCTATATAAGTATAGAAAACACTAGAAACTTGACAAATATGTTAACTTCCTCCTGAGAAGTACCTAACTACTTCATGAATGACTTTTCTTTCAATTTCTCCAATGTGTCCATGTTGTCATCTGGGAAGTCAAAGTCTTGATTACTAAGCTATTGAGAGGCAAAACTTCTGAAGATGTTTGACATGTCTCTAGACAGTGATCCCTCCAAAACTATTGATCAAGTACTGTGGAGCTTCCAGAGAGACTTCCTAAGGGATAGAGCTTAGTACTGAGGTGACACTCCTCCACCTCACACCTAGCCCTTAGACCCAGAGTTGTCATCCTGCTCACCTGTAATGCCTTTTCTTAGGTAAATGAATTGATCCCAGCACTACAAACCCTAGGGAGCAGCCACAGGTGCTTGAGAAATGCACCAGTAAATGCATTGGTAAAGAGAAAAAAATGTAAGTATACTCATCCTATATGCTTCTCTCCTTTTCACTGCTTTAGGAGTTAGCCTTCATTTTTCTCCTGTAATTACAAAATGGTAGATTTTCTTCAAAGGAAGCCTGTTGACCAGGAATGATCTAAGGTTCCCCAACATTTCCTACATTCTGTTGTAATGATATTTTTCCCTCATAGTAAGGAGTTGGCTTCTCAGTACAAAGTGCCATTATGTTTATGTCAAGTTTAGGCAGAGAACACTGTTAAATGTGAAACTGGCTTACTGAGAAGACATCTGGCACACCTAAAATTACAACAGTTTCTTTTGCAGTAAGTGGGACACAGCAAAAAGCATTGTGCATTGCTAAGGAGGCCATATGGTCTGTCTGCCTTAAAATACCATGCCAAGTATTTTGGCATGTCTGTGCATGTGCATGGCTTAATTTAACTATAACATTTGGGCATTTTTTTCATGCATCTCTTCTGTGACCAATATAATTGAACCATCTCCCTGTGTATATATCTCCTTCTTTCTGACACTTTAAAAAGGGTCACGAAGCTGGCCAGTCTTCCTCTGTGCCTGTCTAGACTTTCTGATGATCTCTGCTACCTGTTGCTCTTTCATCAACTGAATTTCATCTAACATTAAATGTAACTCTTGTCTGTGTGAGCCAATGTTATTCAAATTAAAAGAGACCTCCTCATTATATATACAGTTTAAGTATCAAAAATGAAGTCTGAAAGTTGCATCTGTCTGTCATCCTTATCCAGACAGAACAAGAGGTGCTGCGATGTGCTCCTATATGTATATAACCTGGAGCAATACATGTCCCCAGCAGAACACCCACATGCAATCTTCAGAGTTTGATCCTACACCAGTCACACTTCATGGGCATACATATCGCTTTATAATAGTCCTTCTCTTCAGCAGCATTTAAATCATCAGCAGAAATGACTTGGCTACAAGCATTCACAGAAATTTTTTTGCTTCAGGAGTTACAAGACATAAAAAGGAACAGAGGGAGGGTCTGGAAGGAGGCTCAGGCTCTCACAGGAACATCCTAAAGAGGCATTGCTGTGCCCGGAACAACCAATCTGTTCTTCTTATGCATAACGCAAAAGAGCAAAAGTGCAACATGAACCAGCCATAGCGAGGCCCAGAAAGCTGACCTTTTCTTTGTCACACATTTCTACAACCTATGTCAGGCAGGTTTTACATGCCTGTATGCTACTTCACTGGTGGTTGAGCATTCACTTTGAAACCGCAGGATGTTACAAATTGCTCTCATAAAAGATAATACTTGGGAGGCATGAGACTTTTTAGCAATGTCACCAAAAATTAGGATTTTAAACTAATTTTATATTTACATGTTTTTTTAAAAAAATCTGAAATTTTAGGTATGCTGTGCTTGAGGAAGAGTCCTTTTATTCTAAAAGAAACAATAGGAGAGATTTTCATCATATCTTTCAAAAATCAAGATGGCAAAATTTAAGCCTAAAATGCTGCAGCTGCTTTTTAATTCATTTCATATTGCACTCTCATCCATCTCTAAGTAATAATATTTTGCCATTCCCTCTGCTTTCTATTTCATTTTTCATCCCGCCTTTGTTTATTTGTTTGTTTCCCAGCTGCCTTTTTTCTCCTTTCTGCTTCATTATCCATAGCACTCTTAAGTGCAGCATAAAAGGCAGAATTTGAGTCTAATTTTCAAACCCATTGTGGGAAAGTAATTAAGCAAAATATGTTTCTACATTCCTAACAGTATAGCTACAAACATTAGCAACACACTGATATTGGAGAGTGACACTCAGGTATAATCTGAGCAAGCAAATCTTATCACAAAAACCTTGTGTCTGAAGCACAAGACTAGTAAAGTCAGACCTTAAGGACAAGCCAAGCTGCCAAGAACACCAGCAGAATTGATTGATATTGTAGCTACACTTATTTGGAAAGTTTTTTTTCCACTCTAAGTTTATACTGTGAGTGGGTAACCCAGGCAGGTGCTACTGGAAGCCGGAAAAAATTGTGACTGAAGAGAGCACAATGAGTCTGGTATTTCCATGGGAATGCTCCATTTTTATTAAGAGCATTCAGGATGTTTGTTTATTTGTTTTCTTGTTCCTATAGTAAAAATTATTTAACAATGTGTGAAAAATAATGAAAATACAACAGAAATTTTCTGGAGTTAGGTGTCAAAAGGGCATTCTTTGTCATAAAGTTCTAGTTTTCATCTATCTCATGTAACCAAATAATATAATCCTATTCTACAGACCCATATCATATTCCTTTTCAAGACTGGTAAGTTTTACTTTCCCTTAATATTCTTTTGGAAAGTCAGATTCCTCCAAGTTATAAATTTGCTTCTAATTTTTGGCCCATAATTATTGCTGATTCATACTTGTACATCTGTTCATGTGTCAACATCTTTTTTAGATTATATACCTACTTTGCTTCCTTGGAGTTTGACTACCTGATGGAATTATATAGAGAATTCCTCCTTACTGTCACTCTGTTTTGTTAAGCTAAACAAGTCATGATCTTTTAATCTTCTTTTTTAAGATGTTACAAGTAATGGTTCTACTAGCAATATTTGAATGGTAGTACCACTGGTATTTTTAGTAGTCTTACCGAGAAGTGTTTGTTATTCAAAAGAAACTGAAACACCAAAATCCAAACAAGGAGGCCAAGTTCATTAATGACTTCCCTAGAATGTTTTTTAAACCTTCAGATCTTTTGCTTCAAGCTGCAACAGTTTAGATGCTAACTGGCTTTAATTTTAGCAAAAAACCCCTTGACCATTGTAGTAATTTCTCTATATATATTTTTATATTGTTTATATTTACATATATACATATATATAATTCATATACATGTGCACAATTGCATATATACATATATGTGAATGTTTAAATATACATATGCATAGATACATGCATACACACATATATAAATAACAACTCATAATCATTTTCATTTTGTAGTCCATGAGGAATAACTAGTAAAGACTTGTCAAAAAGGTCAGTGCCCTGTCAGTGCTACATGCTTCTTTATAGCAAGTGTCAAAGCAAAATATCATGTTTCAGCCTCTTAAGGATAACTTCTGCCAAAAAAAAAGGGATATGTTTTTTGTATCAAGATGGATCCTGGAAAGAGTAAGTCCCTGAAGAGTTGTGCAGAAGGTTACTCCAGGATTTACTAGAAGGAGATAGCCAATACAGTTAACAAGTTAAAGGTCCTTAATCTGTTAACCAGTCTTAAATTTTAGCTTAAATAATAAAGAATGAGATCAATAAGCACATCATTTTCGTGAAACGTTAGGCATGTTTTGTTGTAGAGTATTAATGTTGTCTATGGTAACTATCATTCTCTTCGAGATCCTCTGGAGTAATCTAGGAGCAAATAAGTTCATCATGAGTAAAGTTCATGAACTTCTTAAGCACCCAGGAATTCAGAGAATGCTTATGAAACTCACTCAGTAAACAGATGATGTTTGAAAGCATAGATAAAGTTATGCATATCTACACTCATGTGTAGAGTTGCTGGGCATATTTGTGACAAATAAAAACATAATACTATATCCTGATTATTAACTTGTGAACAACTCTCATTTTTCTAAGTGTGATGAATGCAGATATTTGAGAAGTAGTTCATGTGAAAGATTTTGTGTTGTGGCCTTTTGGAAAATTCATTGCTATTTTTTCATACAATATTTTGACCTCCTACAATTGATTGACTTCCACTTCATAGAAGCGCACCATTTATGTACAAAATTTCTATGTAAATACGTGTTCACAGTAATCCTTTGAGAGTTGCTGTATTGTGGAAAAACAAACAAACAAACAAAAAAGCTACACAAGCATACATGCAAATATTTCTGGAAATAGTTCTGCCATAATTATTCTTTAATTATGGTGACAGAACCTCTTCTATCCAGGAACATTCTTTGAAAACAAATTTAATTCACAGAAATTTGAAGAACAGGATCAAGAATTATGCAGAAGAATTAGGCTGGTCTTACTTATTGTAATGATGACATCCTGTCAGCATAACCAAGTATTAGCCAAGTAGATCCATGGACACTTCAATATTTTTAGAGGTAGTCTATTAGCTCTACCAGAGAATTTGGCCTGTTTGTTCATATCATTGTAACACTGATAGTCTTATTTCAAGTCTAGCTTTTCCAGACTTCTTTTCTAAACAATAGGGAAGAAAGAAGAATTTATGCCACATGGCAGAGAGGAAATATACTGTTTGTCTAAGATAATATTTCCTATCCTTTCTCTGCACAGTATAGCATATTAATTCTACTATTTCTATAACATTACAATATACAGTCCTTCTAGTGCTAAAGGGTTCAGTTGTAAAAGCTGAGACTATGCATTGCAGCATCTTTTCATAAAGAGCAGCTGTCCTTCAGAACAGAATGAAGATGATAAAGCAGACAAGCACAGAAACATACTTTGCTGGTAGAGTCCTGCTACAAATGACACAATTTTAGGTCCAAACCTGACCAAGCAATTAGCAGAGCTGCACATAACTCATCTATTCATATACCTATTCCTGACTGGAATGTAAACCTCTGATCAGAAAATTTTCCTTTATTTCTGAAAAAAAAAAAAAAATAAACAATCTTGCTAGGTACTGACAGGCAGCTTGTTGGCTGAGTTTAGCAGGAGGGAAGCCTACATTTAATCAGTTCTGCCCTCATTACTGTATTTGCTGTAAATTATTATAGTTGGCTGCAGGGGATAAGAGGATAATTTGTCCAGACAAGAAAAGAAATTAACCACTGAAACCCTCAAAATTATAACATTGCAATATGATTATATGAGAAGATTAACTATCTCAAAAACAGGACAGAAAAATTTAGCGGGACTGAAAAGAAGCAAAACAAAACACAAAGGAGTTGAAAAAATACTGGGATTTATGTACCATTTCCCTGCTCTGAGACAAAATCCTTTGTAGAAATACCTATTATGAAGTTGCATGTATGTTTTTTTACAATTCTCCATATGCTTTATATTCCTTTATGTTAACATTTACACACACTGTTTGGCACTCCATTAGAAAAGGCATTTACAAAACAGATATTATTTGTACCACTTTCCGACAACTGAAATGCCTGAAGCACTGCACTCCATTTGGTAGATACATAATAGTGTGTTTTAACTTTTACCTGAAATAGATAACCCAAACATTTAAAATGCCATTGGGATCAATCTATTTTTGAAATGTGCTTTTAAGATAAGACCATTTAAGAAGAGTTGTGCCAAATAAAGTAAAGGATGTCTGATATATTATTAAATCATAAAAGCTGTCTTTGGATACTTTCATGGATCTTGACAGAAAAAAAAAAAAAAAAAAAAGTAATTTCAGAGTTAAGATTGAAATTAATTTTAAAATCTCTTAGTACTACTGTATTGGGTCTGGCTGAGATAGAGTTATTTCTCCCCATAGCAGCCCTCAGAATGCTGTGCTTTGTGTTGGTAGCTAGACAGGCATTGATAACACACCAGTGTTTTAGCTGCAGCTGAGCAGTGCTCACACGGCATCTGGGCTGTCTCTCCAACATTTCTCCACACCAGTAGGCTGAGGGTGGACAAGACCTTGGGAGGCGACATAGCCAGGACAACTGACCCAAACCAACCAGAGGGATATTCCATTCCATATGACATCTATAATTGCTAAGAGAAAGGAGAAACAGGAGGAGCATTTCTTATTATGACATTTGCCTTCCAGAGCAACTACTATATGTACTGAAGCCTTACTTCCCAGGAAATGGTTGGACATCCCCTGCTGGTGGGAAGTAGAGAATAAATCTTTTGTTTTCCTTTACTTTTTCATGTGGCCTTTGCTTTTGCTTTATTAAACTGACTTTCTCTTGACCCATACATTATTTTCCATCTTATTTTCTTCCAATTCTATCCTGCTGAGAAGAGTGGTAGAGCAGTCGTGTCCAGCCAAAGTCAACCCACCACGACTATATATTCATGTTGAGATAGCCTGAAGAGTCCTTGGTTCTTAGAGGCATAGATGTCTACAAGGGCAAAGTGATAATAAATACAAAAGAAAATGTCTTAAGGGAACAAAGTGTATAATAAGATTTTTTCTTAAAGGAAGTATTCATGTACTTAAGTGTATACATACAAATGCAAGGTATTTGGGCAATTAATAACCCACGTGACCTACCAGTAGTGATTGCTCTGAGCTGTAAAAATCAGATTCAGATGCCATATGCACCAAAGTTTAAGAGTCTTCAGATGTTACTGCTGGGGTCAGTTTCATCGTAGCAGCAGATGAGGTAAATGACAGATGGCCTGAGCTAGGGATCATAACTGAGCCGAGATGAGAAAGTTTAACTAAAAATATTTCTTTAAGGAGATGTTATATAGAAGAAATAGAGGAACGACAAAGAAGGAAAGTGTTGCTAAGTTACTTTGAAGGCTATTCAGACAGCTTTTTCTTTGCAACAAACACAGTGTTACTGAAAAAATACTTCTTTTATGAATCCTTTGGTCTGTTGAAACTGTTTCTGTTTCCCTCTTGGTATGGCATATATAGCACCTGCTGCTAAACACCACCTAACCACTGAGTGTTAGGGAAAGGGCTATGCCTTCATGCACATGGGATGACCCAGTGCTCTGCCCTCCCAGACAGGACTAAACACCCTGGCTACTTCTGTCCCCATGGCTGCCCATTATTCATTTTAATTGCCCATTATTATTGTAATTAGGGTATTGCAATACTCTGAGCAGCCATCTCCAGAGCTTTCCTCCTCTTCACAGATTTGTCCATATACCACCTCAGTGGCAGTTGCCAGGCTGCTCACTGAATATGCTCAGGCAGCCAGGGTCTCACAAGTCCTGAAGAACAGTTTCTCCCATGGCTGCACTGACAGCCTTTTGGTCTGCAGTCCAATAGACTGGTATGAAGTGCAATACAGATCTACTCAGGGGTGAGTTATTTTTCTGGAATTTTTTTTCAGCTGGGCCAGTGTCATGATTTTTGTCAACATGTTCCAATACCACTGCATTTACACACAATCCTGTGCATAGATGATTGATCACTAACAGAGTGGCAGCAAAGCTGTGCTAAGGATATTCACTTGTAATCAGTTACCATACGATTTTCTTCAATTAGACTGTTCCTGTCCTCAAGTCCATTGGACCATTCTGCTCTTGCTATCTCTCTTGATGTGATATCTCTACCTGAATGATGAACACCTAGAATAATTCCTGACACAGTACTTATCTTACACACTTGTGGGCCTACTTATCTGGATGTAGATCTGTTGATGGACACACATTTGCCTTCTTACTCATTTCTGCTATAGAAGTAAGCTGATCCTTCTCATACAAACGTATTCTGGGATTGCTTTTTCTGACCAAGTCGTGGTGTCAGGGGATATTCATTATTCCTTCAATGCAAAGCCCTCTGCCTTAGCTCTTTAAGCAATCAGATATTCTTCTCATTAAATCAATCCCTTCCCTGCCCCTACCTTAATTCTAGCTGTAAGACATGAGATATCTCAGAGCTCACAACCCTAAGTATCTATGACTCCTCTGAGTCCCACTTGAGTATCTTTGGACTAGATTTATTTTACAAACCTGGTTAAGGTTATTTTCTGTTAATAACACACCCAAGACAATGAGAAGTTTCCCATACTCTGCAATAGTTGCACTTGCACATTGATGACGCTGAAGCTCTAAGCTTTATGCAGAAGGTGTAGCAGAAGGGTGTAAGATCTGCTGGAATACTGCAGAAGCATTGGAACAAGCACTGCCAGTATGACTTGTAAGAAACCTTCTCATCCCACCCATTAGAGTTGTCCCTGGAGCTACTTAACCACACCCCGTGTTAGTCTGGGGTGAGACTTTGCCATCCACTCCAGATGGGAGCACAGGAGTGATCCTACAGACATGCAGAATTAAGAGTTTAGAGAACAGGACCCTGATGTGAGCAGGGACTGATCCAAGCTGAGAGTGTGCATAGTCTATAATGGGCTGCAAAACTGTAGCTGAAATCTGTAATGCAGCATGAACCCAGGAGGGGCACTTCTCCCTAGCACTTTTTTTCTATTTGATTTTCCATATGTGTTTAGGTAATTTTTTTAAGGATATAAATCAAAAATTCATCATGACTGAAACTGTGACAGACCTCCTGATTCTGTTGTCCAAACCTAGATAAATGTCCTTGATCAATGCCTTTGGTTACTTCATCATTGTACATTTTAGTTTTGCCAGAAAATATCTCAAGAGGCTCATAAGCAGACACTGAAAAATAAAAGGCATAATACCTAATGGCATAACCGAGGAAGGTAAATGTTCTCTGATTTAAGTGATCTTTGAGCATTCTTTATATATTTTGACATAAATTATTATTTTAATTAATGATTGAATAAAAAGCTAAATACAAACAGGTTACATTCTAAAACAGTATAAAAATTACAGAATTAATCTGGAGGATTTACAGACATTGGTGATTATAAAGAAAAAAATTAAAAAAGAAAACCAAAACAAAACAAACCTATAAGGTGACAAGATGACAAGAGAGTATTTAATTCTAAAATGTCTGCAGGTAACCAACAGAAATTAATTCAGCCTTTGAAAATGCAAGCTAATGTGTCTGAGAAAAAATAAACTCAGATATAAGTATTCAGCATAATATTCTTTAGGGAGACAGTGGACAGCAAAATAGATATCATAATGTAATCTAATATACTGAAAAAGCAAGACCGGACAGTTTGAGGCTAGATATGCAAGTACAGAAAATGTCTTGTTCATGTTTCAGTATGGTTTGTCATTCCTTGTCATTCTCAGGTGAAGGTGACTGTCTTGTTCCATAATGCGCAGAAGAAATCAAAAGTAAAATACTTGACTAAATACTTAGTATATTTATGCCAGGAAGATATTTACAGATTGTAGTAATTTCAGAAAAGAATGGACAGTCTAAATCCTTGTCTCTTACACCCTGAAGTTTCATAAAATGGAAGAGGTACCCAGACCTAATGTATAATATATAACCTGTTATATATTTCATACAAAATTTTATAAAATATGGAATAGCATGCAATTATGTAATTTAATATAAAATAATGGACTGACATATACAATGAAAATTATATACATTAGAATATCAAATCATTTATATATAATTACATTTTAATGTTATATAATAACTCTTGTGACAACTTCTCAATCTAGAAAAGTACTTGTTTAGTAGACTTGCACTGAAGTAATTTATTGGATAAATTTTCTTAAAGTTCTCAAGAATTTTGCTGCATCATACTGTAAATTTAAACGTATCGAGTGAAACACTAAGCAATTTGCGATAACATCAATGAGAAGGAAATGAGCCTTGTCAGAAAAAAAGTTATATCTAGACATAATTTCTAGAGAAATTGGAATGTAGAATAGTTAGCATATGGAAAACAACCCTATGGTAAACTTGAGACTGACACTGTATAAATAAATAACTGATATATTGTTTCACTAGAGTTTGAGTGAGTGAAGTCCTAACCTGTAACCTTAAGGAACCTGGGAAAAATGTTGCAAATCTCATTTCTACTAAGGCTGAAAGGATGTTTAGAAAAGAGACAGTGATTGCTACTCAATAGCTGTCACTTCAGAAAGTGAGATATGGGGAATAAATTACACACATTTAAACTGTTTGGTGTGACAATATGCTTACAGGATTTTTTTTTTTTTTTTTTTTTTTTTTTTTTAATCCATTTGCACACTGATATGAACTTTTGGATTAATATCTAACACATTGTTTGGAAGTACTGGTTTTTGCCACTGCACTTACTACAGGTAGCAGCTACTCCCAAGAGACAATGTAGCAGGGTTTAGAGCACAGCTGAACTGGCCAAGGAAGTATAAATAATGAAGGTGGTCTTTCCATCCCAGGGCCATCATCCTGCCTTCGTTCTGGCAGTGAGTGCACTGCAGCATCCCTTGAGAGAAAAGGCCCGTGTTAGCTCCCGGGAGGACACGCCAGGCAGGCGACTGACCAGTAGTGCAGGTCCCCAAACTGCCCCTGCCCTGCTCTCAGTCATCCTTTCTACAGCTGGTGAAGCTTGTACAAGTGTAGAACAAATCCAAAAGTGAAACAGAAAAGCACTAAGTTTTTGATTAAAAGGTGTTAAATGCTGAATAACAGGTTGCTAACAAATTATGGGCATGGTATGAATTCTTGGCATGATTCAGCTCATTTAGTGCTAGACAACTGACAGACTACAGTAGTGCAGTTTAATAATTGGGTCTCTGCTAAAATCAATGATAGAAGACAGGAGTGTGTAGAATATGACTCAGTCTGAAAAAAAAGTTTCTTATAGAGGTGAAATGAACTGTGCAGTGGAGGAACACTACCTATACACTTTACTACAAAAGAAGTTTAGTATGCTAGTTTATATTAGAAACCCAAAATTCAACAAGTTGAAATTGAGATAAGTTATTCATATTCTCAGAATATTCCCATAGTAAACAGGATTTGCTCCAGAATATAGTAATTAGGTATTTAATTTAAATAGAAGTTTTAATATGTATCCATCACTTTTGAAGCAAACTACAGAGACAAGTGTAGATATCAGATTTTAATGGATACAGGTGGAAAATTATGCAATAAAGAGAGTTCTCTAAAGTTTAATAAGAGACCTGTCATACACTGTATGTGTTTTCATTAAAGTAGATGTGGTTTTGCTAGAAAATCGGGTACTTTCAAGTTTTATGGCATAATTTGATGCATTAAATTCAGTATTAACAGTCTCTTAAGTCTATCCATTTTAACTAACAATAAGATATTATAAGGATGGGGAGGAGAGGGGAGGCAGAAGAAGAAGAAGCTATTCTGGCAAGGAAGTCAATGTCAGAAAAGCTTCTAAAGCCAGTTCAGAAAAATGGAACAAAATGTTTAAACGACTAACTGTACAACAATGTGTAGCCAGTTGGATGACCTGGAAAGAGGCTTTAATAATTTGCTAAACTGCATCAGACTGAGATATACAGAACAGTCATATCTGCCTTGTGAGAAAATACAGGAGTATAAACTTTACAAAGACAATACAAAATTATCTATCTATAGAATGGTGCTGTGTGCTGACCACACTGGCTCTGATCCTGAAAAGAGTTTAAGCATGTAATTGATTTTAATCATGCAGGTCTCCATTCTCGTTTAACGTGGCTTGAGATTCAAGCTCATGTCTTTCAGTACTTTATAGAACCAAGGTCTTAAGTAACATCCTTCAGTAAACTACAGTAAGGACATTGCATACTTTTGTTTACATTAAAACAAATAGTTTTGGCAATGAATCAAACTCAGCATTATTTTGAGATTTTCATTAAATGCAATTGCTTTCAGATCACATCCAAAGAACGTTAAGGAAGCATCAAACTAGCATTTGGGATAAAATTGCATGACAAATGAAGCCTTTCAGGTTGTCAAAGCATGTTACATCTGGTAAATCATTCCAAAAAAAAAAAAAAAAAAAGTTTTTATTAAAGCCTTGGGGAAGTGTCTTTAAAATATCTCATCTTTCATTTTTTGTGAATACTTTGGTAAATGCTAGCTGAAATTATTATGTATTTGAAATTACATTTGTTAACCCAGGCATGGCTTTTAACTCTTTTTTGCCCCCATGGGCTTATGATCTACATCCTCGGGCATCTGACAGTCTCTCTGTAGCTTCAGTTTCATACTTACTTACAAATGCTGGTTTTTAGCTCTCAGAGGAAATGAAGGTGAGATAACCTCTTTTCAACAACTTCAAAGTTTTCTTCATTTGATACAGTTCCTTGGCGGGGGGTGTGTGGGTGGGTGGGTGGGGGGGGTGGGCAGGGGGAGTAAGGAAAGAAAAAACCTTCACATTTTAAAATGTTACAGTCTTGAGTGTTGAATGTATGTATGTGTGTGTTCATGTGTATGTGTGCATCTACTGATTTCTTTTTTTCTGTCAGTTTTTTTCTTTGTCTCCTGTTTTCAGTCTAGCATATGTAATGTTGTATCGGATGCATTTATCTAAAAAAGAAGAAAGAGCATACATACTTAGAAGTCTGTACGTTTTTAGTAATAACAAAACAGCATACTTAGCAAAAGAGAAAGACAAAATAATTTAAAATGTCAGAAAATGCTATTGCTTTTTTATTTAAAAAATGTATTTAAAAAAAAAAAATCAACCAAAAACTTCTCCTGAGATCAGCAGCTTGTCTTTCTCTACTTTGAAAAATGGATAATAAAGAAGATTGTTACTTTAATTTGAAGAATGATTAGACATATTTAAATGGCAAAGTAGATATACGTAAGTAAAAAAGTCTATGAAAAGTTATGTGGTCAATAACAAATCCCCAAGATTAAGTAATGCAACCTGTTTCAGAATATTCTAAGCCATTAATGTGTTGCAGTTCTTATTAATTCTATTATTTTAGATATGAAAACCATATGCAATCCCATAATCTACTTATCATTACTTACAAATCATGCATTGCTACAGAACTAACAAATGGATATTCCTAGGGAGCCAAATTTCAAACAATTATCAGGTAGGCTTACTCCACTCCACTATCTTTACATGCAGATATTTTAATAACTCTGTCAGATTCCCCTGAACATTTTTGAAATCACAGAGAGGTGGACATAATTGATCAACCGTTTCAGTCTAACCATCACATTCAGATGCTCTGGGTGAGAAGTAAATATTTTTTGTAATTTCAACAGTCAGTCCTTTTCAGTCCCCCTATTCTTTCCTTGATTAGTGATATCTCTCATTCTTTGCTCTGTGAGGTACTCAAGCAAAAATGTCAATTATTGCTTTCTTTCTACATGCAAAAATGAGGAAACTTTAAGCACTGAAGATGAATATTCCTTCTCTATCTTCTAGTGCATTTAAATCAGCATCTTCGAAGACCTGACAGGAATCAGGTAATTTTGGAGGCAATTTGTACTGATTGCCATGTAACAAAATGTGTCTCTGACTTTAGTTATTCTTACAAGCTCTTATTGAGTTCAGTTACATATGTTCATTAAAATTTGATGGTTTTCTCAAAACATTCCCTCTGAAACCACAGTTTTAAACAATACTTTCTAAACATTACTTGTTCTTGTAAATAATACCTAAAATGGATGTTGTAGACTCATTTGGCCCTTAAAAACCTGAGGTCAAAGAAACTGGACAGCAGATTTTAACTCCAAACTGCATCATTGATCTGTGCAGAGAGTTCTGGGCAAAAAGCAGAATTTGATACGTTAAGTGTAACAGACATAAGTCTGTCTCTTATGTCTAGATGTCACCACTGAGATCTTACTTTCAGCAGCAGCTTGCAGTTACAGTAGGTTATATGTAATGTTAAACTGCAATCTCAAACCAAAATTTCAGAGTCTCTTCAAGCAAGCAGTCAAGACTATGAAAAATTAGTAGAAGCACTGATGCTCAACTGCTGCCAACACAGGTCCTCAGGCAACCATTCAGGAGTCATAATCAGAAAACTCTCTGGGTAAAAAATACCATGATTTTAAAGAAATAAAATAACAATATAAAATTTTAAAAATCGAACTTTTCTTACAGCTAATCTAACTGTTATTACAGCTAGTACACCACACTGCCACATTAATTCCTGCACCAATTCAAGAAGGAAATCCGTAGGTCAGAAATATCAATAGGGAGAAGTACACATTGTCTTGTAACAGTTTGTTCAGCTTTTAATACTGCAGCATTAGTTATATTAGCCCTTATTTAGAGTAACATTAATGAAAAAATTGAGAAGAACCCATATTAATATTAGTTCAAGCAACTAAAAATGGTGTCCAAATCATACTCTCTGTTGAAAGTAACTATTCCATAATGAGGAATTCTATCTTACAAATAGAAAATGATGGTTCTTTTATTGAAGAGTTTAAATCCAATAAAAAATTGGTCTTCATTTCAGAAGGTAAATAATACCAGCCACGTCAATTTTAAAATTTTTTTTAAATTCTATTCCAAGTTTCAAGGAGTTCATGTCTTTTTTACTTGTATTACATAGACCTGATCAGAGAATGAAAGATAGTTATCTTATTCTGAAAGCTACTATGCTTTTAGGAAAACAACAACCTATTAGGCAATCTCAGTACGTTTTGAAAGTCCTGTTCACAGAAGTTTTGACAAAGCAGTTCGTGATTTATATACAATCATTATTCTCTTTTTTTTTTTTTTTGGCAGAGGCAGTGTCCTTATTTTACAAAAAAAAACTTTGGTTCACATATTACTTAAAAATATTTAAAATAGTTTTAAAAGTAATAGGTGTGACCATATGTCTGAAATCTTAACATATCTTATTCTTATATTTCCTGTCAGAATTGAAAGCTTTTATTCATGTGGTCTGTGTGGGTTATTTTAAAACCATCTGAGATGTTTAGCTGTACCAGAATCCCTGTGACTCCCATATGACAGTTAATCAGCTTCGTAAATTTCATCTTTGGGTTTCCTTTTGATCTCTGGGTTTCCTCCTAGCTAACAGCTGTTTGAGGAGCATTTCCCTTAAATACTGAGGACAGAAACAAAAATTTTCTTTAACAATTCTTCCTTTATCTATTTTCCTTAGGTCTTCTGCTAACACAGATTAAAAACAGTAATCTAATTTAAAGGATTTCTACAGACTCACAGGGAGGAAGACTATAATAGGATATTAATGTTTTCCTCATATGCAAATGCAGTAAAATGAGAAGGTTGATTTTCTCTCTTTTTTCCTTTTTTTTTCCCTGATGTATGCTGTAGGAGGAAAGATACTTGATACTATAGTTTTGTATGATTCAGAGATATGACTCACCTGGAACTGAACTCTTTAAAAAACGTCTTAATCATGAGACTGTTGTTGTTTATATACCTAGTGAAATCTCTGGATTTGAGGTACATGTGAAAAAGAAAAGCTTTAGGGTGTGACCTAAGGGATTTTTCTTATTTTACTTATATCTTCATCTTTGTTTCAAAAAAAGAGAAAATAGTACTTATTTTAGTTTTCACTTATGCTACCATTTTGCATAACAGCCATTGCTGTGGCAGGATGCTAAAACAGTTAATGTTGAAGAAACAGAAAGCACAGGATATATTAACACATAAAACCCCATAAAATGTTGCAATTAGAAAAAGACCAGGCAATAAAACCCTTTTCTGTTGCCTCTTTCTGTAAATGTATGTGCAGTTTACTTTTTCTTCCTCAGGAAAAGCTAGTCACTAATCTTAATTACATCCCTTAAAAAGACTGTTATGGAAAAACAGAGTGTATTAAATGAAGCAGACTATCACATTCTTCCATATGAACAAAGAAGGATTATCCACAGTTCATCAAAATGTTCTCCTCTGGACCATATTACATTGTAATGATTGAAATAAATTTCAGTACGTGCTTGATAGAACCTTAGAGGGCGTGTTAAGGGTAATAGTAAGAAAAAAAAATATATATATAATAGCCAGATTAAGGGGAAGCACAATCTCATAGATCAGGTACTGAAATGAGATCTGGAAGACTGCTTCCATATACCTTTATTCTTCTGTGTAAAACTGAGTTCAAAACCAAAATCATCTCCATGTCCTTTTCCATTTTGTTTGTGTTTCCTTTGACACAAAAGCTATTTGCATCTAAAATCTCAGCAGGGACTAAGTAAGCATCAGGAACTAAATTTATACAACTGTCCATATTTTTAATTATCAAATACTGAATTATTAAGTGGCCTTTTGCACTATTGTTGTTCATTATGTATGCTGCACAAATGTGAACTACTTGTATATTGTCCTCTTCTGCAGGTTTTTAATGAGTTCTCATTCAGTGTAACTATGCAGACCATGGGCTAGCTAAAACCTGGACTTTTTATAATTCTTTCATAGTTTGAGTGTAGGGGAGGCTAAGATCCCTATGTCACTATACTTACACATTACAGGAGAGAGAAGCAGCCATTTGTGGATGAACTCCACTGAGGAGAGTTCATTTTTTATACCCTGGTCCTGCTGACTTTGGGACAGACAAATGTGAGCAGGATGGGGGAGGATTGGAAGGTGTCAGCACATATATAGGACATGAGGACAAGATACAGGGATCTTCCCCATGTCCAACATACAGAGATACAGATATAGAGAGGCTCTGAATGGAGGTTTCTTTCTTTTCTCCTTCCTACTGTTCACTCCACCCAGTTTGCTTGTCCTCAATTGCTCCAGGACATGCAGGAGTGGTTTTAGATTCTGGGAACTGCCCAGTTAATGCTACATGAGTGAAAACGGTGGGGTTTTTGCCTGTGCCTTGAAGGCAGCTCTGGCTGATAGACAATACTGGGCTTTGAGCACTATGGTCTGTATGGAAGTTACAAGAAGAGATAAAATCAATAGTGGAGGCAGAATACAAGGAATTAAGATCTTAAAGCACCATCTTTGCTGGCATGACTGTGAAACTTCACCCTTACATTTTTTTCTCCAATTAGAACAAACAATCCTACAGAGTCTGTGCACTCTGACTTCACACACACTCCAGAATTCCTCCCTCTGAGAAATCTCCAAACTAACGCAGAAGTTTAGTTTGTGTTCTGTGAGTCAGTAGCTACTTTTTAACATGTTACATTAATATTTTTATCACCAACATATATCTGATTAAAAAGCAAGAGCACTTCCTTTTCCTTTGGCCACAATTCTATATTTTAATGATAATTTTGGACGTCCAATGTTACAGCAATCATCCAGATCCATCTAATCCTTCCATCTCTTAATGCAAAAGTTCAGTAAATATGATTTCTTTTAAATCATTTTGCTGACACCTCCTTTAAGATTTAGGCCTAAGACTCTACCACAAAAAAAGCTTGTTTAATTCTACATGCTTATTCATGATGACATGGAAAACCACAGGGAAGTAATGAGATGTCTTCAACTAGAAATCTTCAGATTATTTACATTTTTTCAGTGAATTAGCCTCATTACATCTCTGAGAGGGTACCAAAACTGTCAAACATGAATGGAGAATGTCTGTATGGTGCTAAACAATGTAATCAGAATTCGGGAGAGAAATCTCTTGTAAAATTAATTAAAATGCCACAACTCATCTGTAAACTATGTAGAGAAACCTTTAATTTGATGTGACTGAAGGTATTCTGGGCTTTAGTCTAGAATAGCATATTTTGATTTGTTACATCTGTACAATTCTCTGGAGTTAAAACAATTTTTGAGAGTTAGGCTATTTTTGATTATTTGTTTATTCAGAACAGTTATGAGGGGTTGGTAATACTGAAATTTTGCTTACTGATGCAAAATACTTTACAGTGGTATACAGAGGATTAAAAACATTGTACATAATTTATTGTGAGGCTGTGGTATGTGAAGTTTGGGAGTTATCCAGGACAGGAACATTACCTAGTAGAGAAGCTACAGTAGAGAGGCAATAAACAGGGTAAAAATTAGAGGCCAAACTGACAAAGAAAATCTTGTAGTTGGTGTTTAATTCAGCCTGCCTGATCACATGGATCCTCTTGACAAAACATTCTTACTTCAGCAACAGGAAGCATCACATTTGCAGGCCCTGATCCTGCTAGGGGACTTCAGTCATCCTGACACCTGCTAGAAAAGCACAGCAAACTGCAAGTGGGACAGGATGCTCTTGGATTTCATCAAGGATAATTTCTTAATCCGGGTGATAGACAGCTGAACCAGAGAGAAAATGTTACTAGACCTGCTGATTCCCAACAAAGATGAAGCAGTTAGAGGTCAAGACTCATGGCAACCTGAGCTGCAGTGATCATACTCTGGTGAAATTCACAATCTTGACGCATAAGGACCAGGCAAAGAGTTATATCAAGACCCTGAATTTTAGGAGATCAAACTTTCAGTTGTTTAAGGAATTAGTGGATGGGACCCCCTGTGAAACTGCCCTCAGGGATAATGGAGCTGAACAGACCTGGGAGCTCTTTAAGGAGATTTCTCCTAGAGTGTAAGATTCTCATGTGTCAAAAGTTGGGCAATGGCAGTAGGAGACCAGGATTGCCAAGTAAAGACCTCCTGATCAAACTGAAACATAGAAGAAAATGCACAGGCAGTAGAACCAGGGCCATGTATTCTGGGAATTAACTGTTGGATGGATAAGGAATTGGTTGCATGGCTGCTTCCAAAGAGTTACAGTCAGTGGCTCAATTTCCAAGTGGAAACCAGTAATGGGTGGTGTTATGGGTCAATACTGTAACCAATACTATTTAATATCTTCATCAATGACCTAGTGGGATTAAGTGTACCCTCAGCAAGTTTACAAATGACACCAAACTGAGTGGTACAGTTGACTCACTTGAGGGAAGGGATGTAATCCAGTGGGACCTTGACAAGCTTGAGGAGTGGGTCTGTGTGAACCTCATAAAGTTCAACAAGGCCAAGTGCAAGGTCCTGCACCTAGGTCAGGGCATTCCATAGTATCAATAGAGACTTGGGGAGTAATGGATTGAGAGGAGCCCTACAGAGGACTTGGGGATACTGGTGGATGAGCCAACAATGTCCTCTTGCAGCACAGAAAGCCAACTGTATCTTGGGCTGCATAAAAAGAAACGTGGCCAGAAGGCTGAAGGAGGTGATTCTCTATTCTGCTTTTGGAGACCTCACTGGGAGAACTGCATCCATCTCTGGGGTGCCCAGCACAAGAGAGACATCAACCTGGTGTTAGAGCAGGTCCAGAGGAGGGCTACAAAAATGATCAGAGGGCTGGAACACTGGAACCTCTCCAATGAAAAAAGGCAGAGAGAGGATTCAACCTACATTCAGCCTGGAGAACAGAAGGCTCCAAGGAGAACTTATCGAAGCCTTTCACTATACAAAGGAGGTGCCAGATATTTCATCATTGGAAGTGTTCCATGTCAGGCTGGACAGGCCTTTGAGCAATTTAATCTAGGGAAAGATGCCTCTGCCTGTGGAAGGGGGGTTGGACTAGATGATCTTCAGAGGTCCCTTCCAACCCAAAACATTCTATGATTCTATGGTATTAGCATAAATTGTAATAACAGTATTTTTCTTTCACCTTATGAAAGGGAAATTCCTTTTCCTTTCTAGGAAGGTGGGAAACACCATAAACAAACCACTGTTCATGAAAATGGTGATTAATTTTTGTACAAAACCATATAAATATTAAGATGGAAAAGTGCTGATGGAAAAGGGATGCTTGATCTCTAAGCTGAGAAATTAAGCTGAAATACGAAGTGGTTCAGTGAATAGTGTAAAACTGATGGATATGTTGCATGTAGACTGTAGGAACCATGACTAAATGTGCTTTTATGGCAAATGGATACAGCTTTCCATATTCTCACCACTTAAGTCGAAGTTCTATCAGTTTTGTTCTCCACCCAAAATTGCTTTTTTATTGTTTTTTTGTTTGTTTTTAGTTTACATTCCTTCTTAAATTTCAGAATAAAAAAAAAGTCTTTCAGAAGATTATTTACCATAGAAGGTGCAACAAATAATAACCTCATAAAAAGATGATGAATAAGCTAAAGAATTCTTAAAAACAGTGTTTATTGTAAATATATACTATTTCCTCTCTTTTTAATTTTAATAATCACTTTCAATTTGAAAGGAAGCATAAAGCTGTAGTCCTTTCAGTAACTGCAGTAGACTGTAGTAGAAAAATTAGGCTTGAACTTGCAACTGAATTGTACCAACTATAGCAATTGTATCAACATCTCTTTTTATTGGACTTAAATGGAAAGGTCTTTTCTCTTCTCACAAAAAGATTTAAAAATCTGTCCCCTTCTGCACTGAAACAAAATAAAGATCTTGTGATGTTTTTTTAACACCTGCTTCACCCCATCTCTGCAGTTATTCTGTGTATTATGCAATTCAGCTAAAGATCATAATGTTTTCTTTATCATCTAATTTTTGTCCTGTGACACATTTCCCATGATCTATTTCCTCAAAAACTGGAGATGCCAGGGTTATTTATCACTGATTATTCAAAAGTAATTAGCCTTAATAACATGACCATACATTTAAGTCACTATCCACTCCATATGTAGGAAACTTCTAAATATTGCTTATGCAAAAAAACCCACTCCATTTCTCAGGTGGCAAGTAGACTGTTTTCCGAAAGTTTAACAATATTGTTGTTTATCTTGTATGAACATTATTCCAACATGCTTGCAAACTGAAATCTATTTTTCCATAGGATAAGTGAAACTCACACCATTACTTCCTTCTAAAATTCAAAAAATATGATGAGCCGCTTCACAGTAATAGTTCAATGTGACGTTATTAATATAATGTATGGCATTTTATTTCTAAAATTTTTAATTGAATTTTGTTTTGATTTGTTCCTAACTTGAGTCTTTAAATGCTATCTCAGAAGTAAATACTGCCTAGCATAATAAAAGCAATAATATTTTACGTCTTTATTTAATATTAAAATTCTCTTCTCAAATTAATCTTTTATTACTTTAACACAGTGCATCTTTGAAATATTAAAGTACAGAGAGCTGAACAAATCCAAATATGTTGTGCTATAATTTAACAGGCACAGTCAGTAAAAAAAAAATCAGAAAAATAACTTAAATGTTTTACATCTGTATTATATTTATTTCACTATATCTGAATCCCTACTTGAATTCCCTTCTCTAATATCCCACATCTTCAAGGTTGCCAGAATATTTACCCACTTACCAGGTCATTATAACAGTCACAGCTTTTAATAGCCAGTGGGGTTTTTACCCAGTCATGGCCTGTTTTTCAATGTTTTCTCTTTAAATAATGCTAGATATTCAAGTATAGTGTCACTATAATTAATAAAGTACCAAATTTATAATTTGCTGTAATATTTACCTTCCTGATAGCAACCACAGCAAGCTACTGTTCCCTCCTCCTCACAAATACATCCAAAAGCTGGCTTTCCAAAAACAATTACAACACAGAAAGCTGCAAACTAGAGCAGAGAAGGGATGACTACTACAAACATCAGCCTGTGGTGAATACCAACTGGCGATAGAAAGGCCTTTATAATCCCAGATCTTGCTGTTATTGCTAAAAGGAAGAGGTTGCAGGTCATCATGGTCAGAAGAACAGGACAGAGAAACAGCTTTAATGATTTAGTGGGAGAAATGAGATTACCTTGGAACCAAAATGTCTCTCTATAGTTCTGATGCTGGACATTTACTTTCTCTGTTATACAATAGTTTAATGACAGTTGGTAAAAATCATAAAACAAATTAGAAGCTTTTGCATGTAAGGTAAAGAAAAATTCATGGTTCTGTGTATTCCCCTTTCTGCTTCCTACAGGAAATTAACATAATGGTGCAACCGTGACAACAGGAGCCATAAGGCCATTAGGAATAATGTGAATAATAAGAATGTAACTCTAGGACTTTATGATTATGGAAATTACCCAGGAATAGCAACATCTTGCTTCTACTTTCTGGTCTTAAGTCAACAAAACTCTGGGATTGGCATAAAGACCAAATGCTGCCATTTCTCAACTTTCCACTGTCTTTCAAGCTTAACTGTAGTCACATAAAAAAAGTCAGTCTTTCTCAAGATACAGTGCAAGCATTCCATTTATCCCCACTGCTCTGCAGAATCCAATACTTTAACCACACAGAGGATATGCTCTTCCTTTGTGTGTCTTTCAGAAAGGAGAGGTCCTGCTAATGACCACCAAAAGAGACTCAATGCTAGCTGTATGTCACTTCTTTTCTTCTGTTGGGAAGCACCCAATTTTCTTTCACAAGTGTTTTGTTTTTTTTTCCCTATAGAAAACTTCAGAACCTACTTTCTTGCATTGCCTTAGTGGGAGCTGCTCTTTGTGTTTTAGACATGAGGTGTTGTAAACTAGAAAAAATATATCATTTTTCCTCCTGGATAACCATTTTTAGGATGAATCTTGACTCTCAAGTTACCCCCCTAGATTTGCATAGAATGTATTTCATCAGCAAATATAAAGATCTTAATCAAAACAAGCTATATCAGTGAGAGACATTTAATTTACTTCATCTGTCTCATTACCTGACTGCTGGTGACAGCAACGGACAATCAAAAATAGTATAACATGTAAATTAAAAAAAAAAAAAAAAACCAAAACCAAACAAAACAAAAACAACAACAACAAACAACAACAAAAAACAAACACAAAACAAACAAACCCCCCCCCACTTTTTAAACTTTTAAAAAATATCTCTTCATTCTGTTCTGCCCACTGTGACTGTCAAGTCCAGTATTGTTACTGAGACTTCTCTCAGCCCTACAGCACCAATGATGACTAGTTGATAAGGAAAAAAGGTCTCTTATTTTTCAGTTGGTCTGTCAAATTATATTTAATCTTTATTGACCAAGAGCTCTTCAGCTAATGGTAGAAAATTTGCTTGTAAAATTACCATAGTGATGTTAAGCTTAAAGGTATTTCTGAAGTATAGATCCAAGCTCATGGAATGTCTCTTTTGTTTTGAAAACTTATTGGGAAGTCTATGTCATCAGTGAGCCCAGCATGGCCCCAGACAATGATACTTGCTTGTAAAAGTCACTGGCTGTTTCTATTGTTTGATCAGGTAAGGTAAATATTCTGTGCCACAGAGAAACATAACTAATGGGAATGGACTTTACCTTGTGATGGTAAACTGCAGTAATACGATTCTTAAAAATAAGATCCTTTTTGGTTAAATTACCTTGGTTGTTGAATAAACAGCTTTCACCATAAACACACAGAAACATTCTCTGACTTCCCCACAATGATCTCCATTTGTAATGCCCAATACAGAGCTACAGTCACCTCTACACTATTAGAAATATCTTCTGGCCATTACACATGGAATCAGAAATACATAATTTATGTTGAGTGAACTACCTCGAACAATCAGTTTAAATGACCATGAGTCTAATAGCTTCTTAAATGTAATATTTGCAAAAAAGAATGTCATTATCTTGTGAAAGTGAAAACATGATAAACAAAATACATAAACTCCAATATGATTGAGATGGCCTACATATGCAGCTCAAATATAGTCTTTTTAAAATACTTCTGAAGATAAATCAGTCACAGGGCTCCCAAAATTATGTCAAAACTTTCATAACAACCGTGTCTCTAGTCTCATCATTAAAAGCCTGTGGCTTCACAAGAGGCAGAAGTGTTGTAATAAAAGCCTGAGGTTGTTTTACAACATTCAATCAAAAACTAGGAAACCCATCACAGTGATCAGCTCAAAAAGCTATTAGCATATTGTGTCAATCTGGATCCATGAGATTCCTGTTACCTGAAAAAGTCAGACTGGACAACTTGTAATATCTGTGTGACAGAAACTATAGTTCTAGGTCTCAGTCTGTCTTGTGAATGGTCTCAGAACATCTTCGTACAAATGATGGTCAAACTCCCAGACATCAGTGTCAGAATTCTGTTCAAATAAATATGATACTAGAAGTACAATGTGTGTAAAATGTTCTCAGGTAAAATGAAGACAAATAATGTCATGCATAGAACAAATTGGAATTACAATCGTTGCATAAATAATTTTTCTGCATCCCATTAAAAATACTGTTGTCATAAACATTCTATAAACAAGAGCAAGCAATTTCAAATCACTGTTGTTGCCAATTTATTATATCTGCAAAGTCTATTTCACCTAACAAATGTGCACAGCAATATTAAAGAATCATGCAAATCCTACTGTAATGTTAGCATACATAGCAAGCATTGTAAAACAAGACTCAACAATTGTCAAAGACCATTATTATTAAACAGGGATTCACAGCAGAGTCTTGTTAATATATGCAAAATCTTACAAACTTAGGCAAATGTTATCAACACATAACTTTTTTAATATATAAACTGTTGAATCACATGCCTTCCTGTGGCATAATTTCAAAAAAGATTGTCCAAGATTATTCTTCATGAGATTATATATTAGATTTTAAGAGAGTTTTTATAGCTAAACTGAGTAATAGGATCTTGAAAAGGAGACTCATCTACAAGACAACTATTGGATTTTTCTCTTAAATAAGGAAGTTTTAGTGAAAGATGCTCTAAGGCCTTGAGAAAATAAAACATACAAATTCACAAGAAGGTGACACTACATAAGAACTAAATAACGGAAAGGCCATGATTAGGATGGAAAACCATACTGTTAAAACCCTTGCTATTTTAAATGCATGAGGTTTAATGAAAAAAAAAAAAACCTTTATCTTTAGAATTACTTCATTTGTTTTAAAATTATGATCTGTCATTCAAAGTTGACAATAGTCAAAGCATATCAATATGCTAAGCAGCAGTTAACAATAACATGAAAATGAAGGAACCATAAACAATATTAACAAGTCTATTCAAACAGGTAAATGGATATGTCCATTACAGTAGGGTATATAATCCTGTTCCTCTAAAGTTCTAGGAGATTCGTAGTTGCCAAGGTATTTCAGATCTCAATTAGATTTTTCATTTATAAATGGCAGCCATACAGAATCTGCATGGACAAACAAAAAGACATAAAACCAAGTTCATTGTAAAATATACTTCTCAATTACCTTTGTAAATCAAATAGGTTATATTTTCAGTAGCACTAAACTAGTTTTGAATGTAAGATCTGCCTCCAGTGAACAGCCATATACACATTGCCCTTTGACATGTACCACCCAAATACTGCATATGACCAAGCGAGAACATTTTGAGCACTTAGCAAATAAAATAATAAATCTCTATGTCATTTAGCTTGTGAGATGAAACAAGATCATAGCCTGTGGTGATGCTGAAAAAAATCCATAAACTATCTATAATTCAGCAATAGAACAGCAGGAATACCTAAAGCAGGATTTTCAAAAGAAAACAATTCGATATTTTCCTATTTAAGACAGAGGAGGCATATGAAAGACAGAAAGAAAAGGAAGGAAAAAATGCATCAGTGTGACAGATGGGAACATTTAAAATGTGAGAGAACTTGTGGGGCAGAAAGTAAATTCATCTCCCATGTTGAAGGAATGTTGCAAAAATGAAAAAAGTTATTTGAAGCTTTTATACTTTGAAAGCTTCTGTAGTAAATGTAAGAAAGTTCGGGAAAATGCGATGTCTATATTTCAAGTTGCTAAACATATGTTGGGTGAACTTTTAAACTTTAAAATAGTGTTCTAAAACCCAGAAAACTACTGGATAAGTAACTCCCACATACACAGCCCACCAAAACACCCACATCTTGCTTTTCTAGCAGACACAGTGCTTACAGCTCCTGTTCTGATGGAAAGAAACAGGGATTTAGACAATTTCTTAATGATAGAACATTTGGTATTGATGGTTTAACAGCCGAGGAGGTTGTTGTGGGCTTTTTTAAGTGCTTTCAGAAGGTCTGTTTTTTTGTTTTTGTTTTGTTTTTTTTTTTCCCATTCTTCTATTGCCTGTAGAAGTTTGCAATACTTGGAGGAAAACAGAACCTTAATGCAATCAGAGTACCAATTATAACACAATTTTAATTACAAAAGAATTGTAGTGATAACGAAGACAGAATAAATTTGAGAGTTTATTTAAATTAGATTAGACTATGCTTTGGTTTTAATATTATGTAGTCAAAATATGTCATCTATGTGGTGGGGTTTTTATCAGTCCATTATAGATGCTAGTAGGAAAAAACACATTACAACAATTTGCCATTATCTCAAAAAGTTATGAAGCCTTACTGCAGAAATAAAATCTAAGTATTTTGTAATTAGGTGGATATAAAATACTCTCCAAATATATGGCAGAAATCTTGACAGATCACTTTTAAAGTGAATATATGATAGAAAAACTCCATAGAGATAAATGGGTGCTCTATGACAATGATGAAGACAGAACACAAAGAAAAATCATGTGATGTTTGAATCTCAGTCATGGGACAGAGCGTTGAAAGTAAAAGACCCCAGACTACAAACATGAGTATAGACAACAGAATTGCAACAGTGATAACTGCAATTTTTCCTCAGATATGTAACCAAGGTACAGAAAGCTTTGATGAATTCTCCTTACTGAATCATACAATTAAATCAGACAACTTTTGTTTACATTGTAGAAGTTAAGAAAAAACATAAGATGATGAGAAGTTAGATATTTGTTCTTAACAGAGAGCTGTGATACCCAAGAGTAGCTGTGTTGTACTTCTAGTACCTAAGCAAGCTCACTCAGAATTGCCTGTATGTCACAGCTTTGTGCTAAGACATACACTGTTACAGGATTCCTCTGTCAAACATACTCCCTCTGTTCTGGAGGCTGCTGATATTCCCTGGCCGAGAAATGTGTAGCTCCTGTACCTCCAAAAACAGTGCAAGGACTAATCATGTAAGAAATCTTTTAAATAAAAATTCTGAAACTGAGCATAGTGTTTTCACTTCAGTGGAGTTGTGATTAACAGCACAAATGCAGAACAAAGTCAAGGGGGGTGCTGCTGTGTTGGCACAGGATTTACACTAACATCAGTGTGATGCATAAACATTTTATTGTAGACAGCTGTATCTGAATTCTCCATGTTAATTGTACCTTCGTTGTTACAATGGAAAAAAAAAAAAATCAACTTAAAGAAAGTTTTGAAGAAAACATAGGGAAGAAAAGGGTGAAGGACAGAAAAAATAGAATAATGACAATGTTTAGCAGAGCAGGGTATTTCATGATCAGTGAATGAGCACCAAAACAATGAAGAGATAAGTGATGAATAGTCTTGCATTACTGCAGAAGAAAATCAGAAGGGGAAAAGTAATGTTAAGGATTTAGCACACCAACAAGGATATTTGTAACTGCCTGTAGATCATAGAGCTTTCTAATGGCCCATCATTCTCTCAATTGAATTTAAGACACTGGTATCCTAAATAGCTCTCTGCCTGTGTAGAAAGAATAAGGGAACTTAAGTTCTCACAGATCCCATGACAGATCCTGAAAAGGGAAGAAGAAGGAGGCAAGAAGAACTGAGGAGTTTTTCCAGGGCTGGTAGAATGGGGGAGTTTAGGAAAGCGAGACGGAAAACTTGAACAGCTCCTTATGGGAGGAAGACCTAGAAAAATTGCCAAGAGGCTGATCCAGATTCCCAACTTCAAAAAGCAAACAGCTAAAAAAAAAAAAAAAAATTGGAAGGAAAGTTGGACTTAGGGTTCCTGAATGTCATGGTTCAGGCTGGCATAGAGTTCATGTTCGTTTGGTAGCTGGAGGAGTGCTGCAGCACACTGAGGTTCCAGGGGCTCTCCAGGCCCCAGAGCCCTCACCTGTGTGTGAGGGCAGGGGGAGCACAGCTGGAGGGCTGGGCCCCGATTGGCCGATAGTCCGTGTCATGTGACATAATGCTCACTATATAAAAGAAGGATTGAGCTAGGAGGGGCTCTCACTTCTGGGAGCATTGTCATGGTGCCTTTGTGTTTGGGATTGCCAGCTGGGAGCAGGTGGGTGTCGGTCGGTGGGTGGTGAGCAGCTGTATTGTACCTTACCCGTTGATACTGCTGTCAGCGTATTGTTCTGTTACTGTTATTAAACTGTTTTTCTCTCAACCCGCGAGTCTCCCTTTGCCCCTCCGATTCCCTCCCTATTCCCAAGCTGGGGGAGGGTGGGTGAGCGGCTGCGTGGTGTTTAGCTGCTGACCAGGCTCAAACCACAACACTGAGATTTCTGAAGATAGTCAGAAAATAGAGCAGGAAAACGTACACAAGGACTCTTGCACAGGAGACTATAAAAGAATGGAGAGAGAGTGATAGGGTTTAAAGATAAAGCTCAGGTTTAAAAGCAAACACGAGAATTGAAAGGATCCTATGAATAAAGAATGGGAAGGAAAAGCATAAGGAGACATTGGGAGAGTAATAGACCAGCAGCCAAGATGTGTACTGAGCCTGGCTGGCAGGAGCAGCAAACTGCAGTCTCACCAGTTTGGCTTGTTAATGACATGGCTGTACAGCTTGTCTTCAGTTCGCTCTGGGAGACTCTACTGATCACAGACTTTATAATTGGAAATGCTAGACTTCCTAACTATGTGTTTTACACCTGGTAAGGAGTCTACTGCTCTGAAAATCATGGGGAGGGGATTTGGAAGTGAAAATGAAGGACATGACACATTTCCAGTGGATTTTCAGAAACAGCTTTCAAAGTGCAATTCCCCAAAATAAACAATGTGAAAAGCAAATAAATTTATTTTCTTTATTCTGTCTCTCTTCCTTCCCAAACAAAAAGAGAAAAAAAAAAAAAAAAAGACAGACAAAATCAAAGTAATAGTTCATTGTACAAGTCAAAAGATACTGTGAAATTTGAGAGTGCAGAATGATCTTGATTCAGATCTGACAAGAAAATTGTATAGATGTAATTTTAGCTTTGTACTTACATAGTCCCAGTTATGCCGAGACTTAAATAAAACTCACTGCCATGTCACTATTCATGCTATATGTGTATCTCTAGCTTCCACCCAGTGCATTACAGCACTACATGTGTATCTCCTTTAAGTTCTAAAAATCTGTTTATTTTTTCACTGTAAACTGTGCAATAATCTTAGGATTTGAGCTGCCTGCCTGAAAGCAATTACCTCTGACTTAATTTCTCAGCTCACACATTAGCCTTTTTCCTAAAACTTCTCCCTTGAAAGCTTCAGCTTGAGTATAGGAGAGTAGCTGCCATAAGTAAAAAAAAAAAAAAAAAAAAAAAAAAAAAACCCCAACAAACAAACAAAAAAACACAAAAAAGAAACCACAAAAAAAAAAACACAAAAAAAAACCACACACAAAAAAAAAAAACACAAAACCAGGAAAAACAACAACAAACAAATCCCCCAGCAATAAGCACAAAGTTAGGAGAAATAAACACCCAGAATTTTTGTCAGATATACTTTTTACTTTTCTTAGAACTGCAGGGGGGGGAGGGAGAGGTTGTCCCACTGTAAAAACCAATTTTCCTCAAACACAGTAAAAGCATTTTGCAGTTAGCTATCTATAAATTCTGCAAAAGAAGACTATTCTGCATTAAAATATTGATTTACTAAAACTTAAACAGTAGGGAATGTTATGATATCTTCGGTTTAAAAATAAAATTAACAAAGTCTTGTTAGATAAGACCTGGGCAATTTGTCTTGAAATACATTAAAAACCAAATCCTTTCCTTCTGAATTTCATTTTATAAACCTTTTTAAAATTTTCATATTTTATTCTGTACCCTTATGAAACAAAAAATTGAAGCTGAAATTCACTTATTTTCTGAAATAACTCTAGTATTTTAATTTGTCTTCATAAACTGAAAAGCATCTATTCCATCAGGCAAAATGCACTGGATCATCTAGTGGGCTTTGTTTTATTTCTACAGAAAATATTTAATGTACTCAGCCAAGGTACTGGTGTATTTACAAAAATTTTCACTTTGTTATGCAGTAGGAATAAGACTTCAATTACCAAAAATTAAAGCCCCAAGTATTTATTACATTAAATCAAAATAGAAAGGAGAATTCATTCCATCTGTGGGTAATATTACTAATATTATTTTATGCAAAAGTAAAAGTGAAGATGAGGAACTAAAAATACTGAAACATAAGAAAGAAGAAATTAAAGAAGCAGTCAGCAGCCACTGTATTATCTGTTAGCAGCGCTCCAGCTCTTAAAGACACTTGATATAAAACAAGTGAAAAGTGAGGATGATCACTTACTACACTAGTAGGATTCAAATCTTTTTAAAAGTAAGCTTCATAGATTCATAGCCAGGGAAAGGAAGATTTCTCATGAGTTTGAAGGATGCTTAAAACCTGACCGGAGGGACATGGGAAGTAACTTACTTTGACTATTTTATACATTAATTATTCTTTTAATCTAATAATTGCTGAAAAAGCATATCAAAAGCAATCTAGCAATAAATATTATCTCTATAAGATACTTTCACATATTGATAACTGATTGCTTGTGGAGTGATCAGTCCGATTAGAAAAAAAGATTAAGAAACTGGGATAAGAGAGAATAAGGGCTGCATGAGAATTTTGAAAACAGCTTCACAGGAGTGTTGGAGCCATATGTTATTTTCTTTTAATCTACATCTGATGGTCATTTAACTGGAGTGAGATTTAATATAAATAGGATGTAAAATATAATTAGAAGACTGTGAATAAACATATTGACAAAGGCAATGTTTATAAATGTTACATAATTTCCTTAATTTCTGCATTTTAGGTAGGGTTGAGCATAGCAAGGAAATTATGTTTGAGTCCACAGTGGACTCAGTACTTATTGTGGGAGTTGTCATGCCCCAATTTTATTCTTCCAGTAGAAAGTTAAAAGATACTTCCACATTCACACTGGGAAATATAAAATGCTATAAATTTCTATTGCTTTCCTTCATAATTGAGAGCAGACAGTTATTTGCTGGATCCAGCTGTCTATACACAGTACTTCTGAGTCTAGAAAGTTATGTCTGCTTTTAACAATTTTGTACAAAATGTTAATGGGTGAATATTTACTAATTATATTTTTGATTCATTTACAGCCATAGCCTGAAAAAACAGATGATCTCTTTCCCATGTGCTTTTTCAGCACAAATGTATTAGAAGACCCCACCAGCAGCTTTTGCTCTGTTTTAAAACTATTCCATTCCCACCTTCTTGACTCTCCAATATACTCTGGATGTCTTCTGGACATACTTATTACTACATTCATAGTTTGTATATGATCTTCATATTTCCATGCACAAACTCATAAAGGAGATTAAGGTTCCTAAAATATTACCCTGGCAACAATTTCACTTTCCTGTTCCTCAGTAAAATTCATATTCTGTATTCAAGCCACTTAGTTAACCAATGGGACGTAGTTACAGGGCATGAATTTTGTACCTTTTAGCCATAGCTGTTGTACTCCAGTACATGCCTGAGCTCCACAAGTGTAACATGGATAAATTCAAGAGTTCAGTAAACTGTGAAAAAAACAATTGTCATTAGTTTTTAGTATAAAATGCTTCTTTAAAAGCCAAAACCAGCACTGTAGATCTTATAATTAAAAAGACTTTAGATTCAGAAATATTTAAAGAAACCTGACAGACTATAGCACTTTGATTGGAAGGAGATGATTTCTCTCCAAAGAAGTGATACCCGAGTGATACATACCATTGTTATGTAATCTACATGTTCCACTCCTTTTGTGTGCAGTTTTACAGTAAAAAAATACATTAATAGTAAGAGTCACAAAATACATGCATTTGACTGTGGGTTTGCTGCCTTCCTTATATTAAGTAATTAAAACATAATAGTAACATTTCTATATTACTCCTACACATACATGATTTGAACAGTTATTGTAATGTAGCTTTCAAAGAAACTATCATAGCAGAAGTTAATTTTCCATGAATTATAGATCATTAGTGGTAGTGCACATTGACTATAAATTAAGCTTTTGGTTTCCAATTAAATAGAAAAGGAGGAAAGAAATCATACAACAAAACACCCTTTGATACCTTACTGTGCCAACAGTCACTATAGAGAAGGCCAAAATCCAGCAAGGTGTATTTATACATGCAATTTAACAATATTTCACCTCCAAATTTGGCTTTGTGTCTTTCCAATTTCACAGCAAGCAGCATCATGTAACAGAAGGAAACAGAGAGTGATCCAACCCTCTCCAAACATACCAAAACCAAAAATAACCAGTAATATCTGAAAGACACCATATCATATCCAAAAGAATTGCTGCTGAAAATGCCCTGTTTAGCTTCCTAGCACTTATGCCAAAATTGAGTCAGTCAGTTCTGATTCACAGAGCTGTAATCTCTGTTCAGTTCTGAAACACATGCTCATGTTTGCTGGCAGTATGGTGTCTTTGGGTGCAGAGCAGCATTTAAGAAGCACTGAACCACCTTAGTTTAGGCCAATTATCTTGTTCTGTGCCCACATGGCAACCCTGTTGGTGTGAACTTTCAGGATAACAAGAGAACAAGAAAAGAAAGAAGTGAGGTAAGTTGCCTCCTTTTGAAACCACAACCCACAGATTTTTTTTACATCTCATTTCAGCCTCATTAAAAAAATCTGTATCCTGTTAAACCACAGTGGTCTTTTTTTTTAAATCAGCTTACTACAACTGAGTAATACAATATATTTCACAACATAAAGTCCAGTTAACTAGCAATTAAAGAATCTTTGATTAATCTCCACTGCTGTGATACCTGATTAGCTAGTATTTGAAGGCTGAAGCAGCTCTTTTTAGTGCACTTTATTTTTCTCTAATAGTAGGTTTTGTTATGTGGCATGAAACATATGTAGAATACATCAGGGTTAATTTGCATTTAAATCCCTTGAAGAGATGCTCATAAAATTTTATATTTTTTTTTCTGTGATAGGAATTGTTTTCCAAACATAAAAAGGCATTTCTTTGCCCTCAGAACAATAGTTGTGTTCCTTTTCCTTGTTCCTTGTCCAATTAAAACAGGTTATTACCAAATCAATACCCATTTCACAAAATGCATCCCTTCAGTGTCTCTTTTGTCCTCCTCATCTAACAAGTCTAACCTGTATATTTATTCTGCTTGTGCCTCTGCAGTAAAAAAGCAAAATTCTAAACCAAAACAAAGCTCAAGCACAATCTCTTAAACACAGCTGCAGGTTGAAAATGAACAGAGCATATGCCAATCTGTCTCAAACACCACAGTGTGTTAACGGATTTGCAGTCTTTACAGGGATGTTAGGACATGAAATACCTACCTTTATGATTAGACTTTATGATTAGAGCAGGAATATAGAAATATGAGCAAGAACTTGAACTCATAATCAAATCCATTATGAAGTCTAGTACCCATTTCTTTATCTCCACAGGTTTTTTCATTAGTATTTACAAGAATTATACTATATTTTGATCTCATGTTTATTTCTTTCCTTTGCTTGAAATTAATCAAGTATTGTAAAAGGAAAAAATGTCAGGCAACTCTTTGGTAAAAATGACAATTATGGCTCATGGTGAATGATACTTTTTCCTCTATACTCTTCTTTCCTTTGTTTCTCCCTGCTCTCTATCCTGTGAAGAGTGTTGGAATATGGACTTCTGACAAGAATACTTGAAGGGTATTAAGATGGGGGTACATGGACTTGTGTTGAAGGAGTGAGCACATACATCTGTAAGGAACTTCATAAAGGAGGACACATGGGATGAGAGGAGGATTTGCAGTGGAAGGTAAATTGTGTCAACTGGGAAAGGCAGAATTGAGAAGGACAGAAAAGTAAGTAAATGCCAGCCTGAAAGGAAGAATGTGAAGTATCAGTTCACACAAAGAAAAGGAAGGACAAGTGAGTCTAAGAAAGAGTAGGGCTTGGTCAAGGTTAGTGATATAGTAAGTGATTTTGTGGTAGCATTTATAAGAGCTCATAGTAAAAGGAGATGTAAAGGAAGATGTGTAAACAGTCAAACAAGAAATAGAGATAAGTTTTTCAGTGAAAACAGGAGCAGATAATCTTTAAATTCACTCTAGAGAAAAACAAAAGGAGAAAAGTCTGGACATCTTATTTTTCTTTACCTACTGATTTCAGTTATTTCAGACTTCATGATGTATGAGCACAAAGTGGTTACAATCCTAGCTAACACACGGTGAAAATTTGAAATCCAAGAACTGGCTAAGGATAAAAGTAAAGTGCATAGAATATTCTAAAATAAGAAAATAGACTGATTAACTAAGAAAAAGGCAGCAAAATCTATGTCTTTGTGGCATCATATACACTCTTACTCAGCACTTGTGTTCTTTGTGATCATTTGATTTCAAAACCAAAACCTTTTATTTCTTCAGTTGCCTTGATCAGATTAAATAACAGGTGCTGTAAGTTTTCAATGTATGTTTACATACTGATATAAAATATTCTTACTGTTGTTTAAGATATGTCATTAATCTGCGTAAACAAATGCTGGTCTACAAATTATGTGTGAGCATTGCTTTCCTTACTTTAAGGGAAGCCATTTATTTATATTTTTAATGAGAAACTATAAGTTTAAGATAGCCCAAACCACTCTTTGATTGCTTAACTGTGCCATGAAAAGAGGCCACAAATATATAAACTCATAGGTCTTTAACATGATGAAAGATATTATTTTCAGTATGATAAAATTAGTGCTTGTTTTGCTTAGGTGGCAAATATTAC
Source organism: Tyto alba (assembly GCF_018691265.1). Lineage (NCBI taxonomy): Eukaryota > Metazoa > Chordata > Aves > Strigiformes > Tytonidae > Tyto > Tyto alba. The sequence goes on along the minus strand of NW_024881282.1, from coordinate 66,838,584 downwards.
AGGAAAACAGAGAATTCCTTGTCCCTAGAGGTTTCGGTATAAACCATTACCCAAACCTTCTTCCTTTGATGCATTTCTGATATTTATACTCAGCATCTTCATATATTCTGTTTACCTTGTTTACCCAGAGGAAAAAGCACATAACTTTTTTTGTAGATTTAAAAATCTCTTTGTTAATTGAATATTGTCTTCCTGTATTTTGATATATACCTTGTGCAAATCTGCTATACATATGAACATTTAGATAATGTCACAGGTATGAAGCTGTGAATCATTATCATGGATATTTTTTCCACTTAGGGGTATTAAAGTTGATTTTTCTTTTTATTGGAAAATACCAGAACATTTAAACAAAAAGTTTTCTTGAGAGAACATATCAGGTACCATATAAAAAAGGAAGGGAACTTTTTTATAGATAAAGAAGTGCAGAAAGCCATGAACATAAGAACAATGATCACGCATTGCTAGAGATTCAGATTCTAGTTTACATTCTGCATTTCTGTCATGGTAAGCATTAGCTACACTGGAGAAGAAATTCCTCTGTGTGCTTTGGACCATGCTTCCACAGGCTTTGGCTTCACCTGTAAGTACAATGAAAGTTATTTCGCAACTCTGAAAAGATTTTTTTTTCAGAATAAAAAAATTGTTTCCTGTTCAGCTATACTGGGGATTTGGAGGTATCCAGCTGATACCGTCTTATCTGAATTTCTGTGTTTGGCCATCACTAGTAAAATCTGCTGGCATAAAGCAGCACATGGCCTTATGTCAGAGGTCAAGTGAATGGAGACTAGGATTTTGCTTTGGTACTCTCTGTTCTTGACAAATGTGACTGAAAAGAAAACAGAAAACTTCACTGTCATGCAAATGTGTGTAATTATAGAACATTACATATCCACTCCACCAATGTGATGTTGCAGAAGCCCAGACAAAATGCTTGTTGCTTTTATTCATCTTTCTTAAAGATTCTTCAGAATACATAGAGTAAAAAAAAAAAAAAAAAAAATCTTATTTATTCACTGGATAAAGAAACTGTCAAAAATGTTGAAAAATGGTTTAGCAAGGCAAGCAAGAAAACATAACTTGGTTTGAGGCTTTAATAGTATTAAAGGAATGACTTTCATCTTCTCAAAAGTATTACCAGATCAGTTTTGTGGCCTTATCCTCACTTGGAGAGATGTGGAATCAATAATTGAGTAACAAAATTGAGACAAAACATGATGAAGAACCGTAACACTGGAAATCATATACTAAGAGACTGACGTGCGTTCAGTGTAACTCACATGAAAACAAAAAAAGACAACTGATCTGAATTATTTAGACTTTCAAAATGTCACAGGAATTCCTGTGTTACCTGAATTTGATGTGCTTACATGTTCAAACCACAAATAAAAAAAGTAAAGCTTGCACAGACCATTGAACAGCTTTGGCAAATACAGGCAAAGGACATACATTAGCCAATACAGGGAAATGATGTGTATATTTCTAACTCTGCTCAAGATATATTAAAATAAATTGTTTGGAATTATGTGTCGTAGACCATATAATCATAGAATAATACAGGTTGAAAGAACTTCTGGACTGTCTCCCTTCAAGCAGTGTGATACAGATATCTTGTATGTGGTGTCTATAAAATTTCACTGGCAGGTGCTCTGAGTTGTGTCACAGCAAAGAAGACCCTGAACTGCAACTGTAAAACAAAAGCTTGGTTCTTACTGAGGCAATGTATTATCAAATTGTCAATCCTGAGCTTTACTTTACAGATCAGTTCTGTGCATTATGCACTTGTCGCAGTCCATATAGAGAACCACAATAAAGAAATCCCCTCATTCAGTAAGGTCAGGACTATTAGTGATGCCCAGAATAAGCGCTCATATCAGTACTCTATTGCCCTACATAGGCAGCAGTGGCACAGGTAGGCAGCACCTTTGATTTAAAGAGCTTTATGATTCATTGTAAGAGCTTAAAGTGTAGTTTACTGTACTATAAACAAGATTAAGTTAATCTCTGTCTAAGATTTAAATCTACCCATATTTTATTTTTTAAAAGTAAAACAAAAGGTTCTCTTGCAACTTTTAGGCAATTATGTTTTTTATGTGACTATCACTATAAATTGGGGCCACATTATTATATGTTCTGAAATGGTAATTGCATCTGCATTTTCCAATGTAAAGAGTAAGCAGCATTTAGCATATACTTAATTTAAAAGAATAAACTCAGTTATTCTCTGATCTACTCATAATATAATTCCTTCAGTAAAAAAAATATATATATATATAGTAATACTGTTGTAAAACAAGGTCAATTGTCTAATCAAAAGCTGCATTTTCCCCTTCTAAAGATATAGCTGAATCAGCTTTGCCTCTTTATGACTATCACTGCCATTTATATTCTGTTGTCTCATCACTTGAAAATGTGTTCTTTTGACTCTTTTGGAACATTCTTCTTCTTGGATAAGATCTATTGACAAGATTTCATGGAGTAACAGTGAAGAAGACTCAAAATTTCAATTAGGCTATGATTGAGCATTAGTCTATGCTGTAAAAGACCCTAGTACAGGTCTCCCCCTTTGCCAGAATCAACATTTCTTAGATGGAAATACAACTTTTTAAAGCAGGACGTGGCGTCTGCACATTCCACTTTCCAGGCCAATATGATGATGGTAGCTACCCAGGGATTTTCCCAAATAAAAGAACAATCAAAGGCTTTGAGACAAAAGGGGTATTCTCACTAAACAAAACAAAACAAAAAAATAATTGCAAAATTTGGGTTTCCTTTTGATATCTTTTATTCTTTTTTTTTTTTTTTTTTTTTTTTTATCCTTTTTTTCCCCTTGATGTAAACCAAAAGATGAAAGAAAATAAATACCAAGAGCTTGGAAATTCTACAAATAGAATTGCTGTTTGTTATCCCTTCTGACTTTTACTAAATGAGGTCTGATGGTTAAGAAATTACCAACAGAAGTTTAATATGAAAACTTCTGCATTTGATTTTACATTTGTCAGAAAATGTTCAGTCTGAGTATTTCTAATATATACAGTTTATGTTAAAAAAAAAAAAAATATATATTTATTAAGAGAAGAAAATAGAAATGAAAGAGAACTTTGTTACCTACACATGTTTTCCAATATAACTTTTTTTGTTCAAAAATACTGTAAATTACTTGTTAACATCATTTTGCAACTGATAGTTTACATAAATTTCTCACTATCAAATGAGCACAGCCAGCTGAATATCTCTTCAATAACTGGGAACTTTAAAGCAATCATGTGGAAAGGCATAGGGTTTTTTGGGAATTGCTAAGTACTTGCACTAAAGAAACAACTAGATATAAGTCTTATACTATATTTGAATAAATGTCATATTACATGAACTTTCTACCAGCTAGCATTTTCACAATACTTCTGGTTATCAATAAAAAGACAAATGATAAAGTTTTAAAATCTCAAGCCCTCCTTTCCCATCTTCTATCCCTTAAAGATTTAGCCATTGATAACTTACTCTACAATACACTCTGAATACCTTATTTCACTGCATAAGTACATTTATATCATCCTCATTTTATATACTGATTAGAATAAAAATGGTGTCAAACATTAGTGTTTCAAATATTTTCAAGTCAAAACCTTCTAATAATAGAAGTTTAAAAGATTTTTTACAAATATTGCAAAATAGTAAATTTATTGGCTAATACTATGTTGAGAACACATATTCTTTCCTATGTTATGTTAAAAGAATATACTCGTTTTGTCTTCATTTCTTCTCTACCAAAATCTTGTAACAGTTAAAAAACCAAAGCTTTTAATTTCCTTCAGTTCTTAGTTTTGTGTAAAAAAAATATTAATAAATTCCATCCATTAAAGCCAAAATGTAGATCAATGCTAAGAAAACCTTACCATTTGCTTATTTTTATACCTCTGGAAACACTTTTGCTCAAAACTTTCCTACAGTGAACAAATATTAATGCTGTCAAAGCAAATAAACATATTAGCCCTATCTCCTTACCTCCTTCTCCTGCTCACTTTCAGAAAAGTCCTCAGCACTTGCACTGGGATGCTGTTTTCCATTAGAATTAATACCTGCTTCTTCCAGAAGACCCTTACTCAATATAGTAATTTAGAAGGAGTGTAATTGTATATTCTGAGTTATCCCGTTAACTTTACTGTTGTACTGATACTTTGCACATATGCTTTAACTAGTAGAGAAAATTAGGACCTAAGCGTGTCAGCTGCTGTCACAAAAAGTGTTACTGACAATACAAATATTAGAACAATGCATGGTTTTGCATATTATGTGTATTTTTGTAAGGCCAAAAGAGAACACGGGATTATTTGACTTGAAAGATCTTTTCTCTCTCAGTTCACTTCCACTTGTTTTAAAAATGCTTACAGTTTAAAAAGTATTAGTGATGAACAATCTGTACGTGACTATAAGGGAGCAGCACATTGTTATTTTATACATGATGGAGGAATTTGTCTTTGATTTTAACTGTCTGGGTTTTTCTATTTCTTTTTGCATTAGACTGGTGTTCCCTCCACTTTAAAATAGGGAAATGCTTAAATTATATATTCAGATCAGATTTAAATGCTTAAAGTGGGACTTAGCATTTAAATGACCAAGTCCAGAAGACAGAGGGTACACCGGGGAAACATAATTCAATACTATTTCAAATAGCAGCTCTGTCAAAGGCAGACTCACAAATTAGTGGCCTATAGCATGACTTCCAAGGACCATTTTTAACTTATGTTTCTCCATCTAGCTTCTGCTTTGCTCTAGAAGGGCCAAACTCTCTGCCTGTGTCCATAAAATTATGTTAGACAATGCCAGGTAATATTACAACTGCCTACATTTTTCTTTTGTTAGAACAGACCCCATCAGTCTCCCAAACAATACCCAGGCACAGTTTGGGACCTAGCACAGGCAAAGGACCATTTGTTACTCACAGACACACTGTTTTGACAGCAATAGTGTGCAAGTGCTGGGAAGAGAAGTTCATGACTGGGTTCTTTCTCCTACAAAAAAAAAAGTATGTTTTTAATGATTTTTTAATATAAAAGGGATAAATAAAGCTCTTTGTTCAGGTACCTCATTGCTGAGCTTAATGGACTGCTTAAATTGCAAGCACCAATAAACCTATTAGATCTTATTCTATGTCCTTTACCAATCAGGTCTTAAATATCTCAGTTCTGTTGAACTTTCCTAACACAAATAATTCTTGAGATATTTGTAAAACAGAATGTGGACAAAAGGTGAGGAAACGGAAGATATTTGGTGACCATAAGTATTACTGTGAGAAAAGAGATGTGCATATTGAATTAACTCTTCACCAAAGAAGCTTTACAAAATTAGTATCTATTTTTACCAGTGAAATAAGAAGTCTACATACTGCCATCAGGCACTGAATCATCTATTCTTCTTCTTTCATAGAGGAAATCCAATTCAGTAAGCAATGCTTAATTCAATCACAGACTCATAAAAAGACATCAAAGATGAAATAATTCAGGTTGGGAAAGGAGTTTGAAATTGATAGTGTTAGAATTGTGGAGGCTGAAAAACGAACAGGTTACACATGAGATGAAGTCGTACACTTCAGAAGCAAAACATCTACCATAAGAAGATTTAGACAAGTAAGAAACCAGAAACAATTGTAATAACAACCAAGTACTCACCCTCGAAAGACACAAATTTCTTTTAGTAAACAATTATTTGGAACTTTTTTCATATGATCATTAAATATTCTTTCTGGAACAGCTTGCGTATCAGTTCTGAAGTTACTTAGATATCTATTAGAAATAGAAAAGGTGGTAGAAGATAATCTGACTGGACAAAAGCTACACTGGCAGCCATGAGTCAATTCACCTCATTAGAAATATACACAGAGGTGTAAATTTTTTCAATAATAGTTAAAAAAAAAAAGAAAAAACAAACCAAAAACAAAACAACAAAACCCTGAAGGCAAAAAAAGCCTTTGTGCATGCATGAAACTAAGCACAGCAGAAGTCACTATTAGAATAAAGAACAACTTAAATATTACAATTTATGAGTTTAAAATTAAGCACATACTTAAATTCTTCAGTGAAGTAGAGAATAAAATTACTAAACAAAATTAACATATTCACACTGATTGATGGACTAATGATTGGAATCATCAACTGGGAGTAAGGGAGCTTCAAGAATGGTTCAATACTCTGTCCACTATGTGTAATGCAAAATATATAATCTCCCCCTGTACTGAATATTAGAATATAGATTTTTGTCCTCCCCCTTGGTGTCTTCTGTCACTTCTGTCTTTAAGTCAACAGAATCATGCTTTTCTGTCTGTCCTAATGAATCCTTTCTTTTTTTTTTCTACAAAGTAAGTCACTGCCTGAAGAGATGGGAAATTTAGTTTTGCCTCTTTGCTGGGGAATCTTACACAGTGAGCACTGTACTCACAAAGCTAATGAATGAAGTTCTGAAGTACGTAGGCTCTAAAAGGAAATGAGATTTATGACTTACTTTTGCTCTCAACATTATATTGCTCTGTAGGTCCTCATTTGTATGCTTTTTTGATCTGTGTAGGTAATATCATGGAGCACTGGATTCCAGGCACAGGAAAATCTGTTGCATTATGTTGTGTTACTGAATGAATATTAAAATGGCTTTCTCTACATTTCTAAATTGACCACTATAATATTTAGGTAATGTGTCTTTGATGGATGAGTTGGAATGCTGGAAATTGGTCCCTATCCAGTCAACAGAGAGTGCCCCTGAAGAGTTATTCAGAGAAACTAAGTGTATCTTCTCTCCTTTCAAATCCTATGGACAACTTCTGTAGGGTGATCCAGTTATCTTTCGGATTAGTAGCCATCTACTTGGCTGAAGACTTCACAATATACATCGCTACATCTTAGCTTTCAGAACATAAAGGACTTCATCAGAAGCACACAGTGAATGCAACTAAAGGAACCTTTTTTACAATCATGAAGTAGCAAGAGAGCCTTAAGCACAGGAGGCCTTACTTATGAGGCCTCCTTGTCTAAGAAATTTTGATCTCTTCATAATCACTGTACTATAAGGCTGTCTAGAACAATCTTTTTTTTACTCCCATTGGACAACCTGAATAAACAGTTTTGGGGCCACAGGAGTGCTAAACTGTGATGACTGACTGCATAAACTGTTGAGAATGCACATCCAGAAAGAAAGGAAAGGAGATTTGTTTTCTGATTATGCATTGTCATTTTAAGAGCTGTTAGATAAAATAAAGAGCTGTCACATATGTGGACAGTATTATTTCCCCAATCACAATAGTACTTAAGAAAAAATATTTTACAATTATTACATCCTTAAAGATTACAGTCATGGGAACTATGTATTTCAGATAGAAACATTTGATGCCAAGTTACTAGAAGTTACTGCAGAGTAATGAAAATAACTTAAGCAGGGGCTAGATAATGTTATGTACAGGCAGGTAAGACTCATATGCCAAAATTCTTGAGCCATGACTGATACACATGAAATCTCTGGTCCTTTGAGACTTCTCAGTTATGAAGTCAATCATTTATCTTCCTTAATCCCTCACACTATTTTATGCTCGAAATGCATTTACCTGAGGTTTAATTAATATGCAGCTGCTGTGTTCAGCATCAGGTAATCAGAAAACCATTAAGTGGTTCACACTGACTCAGGTTACAATTTATAAAAGAAAGTGCCTTTTAGTGATCAGTAGTCTGAACTGTTTTAAAAAATAAAGCCAAAAGTAACATGTAAGTACTAAAACATTTGCATGACTTCAATTTTGTTTCTCAGGTTTTGGGAGCCAAGATCTTCAGAATTAGGAATCCTGAGTCCTATTGACCTCTAAATCTTGTGGTTCTAAATCTTCCAGGAGTGAATATTTACAAATATTTGTTAGAATTATTAGTATTGAGGTAGAAAATACAGATTATTGTTGTTTCATAAAGCTTGTGAGAGATCGATGATTCCTTTCTCTGGGTGGAGAAAAAGTAATAGTCATACTTCCAACAAAATTAAAACTCATGAAATTGAATTAACACAGTGAATACTAATGAGATGAAAAAGGAAGGATTTTTTTCCACATAATATGTCCAAGCCTCCTATGGACACAGGTGTGATAGAAATAAAATGTTAACACTCATATGTACAATGTTTTTCACAGGAGGAAAGGGATGAAAAAAATGATCAGGAATCTTTAGTTGCCTTCAGTTTGATATTAGGTAGATGGTAAAATTCGCGGTTTCAATTATAAACCTTTAAATTGTAGCAGAATCTAATCATACTGCTTGTCTAGAAATAAAAATTGTATCTTTGTAATAATATTCCTAGAATTCAAGTCCCATTTTCCCCTTAATACATAAGCATTTTTACCAACAGTGAAGTGACTTAATTTTAGTGTAATTAACACACTGCTTTCACCTAATCAGTTTTAGCACTTTATACAACTCTCTGTGCAAAACAGAGATAGGATTCTGGTCAGCCATGCTACAAAACTATTATATTAGCTGTGTCTTATCTGTGTACATGTATATCCAGAACCTTCAGCCACATGTATACAGCTCAGTTTCTAAAAGCCTAATGTGGTACAGTTCATCTCTCTCATTATCAAATGTGCAGTGCAGGTTGACATAAAAATGTAAGACCAATTTTAACAAATGGAGATCTGTTTATGGAGATCACATTTAAATCAATTCTGGGGTGTGAAAATATATTTTATCAAAGGTTTTAAACTTCAAATATTCTGTAACTTAAGTCCAGTGTAATTGAAGCAAGGGAAACTGCTTAAAAACATAGTCTACAATCTGGAATTATTTCAGTGCAAGAAACCCCACTGATACTAAAAGAACTTTTTCCATTAGCAGAAAAAGAAAATGTGGCTACAAACAGAGAAACCTTTCTCTCTGTCTAGTAGATTTTGATGAAAAGATCTTTTCTTGTCTGGAATCATTATTGATCCTCTCCAATTACCACATCTACCACAAGAATGACCAAATTTTTAGCAAATCAATTTCCTGAACATGTTCATCCATAAAAGGTATGAAACAAACCCCAGGTTATGAAGGGTCTATGTAGTTTAAACAATTTTTACCAACCCACTTCCAATTTCTTATTCTAGTTTGGTGTTGTAATATTCAAATACCAGTTTCAAGACACATAATGGAGAAATTCCTTGGGGAAACTTCTGTAATGTTAATAAAATCTATCTCTAAACTGTACTTTTTAAGTCTTTTTAAGCCAAAAAGTACACTCATCTTTGATTTGAAAATACTGATAACTGTCCATTTGGAAAAGTTTTTTCTTTAAAAAAATGTATCAAAACAGGAGATTCTTGGTCGAAATAAATATTTTTACTCTTTTTGGAGAAAAAAGTGACGTATTAGGACTTTTCAGTAAGGAACCTTTTAGCCTAAAACCATTCACAATCAGAACTAATCAACAAAGATTTAACTCTTTTCTCTGAATTCCCTGATTTCCTCCCCCACAAAATCACCATTAGAGCCCCAGATCAATAGGAGATAGATGACAGTTCCCACCATCCACAGAGTTCGCTTAATCTAGTTTTTCAGACTTGCACAATACACTGTGTGTCCCTATAACTAAGATGTAAAGGTGCCCTGTAGGAACATGTTTTATGGACGATGGAAATTTTGCTTCACTTTTAGTGGGAGCAATGCCTGCAACATTTGTAAGTCAGATTATCAAATCAACATCATTAATTAAGAAGGTGAGATACTGAGGTGCAGTTAATTGCACATATTGAAAGGTATGCATATTTTGTAGGGACAGAAAACAGTAGATTACATAACTGGCCTTGCACAAAAAGTCTACATTGGCAAAATTTTTGTCCACACTTCACACAAACTTCTTGTACTCTTTAGTTGCCAGTTTTCTGCCCTTCTATTTACAGGGTATATCTTCCAAACTAGGTCACTGTTAAGGGGTTTCAGTCAGGATCATGCAAATCAGAGTAGGAAACTCTGTTTAAAGTATGCAAAGAGTTGATTGGACCCTTGCTGGAGGTTTAGCTAACTGAACAAAATATAACATACTAGAGAATGAGAATGTAATAAACTACATGTAATAAAAAAGAAAGTGAAAACCTGTCAAAAATTACAGATAGTGCCATGGGGAATGGCTGGATTTCTCAGGTGATTAAAGGAGAGTTAGTGACAAGTAGCTGAAGTCAAGCTATTCTGTTTGAAGGACAGTATTATGGTCCTTTTGAGGAGTAGAATCTGACATAACTGTACCAGTAATGAGATTACAAGGCTGTGATTACATTAGTAAACACACGAGAAATGGAAAATTAAGGAATGGATGTTGCAAAACTGAGATCAAAGGGGAAAATGTAAATACTGGTTAGTTATGTGTCTGGAAAGAAACAAGTGTAAAGAAAAAGAGGGATCAAGGTGGATGGGGAGAGGGGCAACCATGGGCAATGGTCACACTTATAGTGTTCTGGAAAGAGAGAAAAAAACTGGATCCTGAAATTAATCAAATTAACCTTTCCTTAAGACCTGTAATTCTCTCCAGGTCCTGCTGGCAGACAGAAGGGCAGAGTGAACCTAGTACATCCAAGTTAGGCGGAGGAAGTGTATATTATGAAAGGGACGTTCCTACTAGAGAGCCAAACAAATAGATGCTCTTTTCCCAGGCATACTGGTATATAGAAAACAAACAAACAAACAAACAAAAAAAACCAAACCAAAACAACAAAAAAAAAAAACCACAACAAAACAAAACAAAAAAAAACACACAACAAACCCCCAACTTTTTCCTGTCTTTTACTTCACTTATTTTATGAGAAGATTATAAAAGAATTTTCTCTCTTTCATTCAAAACAAACAGATAAATTATAATTGAGAATATTGGAGGAATATTATTTACCCATCTTTCTCTGTAAAAACCTTTTTCAGCCTAAGATGCATTTAGAATTTTGAAATAAACTTTTAAAGCCTGCAAACTGTTTAACTATTTTAAAGTCTTTTCAGTTAAGATTTCCTAGTCAAGTAGAAGATGACACAAAATGATGTTTAGCTGTTTCCTGAAGATAAAGCTTGTGTTGCTATCATGCATTAGCCTTGAAATTCCCTCCAGTAATTTACTGAAACCGTAATGTACAAGAACATGAAGACTAAGTGATAAATCTTTTGCAGAGAGGAACTTTCATGGGATAGGGTAGGCTGCCATTTATTCTTGTTCATTTGGCATGAATAGCTCAATGCTCCTACATAGCAAACAAATGTTTACAGTGTTTGCTGAGAAGATATTCAAAGCCACTTTGGAGTAATTCAGCTAACATACACTAAAGTTGCACTCGAAAAGCTAATCTGATTTTTAATGTGCATCTATTTCCAGCAGATCCCTATGCTGACTCCCCAGTTGCTGACAATGAGGAAATGCTAATTTTCTGCTAATTAGTATACTTTTACATGATAGTGGGGTTTGATATGTATTAATCGCTAAATTAGAGATTAAATAAGAGAACTCTGTCACACTAAGTTCACAGGAGGAGGCGGGGTTCATAATACTAACAAACTGTGAGTGTGATGACATCTGTATCTCTGTGACAGGACCAATTTGTGTACCATCTGGCACTGAAGAGTTTAGCTGCTTGCAGTTATAATGGAGATATTTTGGCTACAACACTGAATGAGCAGGATAATAGCTGTTTGGTGAGTTAAATGGTTAGTACACATATCCTGATGGAATTAAGTACCATTGGATAAGAAAAGACAGGGTAGTATCATTTTGTTTACTGCAGATATTTGTGGTCTAGCCACTTGAAAATATATAAATTAAGAATTCCTCCATCATGACAGGAAAAATGGATTCTTCTGTTGTGTTTTTGTATTAGTCTTTTCAGTGGAATCCATATTTTTTTGCCTAGGGATTAAAAATGTCCCCCATACAGAAAAACAAGGAAGAGACTATTTTAAAGGTGCAGCATACTGTGTCTGTAAGTAACAGCTTGAGAGAAAATTACAGTCATTAGGGTGCAATGGTAAATAGTTTTTATTTCTATCTAATTAAAATTAAATCTGATTCAGAATACATGTGGAATGGTGGGTATTGTTGCCAAGAATGCTATTACAGCTTTTGCCTATCTTTTCTGCAGACCTTTTATTAGAATGAAAGGGATGCTTTCTAGCATTACCATCATTAATTATTTTATTTTCAAAACATATTGAAAAAAAATCAATAGCATAGAGAAGGCTTTATGATTTCTGACAAATCTGTTTACTTCCCTTTCCTATTATTTTAGCATCTGGTCCATAAATCAGTGACACAGCACCAACCTAAACCCAATTCTATTGCTATATAGTTGAAAATATTTCAGGGAAATATATTCTGCAATACAGGGAAATCCAGGCAATTTTGTTCGGTTCAGCAATGACCTAGAAATATTATGATCTGAAATTATGTGACAGTTTATCTGAATTAGGCTGCTGAAGTCAAATACATTGTTAAAAAAGAATATTACAAAGATCTTCAGTACTATCACTGTTTGCAATTGAGAGTAAATATCTCATATTTATATATTTGAGACCACATATTTTATAAGATACTGATCCATACTGTAATCAGACTTCTAGATTAGTCCTTCCAATGCAGAGTACAGGTGATGTACTCGGCAGAGCTGTTTTCTCTTCTCTACAAATGCCGTGGCTAAATTGAGGTTTTCACAACAAATTGTCATTCCAATTCGCTGAAAATAACAATTCAACAACAGTATGAAATTTATTATGCTTTCTGACCTAGTTTCCCATGAAAATGCATCTTATTCACTTTCATGATATGTGTACATATGAACATGAAGATCTAATTGTCTTACCAATAAACCCAGTTATCTATATGAAAAAGAATGAAGTTCTTACATCTTCTCTGAAAATAGGCAGCCAGGTGAAAACCTGTCTACAGTCCTTAGCGGAATTTACAGAATCTGCAACACAAAGCATGCTTATGAACAGCCCACATATAGAACAAACTTTAGTGCAGAGATCACACGTTTTTAGGAAATCTAACTACAGGAAACAAGCCTTTAAGAAGGTAAACTTCATTAGTTTCATCAGTCCTGAAATGGTTCATTATTGTCTGCTTATTATCTTTTTTATTTGTCTTCATTCATGATAAGTCTGAAGACAGTAAAAGTGGGTGATTTAAAGTAACTTAACCCATAAATTTCTTTACAACAAAATACAATGTTCTCCTGCTAGAAAGTGGTACAGGGAAGATAACAGGCAACCATCTATTCTTTATCTGTGATGCTTTTCTTTTGAATGATAATCAAAGCTTTTTCCTTATTGTGAAAATTACTTATTAAGATTCTGCCATTGACTGTCAGAGTTAAAATAATTCCCTTCTTCCTGACAGGTCCTGATCCACTGCTTACTGAATTAAAATAAAGGACTCATAATTAGTTACTGTTGGACAAGAATCCTAAATCCTTATTCTCATCAGGTAAGTCTTCTATTTGTGCATTGGCTCAAATCCCAGACAGAAATATACGACTCTGTAGGTTCTTTTTGCAGGAGCTGTGAATCATACAGGCTTATGACTGAAGAAACATTGTGGTGGTGTTTCTGTATGAGTTAACACTTGGCGTATTTGTACAACTGATACCCCGTAAAGAAGCTATTGATTACATGCAGGTAAAATGCAACTGTTAAGTTGGTTTGGTGTCACCCTAGCTTCAGAAGGTCCTGCTTTGTGCCTCCTGTTCATGTCTGTGTTTGGACTAATTGTACACTGCACATGACCTGCCAGGCTCATCAACACAAGCATCTGAGATAGAAGAGTTCTATTTTCAGATCAGTGTATGAAAAATGTTTTCAACGTTTAAAACAACAAGAAGGAAACCACACATTATAGAGTGATCAGAATGAGAAAGCATCAATTAACATAATCTTTTTCAAATGTAATTCAGTGACACAATTGCCATATGATTAGCTATGCAAACTAACCACCATGCATGGAAAACAAACTTCTCAGGTAACAAGAAGTTTCAGAAGTCTCTGGGAAAATTTGCAAAGTTTTCTGCTAAGTGATCATCTTGATCTGAGAAAGAAAGTCTGGTGGTATTGCTGTCCTTCCTGAAAAGCTGAGTCCTATAGGCTGCTGAAGAGGTGGCCAATGAGCCATTAATTTACTTAGTTTTTCTGGTCTCCCTGTGACCCTTTACAGACATTAAATTATTTTCAGAACAGACTGAAGAGTAGTTCTTTAGGTGTGATATTGGACATAATGAGAGATTATATTAATGATAATAAAAGTGCTGATTAAAAAATATTATTTTAAGTACTTGTCATCTTTCTAGATCAATATAATTCCTGTCATCATCTCTCAAAAATTACCCAACACTTTACAAAATTTATCTAATTTTTAAAAAACTATTTGGTTACCCAAATACTTTTAAAATACTTAGATACTTATTTCTTTCTCTATTATCATCCCATGAGATGTCAAAAGGCAACGTATTTCCTTGATCAAATGTAAGAGAAGTTATTCAACAGAACTAACATGATAAAGGCTACAGAGCTACTACTTAGATGTTAGTATGCTATAGTTTTCTCCCTGGAACAAGAGATAATTGTATCTCAAAACAACCCTATACCACATCCTGCAAAACACAAAACCTTTTCCTCAGAAAAGATGCTGTGATACTGAAAGCTATTGCTAGTATGGTGCAATAGAAATAGCATCAGTGCACTGCAATTATTTAGTATTTTTCATTGCCAATGTGTCATTCTATTTAGTTCACAGTATGTCCTCTCACCATGAAAAGGAAGGGGGGTTAATGGAAGTAATTTTGCCACAAAAACGCACAATCTAGATTCCCAAGGTAATATGGCATTAACAATGGAGACTGGAAATTCCGAGGATGTGTTCTGTCTTGATGGTAAACTATTATTATATTCAGTTTGGATAATAGAATAACATTTTTAAATACTAAACTATAACTCACAAATAACTTTCTAGTTCCATGCTCAAAACTGAAACTATGTTAACTTATTAAAGGAATCATATTTTGAAAAACAAAATAAATTATAAAGGTAACAGTATTGTGCTAATATGTTTATGTATTTCTGCAAGGCTACTTAGTCCCACACAATATAAAAGAAAACCAATACAAAATTTAAGTATTTTAAAACTCTGCTAGTTGTTATAATACATGAGAAAATGCAATTGTGAACTTGTACTTCATGTATGTAGTCATGGTGATATTGCTCAGGAACTGGTTTTGGGCCTTATGCTCTCTGATATTTTTAGCAGTAACATAGAAGAAAACACTAACTCATTGCCAACTAAATGTGATGTGAAACAAAGATTAGGGGAGTGCTAAACAGATAAGTGATTCTAAATAATCTAAGTTCATTTAACAAAGAAGGAAGAAAAAGTGGGGTTTTTTTTCAATGAGGGTAATGCCCTGCTTTCATGAGAAAAAGAATAGTGCAGCTGTACTCACAAGTTAGGTGATTCCTTGTGGCTGGATGTAATTGGGAAAACATGTTCTGCATTAGGAAGGAAAAGCTTCCCAACTGTAATGCTTTTACAGAATAAAAATCCCAAGATGTTAGTATCCTTCCTTTGAAAAAAAGGCAAATGATCAGGCTGAAGCATCTGAGTTGCTTTAGCATCAACAGTGACATCATAATAATGGGAAAGGTGGGAAGAATGGGCTAAAACCTTGAGTCTTTGGCTTCATTGCCCTATGTCCTGCCACCAGATGAGTAGAGCATACAACAGAAAAGGATCATGCTGTAACCAAGATTCCTAATAATCATGTGTCATTGAGTCTTCAGAAGGTCTTAACACATGCTGTGTTCAAGGCACAGTACTCCTCACTAGCACTGGGCAAAATCCTCCTGCGACCTTTCCTTTCATCTAGAAAAAAGGCCAGTTTTGTCAAAATCTAAATACTCTGCAAGAATATGTCAATTTCAATAAATTCTTATGACACCAAAGCACTTGAGGGGAGGAAAGAACCTCAGTAAGGTCAAAACAGAGGTTTTTGTGGTTTTCCATTTCAGATTTAACCAGAATGGAATTATTCTGATTTAGATATCTATATTACAATTTATACAATAATTTAAGCTCCTTTTCAGAAAGTAATGCTGCTGTTGTTTTTAAAAGCCTGAGGTGATTTTAATAGGTGGTTTCTTTCAGGGACCAAATGTAATAAAAACCTCAGCAAAACACTGAGAAGGTGAAATTACTCCTAGGGTGAAAGCCAGGCTTTGAGTATTTTTATCATCTGCTTCCCTAGCCCATCTGAGGGTTGACTCTCAAATGACTTTTAGGGAATATTTCATTATTTGGTTCTAGCCAGTTCCTCTGCTTACTACACACATCATACAGGACTGACACTCTCTTGTAACATTCTTACCCAACTGACTTTAAAAGATTACTTCTGTCTGACCAATAATGTTATCTATAGAAATATAACTTATTTTTAATTAGCTGATTTCTTTAGGGCTCATCACAGCAGCGGCCAAGCCCTTCCCCATATTTTTTTTTTTTTTTAACCCATAGCATGTACATAAAAAATAGATCAAAAGCCCAATTT
Organism: Tyto alba; assembly: GCF_018691265.1. Lineage (NCBI taxonomy): Eukaryota > Metazoa > Chordata > Aves > Strigiformes > Tytonidae > Tyto > Tyto alba. The sequence continues at coordinate 66,822,023 of NW_024881282.1, read as the reverse complement.
CCATTGAAGAGAATGACAGAAGAGGAACACTTCTATCTCCCTGAAAGTAGCCTGAATCTTTGCTAGGCAAACAGCATCCAACTAGGCAACAGCACCACTCTTCTAGACCAGTGTCATGATTTGAGCCTGGTTGGCAGCTAAACGCCACACAGTCGTTCACCCACCCTCCTCCCACTTGGGAATGGGGAGGGAATCTCGCGGGTTGAGATAAAAACAGTTTAATAACAGTAACAGAACAATACGGTGACATCAGTACCAACAGGTAATGTACCATACAGCTGCTCACCAGCCGCCGACTGACACCCGCCTGCTCCTGGCCAGTGATCCCAAACACAAAGGCACCATGGCCACACTCCCCAGAAGTGAGAGCCCCTCCCAGACCACTCCTGCCTTTATATAGTGAGCATAACATCACATGACATGGAATATCGGCCAATCCGGGCCCAGCACTCCAGCTGTGCTCCCCCCGCCCCCCACGTGCCCTCACCCAGGCAGGGCACACAGAGTTGAAGAGCCCCTGGAATCTCAGTGTGCATCAGCACTCCTCCAGCTACCAAAACGAACATGAACTCTATTCCAGCCCAAATCAGAACACAGTTTTTTACTTTAACATCAAGAAAATCCAAAATTTATAAAACTCTTGCCAAGGTCCACATATCTTGATTCTTCATCAAATACTGTATGAAACTCCTACATACATCTTCTTCCCAAAATACCTGTAAAAAACAGCAAGTATTTTAATTTTGGGATTGTCTCAAAATGCATTTCAATGTAGCTTTACATGTTACAAGGTTGACTGGCTTTGATTTAGGACAAAGGAGTCTGTGAGTGTTTATTTTTCCATCTAGTACGTTGCTGCCACCTATAAATAAATCAGAACAGCTTTTATATTACTTTAAAAGAAGACATCAGTTGTGTGATAGTAGTAGTCCCAACACTTGTTGTATTCTCTAACAGTCTGGCATACTGAGTACTGCTCACAGGTTGCCACTAACTTCAGCTATCAGGTCTAACCAGTTTAAGGCAGCACACTCAGGTAGCCTTCAGATCCTCACTGTTCTCGCTGCAGGCAACACTGGGCAGCCCTCTTGGAAAGGCAGTGGATGTAGGTGGTTGCTAAAAGAAGCATTATGTATCTGGCTCATCCCCGCTGTACAAAGATAGCCAACTGGCCTCACTGTAAAGGAGACTGAGAACCCAAATGAGCTATCCTCAAATTTAGTCTAAGGTAAATGGTCAGTAACTCTGTCCTTGAGCACAGACCTGAATTTGAGCTCAATATAAGGTGTGTATGCTGGATGATAAGAACATGGTCTTCTTCTACATGGAGACAGAGGTCAATCATCTATATGGCCTGGTCCTCTTTCAGTTGCTGTGTATTCTCCTCTGCTAGATGGAGAAGACCTTCCAAAGTCTCTATAATGGATAGAGCTTCCATTACAATCTGTCAGGCTTTATGCACAACTCTGCCCATTGTGAAATGGTAATTTAATCTTTAAAATCTTCAATCCACATCTCAGAGTTGGGACAGATCTTTCATTGAGAAATTGAATACATAGATGCTTCATTTTTGTTCAAATGACATAAAAATTCCTTTAACAGATCTATTCATTTGAACCAAACCCTTGCTTCAATACAGCATTATGATAAGATGCCAAGACACCCAGTGTAATGGAGACATGGATTAAAACCCATTAAAATCACCTGGTTCCTACTCTGGTTGGAAAGTCAATATTCCTTCTTATGCATCGTTAATTTAACTCTCTGAAATCAGAGAGAGGCCACTGACTTTCAAGTTTCTCTCTTATGTATTTAAATAAAAAAAAAAAAAGCGATATGGGCACATGTTAAATACATCATATGAAAAATTTCAGAGGGGCTAGAGCTGCTATCATTTGACTTAATGACATGATCTTATCCAATTTAATTCATTTCAATGTTAGTGACTACTGTTAAATAAATTTAGTCAGGTTTTATTCCAGAAAGTATTTTTAGAAAAAGATAGAAAAAGGTAGATTTGAGGTAGACTCTTCATTACAAATCTTGTCAATGTTAATTATGTGTAAGAATGTTGTCGAAGTATGGTACTGTTCTTTTAATAACTGAAAGCAAAACCAAATGCTGCATCAGCTCATTAACTTTATCTGAAAAAAAAATTTATTATTACACTCTAAACCTGAAGAGATTTCCAGTGAACATGTTATCAATGGTAGCTGTAGTAATGTACTCAGTATATTTAACAAGAGGAAAAATTATATCATTAATATGCCAGAAACAGCTCAAATCAGCAGCTCTATGCCCATTTTTGACAGCTGGGGATCTGACCCATTACAGTATCTAACAGTTTCTTAGAAATTAAGGCCAGAGGAGACAATTAGATAATTTACTGTGACCTCCTATTTTCTGCTGGTGCTGCATTTTATCCAGTTATCTTTGCATCAAGACTAATGATTTGTGTGCTAACTAAAGCATAACTTGCATATGAGTAAAGCACATCGTTCTGTATGTCACTTGGTCTCAAATGTAAAATACTAAGAGATGGATAACCTACCAATTCATTTGACAGTTTGTTCCAGTACTTAATTATCTTTTCAGTTAAAAAGGATAATTTAATTTTCAAATTCACTTGTGTCTGTTTTCAACATCTGGTCACTAGTTCTTATTATGGCTTTATAAATTTAATAACTGACATTTCTATCTATAAAGATACTTATACAAAATTTGTAAAAGAATAATAATTTCATCTTCTTTTTGATACATTACAGAAATCAAGCTCTTTAAGTCTCAAGGATATCCAAATTTTTAATCCCTTTTATGGAATTTTTTGAATCTTCTTCAGTTTTATAAAGTTACTTTAAAATAGAGAATATTAGAACTTCTTAGAGTTTTACAATATCACTATCATAAAAATATTGCAGGTAGGTAAAATAATCTATATATCATCTAAATCATCTGTATATCATTATACACTTTTCCCTTCAAATCTCCTTCTGTCATTTAAAAGTCTGAATTCTCTCTTCTACCTCAACATCACATTGGGAACTGATATCACATTTTTCATCAGAGTCACTAGCTTCCAAGATACAGTCATCTGATACCTTTAATTTCTTTTTTCTAGATTTAGTCTAGATGTATCTGATAGCATTTCAGTGTTCTTTTTTTTTATATGCTGCATTCACTCAATCAAAAACATTCTGAATGACTCCCCTGCCATTATCACATGACATATTTATATTAGTAGTGATTTTAAATTTACTTTCTGATCCCTGATGAAGAAGTTGAACTGCATAGTGTCTAGCCCAATCCTTGTAGACTATCACTAGAAGTCTTACGAGTCATCCCCTTTTTGAGAGAATTCCCTTCTCTTGACAAAATAGAAACTCTGAATAGCTGAAGTTCAAGCCTGCACATAAGGTGGTAATGAGGAAGCTGCAGATTGTTCCTCTATTCTCTCATTCAATTTTGATCTAACACTTATTATGCCCGTTGAACTTAATGGCAAAGATCACTTTGACTTCAAATATGTTATTTGTTTCATTTAATTTTAGATACCTAAAATACAAAGGCATTCCTGTATTAACTAAATAAATGAAGACCAATGACCAGTTCCTGGCTCTGATACCACTGACTAGTTCGTATCTACACTGATTAGGATAAACTCCCTAAAGATGCACACCAGCAACTCTACATAGTCCCTGGTTCTGACTCTCATGCCCTGTGTTCTTACCCCATAGCCTAAGACATAATTATCACATTTGTTGTGCTTCCTTTCAGTTTACAATGTTCATTGATTGCTCTGGGATGAATGAAGTTTTGTGGGATGTGTAAGGGTTTGCGACCTTCTCAAATAATGCTGTAAGATTGCATAGGACAGAGAGATAGAGCTGTTTCTCATTCACAATGCCTTTTAGTAGCAATACCTTAGTGGATTCCATCCTCCCCAACTGAACATGTATATTGGATTTTTCAAAGCTAGCTGGAGCACTCCAAAGTAAAAGTGGAGAATGAACATAAAGAAATATATAGTGTGATTGATCAGGTGTACCATGCTCAGTCTGTCTCCCTAACTGTCTGTTGTTTAGCAATGTAAACATCATCTCTTGCTAGGATTCAGTTCTAAGTCATGACACCTAAATTTAAACATCTTCCCTACGTGTTTGAATTCACAGAATCATCAAGAAATATCAAGGGACTTAATCAGTTATCTGAACACAGGTGTCCAATTCCATCTGAGATACTCTATGACATCCAAGAGACCTGTATAGGGCTAACAGGCGTGGCACAGGATTTGAAGGATGTATTTACTTACAGAAGAGGCTGTTGAAGGCCTTTCAGGGTATTATACTGTGTGCGACTTGGCACTGGTTGACTGTGTATAGGCAGCTGAATTCCTCTGCTCATCTCATGCAGTCAGCAGGTCTCTAATAGGTAGTCAGTAGGTGTTTTTCCAAGATCCACTGACAAAAGGATTCATTCCTTTCTTTAAACATATGTAGTCTTATTTGAGATGTCCTTGATATTCCAGCTGGTCTCCAAATGCTCCCTGAAGTGATATGACTCCCCCTGTGTCATAGCTGCCATATCCTAATGGATGCTTCAGATAACCCAAAACATCTCAAAGTGATGCTAGGTGTCTTTAATTAGGCACCAGTGTACCAGCTTTAGTGTTTGCATCTAAGCTGCTCTTCTAGACTCTGAGTGGAAAGAAACAATGTTAAAATTCATCTGAATGGTTTGAGATATCTATATTAAGATGGTCTAAATTGTACCTTTTAAGTTTTTATTTCTTTCTAATATTTTTCAAAGAAAGTTTAGATGACTAGCTCATGTAGAGAACTGCACACATCTAAAATTAGACAAGATGATCTGTTTAGCGGGAGTCTGTCCACTCTCTCCATATGAGTGACTAGGAAATTCTGTCTTAAAGGAAGGTCTAAAATATTAGAAGTTCTGAAGAGGAGCCTCTCTTTCTGCATGCATAAGAGAACATACTAGATACACAGAAAAGTTAGATTGGATGAATCCCACCTTTGTGGCTAAGGATCTGAGAGAGACAAAATTCATCATTGAGGGTTTTTTTAACTTGTGAAGGGACTTTCTTAGTGAAACGTCACATTAGTAAAAGAAACTCAAATATAGTCATGTATGGTTAGTGTAGCATGGTGGGTTTTTTAAACTATTAGTTTAATATAATAACACTACCACTCCATTTCTTCTTGCAAATTGGAAATAATTCAATAGATTTTCCAAAGGAATCTTGAAAGTATTGTAGTGTCACATTATACAGAGTCATCTTACTATGCTTATGTATTGCAATGCAGAGCACAGAGACAGAGATAACTTTTTATAGCATGATACCGAGTTCTAATGATTAATCCATTATGTTGTCCATGCATGATTTCTTTTAACATTACAGCTAAACCTATGTTCCAGTGGCTTCAGAGGAAGTTGTTAAAAGGTTGTTTGTATGCATTACAACATTTATACATAATGACACTGTTATATAATATTGTAATGTCATAAGAAGTAAATGTGTATAAACAGTTGCATTATAGTTCCTGGATTTGGGAAGAACTGGGCAAAAGCAATCCTGTTTTTATTTCTATAAAAATAAAAAAGGGGAGTAAATAAGGGAGATTTGAAAACTCATGTCTAGAAATTAGTCAATGAATGAGTATCTGGAATTTTGTATTTTAAGGAGTAAAATCAATCTTGATAACCATTATGGAATTTATTAAATCAGAGATGTAGGGACCGTTGCCAAATGTATACCATGGCTAACTGCAAATAATGACTGGCTCACCGGAAAGACTATAATCCTTGTCTCCTCCTCCAGTAGCTGGTACCGCTGTTCTGTTTGTTTTATAGAAGTTTTGTTTACATCAATAATTTATTTTCCAGATGTGAAAATTTGAATTGCACTTTTAAACCATTTAACACTCTGGTAAAGTAATCAGAAGTCAAGCTTTTATGTCTATGCCTTTACTTTCACCAGAGCAAAGTAAGCATTCAATGCTACCATTCTTTATCTGATAACATTTTAAAATCACTTTGCAGAGGATAAATGACAGCCATTTGAGCCCCAGAAGTCTTGCTAGAAAGCAATTTTAGAAATTGATTCTAAAACATCAGAAGGAGATAAATGAGAAAGATGCAAAATTGCTCATGATAATTGAACTGCAAATAATATCTCCCTTTCTAAAGAATCCCAAATATGTTAAGATGATTTAAACTTAATCAGGAAATTTTTCTTTTGTATTTTAGGACTTTTACAGCAGATGAAAAAGCAAATTTTTTTCAGTGTTGTGAAAAAATAACTGCAACAATTCTGAGTCAAAGGGTGTTAAGAAACTGATGACAATTCATAAATTCATTGATAGTTATCAAGAATGATTTTACCCCATAAACCACCTGATTTCAGATACCCATTCAGTTATTAAATTCTTAATCTGTTCCAGGACTTTTAGGTATCAGCTAAAAGTGTTATAGATTAACTGGTGACAGACACATGTTGTTTAAATGATTGTATTTGGAATGATGCCTTCACCACTAGTTAATAAATGCTTAATTTGCTGCCTACTACTATAAACTTCAGAAAGCCCTATGTGATATGGACAAAAAATAAATACTTTTCAGTAACTGTTTAATGAAGCTTTTAGAAATTGTTTGTAAGCCAAGATAAACTTTTATATTACCATATTTTAATCTTTCACCTAAGAGTGAACTAGCCAAACAGCACCACCTGAATTTTTCAGTATTGTTGTAACAGAACAATGAAACACTATCAGTCACTCTCACCTGTGCAGATTTGGCAAAGTAATTTGATATATTTTAAATTAAGGTGTGTATTTAACACAGCTTAATATACCTAAACTTTGGGTTAATTTTTACTAAATTAATTACTCGTGAACACTTGAATTATATATGGCTGTTAATATCTCTCTTTGCCTACATTTTCTACTTCATTTAACATGCATCCACCATCCCCTATCTAATTAATGTCTATACCTAAAGATTTTTAAGGCTTAAAGACCCGTGCAACTTTGGGTCACATTGTCACATACTGTAAAAGTATATACACAAATGACACAGCAATGACAGCAGTAATTTTTTTTTTTTTTTTTGCCTATAGAAGCCTTACAGTTTGGTTTTTTTTTTTTTTTTTTCATCTGAACTAAAACCTAGGATCTTGAATTGGGAGATCTGACAGATTCACATCATCTCAGCAAAGTATATATGCATACACTGGTTCACAGTGTCTTGCATTCACTGGGGATATGTTCAATGGCAACAGATTGTCAGCCAGCAGTAGTGGCATGAAGACAGATGAAGGCCTAAATATTTTCGAAGCACTCAGGGTATGTTCCTCTTTTACAGCTCAGGCCTTAGGTGATAGGCAGCAGAACATACTATGGGTCACTGACCACTGCCAGAAATGTCTCCTATGGAAACCCATAAGAAACAGAAGAATTTTCTTAATCTTTACACATGCATAAGTGCAGCCAAAATAGCCTTATCCCCCTACTTAGAGGAATAGTGGATCAAAATTACAGTGATTTGTTAGGTTTTAGTAATTTCAGCTGACTACTTGACTAATCAGTTGTAGTAGTTAATGTAGTTCCTGGGAGCAATGGGTAGAAGTACAGCTTTTGAATTACTTTCAGGAAGCACTAGGCCATTGGCTTGCTAAATTCTATGCATTCAGAATATTCCTTGCTTTCCTCACAAGTAGAAAGCCTTAGTGATTTCTAAATTTCACTACAGAAATAAAAATGTTAAAAGAACATTTTTCACTATGAGAATTAGAAGCTTTGGTAATAAGAATAAATTATCAGCCATGACTAATTTTTAATATTTTGGACCAGATTCCCAATGGAAAAACTGACAAAACTCCTGTGGCCTTCAGTCAGCTTCTGCCTTCTGCAGATATTATCACTCATACAGCTCTCCAAAACAGAGGTATGCTAATAACTAAGAGCAGACTCATTATTCTCTATGTATTTCATATATGCATTCTATGTGTCTATTGGAGGAGTCTGTTTTATATTTTTTTAACAGTATGTGAAGTTGCAATATAATTTAGAATCTGAGTGGAAACTTTCATATCTCATTTTCTTAACTGATGGGGTTCAGCTGTACACTAGACATGCTCATTGAAGGATTCCTTGACATACAAAGTCTTTGCTGGTCTTAAAGACAAAGGAGTCTTTAAGTACTCTCTCTTCTGCTATTGCAGAACCAGTTCCAGTCACCAACAATTCCTATATCACTTTCTGGGAGAGTAATAAAAACTTACAAATTAAAAATGTATAGTAACTTCAAGCACTGATTGCTTTGTAATTCTATTCCTATAATTTGTGAAAAAATACAGCAGAAATCATGGAAATTACAATAATTATTACACAGTGCAAGACAGTTCTGTTTAGGAAACAGCTTTTTTTATTATTGTTTTTAAAATAATGTCTTTTGGTCTTTTAAACAATGTAGCAGAAATGATCTGCACTGTTTCAAAAAAAGACTGTACTGTGAAAATCTCCACACAAAAAAAGAAGGAGGGAAGGAAAGAAATGGAACAAAACTGCTCATCTGCTTGAGAAATGCATCACTGACCTTCTTGGACAACTTGGACTCCAAACTGTGGCTGCTGCCAATTGTAAGTTCCCCACCAAATCATCTCTGAATGTAAAAAGGAATCAACTTCCAAGTTCAGTAGGTGATGAAAAGAGATAATCCCTTCTACATTTTGGATTCTAGGAGCTAGTACTTTTGCTTGCAAGCATGACAAAGAAGAGTCACATTTTTCCATCTAGAAAATTGCAACCCATAAGCTTATTTTGCAAGAAAATGAAAGAAATTTATCTTCGCTTGAAGATGTGAAAGCTGCATACACACCAGTGCTCAATGTTTTATATTTGGTAGGCATTAGCCACTGCCAAGAAAGTAACATGATTTTCACTGATATTTAACTTGATCTATATATCATATATTAATAGTCAATTAATCAATTAATCAAATATATATCAATATATTAATAGTCAATTTATTGAAACATGTAAAGCAGCTGAAGCAAAAGGGGTTTGGTTTTTGTTCTTTACTGTTGTGCCAAATAGTTCTGTTACAAGTTATCATGTTCTACCTTGGTTCCTTTAGACTCAGAAAAGAGATCCTCCTAAGAGATGACTGTCAATGCATTAGGTTGTCTAATTAGGTTAGGCAACACTATGTAAGGTAGCTAGATCTCACCTTTCCTTTATTTATTCTGAGACAGTAAAAATTTGTCCCACACCACTTACAAATTGCAGAGGTAAACATTTCTGAACAGTATTTAGAATTCAGCAATATGTAAATACAAGCTATTTGTTAAAGTGCTTAAAGTTGTCTTGAAAGCTGTAAAAAATCCATATGTTAGTGCCTAAAAGTGGTCTGGTTTTCCAGGGAATTAGTAGTTTTGAATATCAGACCACATCTCTGGGCATGACAATATTGATTCATGGTTAGCTACTACTTTCTTGAAGTCATGGTGGTGAAAATGCTCTGATGATTAGTAGAAGGAAAAATAAAAGAACAACTCAGAAGGCAAATGATTTAAGAAATATAAAGTTGATGAACGGCTATGTTGAAAATCTATATGTATAAGTGACTATATTGCAGAATTTCCTCTTTTGGTGCATGAATACGGATGGGTGGTGCAGTTCCAATTAAAAAACAATCACATGGTGCAGAATAATACTTTAAAAAGGTCATTGACAAATAGAATATCACACAGGCTTTTCAGAGCACTGAAGTTTATAACATTTTGGGGCAAGTAGCTGCTGTCTCTCAGATTGCTTTCCTAAGCCTTACTGCAACTCGTTTTCCTGAAACGATGAAATTGTCAAAAAACTGCTTGATAGCCCTTTGATTTTCTCTACATTTTTTTTTTTTTTTCAACCAGGGACCCAACTGTGTTTTGCAATGAGTTGGAAGAATAACATTTGACATACCAATTAATCTTACTGAGGTTTTCAATTATCTCACGGTCTGCAGGTTGACCAGCAACTATTGCCTATGAGAAAAATGTCTTCAGTCCAGTTAAAACATATACAGCTTCTTTAAGCAGATATAAGAAAGACTCTTGGTCAGGTCAGCATCTCCTGTAACATCTATGAGATCGCTCATTTTGTACAGACATGGAGGACTCCAAGCACCTGCATGTCAGGGGGTGATAAGAGCCATACAGGGGTCTCTCCATGCAGGCAGCAGGCCTAGCCTGGCACCCCATCCCATCCCAAATCCCAGCCAGGGACCAAGGCAGCTAGGCAGCAGCCAAGAGACATCCAGGAGGCAGCCCCATCCTCCATAGCCAAGTGCGTCTCTGGCAAGGGGCTGATGGCTCCAGTCTGGGCTGAAATGTCATCCTGGGACCGAGGGGTGAGGAGAGGCCCTGGGGGTGCTGGTCATGACCCATAAGACCTGGTAGTTCTTCAAGACCCTGACACCAAGAACAAATTTTACTTAATTTTATTCGTAGAAATTTGGACTCCCTTTCAGAGAAAAATGTTGCTTAAATGAATCAGTTCCATTTATGTAAATCCAAACCAGACATTTTCACTTAAATGTCATTTGTACTCCCTCTTAGATAAATATCTACCTATGTCTTAAAGAATTAGTGACCCATTCCCCAAAGCGTGTGGCAACAGGTCTGTTCCAATCACAGCTCTGTATAGCAAAATATAAAAAATATCCTCCATTCAGAAATGCCAGGCAAGCTTGAGAGCATGAGTCCCATCCTTAAATGATACATAAAGTTATCACTGAAGGCTCATCAATAAAATTTAATTGAGGATTTGAAAATGATACAGGAAAAAAGAAGGAAAAAATCTGAATTTCAAAGTAGTGAAAAATAAGTAGCATTCACCATCTGTGTTCCTTGACAACAAGCAGACTATCAACAGGACTATACAGTAAAAACATAACTGCTTTTACAAGCTTAAACCATCTGTAAAAACAGAGTGCTTTAAATGCTGAACTGAAATGGCTCAAAAAAAAAAGCACAAAACAAACTACATTACCATTCTGGTACATTAACATAATACTAAATAGCCAGCACAAATCCAACAAAGCAGAGCAATTCCGACTTAGCAAAAATCAATATCCAAGAAAATCTGGTGGGCTTATTTTATGTGACCGTCACTTGTGAACTAGCAAACAGTTACAGATCTTCAAAATGTTGCTCACTTCACTCAAATATTTATTCTGGAAATCCTTAAACCCCACATGCTAAATTTTGGAACTAATCTAAGACATTTTTGTGGTTTTCTCCATTCCAAATGTCATAAACTTTTAACATTTTTAAGGTAACTATAAATGTGCATGTAACCAGGCACTTTCAAAGGGAGAGCATTCATTAATGGCAAGTAGCAAAACAAACAAAAATAACTCCATGACACAAACACGTGTAAAAGAAGCCAAAGCTCAGGAGAGTGGTCTTTCTGGAGAGGCCATTGAGATCACTACTGCACATCTAAGCAACCTGGAAAAAAAAAAAAAAAAAAAAAAAAAACAAAAAAAAAAAAAAAAAAAAAAAACAGTTTATGGTCACTTTCTGCCTGGAAGAACCACAGGACAGAACCTGCCTTGCTGCAGTATTCTGTTCATGTCTGTTCCTCTGGTGAAAGCCCTAACCCAGAGAAGTCCCAGGCTCACTGCACAGCTTTTTACTCTATGTGGCTCCTTCTCTGTGCTGGCTTTGTTATAAGGGAGCTGAGTTTTACTCCTGCATTCCTTCAGAACACGTGGAATTTTATATCCAGGAAGGCTTTGTTATTTTGAGGACAGTTGTTCTGTAGGTGCTGCACAACAGTCTTTACAAAGCATACAGAAGAAAAATGAAAGCCAGAAACACTTTATTAGTCACCTCTCTGATCTTTGTGTCTTTGATATAAGTAAATTAGGGAAGCCAAAAAAAGTCCACAATAATATATCCATTCCCATAAAATAAATATTAAAATACATGGGAAAGTATGGGAAAGCATATAATGAGATGAGAGCAAAGCAGCTTTTCTATGAAAGCATACAGTGATAATTTCCCAATGTAGTCTCACAGCTTTGACCAACTTTTGGCCCTTTTCTACCTCCCATATTAGAGGTAGCATCTTTGCCATGGTGCTCCTACTTCCAACATTTTCTGCAGGCTGACAGTGGTTTTGTTTTACTCAATTCATTATAAAAAAATAATTAACATATAAAATAAGTAACTAAGAGGAATAAATTTTCTGTTTGCAGAAAACTAAAATCTTAATCTATCAGAACTGGTATGCTGCAGAACTAAGATTTTATGCTGAGACTGTATATTTAATGTAAATAATCCTTTTTCTCATCTCTGGCATTTAAGAGTCTTTATCTACATTAGTGATTCTGACATTTCAGAATAATTACAAACATTTTCCCTTCCCTGATATCGATGACTTAGTTCACTGCTTTCTTAAAAGCTTTTTTTGTAATCATCTTCTGGCTAATCACCTTCTTGTGAGTCCTTCACCCTTCCTTCTCCTTCCAGTAGCTTCAGCTGCTCAGCTTCTCCAGTACAAGGAAGAGAGAATTACCTGGAACTACTAACAGAAAATATTTATACTTTGTTGCCTAAAGGAACTGCTCTGCTATCACAAACCAAGGATCTTTAGCGTCTCTCCCCATACACTAAACAGAACATGTGAAACCTACTCTCATCCCCCTACTGAGGAAGGAATTGAGATGCTGCCAACTCCTGCTATGCAACATTTCCAAACACGCTCAAACTCTTTCAGCAAATTCTTCCAATAGTCACACTACAAATTTCAGAAGGAAAGAAATAATCCATTCATGTATTTATGTGTTCAGAAAACAAAGAAACTCCCAGAACTTTAAATAGCTTCTTAATTTAACTCTTAATCATTTAGAATATCAGGGAATTGATGTTTTGAGGTAAGTTATATCCATTTGAATTTGTTGCTAACGTCTGTTCTTTCAATATTAGAGTTTTCATCCTGTAGCAGATTTTTAGAGGTTAACATGTTCTCCTCTGGGCTGTTACAAGACTGGTAAGGCTGAATATTAACATGATCAAAATAATGTTCTTTTTGGTAAATTGCTGAGTCTGATTTTTGTACCATATAAATTGTATCTGACCATACAAGATCCAATAAAATTTGATGTCAGTTTTACAAACTGTCCCTTTGCTTTATCTACATATGGGTGATTAGATACCTTCACCAGGTCATGTACACGGGCAATTACAGTCAGATTTGATTAATCTACAACAGTTTACAATGACATTCATTCAATTTTCAAAAGAGAGATAGGAAAAAAATCTAGAGGCAATTTGCTAAGCACTATTCAGATTAGGAATTTTAAGTTATTAAATATTCAGATTAATCAGAGGTAATATCAAGGTTTGACTATTCTATCTTCCTTTTAATTGCCCTGTGAAATGAGTAAGTCCTCTCAATGCATTACCCCTTTGTTCTCCCACATATAAGATGGGAATAACAATACAAAAATACCCCAAGCCCCTCAGAAGAATTTTCTGAAGCTTAATTAAAATTTCTAAGGATCCTTGAATTAAAAAAAAAAAAAACAAACAAAACAAAACAAACAAAAAAAAACCACCAAACAAAAACAAAAACACACACAAAGAAAAACAAAACAAAACAACAAACTTGGCCACCCTGTTGCAAATACAGATTCTTATTCCTCTTTTACTTTTTACAAATTTCCTACATATGAATTATGTAACAGTATGTGTATATCTATACATACACAGAGTATCCTAGACATCAGTCTCTGAATATTACATCCTAAATCAAACTTCCTAATCTGATTCATCAGAAGTATGTTTTCATTCTGAAGTCTGGCTACTTTGCAGGAAATTTGGGTTTTGAAAAAAACATTTGAAGAACTTTAGACAACTGTAGACAGGAGAAAGTAGCTATATAAAACAGATTGAATAATTCACAGTTATTCCATGAGAAAGCGAGAACAAGCTCCCCCTACAGTTAAATATGAATGCATAAGATAAACAACTTCCTGAGGTTATGCCATGTTAGAATGCAAAATGCACTCAGGATGAATCCGGAACTCTGGCTTTTGTTCTTCAGTGTTTACAGTCTCTCTTTTAGCAATATTAGTGCCATGAAGTTAGGCTTGATGGACCAAATGTATATGGAGAACAGCACAGTAATATCATGTGTGGTCTTTCCTCCCCTGTATACAATCTCATTTCTAGCTGAAACAGCAGGTAGTTCGGGAGACTGGTGAGAAGAGACATTTCTGTGGAAAAGACAGCCTGAACTCCTCTTCAGATCCAAGGCCACAGTGAACAAATACTGGTGCTAGCAGTGGTTTCAACTCTTATTATCATCTACCAGTTAAGGATGAATATTTAGTCACAGTGAGAATCCAAACGTTGAAAGTCTATCAAGGGCAGTGTTACACAGCCTCCTTTTACCTGCAGCCCTTGTTTTATCTCATATCTGAGGGAATAATATGAAAAAAAAAATCCTAAATAGGAACTACTTCAGTTTTTCAAGTGCTCATCCCTAATCTTTTATGACGACTGATATAACATTTCAGATGTAAAGCTGCTGACAATGTCTGTTGAAGTAGAATTCTAGATGACATTCTTTTAGCAGCTTGCTCCGTTCTCTCTATATTCGTTATTAATTTGCAAAGGGAAGTATTAATTCAAAAGCTGCATCCACACATTCAGAATTTTATTTTGGTAGTATATTGTATTTAAAATGTCCATATCACTCTTTTTCACTCCATCTGTTTCTGTTCCTCTTTCTCATATACATAAATTTACATTGAGTAAATATTATTTTATTGTCTGCAGGCATTAAGTTTCACACATTGCTTGATACAAAAATAATATGCAATCACTGTACAGTGGTAGTGTTTATTCCCCAGAGGAAAGGAAATGATTAGTGATGAGATGAGAAATTTGAAAGTGAACATGCATAATTGAACAGCATAGGCACGGTCATCATCTTTACTAACTTTAATTTTCCAAAGAGGACTACTTTTTCACAGTGATTGATACAGATAAAAGGGGATGACATATAATGCTTTCCTTGAGTCAGGAAATTTTTAAAACTCTGTAGTCACTTTAGCTGCATAGGCAAATAGAGCATCCTCCACTTGTTCCACAAACGGTGCAGCCTGTGCGTGAAAAGACAATGTATTAGTCCTATCACCAACTACAATTTGCTTCTTTTATGAAGGAAAATTAATTTCAATTTGTAAACATTACAGAACTAAATCACGTATGACTGTCTAATGTGTTTTGGGAGACATACATGTAATAAATACATTAAGTACGTAAAACTTCATAAACATTCCACTTTCCATTCCACATTGCAGAGTTTCCTTAGTCTTGTAAGCCAACTCCTCCTATGGCTGCCTCTTCCACTGGCTCTTACCAGATCTCCAAAGATGCCAAGGGTGTCAAACACTGACTGACTCTTGGTTCATCTACTAAACCATAATTTACCTTGAATTTCAGCTCCTCCAGAGGTGACAGACAGTCATGCTTTAAAGTTTGACTCATCCCTGGATTTTGGACAGATATCTTTATTTGGATAGTTTGATAAGTAACCTCTTCATAGTCAAGCAATAACAAGTTAGGTCTAACTTTCCAGCAGTTAGAATTCAAAATGTTTAAATCATAGCTTCTTTTATAAACAATATACATACACATTCACTGCAGTATATTTGTTGATTGGCTATAAGGGATGTACTTACTTATCTGACATGCAGTCTTGTTTCAACTAATATTCAGGTCATAAGATTATTACGTGAAGCCTGGTTAAATTTAAAGCTATGCTGGTTTGAGAATAACTATCTGTAGTAAGTAGTATACGAGGCTTTCTGCAAGAATATCTTTTGAATTGCAGACCTTTGTTTCTCTTAACCCACCAATGTCTGCCTTATTCAGCATTATTTGCCATTATTCAGCTCCATACAGGGACAGATTATGGTTTCCCTATTACTTGTTCATAACTTTTAAAGCATCTGGAACTAGGCCTACGTCTTAACTCTAATCTTCATGCACATTTTTCAGTTCAGACAAAACCATGTGTGTGCAAAACAAATGATTGATGCAAAACTCATGCTGAAAAAACTGAGCATGTACAAGAGTAAAAACAATCTTATTAATATCTGAAGTAAGATTTAAATAGCATTAATGCATTTAACCTCTTGATACCCTCCTAAATTCAGAATATTTCTTATTTGACAAATAAAAAGGAAATATATATGGACCAGAAATACTGAAGACATTGATTTTGAACCCATATATTTAACATGTCTCCAAATTGAGAATCCTTGCCTATACAGCCTTAGGAAGCCTGTGGGAAGGGCAATATATTTCTAAATCTAATTTGCCTTGTGAGAACACAGTGGCTTCACAGGCGGCCTTCATATTGCCTCCAGAAAGGCCTGTAGGCAACCTGCAGTGTACACTGGCAGTGTCCCAAGCCACCAAATGCTATAAACAGTTGCTGGTTGGTTTTTCACAAGGTCCTCTTCAATCCAGGCATTGGTCTCTAGCCAAACCTTGAGTCATCCTACGAATCCGACCATCTGGCACTCAGAGAAATTGATTCTGAGGGTAGCCTTGGTATTTTCCTCAAAAAAGTACAGACATATCTGTTGAGGTTGATTAGAGAAGTGGCACACCCATACAACATTTAAGGAAATCAGTGGAAACACTTCTGAAAAAATAACTATATAAGTTTTAATTTAGTTACTTAAGATTTGACAAACTGTTAGATTCTTTTGAAAATTGGGGGATTAAATACCTTCTCCCAAATCACCAAGCAACTAAATGTCAGAGCTGGGAATAGAATCCATATCCTATATCCCTCTAATTGTATATCTCAGCAGTCACGGTAGTTCTTCAATTTTAGCAACTGATATTAAAAAAAGTTGGTCAAAGGCTTCAACATTATTTTCATCTGGGAAACCAAAGGATCATTTTAGATTCTTTAATTTATTAAACATACTCAGACAACTTTTTCACTGAATAACTGATTTTAATGAATTCCCAGAAGAGATAATTTTGTCCAGTGACATTTATTCATGGACAGATTTAGGTTACAACTTAGTGCAGACATCTTTACAGAGTGCAATATATGTAACAAGAAGATATTGCCACTGTTTAAGCTCATTTAAGCAAAACCTTACAAAAAATTGTTTTTTTTAAAAATTGGTGACGTGAAGTCAAAATAACTGATAGTTCTAGCAGGGCTTGTCACATGATAAAGAGGATTTTCTTGAGATAGTTTTCATGGCTGAGGCATTTTTGGAATATTATTTTACAGTGGTTTAATGGCACATTATTAAATCTTTCAAAATTACAATATGAACCAGACAGAAGATACAAAATGCTCTGTTACTTAATAGTCTTCATTAAAAGGTTTCCTGAAGCATTTGAGCCAAAACCCAGGAACTAAAGCTTGGAATGAGTACTGCCCTGGTAAAGTGATTCTTGAATTTTGCTGATTCAGGAAAATACAACCCCAGTCTACATGAAGTGTCCGGAATTATCACTGGCAAGCTTTTCACTGAATAGCAGCCTTGCCAGGAAGTTTAATGCACACTCAGTTACTTAAAATTTCAGACAGCTATCAGTTGCTCAACAAATGCCAAGATTCCTATTCCTTCTGACAATTCACTGCCCAAATACACAAAAGCTTTGAAACCAGAATTAGTTCAGGAATTTGGTTTTGTTTTGTGCCTCCTGTCACAAATCATAAACACTAAACATCTTTGTTACAGTGAGTTTTGATGGCAACCAGAGGAAACATATCCACAAGAGAGAAGGAAATTGGTAAGTGGAGGAATATGCTCAAAAAAAATGGATTTTTCAACATGCCATCACTGATTTTTCAGCTTAAGAAAGTAATGAGTAACAGTGGAAGCTTTTTTCAATACTTGGTATTGTACTAGACTTTTAAACAAAAAAAAAAAAAAATTACACTTCAATACATATACTGAACAAATTACTTGCAGGTGTAATATGTTACCATCTTCTACATATACTAAACTGAAATAATTAAAGTGCTTTGTAGTTCACCAGAGTGAAATTTCAGTCTATGTCAGAAAACATTTCCTCCAGCAAAAAGATTCAGGTTGATACAGCACTTCTTACTTCAGACAATTGCAAGGATAGACTGAATTACACTCCCTCTGTATTATTCTGTCCTTCCATAAGTCTACCTGCATTATCGTGCAGTTTGAGTAATGTCTTCTAAAGTCATGTATCACAGTTTAATGAGTGGTATCTTGAATAACGTCAACAGAGGTGACAGTTCAATAAACTAATTATCATGCAACCCCAACTTTGTTCAGACTCAGTTGACAGAAGAAAAATGCACAAGAGTTGCACAAAAAGCAGGAAATGTTTTTCAAACACAGAATAATAGGAGGGTCAGAAAAACACATAAACTTGTAAAAACCTTCACAACTCTGAATGAGGATGGCATAAATCAATCACATCTCGTTGTTACCAGGATTCAGAGACACTTAATTTGACCTTACCAACATTGCTATTATAAGATTTATTCTTAAGATACATCAAAATTGTGTAGAGCTCATATCTTCTCATTATCAAATCAATAAAATGGGATGAAACGTCTCTTTTTAGGAAGGAAGAAAAACAAAAGGTGATTTCAGAAACTCACTACTTGTCTAAGCAACAAGTGGGGTTTTTACAAAAAAAACGCATTTGAGGACCTTTTTTTTATCAATTGACAGTGTTACTTGGCAAAATTGTGTATCTACATTAATTGATAAAATTTTGCTTTCCTGTCTTTTGTCACCCTCTATAGGGTTCTACTAGGTGTCAGTAGAGCATTCCTAAACCATTAAAAATGTTGGAATGATCAGGAGAAAAAAATCTTGTCATTCCAGACTCTGTTTTCCAAGAAACAGTTTCATAAAAATATACACTTAGTTATTATTATAGTTAGCTTCATCAGGGGCCCAGTTAAATGCCTCTGTATAAACACATGTAGCATGGGAAATGAACAAGAGGAGTTAGAGACATGCACACCTGCAGGGTTATGATCTTATTGACATCACAGAGATGGTGGGATGACTCTCATGACTGGAGTGTTAAAATGGAAGAATACAGGCTCTTTAGGAAGGGCAGCCAGGGAACATGAGGAGTGGGTGCTGCCCTCTGTGTCAGTGATCATCTGAAGTGCGTGGAGCTCTGCCTGGGGATGGATGAGGAACCAACCAAGAGCTTATGGTTCAGGATTAAAGGGAGGCAGGGAAAGGTGACATTACAGTGGGCATCTGCTACATGCCACCCAACCAGGAAGACCAAGTGAATGACGCCCTACATAGACAGGTAGTAGCAGCCTCACTTTCACAAGCCCTAGTCCTTATGGGGGGTTTCAACCACCCTGATATCTATTGGAGGGACAACATAGCAGGGCACAAGAAATCCAGGAGGCTCCTGGAATACATTGATGATAACTTCCTCCTCCAAGTGATAGAGGAGCCAGTGAGAAGAAGTGCCATGCTGGACCTTGTTCTCACCAACAAGGAAGGGCTGATGAGTATTGTGAAGCTCAAGGGAAGCCTTGGATGCATTTGACCATGAAATGGTGGAGTTCAAAATCCTTAGGGCAGCAAAGAGAGTGCACAACAAGCTCATTACCATGGACTTCAGGAGAACAGGCTGTGGCTTCTTCAGGGATCTGCTTGATAGAGTAGCATGGGATAGATCCCTGGTGGGAAGAAAGGCCAAAGAAAGCTGGTTAATATTCAAGGATCCAAGCTCAGGAGAGATGCATCCTGACAAAGAGGAAGTCAGGTAAAAAAAAGAAAACAGGAGGCCTGTATGGATGAACAAGTTGCTCCTAGACAAATTCAAACATAAAAAGAAGCCTTAAAGAGAGTAGAAGCAAGGACAGGTATCCTGAGAGGAATACAGATATATTGTCTGAGCAGCCAAGGATTAGATAAGGAAGACCAAAGCCCTGATAGAATTAACTCTGGCCAGGGATTTCAAGGGCAACAAAAAAAGCTTCTGTAGGTAATTCACTGGTAAAAGAAAGACAAGGGAAAATGTGAGCCCTTTCCATACGGAAATGGGAGACGTGGTTATCCAGGGTATGGAGAAGGCTGAGGTACTCAATGACTGTTTTGTTTCAGTCTACCAGAAAGTGCTCCGGCCACATTGCCCAAGACACAGAAGGAAAAGGCAGGGAATGGGAGAATGAGGAACCAGCCATTGTAGGAGAAGGCCAACTTTGAGACCATCTACGGTACCTGAAGGTGAACAAGTCCATGGAACCTGATGAGATGCATCCACGGGTCGCAAGTGGCTAAGCCACTATCCATCATGTTTGATAAGTTGTGGCAGTCTGGTGAAGTCCCTGACTAAAGGAAGAGAAAAATAGCTCTTATTTTCAAAAAGGGAAAAAAGGAAGACCCCAGGCCAGTCAGTCTCACCTGTGTGCCTAGAAAGATCATGGAGCATATCCTCATGTAAAATATGCAAGGGCATATGGAAAATAAGGTAATTGGTGACAGCCAACATGGTTTTGCTATGGGAAAATCATGCCTGACTAATTTAGTGGCCTTCTACAGTGGAGCTACAGCACTGGTAAATAAGGGAAGAGCAACAGACATCATCTACCTGGACTTGTGCAAAGCATTTAACACTGTTCAGTATGACATCCTTGTCTCTAAATTGGAGAGAATTGGATGTGATGAATGGACCACTTGGTGGATAAGGAATTCACTGGGCGGTCACATTCAAAGAGTCATGGTCAACTGCTCAATGTCTAAGTGGAGGGCAGTGGTGAGTGGTGCTCCTCACAGTTCAGTGTTGGGACCAGCATTGTTTAACATCTTTGCTGGCGACATGGACAGTGGGATTGAGTGCACCCTCAGCAAGTTTGCCGATGACACCAAGCTGTGTGGTGCGATCAAGACACTGAAGGAAAGGGATGTCTCCCAGAGAGACCTTGACAGGCCCATGCAAACCTCATGAAGTTCAACAAGGCCAAGTGCAAGGTCCTGCACATGAGTCAAGGCAATCCCAAGCACAAATACAAGCTGGGTGATGAGTGGATTGAGAGCAGCCCTGCGGAGAAGGATTTGGGGGTAGCAGTGGATGCAAAACTGACTATGAGCCAGCAATGTGCGCTCACAGCCCAGAAAGCCAACTTTATCCTGGGCTGCATCAAGAGAAGTGCGGCCAGCAGGTTGAGGGAGGTGATTCTCCCCCTATACTCTGCTCTTGTGGGGCCCCACCTACAGTACTGTGTCCAACTCTGGGGCCGCCAGCATAAGAAGTACATGGACCTGCTCTAGTGGGTCCAGACGATGCCATAAAGATGACTGGGGGTTTGGAGCACCTCCCTTATGAGAACAGGCTGAGAGAGTTGATGTTATTCAGCCTAGAGAAGAAAAGGCTCCATGGAGGCCTTATAGTGGCCCTTCAAGTACTTAAAGTAGGCCTATAGGAAAGGTAGGAAGGGACTCTTCAGGGAGTATAGTGATAGAGCAAGGGATAATAGTTTTAAACTGAAAGAGGGTAGATTTAGATTAGATAGAAGGAAGAAATTCTTTCCTGTGAGTGTGGTAAGACACTGGCACAGGTTGTGGCTGCCCCCTCCGTGGAAGTGTTCAAGGCCAGGTTGGAGGAGGCTTTGAGCAACCTGGTCTAGTGAAAGGTGTTCCTTACCCTGGCAGACAGGTTAGAACTAGATGATCTTTAAGGTCCCTGCCAACCCAAACCTTTTTATGATTCTATGATTATGGTGTTAATACAATGTTGTGTTTCTCCTTCTCTAACATTTTCTTTTTCTCTGATGCCCTGTATATAATAAACTTTTATGAAGAGCTGATAGCCACAGAGGAACATGAAATAATGAGAAAGGTGTTGTACAAAGCTTCTCACCCAGGTCAGACATCTCTTATTAGTCCTGACTTAACTGACAAGTTAAAACTCTAATGAAGAAATACCTACTGTAATGATCAAAGTGCTTTAAACTGATCACATAAGACAATTTCCTTGTTGTGGTTTTTGAGAGTAAATTCAGAACCGTAGAAAAATATTATTTTGCTTTAGACTTTGTGGTTGGTTGACCCTGACTCTATGCCAGCTGCCCACCAAAGCCGATCTATCATTCTCACTCCTCAGCTTGACAGGGGAGAGAAAATATAACAAAAAGCTTGTCGTTCGAGATAAGGACAAGGAGAGATCACTCACCAGGTACAGTCATAGGCAAACCAGACTCGACTTGCAGAAATTAGCTTAATTTATTACCAGTCGAATCAGAGTAGGATAATGAGAAATAAAAACTAAATCTTAAAAACACCTTCTCCCCACCAAGTCCTTCTTCTCAGGCTTAGATTTACTCCCAATTTCTCTAGCTCCTCCCCACCAGTGTTGCAGGGGGACAGGGAACAGAGGTTGTGGTCAGCTCATCACATATTGTCTCTGCCACTCCCTCCTCCTCAGGGGGACCATTTCTCACGCTCTTCTCCTGCTCCAGTGTGGGATCCCTCCCATGGGCTACATTTTTTCATGCACTGCTCCAGCATGGGCCCCTTCCATGGGGTGCAGTCCTTCAGGAACAGTCTGCTTCAGTGTGGATCCCCCACAGGGTCACAAGTCCTTCCAGCAAACCTGCTCCAGCGTGGGCTCCTCTCTCCACAGGTCCTGCCAGTAGCCTGCTCCAGCACAGATTTCTCACAGGGTCACAGCCTCCTTTGGGCATCCACCTGCTCTGGCATGGTGTCCTCCATGGGCTGCAGGTGGATATCTGCTCCATCATGAACCTCCATGGGATACAGGGGCACAGCCTGCCTCACCATGGTCTTCACCTTGATCTGCAGGGAAAACTGTGCTCCAACATCGGGAACACCTCCTCTCCTTCCCTCTTCACTGACCTTCGTGTCTGCAGAGTCATTTCTCTTACATATTCTCACTCCTCTCTCCCAGCTTCAGTTGCTCCTTTGCACAACAACTTTTCACCCTTCTTAAATATGTTATCCCAGAGGTGATACCACCATCACTGATGGGCTCAGCCTTGGCCAGTGGCAGGTCCATCCTGGAGCCAGCCAGCATTGGCTCTATTGGACATAGGGGAAGCTTCTAGCAGCTTCTCACAGAAGCCGTCCCCCGTAGCCCCTTTGCTACCAAAACCTTTCCACACAAACCCAATATGGCCTTGGAGATGTAATTTCAGGAACATTCTTTACAAAATACAAACGTACAGTGTATCACATTATAAGAAACATATGTGAAGGCTAATATACAAAATAAAGAATGTAAAGTGGAAAATAAAGACAAATAAGGGACTATAAGTGTTTCCAGCATTTTATGGCTTGTGTTTTTTTGAGTGTGCTTCATTGGTACAGGAAGTCATATAAAACATCATCTATTCTAAATACTTTCTCTTGCATAAGTGTTCCAGACCAGCTGTGATGTCAGTTCTCTTTCTTTTTAGGACTAGATATATTCTGTCTGGCAATACAAATTTAGCACCTTAACTTCATATGAATATAAGTAAACTTTTCCTAGTTTCAATTACACATGATTTCAGTTTCTTTCCTTTTATATAGATTTTAGAATTAGGACCCTTTATACTGCTGACTTAACCATGGAAGTCATATCTATTGAATCAATACATATAAATTGGAAAACTAGGACCAGCAATGAAAATATAAGTTAATCTATTAAACTAGTTTCTTAAGTAATACCTTCATAAATGTTAACAATTTACATTACTGCAATATCACCTCTTTCATTGGTAAGTGCAAAAGGAGTAAAACCTGTTCCTCAGAAGAATTGAGCCTGATAATTCACATGAGTAAGGGGAAAACTTTAGCAGATAGCTCATGGAAGTAGGCCTCCAGGAACTGCAGTGAAATGTAATTGAAATTAACCTGACATAATTGAAAATAAAGGCTTAGAATTTTATTTTAAAATATTTTAAGGTAATGCCAGAGAAACAGGCAGCAGCTGTTTGATTTCTGGGTTCATGACTGTCAGAGTTCATGGCTGGCAGCTCAACTCCTGCACCAATGAATACCTGAATTTTTAATGCAAAAATGGGTAAACCTATTGGATCTTCACGGGCAGGGTTGTTAAGATCCTCTTCTCTAGCATAGATAACCAGGAACCTACACCTATGATTGTATGATAAATCAGGTAGAGGAAGAATGATGTACTGCTACCACACTGATAACAATATTAGATATAAGATGCCTTCTCTTCTTCTAGGTGCAGGTTAGATTATCAGCACACACTTGATCAAACCTTAGAAAGAAGTGATGTAGGAGAGAGACTGCCCTCTGTAAATCCCATGGACCATTTGATTTCATCTGAACTGTTTGATGCTGCCGTGTAAGTAACTTCTCATACCTAAACCAGACATGATGTAGGAGTCTATTTAGTTTTAGAAGTCTAGAAAGTATGAAAATGATTCCAAAATTGGTGGTGACTAAAAATTTCGATAGCATTTAAGTATTATACTAGCAGTCGTATTCAGCCATTTTAACTTATTTTGACTCTATTTGCTTCTTTCTTTTTCAGTTTTATACATATCATGAACTGCAGTTTGCAGTGAAATCAGTGCAAAGCTTGTCACTGCCCCCAGAGGGGTCAGGTTATTGCTGTGAGACAGACCATGGACAGGCTCTGTAAGAAATATTGTGCAGACTGCAAGTGAGTGTTGTGAGCAGAGAGAATCAGTGTCATCACCTGTACAAGCACTGAAGGGCTAGGGTTGACAATTCACCCTGCAGCAGCAGCAAGCACAGGTTGATGGGCACCCTTCATGCACTTTATGAGAACTGCGATACAAGCCTTTCCCTTGGACTTGTGGTGGGCTGAGTGGGCTCCCAGTGTGTCCTGCCAACAGTGTGAAGACTATAATAATGCAATTGTTATCGTTCTCTTTCCTTGTAATGGTTACAAGGCCACACACTTACCTATTCTGCTACACACAAAACATGCACATGTGTACACACTCATGCAAATGCAGATGCTGCTCATTTGGTACTTTCAGCACAAATATCCTGGCTTCAGCACAAATAGTTTGGTATTAAACTCATCCTGATTTATTTTTTTCAATGGGGATAATAGTCTGAATAGAGGAAAAAAATGCATATAGCAGAGCTCTCTATCTTCTCTGCATATTTATCTACCCTCTCATTTTCTTTGTAGTCCACAGAACTGGAAGAATTCCTATGCAGAGGACAGCATTTGTTAAATACTAAGAGTGAACACCCACCACAACTCTGTTTTTTTGCTTTCTAAGCTTCTTGACTTAATGCTTCTTTGCCTTGTATTTTTTTTAATCCTATTGAGCTAAGCAGAACAGGGAAAACACAGAACTAAATGAGCACCAATAGTATTTTTAATTATATGATTAAATGAACCACCCATTACATTTGATAGAAGAGACTGTGCTGCAGCATATAGCAGATGATTTCTGTATGAAATTAAAATTAAGCTTAAGTACACATCTGTTGTGGTTTAAGCGCAGCCAGCAACTAAGCACCATGTGGCTGCTCGCTCACTCCTTCCCACCCTGGTGGGATGGGGGGAGAATTAGAAGAAAAAAGTGAAAACTTATGGGTTGAGATAAGGACAGCTTAACAGCACAATGTAAGGAGAGAAATAATAATAACAGTAATACTAATAAAAGCAAGTTGTGTACAATGTAATTGCTCACTACCTGGAATCTGATGCCCAGCTCCTTCCCTAGATGTGACACCTCCTCCCCGCGGCCAGCTCCCCCAGTTATATATTGAGCATGATGTCATATGATACCAAATATCCCCTTGGGTAGCTCAGGGCAGCTGAAAGGAAACTATATCCTCTTGGAAAACTATCAAACAATGATTTGTCTTATAGTTTAGAAAGTCTTAGGATTCAGATTTTCTTAGTGATGCTGTGTTAAAGGGGGAACAGGGGCACTCTGTATCTGCCTTTCCACTGCAAGCTTTCAAGTTCTCTCTTAGAAATTCAGAAGCATTCTTGCCATTCAAAGCAGAAACTCCAGACAAGCCACCTACTTGTCTTCATATTAATTCATCATAAGATGCTTATTGGGGAAAGAATAACGGAGGAAAGAAGGATAAATGGATTCATCAGATTGGAAAGAAAGGGAAAATGCTATCAGAAAACAAGGTATAGGATAAAATATAGCAATGAATGAAATAAATATTTTCTGCTTTCATAGTTCAAGTTTCCCCTGACCTGTGTTTAATATAGATAGAACACTATTACAGACATGTCTCAGCCCATAAAAAATTTCCAGATTCTACCATTATTCCCTGAGGAGCTGCCCTTGAGAAAAATAGATATGTAGCTTTTATTTGAAAAACTGAGCAAAACCCCCTACCATTGTTGAAGCTCCTCCATTCACACCCTCCTTTCTCACTTTATTGAAGTGTGGCTTAGATTCATTATTCCTTGGTTATTATGTAGATAAAAACAGAGTACACATTTCCTGAATTACAAAAGGCCCTCAGAAAATAGCTTGCAAAGATGAAATAGGTGTGTCTATCCTGGGTACTATGTGCAGACATGAATTCCCTATGCCTGTACTTTAATCTAGGACAATGCAAATCAGCTCTGCTATAAGAAGTATGTGATCAAGTATTTCCTGCCACATTATTTACCTAAGACTCAGAAATACCCATCATATTCTAGTGGATATGGGACAAAACACCTCTTTTCTTATTCTACCATGGGAATATGCTGAGAGAAAAATACTGACCTGAAAGGAAAAATGAATTCTCTCCACTGATAAAATGTTTGCTCTTTTTTTTTTTTTTTTTTCCATGAGCTAAAAGCATTTCTTTTTACTTTTATCTCAGAGGGTCTGTATCACCCAATAAATCAAAAAGGGAGGAGCAGGAGCAGAAATGTCATATTTCAGCAACCTATACAATTCATTGTACAGAAGGAAAAGTACTTTGAATATATTAGATAGACTAATGGTAGTTAACCTGCTCATTTTCTTCTCAAAACTGCCTGTCAGCTTTCTGCTGTTTCCCATTTCTACTCAACCAGGCATTAAAATCCAAATTTATTCCTGGATTTTGGTTTTACATAAGGAGTTATAACTTCTACTATCAGTTCATCTAGGGTATTTATTTTACAGAGATATTTATCTATTTTCTAATAGAGTCTATAACACATACATATAATAATTGCTTTAATCTCTAGTTTAAATTATATCCTAGTTGCTCATAATAAGGGATGGGTTTCAAACCACACTCATTTATGCAGCTTTTTAACCTTTTCTGCTCTCTAGATGTGACAGTTTATTGCAGATAACAGAAAAAGTGCCTTCTGGAAAGCATCTTTACTGGGAGAATTTGGATCATGGTTAGAAACCAACAGTTTTTCATTATCTGCACAATGGATTACTTCTCTAATGATGATTTTACAGAAAGATTTTGTGTGGCTCTTCAAAATCATCTTTCTGGAGGAAAACTTTTGTAGTTTTGAAGATAATTATTGCTATGAAGCCATAGTAGTTATAAAATAAATGTGAAACTGACAGTGTGATTCAAATGCAGAATAAAATATGTTTTGTGAAGTAAATGTCAAGAGATTCAGCTCAAGTTTATGAAATAGTTTGGCAGAGGTTGAAATAGTTGGATCAGGCTGATTTTAACTGCAGCTACAAATTCCTTTGTCAAAGGTTGGAAAGATGATTTTTTTTCCTTCTTGATGAGTATTTTGACATTTATTTTGCTTCTTCTTCATTTGTACAGGCCACAATTAAGAGGAAAGTGTTTTATGTAGGGCACTCAGGCAGACATCTAGAAGCCCCCTGTACAGAATAGGGAAAAACTCGGGTTTTATCACATCTCAGGGGAACTGATCTGGTTTCCTAAGTCTTTTTCACCAAAACTCTACAAATTGACATCCATTCTACCTTCAGCAAATTCAAGAAGTATCCATTTATCTTACTAAGGTAACAGATTAATAACAAATCAGTCCTTTATATTTTTTCTGCTAAGCTACAGTTTGTGAGGATCCATTATCTAATACATCTAATACATGTTACTTTCTGTTACAGACATTTGGCTACCATGGTGACAGGTACTATAAAAAAAAATAAAACTGGTTCACTGGAGATTTTTGGTACTACTAAATGCATCATTTTCTGCATAGTTACATGTAAATTTTTTTCTGCTTAGTCTTCCTTATTGCTGAAAACAGTATTTCATCTGTTAAATAAAACCCAAGAAAAATAAGGATGACTGCTTGAGTAACTGTGTTCTGTTATTACCTAATTGTGCCCCATTTCTCCTTTGCCATGTTTAGAAGGCTTAGCTGCTGACTGAACTAAGATGCTGTCTGTATGATTGTCAGCTCAGGGACTGTAGGTGAAATCCTTCAAATTCAGTCAGAACTTTGCAGGCAATATTGGAAGGTAACAAGATTTTACCTCATGTTTTTTGACTTATTTTGTGTGATAACAAACAGATTCTAGCATGCTCAGAATTTCTAACTACTAATATTCTTACACCAACCACTACCAGCAACTTTTTAGGGTGTTTTCAAGCAGAAAGGCAGATATGGTTCTGAGGAATAAACACCAATGGTGGGATTCACATCATGACTCAAAGCACTTAGTTATTCAGTTCTCCCAAAAGCACATGCCTGAGGTAAGACTCAGTTATAAGCATAGGGGCCTGATGCCACTATAGATACTACAGTATGCAAGATAGGCAGCTGACTGACAGACACAAGACAGGGCTTACATAAGATGGAGGCTTGTAAGGGAAACATCTGTGTCTTTGAGCCTGCAGTCATTTTGTATATATGGATTGTGCTTTGTTCCAATGGATTTGTCAATTATTGCATTTATTCTCTTTCTTACCTCTCATCTAGTTACACAAAGAGTTGAAGAGACAATCAGATACTCTATTTCCATGCATGGTATACTGTTATATAAAGAGTTAAATATGAGAGAATGTAAAATAAGGGCAATTGATATTGTGTCAAAAAGAAGAAAAAATGTTACAGACTCAGAATTTCTCAGGGAAGAAACTGAAGCATAAATGTAAATATGTTTTCCTTGAATTCCTCCATGACAAGAAATTTAAATAAAATCTATTAGATACTCTTGATATTGTTACCTGGAGGCAAAAACACAACACAAAATAAGCATACGAACAAATAAGATGGGATCTGAAGTCTGAAAAAACACTGCAAACTGCAGGAGCCTACCTCATTAATGTAGAGCAGTCCTGGATGTTGAGGTCAAGAAGAAAATAATCACCATCTGGATATAGTGCCTTGTTATTCTGATTTTTATATCTGGCGGTAAAGTCAAATAATCTTGTGTATTACTTGTTATTATAAGCAGTTGTGATTGTTGGAAAGACAGCAAATAGATGTCACAGACAATTCCAAATTATGTAAATGACATCAAACAGCAAGGACTAGATATCTCTAGCAGCTGATCAGCTGAATTTCTTCCAAATATCAATGGTTCCGTTGTCTACCATGGGACCTCACAGGCCTTGCTCATGTGTAAAGGTGTACAGTTAAGTGTCTTAATCTCAAAATGTGCTTTCAATAAAGAGAATCTCAACAGAAGCAAAGAGAAAAATGAAGAAATATAGGAAAAGAGACAGAAGTCTGAATTTATTTAGTTGCCTCTCTGTGGGTAGCTGCTGTAAGCTGAGGCATTTTAGGTCATCTGAGCCATCAGCTTTCAGTTGGCAGATATAACGAAGGACCTTTGATGGATATGTTCCTGTCTGAACCTGAAACTGGAGGCCAACTGTGATACTATCAGCCATTTCAAATGTCATTAGACACTTTTGTGTGGGAAACTGAATCAAGATAGTTCCTAGAGACAAGATAAATATAATGGTAAAACAGTTAACAAGGGGACTAGGCCTAGAGAGAAATCCTTTACAATGGAAAAATCTCAAAGTTGTTAATTTGTAAAGAAAATAGAGATGCGTATGTCATTAACTCTTTAAACATATATGAATGTCAGGCAAATTAGGCACCTTAAGCTCATAAAACCCAGCCACTGCTTCAGATAGTTGTTGATGAACCCAACAGTCACTTTTTAAATCACTTGAAATCATTTCTAAACAAAAGTTGTTTGTAAATTGCATCAAAAAAATAATAAAATTAAAGACATTTATATAGAAGCTATGCTAATTTAAGGTTCCTCTGCAAGAAACAGATGGGGCATGCAGTCTGATGTTACCACCACATCAGGAAAAGGCAACACCACTGCCAGGCTAATCAACCAAATGGCAGATTGGTGCTGCTATGGCACTTTGATCAGATTTTAATCATTCCTCAGTCAGCATGTTGACGCTTTGTTATATAGAAAAGAGTCTTCAGATGTTACATAGGAAACCTAGCTTTAAGAGCAGTGTCATGGCGCTGTAAGGGCCCTCAGCTCCCTGTACAGCGGCAGAAATGGGGTGTCCCCATGGTGCTGGGCAGGGCAGGTCCTGGCAGCTAGGGTCTGTCCCACATCCCAGCCAGGGCACAGGACAGCTGGGAGCATCGGGGCAGCCCCAACCCTGGCACCTCCCTGGGGACAGGGACAGACCAAGGCCAGGCCAGGCTGCTGGCCCATGACCAGTCCTGCTGTGGGGTCACTGGGGCAGGGACTGACAGCCCCAGGGGGCTGAAGCTGGGTCCCAGACCATGAGCAGGGATCCTTGGCAGGGATGGGCAGGCAACCATTAAGTGCCCTCAGCATCTTGACAATCAGGAGGTCGAGATCCTCTGCAGAATGATAGTGAAATTCTTCACTTAAGATCTCTAATGACCATAGTCTGGTAAATGCAACAAAACCCAGTGAACCATGCCTTTATACAGCCTTTACTTATGACTCAAAAGAAGATTTAAATAAACTAAGTAAATTATCAACCGTTAATACCTGTCTTAGTGTTTTCCCTCATAAAATTTGCAATTCAACAGGAAAAGCTCCAGAGGACATACTGTGAAAATGCCTCAACTGCAAGGATTCTCTTAGGTCTCACAGGGACTATCTAAACTTGGATTGGATTCATCTTGCTTCATTTTTGAGGCTATGGTGTAGATATAAACTCCCATGTAAACTTTTAACCAGTGAAGAGAGATATATCTACAACAGGATTCATCAGAAATGGTTTAGATCTTTACATTAGTATGAGGTGAATTGTGCTCTAAAAGTGCAATTTTTAGTTTAGAGATTATAAAATGGCCTGGACAGCTTGTTAAAATGCAGACATCTAAGGACAGATGAGATTAATATCAACTAGTTGAATCACTTATTGTTTGTCCCTCATCTTCCTGGCTTTAAAATGAAGAAATACCCTGCCCTACAGAGGTTTTTTTGACAATACATTACCCCATAGCTGTATGAAGCAGCTTATTACATATCTGAATTGAAGCCTGATGCTTTTCTGAAGGACTTTCAATATTTCATTTTTTTTTTTCATATTGGTTAGACTCCAGATGCAGAATCACAGAATGACTGAGGTTGGAAGGGACCCCTAGAGGTCATCTTGTCCAACCCCTTGCTAAAGCATATCTATCATAAACTTGAGAATATGATATCATATGCTACCATATCTATCACTGGGTTAAAATGAGTTAGATCAACTCTACACCATGGTCTTGTTAAATAGAGTAATGAGGCTTTCAGCATACTTCACTAAACTGTGTAAGGTGATGATATACTCGTAATTACTCTGCAAAACTCTCACTATTTGTTTTGTACAGGAGAATGAGAAGGAAACAATGGGTACATCTGCATTTCCAAATGGCATTGCACAAAAGCAGAGGGAAGACTTTGCTGGAGGACTTCCAACCAATTTGCAAATGGAGCACTCAAGATGATGTCCTAATGTACAGTTTCAGTGATGGTATTCTTAAAAGTTTATGATGAGACTCTTGTATAAAGTTCTCACCAAAAAGGACTCCTTCTGCACACTTACATTGTTAACACAGATGTACCCAACTGTACCCTTACAGAGCACATTGAATCCATATTTGGTTAACATTGCTGTTTGAGTTTGTGAGTATCTGTATACCCCAAGATTTGGTTTTAATTTTTATACCTGTAATTTAGAGTTCCATAACTAGTAAAGTTGACCCTGTTTCTTACAAAGAAAATATATCTGCTATCAACATTATTTGTGCAAGAAGTACTGTATTTGTAATCATTAAAATTACTATCAACATTATAATAGTATTCATCTTGCTCACACTGGACAGTTTTCAAGGTTTCACAAAGATTCTAGTCCTGCCACATACACAATGTAGAAATATCATTCTTTCTATTTGTCTGCAGTATAATTTTCTTCCAGAAACACATGTAAATTCTCCATCTGTCTATTTCAATATTTTGATATGTTTATTTCTGTACTGAAGAGTTTGTTCTGGAGTAGTTGCTAAAGATGCAGCAGTCTGATGCTTAGAAGAGACTGATTGTTATTTTTATTCTCTGCATGTGGTAATAGTAATAAGGGAGCTTAAAGAAACCGATAAAAGCTTGGGAACTATATTCTTCAGTCTTAGAATAAGCTATTATTTTCTCAATATCCCAGAATAAAAATTCCCTGAAATCTCAACATCTGATAAATTTTATTACATTTCAGAAAAGCATACTCACATTCAAATATTTATCCACAAACTAAACACCCATGCTACTGCTCTTTTGAGGGTTACTTTATATAAACTTTAACTTTGACGATGTATCTTCACCTTCTTAATCTACATGTTTAGCTACTTTAGGGAAGACCATTCACACTTGGTTTTTAATTCTTTACCAAAATGCAACACATTCAAAAGTTCAAAGCCGTAGACAAGCCAACAAAAGTAAAAATAAATAAAACTGAAATATAATTAAAGCTTTTCTCCCATTGAACTTTCCACATATATTTTAAATTGTACTTTATAATAATGTCTAGTGAATACCATTCAATACCTCTACAAGACTTTGCAGATTCAAATCTAAAGCCTAAATACTGGTAAAAGACCTACAAAACCAAAATGGCTAAAGAACAGCAGCAGCCAAATCAAACCAGTATTCTTGATGGCAGTCTTTTAAAAAAATTATTATTTTTTTGTTGTGATTAGTAATAAGCATTATTTCCCCTGAATATTAGAAAATTATAGTCTTAGGTGCATTTACTTATTTTAACTACTTGTACTGTTACATATTTTCAGTGTCTCTGTCGTGGTTTAGGCCCAGAGGGCAACTGAGCACCATGCAGCTGCTCACTCATTTCCTCCCCCACCGGAGACTTGGGAAGAGAATATTGATCAGAAATGTCTCAAAGAATCCATCTAAGGACTGGGAGAAGTAACTTACACATTATGGTCACAGGCAAAAGACAGACAGACAGACTCCTTACGGGAAGAAAAAAGAAAACATCACTTTAATTCAAATGCTAACAAAGACAACACTTAACAGACAAGGTGGGGACAGTGAGAAGTGCCAAGCACATCCAAAAAACACCTTCACCCCACCCCTCCATTCTTCCCAGGCTCAGCTCTGCTCCCGATCTCTCTACCTCCTCCCCCCGCAGAGCAGGGGCAGGGGATGGGGGTTACAGTCAGCTCGCCACTCCTTCCTTCTCAGGACTGGGAGTGAACACCGCACATTCCTCCCGTGCTCCCCGTGGCTCCCCTCTCACTTCAGACAGTCCTCCATGAACCTTCTCCACCATGAGTTCTCC
Organism: Tyto alba; assembly: GCF_018691265.1. Lineage (NCBI taxonomy): Eukaryota > Metazoa > Chordata > Aves > Strigiformes > Tytonidae > Tyto > Tyto alba. The sequence continues at coordinate 66,788,300 of NW_024881282.1, read as the reverse complement.
CCACGGGATGCAGCCATTCCCGTGCTGCTCCAGCATGGGCCACCCCCGCGTGTTACAGTCCTCCCAGGGCCAAACCACAACATCGGGTACCACTTTTGACCTCAGGGTCTCATCCTGTTTCTAGCACAAATGCCTGTCCTTGAGCGGCTTTTTCCTTCAGGGCTCTGGTCGACCTCTACTCCAGTGTAGACCTCCATGGGTGTTGGGGGGGGAACCCTGCGGTCTCACCACAGAACACAGGGGTCTCTGCTCCCGCGCACCTCCGCTGTGTCCTTCTCCTTCTTTCCGCTGACCTGGGTGTTCATCCTTCTCACAACCCCTCCCCACAAGTCCCAATTCCCGCTCAGGTTCCCCTTCTTAAATCCCCTCCTTAAATCCCCTCCTTAAATCCCCTCCTTAAATTCCCCTCCTTAAATTATCGCAGAGGTGCAGCCGATTGTCTCAGCCCTGGCCAGAGGTGGGTCCGACTTGGAGCCAGGGGAGCTTCTGAGAAGCTTCTCACAGAGGGCACTGCTGCAGTGTTCTCCCCTGCTACAAAAAAAAAAAAAAAAAAAAAAAAAGTGCCACAGAAAGCCAGCACACTCTTTTATAAGATAAAATTCAGAATTTTACTAGTGTTGAAAAAATATAATTTCTCTGTATAGTTCCTACTTTCCTACAATAGCATAAAAAATAATTCGATGATATCCTTTCTATGCACAGAAAGTATACACTAAAATTTATCAAACATACAAAGTAGAGGTAAAGAACTTGAGCCAAATTTCACCGGCCATTGAATGAAACCCAGAGAAAGGTAAAGGTACAAAATACTGTTGGAAACAGAGAAGCTGGGTTTCCCACCAGGGCTGGTGTCTTGTAGTTACTGACTCCAATGTCTGAAAAGATGAGACCCATGATAAATTTTTTTCAGTGACAGAGGCATTTACAAGGAAACATGTATTTAGAGTGAGCATAGTTGGATTTTTCCCTCCTTAAAAGCACAGATAATATGCTGCTTTTTGTTTGGTTGTTTTGTTTTATGCAGATGCATATTTTCCCTAAGAACATAAGTACTGAATACCCCTCACACTGGGTTGAAATTGGCTAATGGGGACAAATTTTTCTGGGGAAACTGAAGGTAGAAAGTATGGTAGAGAACCACATCCACACACACAGTCACACATGCAAAGTTTGCATCAGTGAGGCTGAAAGTGCTGAGTTTTCTTTTTTGATTAAACCTAGACAGCTGTAAGGAAAAAGAATATATATTTTTAAATGTCATGTCATAATTTCTGACATACTTCTCATTTTATATTATTGAAGCCCCTAAATTATGACTATAATATATATATTCCAGATTTAACATAACCTTGGACAACTAATGGACCTGTCATCCAAGTTCTGCAAGAAGTGAAGGAAAAACAAAAAAAGACTCAAAGAAAACAATTAAATAGCTTTTTTCAGAGGATACTTATCAAATACCAAACATCTTCAGCAATGGAATGCCTCTTATAACTTAAACTGCTGTCATGCAATAAATTATAGGAAGTCTGTGTAAGGAACTGAGTTTAACAGCTGTATATTTATTTTTTTATAATTTGTTATGTTTCTTTGGAAAGTGCAAAGGGAAAAGTGCATTATTTTGGTAATAGAGGGGAGTAAAAAGATGAATTTGTTTCAAAACGAACAGAAAAATGAAAAAAAAAGAGAGACTAACAATATTCAATTTAAGATTTTCATTACTGGTGCATATATTGATCAACAATAGTAAGTTAATCTATGAATTAGCTAGTGACTCATACACAAACTCTGTTGTATAGTTATTGCTTGACATACTGAGAAAGCATAAAATATGAACATTAGACATTAGCTCATCTTTTTAGTCTGTGATAAATAAATGTTGTAAATTCAGACTACTTTAGAGGTATTATGCACATGAAATGCAAACAGAATGTGGCCAAAAAAAGTTCTGATTTCAACACTAGTGAAAGAAATTATGCTTCACTGTTGCAGTATCATCAAAACATTGCTTGTGTTTTATTATAATTGGTCTATAAAGCTATCATGTGGAAGTTGCTTTTAAGCCTAACAAAATAGAGCAATATATTCTCCCCCAAAAAAACTAACACAAATGGCTTTGTCCCTTTAAGGATTCAATAGTTCTTTATTCCATTCAGCCATAACAACACTGATCATTGTAACAAGTTTTATTTTCCATCTAAAGTTTATGTATGCATGGACATGGCTTTACACATTACTTTAAAAATTAAGTAAGTCTGAAAAGTTATACTTTTGCATCTTTAAAATAATAATACATCACCAATAAGAAGGTCCATATAGTGATATATGATGCATAGTGAAACACAGTGAAAATATGATGCAATGGTAGATATGTTAAATGCTTGGTCCTATTCCATGGTTCACATAAGTTCACAGGTAACTGTTCTGTCAGGCATCTAGCCTAGTTCATGCAGAGTCAATGCAAGCATGGCTTTCTAGTAGCCTGATCTGATCTGGGACAAACTTGGTGATAGAACTGCCATGTATGCTGCACTCTGACCATTAATAAACAGGAAATAATTTCTCTTTATTTCATCAATATTTCATTGATGTCCTGGACACTTTAAAAGCTTTCTGGCTTTTATCATATACTTGTGAAACAGAAAAGGGATAGAGAATTTCCAGTTCTCCTCATACACCAACTATGCAAAAAGATTAGGGCTGCAATACAGAAAGCACTGTAAGAATGTCTTCTTTAACCTTGGGATATAAGTGGAGAATCTGGCCTCCAATGTTCAGATGGGACATGAACAAACCACATCACCCTTCACAGTTTTGGGTTTTTTTCAAATACTTCCCACAAAGCATCCTAGATGAACCCCTTTCCGGAACAGCGTACTTGACTGAAAGGATCTTTGAGCTGACCCAGCATGGCAGCTTCTAATGTTCGTACATTCACACAGATATATGTGTGTCATCTTTTTACTGTCTTCACAAAGTCATGCTGGATCAGAACCTTTCCAGGACATCCTTTTGCATCATTACACTGAGGGATTTCAAAAGAAGAGCTAAAACAGGACCTTTTACCCCACCCCAAGAGGATAACTGGAAGGGCTTTTTTCCTTTTCTAGCAGCCTGGCTGTTTTATCAGTTGCCAAGCAAAAAAGAAAAAAAAAATCAGGAACAATCTGCCTGTCAAAAGCTGAGACACAAGTGAACATGAAAGATAGACTCAATAGATATTAAGCTTAACTTTGCACAAACCCTTTCAACATGTTTTAGGAACAAGATGAAAGGTTTTGATTTTGATGCATTTATTACAAAATTTTAATAAATTACAACTTTGTGTATCACAGATGAAATGTGTATGTTAAATCTTATAGTTTATCCCTGAACAGGCTCAAGCATATAGCACAAATGCACAGAAGCAGATCTCTAAATCTTCACATTATTTGTTTCCAGACTCAGCTAAAAAGTATATGGAAACTATTTTCTGTGTTTTTCCATCTCAGATTCTTCAGATGGTCTTTACATAGTTTTCTGTGAGCAATGAATGCAGTTACAGCAGGTGGAGGATAAATGTTGTATGTGGTGCCAACTACACAGAGCAGTCGTGACTAGAGTTACCAACGTTCGTTATAATTGAACAGAAGTTTAGAAGCTCTGCTGCTGAATAGACATTCTTCCTACACTTTCTCATCAGTTTATATTGAGAAAACCAAGCAAGTGAATAAGAGTACTTTAAAGAAAATGTAATTTTTCTCTAAACAAAACCACTTTTCTCTAAACAAAGGATAAATAAATATGTTTAAAAGCAATGTTATGATCTGGGAGGTATATGTTGTTTTGCAACATTCCACTAGCAAAAGGGGTCACTGCTGCATTTGTCTCCACATTTTTCTTCCACTTCTGGGCAATGACATTGAGGTATTCTATACTGGATGATGCAGGCTTTTTAGAAGTAGAATTAAGGATACATTTCTATATCAGAAAGAAGGTTTCCATCACAGGATAAGAAAGCATGACAGAAGTTGCTGGCCAATGTGCAAAAACTGACTTCAGGACTTCAAGGGCTAAACTCATTCAGGGCTGCAGTTGGATCTGTAACACCTTGGCCTTACAGTCTGTGAGGCAGTAGCAAACCATAGGTCTGGTGGATGAGGAGCAAGGAAGATACGAAACATAACCAACCACGTAGACCAAAACTGGGTATTAAGGGCATTGTAATTCACAGGCCTGTGATGTTTTAAAGGCAAAACAAATAGTGATGGGGACACGGTACTGAGGACTAGACTGAGGACTAGACGTCACAGAATTTCCCCTAGATTTCCATTCATCCTGCAGTGAAAATGTACTGTGCTGAGACACTTTGGCTGCAGGATCTGATGGCTGCAGTACCTCAGCAAGAATTATTTAACCATTTAACCATGGTTAAGCCAACACTTCATAGGCACTCATTTCCAGGAAATTATTGAGATTGACTGGATGTGCAGAGCTCTAAGCAGTCTTTGCCCCAAACTAGCAGGGGAAATAACACAGTGATTTTTGTTTTAATAGGCCACTGTTATCTGTAACTAGAAATTTCTTTAAGATTGCCCTAGGATGGCAAGTCTTAATATGAAGAAGATGCTGGATAACATTTCAGATTGAGGAAATGAGAACTGGTTTAATCAATTCAGCTTCACCTTTTCTTCCTTAAGTAACAAGTAAGCATGACCATATTCCTTAAACTGAGAATTATTACAATTCTTGTGTCTAGGCTGATATATGCTATCTGCCAGTACTAGCAGTATTTCTGTGTAGTTCTGCATCAAATGAAGACCCAACCTGTGTCATAATCACAAAGTAATATAATTGCATTTGTTGGAGTAGTTACTATTATAAGCTTAGAAGGATCCATGAATTTATTTATATGCTAAACTCCCACTGAAGTCATAAGTCACTAAGGATCTACTCCTTGCTATAGTAAAAGTCAAAGATGTTATTCTTGATTCATAGTAAAATCATGCTGTCAAGATTACATTCCTGTTGTCAAGGTCACATTTGTGTCAGGACTTTTCTCAAAAATCCCTCTAAAAAATTTGTTCTTAGCATTTGCCTGTTATTGCATTATTTAGCCAAAGGGAGAAATAATAGAACATTGTTATTTCAGCTTTGCCTGTTTAATAGACTTCTTAACTTGAAAAAGAAACTGTTTGGGTTTTTTTTCTGCTCTCTAAATTAAAGAAAAGCTATCTTTTAGTAAATGCACAAATTAAAGTTAAGTGTAAACATGCAGTGAAAGGCAATATCTTGCAATGTGTGCTGAAATTGCAAATTAAGCTGAAATCAAGCATTAATTTAGTCACTGGAGTAAACATTTGGACATGGTCAAATGAATACGCTGTCTTTACTAATAAATTGTAACTAATATTTCTCAAATGATTTTGTTATATGCTTTATTAAAATTGCGGACCCTGATACAATTATAAAGACCAGAACATTATTAGGTGGGAAGAAAATTAGATGCCCCAGGCTGGTATAGATACATAAATAGATATTAAATAAGCAGGAGCCAGGATCAGGAAAAGATCAAAACATTTTAACTCATATGTAAACTGGTAATATCACAATGTCTATACTTAGCACCCTACTTTTTCAGAGGTCTTTCAAAAAGTTATTTCAGAATAATGATGTCTCCTGTTGGTTTTATCTGAGGCTGGGAACACTGAGAATACCTGAACACAAACCCTCACTTAGGTTTTAAATGTAACCACTGTCCAAGCTTTGAAGACCAGGCTTTAAGAAAGCAAACTTTAATGCCCCTCAGGAAACTTCTGTAAAAAGGGGAACTAAAAGTAGACTTTTCAGTGCTTCACTGCAAACACACAAATGCACAGACTCTTATGCACACAGTTTCATGCTGCAGAATACATATACTGGCAAATTTCAATTTTTCTTTTGGTTTCAATGAACATTTTTTTCCTGAAGATTATTAAATTAACAAAAACTTTGTACCCAAATAGTCACATATTTAACAGTATTTTAATATTTTCTTCAGAAGATGACACTGATCCATGTTGCTCAAATGTACTGGCACTGTCTTTTATTCCAGA